>NW_026889093.1:0-1215567 GCF_032173495.1 Musca vetustissima
CGACACCTCCCCTGTTGGCCAATTCTGGCCAATTGCTATCTTCAAACGGTACAGTTGTTGGCAGTAGAGATCAGAATTTAGCGTTTGGCCATATGAAAGCAACTCATAATAAATAATCCCATTCCAGTCCCACCAAATGCATAGCAGAACCTTCCTGGTCGTTAGTCCTGGTTTGGTCACCGTTTGAGGTGTTTCACCGCTCTTTGACCACGATCGTTTTTGCATAGGGTTATCGTATGTGATCCATTTCTCATTTGCAGTCACCATCCGTTTATAAAAATAAGTGTATCTCATTCCGTTTGGTTAAGGCTTCGTAGATGGAAATTCGATCCATTCCATTTTTTCTGTTAATTGGTGAGGCACCCAACCATTGAGCTTCTTTTTGAATCCAGGTTTAATTTTTAGCGCCTGGACGATGTAACGACATGCCTGTAAAATTCGATCGTTCCACCGGTCTAATGGATTTCTTTTCCCAAACCTAATATTAGGGATACTTATTGGGCAGAAATTCTCCCTAATTAGAATTTTCCATATTGACTCAAGTATTCGGATATCCCCATCTAACGGCATCCCTTAATATTCGGTATTTGGCTGCAATGTTATGTTCGCCCAAGCTTTCAAATATCCCCCATGTAATAGTAATCAACCTATTTCGATACTGTGGGGGGTTTGGGCACGTTTGGTTGTATATTTGGTAGAATGAATCGTACTGAAATTGTCAATATTGGTTAAATCTTTGAGGTACCCACAATATTCGGTACTTTGAGGAGTTCGGTATTTTAGGGAGTGTTTCAGTCGAAGTCCGGTCTGGTCCGGGTAGCCCCATATAATGATATACATATAATGACATACTCTTATTGTTCGGTATTTTCTCATGTGGTATTAGTATATATCCATACCCATTGTAGTATCGTATATCATTCATATCATATATCATTCCGTGATATTGAAAGGGTAAAACACATTTGCGGAAACATTTCTATTCAGGACCAAGTTTTGTATAGCTCCTACATACGGGTCCCGCACCATTTTCGGTTTTGTAAAGAATTTGACGGAATGGATGGATCATGGATTTGGCTTAATGCAATAAAAAGGCGCCATACTCATTTCCCGTTTAATTTTCAGTATGTTGAAGTTCTTACCCCCCGTTTTCCAATCTACTACACATACTGTGTAACATAGTCCCCATATAAATGTCCCGGCCGATTTAAGGAATCAACATATTAGGAAGTACAAAAGTTCGATCTTAACAACGATTTTTCATGGTATTAAATATATCGGTAGTTGACATATTGAGGTAACATCATGAGACGGGCCCGGAAAACGTTGTCTTGCCTAACCATATTGTTGATGTATAATTTTCGGCATTTTAGGTTGTTTTTATACCCTCCATCATAAGGTGATTTGTATATATTTTTGTAACATCTTGGTATTTATCAGAGCACACATAGGGTAACATTACAAAACTGAATTTGATGTTTATGAGTGAGTTTTGTTGCTCCCTCCACGATTTAAGATATAAATTTTATATTTGCACATACATTTGTATTACTCATAAGATGGCTTAGCGTTGTCCTGGTGAAACACGACACCTCCCCTGTTGGCCAATTCTGGTCAATTGCTATCTTCAAACGGTACAGTTGTTGGCAGTAGAGATCAGAATTTAGCGTTTGGCCATATGAAAGCAACTCATAATAAACAATCCCCTTCGTTTTTGCATAGGGTTATCGTATGAGATCCATTTCTCATTTCCAGTCACCATCCGTTTATAAAAATTAGAGTATCTCATTCCGTTTGGTCAAGTCTTCGCAGATGGAAATTCGATCCATTCCATTTTTTCTGTTAATTGGTGAGGCACCCAATCATTGAGCTTCTTTTTGAATCCAGCTTTGTGTGAATGGTTTAATTTTTAGCTCCTGTACGATGTTACGACATACCTGTAAAATTCGATCGTTCCACCGGTCTAATGGATTTCTTTTTCCCAAACCTAATATTAGGGATACTTATTGGGCAGAAATTCTCCCTAATTAGAATTTTCCATATTGACTGAAGTATTCGGATATCCCCATTTAACGGCGGGATATCCCCATTTAGGGAGTGTTTCAGCCGAAGTGCTGTAATGTTTTATTTTGGATGAAGAAAACCTGTTTACAAAAAATTATCAACATTGGTGCAAATTGGTCCGGGTAGCCCCATATAATGATATACATATAATGACATACTCTTATTTTTCGGTATTTTCTCATGTGGTATTAGTATATATCCATACCCATTGTAGTATCGTATGTCATTCATATCATATATCATTCCGTGATATTGAAAGGGTAAAACACATTTGCGGAAACAGGACTATTCAGGACCAAATTTTGTATAGCTCATACATACGGGTCCCGCGCCAATTTCGGTTTTGTAAAGAATTTGACGGAATGGATGGATCATGGATTTGGCTTAATGTAATAAAAAGGCGCCATACATACTTCTCGTTTAATTTTCAGTATGTTGAAGTTCTTACCCCCCGTTTTCCATAGTCCCCATATAAATGTCCCGGCCGATTTAAAGAATCTACATATTAGAAAGTACAAAAGTTCGATCTTAACAACGATTTTTCATGGTATTAAATATATCGGTAGTTGACATATTGAGGTAACATCATGAGACTCTTTGTTATAACAAATGCTTTTTATAGTTGTTCTCTTTCAATATGAACTTAATTTTCTCTGTGATACACATATGCGATTAAAGACATTGACCAACGATTAGGCATATAACCACCATATAATGGTACATTTTAGGTACTTCAATAACAACATGTTCCTATGTTCCTATTATTATTATTATTTTCAAGAAGAATAATCTAGGGCATGTGTCTTAGAATCAGAACTCTTTTCTGAATCTTCAGATTTTCATCCTTGCATTTGTCCCAAAATGTACATGAATTTCAGGGAGGACGTGTACATACAATGATCGCGTATACTTCTCAATTATTGTTTTGCATTCTCAGAAAAAAAGTTTCATTACAATGTCAATTGAATAAAATAAAATATTTTGAAAATGTTCAATATTTGACAAATGAATATTTGTTTTCAAAATATTTTTTTTTTCATAATATTTTTTTTTTTTTTTGCAAATTTTTCGCGGTTTTCGAATTTTTCTCAACTTTTAAACCTTCCCTGAAGCTCCACGAACATTTCAAGACTAAGATCAGAAAAATCCGTTCAGCCGTTCTCGAGTTTTAGCGAGACTAACGAACAGCAATTCATTTTTATATATATAGATAAGAATTGTTGTCAACAGAAGAAAAAAGTTTTGGAATGTGTAATTTTTGGACAATTTCGGCTTTGTGATAATAGACCAAGAATTTATGAAACAAATCGAAAGTCGATCTTGAAAAGTCGACTTTGCGATTTTCTCTCGAAGGTCAAAAGTCGACTTTGTCTTTTAGACTTTTCAATACAAAAAGTCGATTAGTCGAAAGTCGATTTACTTATACCTAGTATGGATGTAGTTTTGGAATGGCATATGGTGCTAAATTTGGTAGGATTTGAATTTTGGGTGAACCAATAGAGCTGGAATCTTGATATTTGGAGTTAGGATCATTGTTTGGGGTGAAGGATAAGGCTATGTAGGAAGTTTTGGAAATGCATATTAATGTGTAATAAATTTGGTACAATTTAACTTGTGGTTGAACCGATAGAGCTGGAATCCTAAAATCGGGAAATAAGATTTCCATTGGTACTATGATATAGGTATTTTAGAAAATTCGTAGCTAATTGCAGAAAGTTTTGGAATATTGTACTAAATAGTACCAACAGTGGATTTGGTTGAACCGTTGGGTGTATGATTGGGCTATGTGTTGTTCTTAATGGTGCTAAATTTTGTACAATTATATTTGGATTAAGCGATCGGGCTGGATCCTGAAATTGAGAAATACGATTTCTATTGGATTTATATTAATGTGTACTAAATGGTACTAAATTTGGTAAAATTATGGTTTGGGTGAACCTATAGAAATTGAATTATGAAATTTGGAATTAGTTTTAGGT
Organism: Musca vetustissima; assembly: GCF_032173495.1. NCBI lineage: Eukaryota > Metazoa > Arthropoda > Insecta > Diptera > Muscidae > Musca > Musca vetustissima. Next base: position 4,044 of record NW_026889093.1, read on the forward strand.
TTCAAAATTTGTATAGAACTTAGAATTGTGGTACGAAGTACCGGTTATATGCTAGTAAAGGCATATTAACAGTCTAGTGCGAATTATATGCGTCACAAATCGATTTAGGCAATGATAAAGCCGATCAGCTCCCCTTAATTGTTTTAGATCTACACAGTATAGGTGTTTGCAACGCAAAACTGTTTTGTGGTACATGTCTGCATTGCAAGTGAAAAAGGGCAATAGGAGACAGGTATTCTCACAGGAAACATTTGCACAACATTGTCATATCCAGGCAACGAAACTTTGGAGCATATCATATGTCCCTGAACAACCCAGAAAATCCCACCATATAAGTGGTTTATTTTTAAAGTGGTTTAAGTCCATTTTTCATATAAAGATTCCACCCTGTTTCCGATGTTTTAAACGCTGTAATTTGGCATTTCGAAGTAAATTTAATGCTAAATGTTTACTATTTTTCCGATAAAAGTTTAAAATGTATGGCATTCCAAGGTCGACCCAAAAAAACTAACTTTTGCAAGCAATTTTTTATATTGATTTGTGTATCCGCTTGGTCAGGTTAACATTAAATATTTTTTCAATACCGTAAATCAGAGTTTCATTGCAAAAACACATATAAGCGATACAACAACATTCGTTTCTGTGACATCTTTGTGATGAGGTTTTTGGCTTTGATTTTGATGATTGCCTGAAATGAAAATGATGCCAAGACGTTAATGGTGTGAATGTCCAATAACAATTTTCAATAGATGGCTTGCTTAGGTTGACAGTGACAGCAAATGACGATAAATTAAACTTCAAATTAACATTGAGATCTAATACCGCGGGGTAATGGAATGTGAGAATGTCGAACCTGTTTAGGAGCCGTTACAAAATCTTGGCTTCTCTCTCTCTACTGCTGTACATCATGATGATCATCATGTAAAAACACAGAGAGCATATCTATTTACCCTAATCCATCTATCTAAGTGTTTATATATTCAACCGACCGACCAAACAACCATACATCCATCCATGCCACATGACCAGTAATCGGGAATTTAATATTCGTTGCACGTCATTTACTAAGAAATGTTTGGTCTGCAATGATTTCAAATGTTGTTGTTGTAGTTGCCTGGTTTTGTTTTTTTTTCTTCTTCATGATCGCTTTATGCTGCTGCTGTTGTTATTTTTCAAAGAGACACAACATTGATGTTGCTTTTGGCCACAAAACTTATGGCATAGCTATTGTCCATGTCTGTGTGTGTAATCTCAAGATTTGTGTGAATAAAACGTTATAATTTGCTTATTATGACCAGCAGTTAGCCTCAAACAATCAGATAAACCATGCTGAAGAAAAAAAAACAACAGATTTCGAATCACAGAAGTTACAAACTGCTACCAGAAGACCATCAAACCATTTGTCTTAAATCTAACCACAATTTGTCTCATTTATCAGCTGCCATTAAATTGAAAACTTTTACAATGACAGCAGCTTGGATAACTACTTCGGGAAATATATGACCAGAAATACGATGACAAAAAACAACAACAAAAACCGATCAACCAAAAATTTAAGTTCAATTTGCAAACCACAATTATTGGTTTTACAAGAGAGTAATTATGGTTTTGTTTCTTTTTATACCCTTCACCACACTGTGGTACAGGGTATTATGTCTTTGTGCATATGTTTGTAACAGGCAAAAGGAAACGAGATAGACACATGGTTCCTTTTGAGAATATGCATAGAATCACTTTCTAAGTCGATTTATGCATGTCCGTCCGTCCGTCCGTCTGTCCGTCTGTCTGTCTGTCTGTCTGTCTGTCCATGTTAAATTGTAAACAAAGTACAGGTCGCATTTATGATCCGAATTGAATGCAATTTGGTATAGGTCACTTATTCGGCCCAAGGACGAACCCTATTGAAATTGGGAAAAATCGGTTCAGATTTAGATATAGCTCCCATATATATTTTAACCGATTTAATGTAAACGGCCCCTATATATCTTTCGATTTGCACGAAATTTGGTACAGCTTAATCATTTAGGTCTAGAATGATGTCTGCCAAGTTTCGTGAAAATCGGTCCAGATTTAGATATAGCTCCCATATATAGTTTCGTCCGATTTCATGTATATGGTGCCCCAAAGTTCCTATATATCTTTTGATTTGCACGAAATTTGGTATAACGTACTGAATTAAGCCTAGAGTGATGTCTGCCAAGTTTGGAGAAAATCGGTCCAGATTTAGATATAGCTCCCATATATAGTTTCGTCCGATTTCATGTAAAAGATGCCCCAAAGTCCCTATATACCTTTCGATTTGCGCGAAATTTGGCATAACGTACTGAATTGAGCTTAGAATGATGTCTAACAAGTTTGGAGAAAATCGGTCCAGATTTAGATTTAGCTCCCATATATAGTTTCGTACGATTTCATGTAAATGGTGCCCCAAAGTCCGTATATATCTTTTGATTTGCACGAAATTTGGCATAACGTACTGAATCAAGCCTAGAGTGATGTCTGCCAAGTTTGGAGAAAATCGGTCCAGATTTAGATATAGCTCCCATATATAGTTTCGTCCGATTTCATGTAAATGGTGCCTCAAAGTCCCTATATAACTTTCGATTTGCACGAAATTTGGCATAACGTACTGAATTAAGCTTAGAGTGATGTCTGCCAAGTTTGGAGAAAATCGGTCCAAATTTAGATATAGCTCCCATATATAGTTTCGTCCGATTTCATGTAAATGGTGCCTCAAAGTCCCTATATAAATTTCGATTTGCACGAAATTTGGCATAACGTACTGAATTGAGCCTGGAATGATGTCTACCAAGTTTCGAGAAAATCGGTCCAGATTTAGATATAGCTCCCATATATAGTTTCGTACGATTTCATGTAAATGGTGCCCCAAAGTCCCTATATATATTTTGATTTGCACGAAATTTGGCATAACGTACTGAATTAAGCCTAGAGTGATGTCTGCCAAGTTTGGAGAAAATCGGTCCAGATTTAGATATAGCTCCCATATATAGTTTCGTCCGATTTCATGTAAATGGTGCCTCAAAGTCCCTATATAACTTTCGATTTGCGCGAAATTTGGCATAACGCACTGAATTGAGCCTAGAATGATGTCTACCAAGTTTCGAGAAAATCGGCCCAGATTTAGATATAGCTCCCACATATAGTTTCGTACGATTTCATGTAAATGGTGCCCCAAAGTCCCTATATAACTTTCGATTTGCACGAAATTTGTCATAACGTACTGAATTGAGCCTAAAATGATGCTAAGTTTCGTGAAAATCGGTCCAGATTTAGATATAGCTCCCTTTTATTATAGATATATTTTAAGTAATTGACGTACTAAGGAACCAATAGAAACAAAACGTTCTGAAATTAGTATAACCTAACCTGTGACAAGTTTGTTTGAAATCGCTTAATATTTGGATAGAGCTTCCATATATATTTTCGACCGATTTCAAGTAAATTGGGCATCAGACTCCTCATGTTAGTCAGATTGACATCAAATTGTGCACAACGCACAAAATTGAGCATACAATTACGTAGTTGCGTTTTCTAGAAGTACAGACATAGCCCAACGGACTTATTTATATTTGTTTGAAGTCGATTAACATACTTTATGGATAGATCTAGGTAGATTCACATTTAGATAAATATTACTTTTTTTCATCCAATTACATGTTAATAGTCCTGTTTAATATACCCATAGTGGTGAAGGGTATCATATAGTCGGCCCCGTCCGACTTTACTACTTTTCTTACTGGTTTTTTATTGAATTTTTGTCAATCTTGTTAGCATTTTCGAATCTTGTTCGTATAACTACATTGATCCTGAAGACATTTTGTGATATACATGTATAATGAATGCTAAGAGAATTAATAATTTTTGGTACGGAGGTGCGCTACAATGAGAACACAAAATACAAAATTACATCCTATTCGGTTGAAAACCTGTCGAAAATCTCCAAAATACCAAATATATTGGGGATTCGTTTTATCGGGGCTATCCTGAAACTTGGGTCAATATTAAAAAATTGTTATTATGTGTTATTGAATGAGAACCCAAAATGTCAAATTACAGCCGATTTGGCTGGACACCCTGTCCAAAATACCCAAAATACCGAGTATTGGGGAGTAGCGTGGGAAATCTTGAAACTTCGATCAACATGAAAAAATTTTGGTACGGAGATGTACCATATAATAAGAACCCAAAATACCAAATTGCAACTAATTCGATTGGGAAAGGTGTACAAAACCCCCCAAAATACCCGAATTTATGGGGGCTATACAACAAAGTGTACCGATATCCTAGGAGTACTAACAATATCTGTGCAAAATTTCAGAGCTATATCTTAAATATGGCGATCTCTATGTTGATTTCAACATACGGACAAGACAAATGGGCTTGCGTAAATCGACATAGAATTTTATTATTATAATATTTATTCTGATCTGTGTGGATCTCCGGTGAATATTTCGATGTGTTGCAAGCGGAATGACAAATACACTCCTCCTTATGGTGCAGGGTATACACAGGTATCCGCTCAATAAATTCGGAATTGAGAATATGAAATTTTGAAATTCTAAAGGATTTTAACTTAGAAGGAATTGAGATGGAGCTCTGAAATTTCGCATTGGGTTGTCTTTTTTCTAAAAGCAGTTCATGTACGAAGATGGTCAATGACGTACTCCCGAATTTTGCGGTATTTTGAGGATTTCGGACACGATCCTCTTTTTCGGATAGTATCATATAACGGTACCTCAAACATTTCGTTGTTTGAGGAGCTGTGGACATGCTTTTCAACCGAATTCGCTGTAATTTGGCTTTGGTTTACGTAGAGGGCACTAAATATCCATGTCAGAAATCATAAATATTATATGAGATTTTAGGGTCTTATTGCCACCAAATTTTCTTGCCAAAAATAATATTATTGGTCAATTTTTTTGGTAACCCTAATAATACTTTTGATATTTTAATTTGAGATGTACAGGAGTTAAAATGAAGTCCGGAAATTGCACCGACGAGTAAAACACCAAACCGAAGGCTTTGTGCAGCACATCCTCCTGTAGAGATGAAGAAGGAAACCTGGTAACAGATACAGACAGCGTGTTGAGGATCTAGAAAAAGCATTTTGAAAGGCTTCTGGTATCAAGAGCCAATAAGAGATGACGATATGGAGTGTATTCCACCTAACCAAGATGAAGTCAGAATAGCAATCAATCGGCTGAAGAATAATAAAGCAGAAGGTGCCGATGGATTACCAGCCGAAGTATTCAAGACCGGTTGTCAGATGCTGGTAAGGATCATGCACCAACTGATTAGTACAATTTGGCTAGAGGAATACATGCCCAATGATTGGAACCTCATCAAACTGTGTCCCGTGCACAAAATAGAAGACAAGACGATATGTGTCAACTATATATCTACACATTTCACCTATTCCGCTCAGAGGTGTTTGGCATTCCTGCAAAATAATACGGCTATTCTGGCACAAGGTCAGCAGTTAAAGTTGGAAAGGACCGACTAAAAGTGCTCGCCAGACCATACTCACACTCTACATGACGCTGATTCTATCCTGATACTGTTTAATAGATCTGAAGCATGCGTACTTGAGTAAGCAGATAAGGCAGCCCTTGGAGAGTTTGAGAGAAAAATTATCCGGAAGATCGATAGGCTGATCTGCGTCGACGGTGAATATCGCCGTCGAATGAACCATATTTGTTCTCGGACATAGACATAGTCAAACTTATCGAGCTGCAGCGCCTAAATTGGCTAGGTCATGTCGTGAGATTGGATGAGGATGGCCCAGCTCAAAAGGCATAGTAAAGCGAAGCAGCAGATGGTTCACGAAGGAAGACCACGAATCCGATGGCAAGATGAAGTCCAAGAAAAAATATCGGAACATGGTCTTTCAAATTGGATAAGGGTGATGATCATTGAATGATTTAAGTCAGTTTTTTCTCTTTCGAGTTGAGCCTAATGATCGAAGTTTTGCAATGAAAATGAAATCCAGGGGAATAACCTTAGTACCCAAAATTGGTTTTCTACAAAACATATTACGTTATATATTTTACCATGTTTAAGGACACAAAGCCGCAAAAAAAAAATTCCAACGTTTTTCCTATTAAGACGAAATTTAGAATACCATATCACATATAACGATATTTGCAGAGTTTAGGAATCTTGATGTATTAAGTATTATTTGGTAACTTATTCATCAGAATCTTTGTAAAAGCGTCTTTTCCAAATACTCCAACTAAATCGTCGTACATAGAGTAACTTCGGGTAATGTGGATCACCATTTTCTTTTTTTGATATTGTGGGCGTAACAACGGTAAAAAATAAAAACAAATTGTTTTCACAGCATGGTAGATTTGTTGGCTAATTATATTCCAGGTCAAAAATTATATATATTTGTCCATAAAAATGTTATTGCATTATATTTCAAAAAGCTCTAAACTGCGAATAAAAATAACTTGGCGGGTAATGTGGACCAGTATGTGTGGGTAATGAGGATCAGTAAGTTAAAGGTAGGTTGTGGATTGGTTGTGATAAATTTCAATTTATTGCACTCCTGGGTAACAATAAATGCAAAAATAAATGGGTTTATGTTTTGGAATAGCCCCCATTTAAGGGTACCACCCCATTTGCGGTATTTTGAAGGTCCTTGCTTCATTATCCAACCGAGGCACCTATAATTTCGGATATCGAGTTTTTAGAGGATAGAATACCTCCTCGCATATTAAATGCGCCCTTGTTTCGAACTCGTCCTCATGAAAATGTCCCACTTTTTTATAGTGGTCCACATTACCCGACATTGAATATTTTTATTTAAAAATAATTATCGTCTTCAAAAATGAATAAAAATGTAAAAATAACCGAAAGTAATTACAGATAAACGTGTATTTTTGTTAAAGAAAACAAGAAAACCACATAACCTCTTTATATTCGAGAAAAACAAAATGTTCGACTATTTTACAAAATCGTTCGACTATTGTGCTAAAAAATTTTCAAGTCACACTTTTAAGATCAGAGCTACATTTTCACCTACTAAATTTTCAACATTGCAATTATTTATTAAAAACCAAGTTTGATGTTTGTTTTCACTAATTAGGAAAACATTTATCAAGGCGGCATTGGCATATTTCAAGCATTTTCTTACATATGGGGGGTGGTCCACATTTGACGCATGGTCCACAATACCAGAAGTTACTCTATTTCCATTATCTTTGGTTGTAAACCACGCTTCACAGTATCAACAGCTCAAATCCCCTCCCAAAAAGACCTTCATATGAACTGAGTCATTGTTGTCGACTTCGACCATGCGTAACAAAAAAGTTGTCATATTTTAGCTAACACAACTTATTATGCTGTCGTGTTGTATTAAACATACAACGACAAACACACGCCACTGATGATGCTGCTGCACTTGCATCATCATCATCATCCATCCACTTCGTTTTCAATTCAATTTGTCTGTAATTTTTACATGGCATCAACTCCAACCGAAGAAGATAGCCAGGCAAACAGATGTCGTTTTATGAAAACATTTTAGCCTTTGTAACAACAACAACAATAACGACGATGATGCTCAATAATAACAACAATAATAATTGCATGTTTAGAGAATTAGGGTTGCTGCTGGGGCTAATGGTACTGCTGCTGGCAGACAATACTGCTGGAGATGTGCTGTAGTTGTTGTTGTTACCACACAACCATAACCGTTTTTTTGTAAAAGCATTTTTTTTTCTTTTTTGGTTTCGTGTTTTGGCTTCTTTAGCCAGCTCAACGAAAAAAAAACACCAGTTACCACTGTCACAACTGCCAGTGTTTTAGCCATAACTGGTGGTGGTCGTACTCTGTCTGCCATGGAAACCCCAGAATCAATGGCAACATATCAGCTGTTCGTTCGTTCATTGAGTCCGTCAGTCAGTTAGTCGATTTTGTTAATTTTAAGAGTTCATTCTCCGCTTTTGTTTTCATTTTATTTTTTTCTCGTCTGATACCGGTGCTGCTGCTGCTGCCGTTGTTGTTAACGACGTTAAGATCGTTTAATGACCCCATTCTCTTTGCCGGTAACCGGTGATGTTTATACCACTGATGTTGTAGTTGTTGTTATTGACAGTGGTGGTGGTGGTTGTTGATACTTTTGCTACTGCTGGTGCTGCTGCTATAGTTTGTGATATGTTACTGTCTCCAGCAGAACAGGTGTATTATTAACTTGTATGAACTCTTTTGTTGCTGGATTATCGTTTTGCCCTCGTGCCATGTGTCGGCATGTCTGTAAGTCAGACTTTGTGATGTGATAGCAAATATTGAAATTCGTGTAAATAATCGAAATTGAAAAGAAAACATAAAGACAAACATAGTTTTCGGCGGGTGATTATGTATTAAAAATAGAATTGCGAATGGAGCCTAAATTCTAAATTTCATAACAATTTTAATCAATTTATTTCTTATTTTAAAAAACTGGGGAAATCGAATTGTTGTGTATTGTATTTTTGAGGGTTTGATACCTATGATAAGTGCATTTCATTTTTGCGGCCACATCCAATAAATCTCCTAAACTTAATACCTTTTATTTTTTATTCAAGAATTAAAGATTACCATGTAAGGATAATACCCTGTTGTCAGGGTATTATAGCTTAGTCCCACGAGTTTGTAACGCCGCGAAGTATTGGTCCTAGACCCACCTTTAAGTATACCGAACGTTATATCTCGACGTTCTAGACATGTGTGTTCGTCCGTCCGTCTGTCCATTATAAATTGTAAACACAATGCAGACCGCAGTTATGGACCAATCTTCACGAAATTTTACATGGCCAATGGTGTTTTTGGTGAAAGAATATGCATGCCTGTTTGGATTAAGATCGGTCAATATTTAGCGGGTCAAATGGACCCTGACTTTTGTGTGAAAAATTACAAAATTTGTATTCTGTGACGTATATATTTACTCCTGATATGCCCGAGAAGTTGATAGTATATCCAAGAGCAGTGGTTAGCCTTTAAATGTATACCAATAATATTGTCGTATGTACTCGGATGTGAGAGTTACACTTACATATTTCCAGGTGCTTACGTATTCATATATTATTTAGTAAAGGGCGGAAATATAGCGCTGATCGCTTTGAAACGTTCCATGAGGTTCCAGTTATTGTCAAAACAACGCCTATGATTTTCGGTGATGATCAGATAATAATTTTTGGAAGAAGTGGAACGAAAAAATATTTTTTTTTGTTTTTTTTTTCAAGTCTATTTATAAGCCACAATTATAAGCAGAACATCACAAAACAACCTACGGTGAAGGGGATCTGGACAAGTAATTAAAAGGACTATACTGAATATTAGTAATATTTGTTTACCTCTAGTCTGTCAAGAGGGTGCAACTATCACGAATTATTGCCCAGGCTCGGAATAAAAATTCGCAGAAAGTTTGAGTTCCGTGGTAGTTATGTAGGGTATATTATGGTCGGCCTCGTCCGACTATACTGCTCCGCTCACAGATTTTAATTTACTTTTTATTCACCAGGAATCGTATAAGTCAAATTATAGCCACTTCCATGTGAAAATTCGACTAAAAAAATATCAATATCGAAAAAGAAGAGGAATTTGTATTTGGGGTTAAATAAAAACTTGGGCTTATATTTACGCCGAAAACATTTGATTATAAGTCAGCCATCCTTAACCCAAATTACAGCCCCCACGTTTGGAAAATGCAGTTAAAGTGTTCACAATGAAGAAAATGATATGGTAACGTTCTATGGGAGCTATAACAAACCATAATCTGACGTTGATAATTATTGGTAGGAAGATTTGACACCATTATATGGGCGCTACCCGGAAACATGGGCCAATATTGATATTGATTGGTAGGGAGATTTACTCTCAATGAAAATCGGCAGTATAAAATTACAGCTAATTTGGTTGAAGGGCGTGTCCAGGCATCCCAAAATATAGAAATGGGGCTACCCTAAAAAGTAGGAAGATTTTCTACCAAGCTGTTTAGGTTGAACATGTGCCCAAAAACCTCAAAATACCGAATATTGTGGGATACCGTTTTATGGGGGCTACCCAAAAAAGTGAACAAATATTGATAATTTTTAGTAGAAAGATTTGACATCCCATGAGAGCATAAAAATCAAATTAAAGTAAAAAAAACGTGCCTGCAGCCCCTAAAATACCGAATAATGGGGGTTATCATTATATTGTGGTTAAGTGGAAACATCATTCAATGCTAATAACTAAAACTAAAAAATACCAAACATTGGGGTACCTTAGATGGGGGCTGCCCCGAAACATCGACCAATATTGAGAATTTTTCATAGGCAGATCTGATCCAAAATACCAATTTACAACTGATTCTGTTAAAAAACATTTCAAAAACTACCGTTATATGGGGGCTACGCTGTATCATTTTCGGTAGGAAGATTTTATACCCCATGGGAAACATACGTTCCAAATTACAGCCGATTCGGTTGAAAAACGTGTCAAAAATCCTCATAATTCCGAATAGGGGGCTATACCAAAATTTGCACCTAATACCCCATACCTAGAAGTAATAGCAATGTCAGCGCAATATTTTAAAGTTCTACCCCAAAATTTTAAGTGATTATTTATACTCTTTCGAGTCGATCTTAATGATCTAAGTTTTGCAATGAAAAGGAAAGCTAGGGGAAGAACCTACCCACCATTATGCGATGCGTTTCGCAGTTGGTTAAGCGACTCATCATACCCCAAATATCGTGATTTCAACAGGCAGACGGACTCTCATAAATCGACATGGCATTTTATACCGTTCTTGACCGATTAGAGGTCAACACTTCCCTAGCGATATCTTTTCCAAATCTCATATTCCCGAAAAAAGTTTTTGTTCATGTGATCCGCTAAATATTGACCTTCATTATCATGACAGGCATTTGAACTAGACAGTGAGATTGCTCTCCCATGGAAAATTTGTGAAGTTCGGATTATAATTGTGCATCTATGGCGACTAAAAACCCGAAATATCATCTGATGATAGACATCCTCTTTTACGCAACCAAAACCTCATGAAAAATTTCCTAGGCACCAAAAGTCTGGGTTGTTTTGACCCCCTAATCATCATCAAAACATACATGCTTTTTCTATGATCAGACCCCTTTCTTTGTGAAAATTCAGGTGATAATTGTGGCCACTGGAGTGACCAGAAATACTTAACCGAAATATAAACCGATCATTTTCTTTTTTGGCAAGAAGCCGTCCTAAATTCAAAATTTCGTGACGATTGGTCCATAACTGTGGCCTGTATTATGTTTATAAATTATAATGAACAAACGGACGAAAGAACACATATTTCTAGATCGACAGGTGGGTCTACGACCAATATTTCGAGGCGTAATACCCTTACAACATAGTTGGGTAGGGTATAAAAATAAATTATACTTCGATATGAGGTCTCTTCCGAATGGTTGCTCCAAAATATTTTTTTTTTTTTTTTTTTTTTTGCCGAACGTCTATTGAAAACTTATTTGTAGGTTTCAATACCAAAAATTGCAGGATGTTTGCTAATATGTAAATGCTTTGCAAACGTAATAACAATATTAACCTCGTGAAGAGATTAACTGTACGTTTTGGGTATTTAGTCAGCCTCATCGAGTAAAAGATTTTATATTTGGTTTTGTAGGATGAATATATAGAGTATTTAATATTGCACATTTGCTGATAAAAACCAGCATTGAGTTAAAAACAAGTGAAAAAGCGTTAAGTTCGGCCGGGCCGAACTTTGGATACCCTCCACCATAGTTATACTGACAGATACATGCAATGAAAATATAGGGAACATACCAAAAAGTGGGCACATACCGATAATACCGATTTATGCAAACCATTATGTACATTAAATACAAACTTCGGCAATTTTTAATGGGGATTTTTCCTAAAATCTGTATGATCCAAAAAGTGGACTGATATTTATAACGCATTGTAGAGTATGAAATCCTCAAACTACTGTAATTTAGATTACAAAGTTATATGAGGCTATGCCTAAAGAGGGACCAATATTGATTACATAGTGTAGGAAATAGTGAATATTTGGGGATATCATCATATGAGGGCTATGCCTAATTAATGACCGGTATATGCCAATTTTGAACCAAATATTTTAATTGTTTATCTCAATTCTTTCCTTCAGGAGGTATCACGATATTGAGGATATGCCTAAATGTCTGCCGATATATTTCATTATCATCATGTTTGAGTTTTTTTATCACAATATCTTTAGAAGGCGGAATGCTTACAACAGATGGCTAAATAGTCTTTGTAGGGTAACAATTGACTATTCCCCGTAACGACTAACCAACCGCAACACACGGAACAAATCAGTAAACTATTTTAATATAAAAAAGGGGGTTATATGGGGACTACCCCTAAAAAGCGGTGAATATTAATAATTTTTGGTGGGGAGATTTGTTACCATATACGACTACAAATTACCAAATTTTAGCGAATTCGGTTGAAAAACGCGCTCAAGAACCTCAAAATATCGAAAATCGGGGGTACCCTTATATGGGGGCTACCCGAAAAAATTGACCTATATTTATAATTTTTTGTGAAGAGATTTGCTACCCAATAAGAACTCAAATTACTAAATTACAGTCAATTCGGTGAAAAAATACGGTCAGAACCCCCCAAAAACTGGATATGGGGAGGTACCCTTATATGGGGGCTACCAGAAAAAGTGGACCTATATATATAATTTTTAGTAGGGATATTTGGTACCCAATAAGAACCCAATGTACCAAATTTCAGCTAATTCGGTTGAAAAACGCGCTCAAGAACCTCAAAATACCGAAAATTAGGAGGTACCGTTATATGGGGGCTACCAGAAAAAGTGGACCTACACTAATAATTTTTTGTGGAGGCATTTAGTACCCAATAAGAACCCAATGTACCAAATTTCAGCGAATTCGGTTGAAAAACACGCTTAAGAACTTCAAAATACCGAAAAATGGGAGGTACCCTTATATGGGAGCTATGCCTAAACGTGGACCGATATAGCCCATCATCGAACTTGACCTGCCTGCAGACAAAAGACGACTCTATGCAAAATTTTGGGGCTCTATCTCAATTCGTTTAGACGCTAGAGTGATTACAACAGACAGACAGACAGACAGACAGACGGACAGACGGACATGCTTAGATCGTCATAGAATTTTACGCTGATCAAGAATATATATACTTTATAGGGTCGGAAATGATTACTTCGATGCGTTACAAACGGAAAAACAAAACTAATATACCCTCCATACTATGGTGGAGGGTATAAAAAGGGGGTTATATGGGGACTACCCCTAAAAAGCGGTGAATATTAATAATTTTTGGTGGGGAGATTTGTTACCATATACGACTACAAATTACCAAATTTTAGCGAATTCGGTTGAAAAACGCGCTCAAGAACCTCAAAATATCGAAAATCGGGGGTACCCTTATATGGGGGCTACCCGAAAAAATTGACCTATATTTATAATTTTTTGTGAAGAGATTTGCTACCCAATAAGAACTCAAATTACTAAATTACAGTCAATTCGGTGAAAAATACGGTCAGAACCCCCCAAAAACTGGATATGGGGAGGTACCCTTATATGGGGGCTACCAGAAAAAGTGGACCTATATATATAATTTTTAGTAGGGATATTTGGTACCCAATAAGAACCCAATGTACCAAATTTCATCTAATTCGGTTGAAAAACGCGCTCAAGAACCTCAAAATACCGAAAATTAGGAGGTACCGTTATATGGGGGCTACCAGAAAAAGTGGACCTACACTAATAATTTTTTGTGGAGGCATTTAGTACCCAATAAGAACCCAATGTACCAAATTTCAGCGAATTCGGTTGAAAAACACGCTTAAGAACTTCAAAATACCGAAAAATGGGAGGTACCCTTATATGGGAGCTATGCCTAAACGTGGACCGATATAGCCCATCATCGAACTTGACCTGCCTGCAGACAAAAGACGACTCTATGCAAAATTTTGGGGCTCTATCTCAATTCGTTTAGACGCTAGAGTGATTACAACAGACAGACAGACAGACAGACGGACAGACGGACATGCTTAGATCGTCATAGAATTTTACGCTGATCAAGAATATATATACTTTATAGGGTCGGAAATGATTACTTCGATGCGTTACAAACGGAAAAACAAAACTAATATACCCTCCATACTATGGTGGAGGGTATAAAAATTAGGTTATGTATAAGCCATGTTTTTCTTATAGTCCTATAAGTCCCTAGGACCCGTTCCATTGGTTTAGCAGTTTTTTTTTCAATTTTTTCTTAGTTTTATGATAATTATTTTCTTAGGAAAATTCATTCACTTTTCTGACATACCACTTCCACTTAGAACAACAATAATTACATGATGTAACAAAGAAATTGAAAAACAACAATAAACAAAAACAAACCCCTTTTCTATTTGCCTTTACTGCTGTTTTTCTTGCTACAATTTTTTCTCTTCTTCTTAGGAATGCTAGAATTATTCCCTTAATTATCTACGAAGACACAGAATTCGTTTTACTTCATTAATCATGAGAGGAAGTGAAGTGTTCATGGAAGTATTGTTGCTGTTGCTATTGTTGTTGTTATGGATTCATCAAATGCATTTATTCGAACAAAAGTGCAGACGTTAGTGCAAATGGTGTGAAAACGAATGAGGCACATGCCACAAATGCAGGTACAACGGCAAGCCATTAGAGAAGATACATGGACAGATAGATGCACTGCACCTTCTTCTGTAAAAATGCATGCAATGTGGTCTCCGTGACCATAGAAACTAGAAACAACTGACGGTGCGAGCACCGACTAACAAACAATTAAAACACCTGCCTACACCTGTTCATCATGCCATGCAATGATGAACATCATAATGATGATGATGATGGTTTTGATGACGATATCGATGATGATTATTATGAAAATGAGAATAAACATTATGATGTCGGAAAACAGCTGCCGTACGAGGAAGCAAGGGAGGGAAATTATGAAAATTGATATCTCTAGGGGAGGAAGATGGAACAAAAAAATACAATTTATTAAAAAACATCCAATTCACACGCCCAAAAAGAGTTACCGCCGCTCTTGGAATTCCCAAGAATCTCTATTTGTCAACTGTAAACAACGACCAACAAACATTTGGCAAAAACTGTGCACGCGCCACAAAACGTTTGTTTGCTTGCTGTTTGGGAAATAACTTGAATATTCGATGAACACATGCTATCGGATCTTCTCTTGTCACTTAGATGTGTGTGGGAGGAATTTGCGGCACAGTTTTGGGAAATGTCTTTTTTTTTTTTTTGGTACAGTGGGTAGAAAAATTAACTTGAAATAACGGTGGATTTTCGTTTCCATAACTGTGGATATCGAATCCATAAAGACCTTATTTTGTAAAAGACTAAGAGGTCTATACAATACAGATACAGAAAACCTACGGGATTTCTTCTATAGAAGACCACGAAGTATGATTCTTTCTAATTATATAGATTAGCAAAAGAAGAAAATCAGATTTTCTTTTATGAAACTGATTGTCTTCTTCTAGAGTAGAAGGAAGACCAGTGAGTCTTCTTCTATATGAAACCAGAATATCTCTTTGTACAGAAGAACAGATCTTTTTTTCATAGATGACCAGAAGGCCTACTTCCTCAGAATCTCTTTTTTTAAATAAGTTGAAAATATTGGTACATATAGAATATCAGAAGGATTTTCAAAGAAAAGACCTGAAGGTATTCTTCCATCGAAAACTAGAAAATCCAGATGGTCTTCTTGTAGAAAAGAAAATAGATATTCCTTTACAGAAGTCCTGAAAATCATTTTATATAGTGGCCTCGAAAGTGTTTTTTTCAACATGAATCCTGAAGATTATCTTTGATAGACGTTTTGAAGGTCTTCTTCTGTAGATATCCCGATGGGCGTTTCATCCTGAAAACCAGAATGCCCCCTTGTGTAGAAGAACAAGATACCTGTTAGAAGACCTGAAGATTTTCTTACATAAAAGACTAGAAGTTTCTATTCCGCGGAATAGCAGAATGTCTTCTTCCATCGAAGTCCAGAAGGTTTTATTTCATAAAAGACCAGAAGGAATTCGTGCATAGATAACCAGTAGGTCTTTCCATAGAATACTGGAAATCCTCTTCCATAGAAGAACTGAAAGTCTTCTTCCTTGGACGAATAAAATGTCTTCTTCTTGGAAGAATAAAAGGTCTTTTCCATAGAAGACTAGAAGGTCTTCTTCCGTGGAAGAATGGAAAATGTTCTTCTATAGAAAACTAGAAGGTTTTCCATAGAAGACCAGAATGTCTTCTCCAATCGAAAACCAGAAAGAATTCCATAGGTCTTTCCATAGAAGACCGGAAAGTCTTCTTCCTGGGAAGAATAAAATATATTCTTCCTTAGAATAATAAAAGGTCGTATTCCATAGAAGACTAGAATTCTTCTTCCATAGAAGACTAGAAGGTCTTCTTCCTAGGAGTCTAGAAGGTCTTCTTCCATAGAAGATCAGAAGGTCTTCTTTCATAGAAGACAAGAAGGTCTTCTTCCACAGAAGACCAGTAGGGCTTCTTCCACAGAAGACCAGAAAGTCTTCTTCCGTGGAAGAATAGTTCTTCTGAAGGTTTTCTTCCATAGAAAACCCAAAGGTATTTTTTTCATAGACGACAATAAGGTCTTTCATAGAAGATTAGATGGTCGCCTTCCGAGGAAGAATAGAATATATTCTTTCATAGAAGCCCAGAAGTTATTTTTCCATAGAAGACCAGAAGGTCTTCTCCCATAGAAGTCCAGAAGGTCTTCTTCCA
Source organism: Musca vetustissima (assembly GCF_032173495.1). Taxonomy (NCBI): domain Eukaryota; kingdom Metazoa; phylum Arthropoda; class Insecta; order Diptera; family Muscidae; genus Musca; species Musca vetustissima. Next base: position 20,870 of record NW_026889093.1, read on the forward strand.
CAGAAGATCAGTAGATAAGAATCCATAGAAGACCTTATTACTTCCGTAAAAGAACATACGACGTCAATAGACGTTTGATGTCATTTTTCGCGTCTGAAAGTCTTCTTCGATAGACGTTTTGAATGTGATTTTCTATATGCGTCCTAAAGGTCTCCTTCTATAGATGTCCAATGACCTTCTTCTATAGACTTTTCGAAGATCTTCTTCTATAAACGTCCTGAAGGTATTCTTATGACGTCTTGATGGTTCATTTAGAACTTCTTCTTTTTTCATAATTTTTATTTTTTTTTACTGTTCTCGCACCACTGTTCCTCCCTCTATCACTACATGTCACATCACATTTCGAATACCCATCTTCCCCTTCAAAGCTTCCACTGTTTGTTTTTAGTTTGGTTGAGTCACAGTGTCAATGTCAGTATGTTTTTTACAATTTATGTGAACGTGTGATCCAAAAACGGAGGTCCAGTAAAAAATAAGGACTTCTTCAACCGAGCAATAGAGGAGTAATGTCTTCATCCATTTGGAGTAATAAGCGAGCAATGTATGAATTTTGTTTTGCCAAAAAATTCCACGAAGGTTGTCTGCTTATGCTCCTTCTATAAGGGATGCATCAAAATTCATGTTTTTTTTTGTATTGATGTAACTGTTGTTTAACTGTTGCTTTGCCTTGAAGGTATTTCTTTATAGATGCCCATTTGAATGGGTTTCTTGTTATAAACGTCTGAAGTGAAATCGTGTTGTAAGTGTAAATAAAGTGTAATTAAAAAAATTAAAAAAGTGTAATTAAAAAGATCAATTGGTAAAAAAAAAAACTGTTAAACCTTTTCCATTAAATGCCATAATTTAAGTGAATTTGGGAGAATTATATTTATCTTTAATTATTTTCAGATATCATATATGAGATGTGTTTTTCCACAAAAGATTGTGAGATCTTCTTCTTTTCCAATATAAGCCCAGCTGCTCCGTCCTTTTATAAACAAATTCGGTTGTTTAACTTTTTTTATGTACTGGACGATTTTATGTTTTGTAAAAGATATGTACATGATGAACATCCACTGTTCCTCCCTCTACCACTGCATGTCACATCAAATTTTGTATAGCCATCTTCCCCTTCAAAGCTTTGCTTTCAGTTTGGTTGAGTCACAGTGTCAATGTCAGTATGTTTATTATAGTTTATGTGTGTGTATGTGTTTGTTTACCGGCAAGCGTGTAACTTTATTATGTTCGGATGCATTTAATCGATCACTTTTGTTTTTTGTTTATTTAATGATTTTTTTACACACACAATTTAGCGTGACTTTTTTCTCAGTCTGGCTTATTCTGTTGTTGTTCTTCCCATTTGAAATGATGATATGCAAACAACAACAGCAACAACAAACAGAGAGTGTAATCGCTTCCTCCGCACCTTAGCACAATGTGTGGCAAGTAGTAGTAGTAACGACGCTGTATCATATCTTCGGATGGGGAATATCATATTTCATTATTCTAAACAAAAGACGGAATGCTGGGAATTCTCAAACGGACAGAGACTCGAGAGATGGGCAAAAAAATAGAAAAATATTTTTTTATTTATATTCCCGTTTTTTATTATTTGTGCCGATTTGATGAGAAGATCTGAAATAAAATGTTCGGTTTTAGTATTTTCAGTGCACATTTGTAGACATACATTAACATTCATCTATTATGCAGAATAATTGAATTGATGTTTTAGGTCTATGTAAACCCCAGAGTCCCACCATGACCTGAAACTTTGATCCAAAGTTGGATTTTTATACGAGTCGTACATCATACTGTAACTTCTTAATTAAACCAACACCAGATCTTATTTCAATGGGCTCAGTTACAAAAAGATATGTATCCAGTCAAATTTGTAGAAAAAATCATCTATTTTTTATTAACTGTAGTTTATTAAAAAAAACGCCAGTGAGAAACTTCAATGTTGATGCGTAGCATATCATTTTACTAAACGTCTTAAATTCTCACATTAATGTGTCGCCTCTGCTTCTTTTCTTATTATTCGCAAACAGTCTACACACATTTCCTTGCCATTTTTTCAAAACATTCTGTTTTAATTTACAAACCAGCTTTTTGATGTATTATGATATCCGCCAGAGTATTATATACATATGTGTATGTATGTATATTTTTTTCTGAGTAGATGTAATATTCGTTAATACGTTTAAGTCAATAATGAGAGAAAGGAAACGTAAAAGCTAGCGTCATTAGAATTTGGACTTGGTGAATAGAGCTGGATCGAAATGTTGAAAAAGTATATTGATCCATTGAAATACTAGTGCCTCCCCCCTTAAAAAGGTCTAAAATGTGCTAAAACTAATATCATGCGAACAGACAATCCGACTAGAACCAAACTTTGCACAAGACGGATTGGCCTTTCCATCTGCGTAAACCATCACTTGGCTCGCTTTTATATGCCTTTTGAGCTGGGGCATCTTCATCCATTCTCACAATATGGCCTAGTCAAGGTAGTCGCTGCAGCTCGATAAATCTGACTTCGTCGATGCCCGAGATGAAGTTCATTCGACGGCGATATTCGCCGTCGACGCAGATCGGCCCATAGATCTTCCGGAGAATTTTTTTCATCTGTTTCCGCTTCCTTCAAATCCATACAACAGCATGGGTAATATCAGCGTCTTGTAGATTGTGAGTTTGATCTGGCGAGAGGCGGCCTTGCTTTTTAGTTGTTTACCCAGACCATAGTAGCATCTGTTGGCCAACACTATTCTCCTCCCGATTTCAAAGTTGCTGTTTGGTTTACAGAGTGTCATTTCAGTTCACATTTGTATCTCGAATGATTTTTTCCAGCAGGATGTTAAAAAGGTCACACAACAACCTGGCACCTTTTCTGAATCCTTGTTCGGTATTGAAGGGTTCCGAGAGGTCCTTTCCGACTTCACCTGCTGACGTTGTGCCAGTTAAAGTTATCCTTTTGCAGGAATGCCAAACGCAGACATGGCTTTAAACACCTCTGAACGTATAGGACTGCCGAATGCGGCTTTTTAGTAGCCGAATATGTGTTTTTCGTGGATCTTTTCCAGGATCTGGCGCAGAGTGAAAAGCTGGTCAATGGTGGATTTACACAGGCCAGAAGCTGCGTTGGTATGGTCCAATAATGTTATTGACCATTGGCTTCAGTCGTTCACACAGCACGCTGGATAACACTTTATATGCGATGGGAAGGAGACTTATTCCCCTATAGTTGGCACATATCGTCTTGTCTCCTTTTTTGTGCATGGTACACAGGATGGTGAGTTTCTAATCATTAGGCATGTATTAATCTAGCCAAATTGTAACAATCAGCTGCTGCATGCTCCTGACCAGCATCTGACCACCGGTCTTGAATAGTTCGGCTGGTAATCCATCTTTGGCAAATTAATTGCTACTCTGACCTCATCTTGGCTAGGTGGTATACACTATAACTGTCATCTCTTATTGGTTCTGGGGCATCTTCTTCACCGCCACTATTTAATACCAGAAGCTATCTGTATCTGTCAACAGGTTCCCATCTTCATCTCTACAGGAGGATGTGCCTGCACCAAAGCCGGACTTCATTTTGACTCCCGTACATCTCGATTTTTCCTGGTCTTTCAGAAAATACGTTTCTCTTTTTTCTTGCGATAAATTTCCATCGCATTACTTATTGATACCGTCTGCAGGGTAGCCCTATATTGTGCTTCTATATTATTATGGGGACAAGGAGTGCTTTCGTCAAACAAGTGTGTAAGGTGAGCGGAGTAGGTTTGTGCTATTTGTTGTATTTGCAGCTTTTCGACGTCGAGTTTCAGTTTTGCACCAAAATTTTCAATATTTATATATCCAATATCAGGCGATATTTTTACCAAGCTTAGATCAAGTTCAAAGGTGGGATCCGTCGGCATTCTCCTTCTGTTACCTCTCCTACAAAGGTCAATATTTTATAAACTTATAAATTTAAACCTCTTTGATAAAAATATATAAACTATATAAAGCGAATAATAAAACATGTGTGTAATGTCGAAAAACAATAGGCTGAGGGTATGCATCTGTCGGAGACACCGATTGACACTTTTATACTTGTTTAAGTAAATTGGATCCATGGACGCATTGGACGCGCCTCATTATTGGTATATTTATGGTCCTAGGAGCATTTTCTAACCGATATGGTTTGTAATTACCTCTTTTTAATAGATAGTAAACTTTTTCACAGAACATTTCATATTACATACCCACTTTAGGTATGTTAAAGGCCCCAACAGCCTTTTCCAACTTCAAAATACCGGGACCTTTATATGGTAGCTAAATCAAAACAGGGAGCTATTTGGAAAATTGTGTCCAAAGAGCCTAAACACCCCAAAATTTAGGTTCTAGCGTTATATGGGTCTAAAAAGTGCAACAATATTGATAATTTTAAGTAGAAAATTTGTCTACCCAATGGAAACTCAAAATACCAAATTTTAAGGACCAATTTAAAAAATATTGTGCATTTTAAAATATGATATATTTTATTGGACTAACTTGTTAAAAAATATATTTTTTAAAGGACCAAAAAATGTTTAAATCTCTTTCGAATTTTATAATTATGTATAAATATTTTCTTTATATTTTTCATGTCATTTTCAATTTTTCCATTTTTGTTTTTACATAATATTGTATTTTTCCTATCGTGCAACTTCTTCTTATTTTGTTCTCCTTTTTGACAGAAAATGCAATTATCTCAGTTCCAGGTTTCAGTCTTAATTCTATACAATAAACTCACACTTGGCCCCCTCATACAACATTACCTTCACACATACTTATGTATATTTATATAAACATGTATGTTTGTCATATCCGTAATACAGCGTGTGCATCTACCAATTACATACATATGAACTGGCATCTGTAAGCCATTCTTATTCCAGTTGGCTTATATACTCCGCTGGTAGTCACAGAAGTTTCCGAAAGGAAGAAGCCTCACAAACGTTATGCATGACTTCCTTTAACGTCTTTCGAAGCAGAAGACAGAAGAAAACAAAACACAATTTTGAATACAAAGGAAACAGAAAACGGACAAAAGAACGAAATTGAAATTGTGGTGGCAGCACAGCAAGCAAAGTGAAAATTGTCTCTTTTATGTCTCATCATTCCATAATCATCTGGTGGATTTGCTTGGACAGCAGTACACAGCGAACATTTAACATGTCACATTTAATTATTTTCAGGAACCGAAGAAGAAAAAAAAGAAGAATTACGTTGACTTCTTCCATTTTTTTTGACAAAGGTAAAGAAAGTTATGTCAACAGAATTTTTTGATTATCTTTGGAAGGGGAGAATGCTATGGGGGTGGAAGTAAAGATGAGTCATTGACATTTAAAAACCAGCAAGGAAAGTAGAGAAGTCGGCCGACTATATGCTACCCTTCACCACTATGGGTATATATAAAAGATGCATCCTAACAGAAGAAGAATTGAATGAACTCAAATATTTGACCTTTATCTAAATGTGGACCGACATAGATCCATCCATAAACATATCATTCGTTTCTTAAGATGGGTCAAAATTATGTAAATCGATTTAAAGTAAATATCAATCATGCACCCGTTAAATATTTGGAACCCAATTAACTCGAAGTCGGTCGGAAATATATATGGGCTATATCTACAATTCTACACGCGATTACGTCATTCTATTCTGAAAAAATGAAGCGTTTGGTGCACCATTTACATAAAATCGGATGATAATATATATGGATGCTATATCCAAATATAAACCTATTTCAACGAAACTTGTTACAGGTTAGGTTAGCTTTTTGTTCGTAATGTACATGTTTTGGGTCCTTGGATCCTACTTAAAACCGGACGAAACTATATGGGAGCTATATCTAAATTTGGACGGATTTCAACTTGACACATGTTTGGTTATACTATCTGAAGTACGTTATGCAAAATTGTGTGTCAATCGGCCTAATATTGAGTCTTGGGTGCACCATTTATTTAAAATGGAAGCTATATCTAAATCCGAACTGATTTCAGCAAAACTTGACACATGTTATGTTATATAAGCTTTAGTACGTTATGCAAAATTATGTGGCAATTGGCCTAACTTTTGATCTTAAAATCGGACAATTTTCAGGAATCTTTACACACATCATTCTAGACTCAATTCAGTAAGCTATATCAAACTTCGTGCAAAATTAAAATTAAATCGGGCGAAAATATATATAAACTTTACACACATCAGTATAAACATAATTCTGTACGCTATGCCAAATTTCGTGCAAATCGAAAGATATATAGGGACATTGGTGAACCATTTTCATTAATTCGGTCGAACATATATATAAAAGCTATGTCTAAATCTGAAACGATTTTCAAATGGAAATATGTTTAATAGAACTCATAACTGAATTGACTATATGTTGGTAACATAGAATGACAAATTAGATCGGTCCCGGAAACCCAAACATGTATCATTAAGGCTGGCAGTAGCTCGAAATATTCGCCGGATATGACATGAATTATAAGTACATTTGGTCATGTCATGTCTGGTATACACCGGCATTGATATTTTGCCTAGAATGTTTGGTATTGAAAATCGGATATATCTGCTTACAATTTACTGGGCCAAATTACAGGATTGACTGCACTTTTTCGTTTTATGTTCTTAGAGGGCAGAACGTTTTGTGATCGAATTTAGGTAACTTGAATGTCATATCTATAATATCCAATCGATATTACGGTAATTGCCGATTTTATATATTTTTCAGAACTAGCGACATTTTCATTTAAAATGCCTGTGTAAATAAAGGTTTTGACATAACCCCCATAAAACGAACAGACCTTTATATGTCTTTAAGCTTCATGTTCAATACAAATTGTAGGTCCTTGTAGAATTGTGGCGGCCTACACAATAACTCCAATGAAGTGGTACCATTCTATTTGTATACACTCAGATAAAGAATTTAAATTTTAAACATAGGTTGCTACTACTTCTACAAATGGGATACATCGATTCAATTTTTTGCATAGTCCCCATATAAAGATCCCGCCTCAATTTCGGTATTTTGAAAGTCTAACCTTATTTCCAGAAAATTTTTAATATTGGACAGTATTTGTAATGGCTTCCATGAAAAAGTCCCGCCCAACATTATAGGCATATTGAAGGTCCAGGACGCATTATCTCTCCCAAGAAGCGGAAAATACGGGTTTAGAGAAAATCATTATATTCGTGATAAGACAGATGTGACTGCGTTTTTGTAAGTAAAAAATATCTTAGCAGAAAATGTTTGATATTTGTCCACTTCTTGGTATAACCTTCATATAACAGTACCGCCCGATTTTTGCTACTTTGGCTTTGTGTATTTTCGTGGGTTTGAAGGTTCCGATCTGATTTTTGGTATTTTGCTTGGCTTAGGCGCTTTTTAGCGATGTAGCTTTATTGTGGATATCATATTCTTGGTTGGATATCATATTCCTGGTTCATGGCAGAACATTTTTATGCCTTGATGTGGCCACAATATAAAGGTCCGACCCCTATTTTTTCAATATATTCATATCCAACATTTTTGAACTGCTCCATTTTTATTGTTTTGAGATTTTAGCCGTATCTTCCAATGTTTTGGCATAGCCTCCATATACAGATCCCTCTCAATTTTCGGTATTCCGGGTTGTTGTTGGGATTACAAATTCTACTTCGCAGAAAATTATTAATGCATATTTTGAAATAATCCCCATATAAAAGCTACATACCATTTTCCGTATGTTGAAGTTCATAGCCAAATTTTTTACCATGTTAACGGGATAAAATCCTCTGTAAAGGCAGAATTCAGTGTAGCCCACACAGGAAAGGATATTCATCAATTTTAGTTATTATTAATGAAGACCCTGTCCAATTTAACCCTGGACTTATAATATAAATTTCTTAATTACATTCAGACAAGAATGACAAACGTTACTGTGCAACAGCAACCCGTCTCCATCCTCTTCAACATCATCATCATGACTGTTGTTAGATAGTCAACGCATTCAATGATCAGTGAACCGTTTACGTTTTTGAACTGTTTCAAGGTCTGGCAAGAGAAAATGTTGGCAGAAAAAAACAGCCAGCAGCACATCAACCAGCCAACCAGTCAACCATCCATCCACCAACATCCAACCAAAGAGAAACTGAGTAATACCACTATTTCGATTGTTGTTAAGAGATCATTGTTTCGTCACGGAATTATGGGGGTATTATCTGTAGCTTTTTTTTCAACTGAGGCGTTCTTTATTTTTCATTGAAAATAAAACTACAACAACAATAGTAATTTAGTAGACGGTTTGATTGGTTTCATGTAACTAGCTTTTAGCATCAATTGTTGTTTTTTTGCATTTATCTTGTATTGAAAATAATTTACACCATTTTCAAAAACTATATTAAAAATGTCTATACTTTTCATTGTTCTCAAATAGTTTTGAATAAAATATCTGGAAACATGATTCATTTCTACTTTGGTGCAGAAATTGCAATATTTTGAGACTGAGGTGAAGTCAGTTAATCAGAATGCGAGATTTTGTTACGACATTTATATTATACAAGAAATGGTGTATTCAGTTTTATATTTCGCATTCTTCTTTTTTTTTTGTACTCCTATCATTTCCATAAAATTAGACTAGATAATGTTCTGTCGTTACAATTCAGCTGTTGTCGCATGCCATTTGGCCCAAATGCAGCAGATGCTCCCTTACACACATACACTTATTGCCACCACCACTCGTTCTACAGTTGAATATCTATGTAGTTTCTTCAAACAAAAAATGTATTGGTCCAATTCATTTTCTCAATCATTGTAATCATAAAGATGATTATTACGACGATTTTGTTTCGAATGCCAGATGTTGGAGTTAGCCCTTTTAGTTGTGGCACAACAGTTCATCTGCACATATTGTCACGCTAGAGATAGTCTTTGATTAGAGTTAAAACGTAATAGACATTAGTGACCCCTTTTCGTGCATCTATGAGAGTTGTTACGCCCCAATGATGTTCAGAAGTCGATATGAAAGTATTTAGATGGAAATAGAAGACGGAGATAGAGAGAGAGTTTGGAAGATCATGCTCCAGCTATATAAGAGCAGAATGCATCTAAGAAATATTTTGGAATTTGCAAAAAAAAAAAAAATTCCTTTTTATAAATGATCTATAAATCTATTTTCGGAGGAAACGAAATGCAAATTACATCCACTTTGGTTTATCCAATTTTCTACGCAACTAATTTGGTTGAAAAACATGCCCATAACACCGAATATAAATTATGTGTACATTTCCCTTTCAACGTGGTCTACCTCATATGGAGGGGTTTCCACCCATCTCACTATGAGCCAGGAAGCCGATTTTGGCAAAAATACGTTTCTCTGTCCTTATGTTCTCCCAATTATTTATTCTTGCATTAACTGTTCCTACTGTTTGCAGAATTGTCCTATACGCTGCGTTTTTCAACTCATTATCATTACGACAATCCTGATCGTACCATGGGTTTCTTGATGGGTTTCTGCTTTTGCTGCAGTTTGTAGATAGTGGGCAATTCTTTGCCATTGATCTTCTATATTATTATCGGGACAAGGAGTGTTTTCGTCAAGCAAATGGGTAAGTTTGTGAAGTAGACTTCTGCTATCTATTGTGTTTGCAGCTTTTCGATGTTGAGTTTCCGTGTTGTATTAAATCACACCTTTGCTGCTACATTAAAAAGTGTGCGAACCTTGGCTGCCTCAAGGTAATGGTTCGACCGAACGTCTAATACACTGGATGAATGCCTTCCGTTTATCACAACATGATCAATTTCATTTCTCGTTCTTGATCGAGAAAAATCCAGATGGCACTGTGTATATCGAGATGCTTGAATCTGGAGCTGCTAACTACCATGTTTTTTGCTGCTGCGAGTTAATAAATCTCATGCCGTTGCCGGATATTTCTTCATGGAGACTGAATTAGACGGTGGTTCCAAAAATATTTTGCCTTCCGATTTTTGCATTAAAATCTCCTAGCAGAATTTTAATGTCATGGCCAGGGCAACGGTCATATGCTGTTTCTAGGTGCTCGTAAAATATGTCTTTGGTCTGTTCATCTTTATCTTCGGTCGGAGCATGGGCGTAACTAACCCGAGGGCTTAACCCATTTTTATACCCTCCACCATAGTATGGAGGGTATATTAATTTTGTTTTCCGTTTGTAACTCATCGAAATAATCATTTCCGACCCTATAAAGTATATATATTCTGAATCAGCGTAAAATTCTATGACGATATAGCCATGTCCGTCTGTCTGTTTGTAGTAATCACTCTAGCGTCTAAACGAATTGAGATACATCGCCAAAATTTTGCATAAAGTCGTCTTTTGTCTGCAGACAGGCCAAGTTCGAAGATGGGCTTCATCGGTCCACGTTTAGGCATAGCTCCCATATTGGGGGTTTTGATCGTATTTTTCCCCCGAAATAGCTGTATCTTAGTATTTTGAGTTCTTAATAGGTACCAAATCTCTCCATTTTTTCCGATAGCCCCCATATAAGGCTCCCCCCATTTTCGGTATTTTTTGGGGTTCTTGAGCGCGTTTTCAACCGAATTTGCTGCAATTTGGTATTTTGTAGTCGTATATGGTAACAAATCTCCCTACCAAAAATTATTAATATTCGCCCCCTTTTGAGGTAGTCCCCCCGCGTTTTGAGTTTGGTTCTAAGACTCTGTTGTAATCATTTCACCTGCGGAGGATAGCGAGATAAAAAATTAGAACGCATATTTTCACCGTGTTAAAGTGTATACACCCTCATTAGCCATAATGCTGAGGGTATAATTATCCATTATAAATTTCTGAAATTTGTATTATGGTTTACATTATGATTTTCATAATCCGTTTTTAGAAATATCGGTATAGGTCCACTTTTTGGTATGTTCTCTATATTTTCATTTCTCCATCCAAAGTTCGGTCCGGCCGAACTGAACGTCCCTGAAACCCGTATATGTGAAATTTATTCACTTCATAAACACACTGCTCTAATTATGACCAAAAAATAGATCTCTGGCTCATAGTATATCGGCGCGAAAGTGAGCGGTTTCCACACATCTGTGTTTTACTTTTCGAATTTAAACGGCCTGTAATTAGGAATTGTTGGTTCTCAGTAAATAAGAGTATTCCCTTTAGGCATTATTGAATTTTATCATTTCCCGAGAATTAAGTCAGAGCTTTGCTAAAAATTGCACTGTCATAGGAAGTTTTCCAACATTTCGCTGTCTTCACCACCTGCTGCTTCCAAGGTATTCAATCTAGGACAGTTTATAGTATTTTGTCCAGAATTTGCAGTTAACAAGATTTTACACTTTGTTATAACTACAACCTACGCCTATTGGATGGTATTGTGTGAGCTTGTAGGCGAAGTGAAATTTACATAAATATAAAGTCTAGTCATGCTAAATCTGAAACCAGCTAACCATGCACGTCGTATATACAAACAAATTTATCTTCAACGATGAAGCGCATTTCTCACTCGGAGGGTATGTTAATAAAAAAATTATCGTATTTGCTGTTCTGAGAATCCTCAAGTAATTGAAGAATGACCTTTACATTCTGAAGAAGTCTCTATTTGTCACGGTCTTTGGTCCGAAGGTGTGATTGGACCTTACTTCTTAGGAAGGGACTCTATTCGGAGCCTTTTTTCATTTGATAACAAAGTTTTTTTGCCCGCTATTGATGAATGGGACTTGGTTTCAACATGACGGAGCCACACAACTCGATCGAACACGGTTTTATTGCAATAGCAATTTCCCGACCGAGTAATTTCATCATCGAAGTGTTATCAGCAAAAACGCCATAACTCAAAACTTGGCCAATGACGAATTTGTCGTTATGGGTTCTTAATATACATATTTCAGATGACTATCATCTGGCTTTGAAAAATTGGCTCTTCCTATTTTATTTTTCATGTTTTTTCTGTTGTGATAATGTTATGATTCACGTTGAATTATTTCTGAAGCAAACCTATTTCGGAACACCCTATTATTTGAAATAAATTATCTTTCCACATTGTAGATATATTTTAGTTATTGGTTCATCTCTTTTATCATTGAATTTTGTTGAAGAGGGGGAAGATACCAATAAATACACATCTACCATATCATACATAATAATAAACAACATATATAGATTATATATACATATATATGTACGTATGTTTATGCGGATGTTATCTTCTGATGATGGCAGTAATACTCTGTGATGTTGTTGTTGCTGCTGTTATTTTATTATTGTTATTACTATTTGGTATTATTATGGACTCGCGGGAGTAGTTTTCTCGTTTTTCGTTCAACCATGAAGACTTAAATTCATGATCACCGTCATCATCATCGGTGGCAGCAACTGTAGAAACATTAACAGCCAACAACAACATCGTGGCATACATCCAACCAACAACAGTAACATCATTGCCATTGGGATCACCGTCACCATCATCTGAGTGGTGTGCTGCTATAAAAAAGCGGCGACGGCGTTAGCAACGTAATGTTTTTTTTTATTCGGAGGGGTTCCAAACGATGCTTATGGGTTGGCATTGGACGGACGACTGTGACATCGTTGTTTGATGTTACCATGCTTGGCTGCTGTTACTGTTGCTGTTGGGTTTGTTGTTGCTCTTGCCGGTAGATTATTCACTTGGGATGTTACCACAAACCAAAAGAGAGTCCAGAGAAAAATTAATGCAAAATACTCGGGAAATGCTTTGTTCTGACAAACTTTGTTTTAAAACGCATTTCTGTTACGCCTGACTTCGTTTTTCGGGGATTAAACATTTTCAAGTTGGGTTGAGTCATAGCGACCGGGGTTTGAAGGTAATTTTGTATTTTAAAATGAGTGTGTTATTTTGATTCAGTTTGTGATCTTTTCGATTGAAGACAAATTTTGGGAAATTTGTTTATATACGATCAATTAGGTATTTTGAAGGCCCTATCCACATTTGTAGACTAAATTATCTCGCCAATATTTTTCCTAATAGATGTGAATTTGACAAAGACAGACAAGTATACAAAATAGATAAAATGAGTCAGATGCTTTATACACAAAAAAATCACATATTATATAAATAGTGGTGTACGAAAGTGTTGCTAATGTCCGGATTTCTGCATTTTATGAATGCAATTCATATAACTTTAAATGCTTGTTCTTGTCAGAAAAAGAGAGAGAGAAAACAGAACAACTTTGGAATGTGTTTGGAAGGTGGTGATTTTCTATGGCACAGAAACATTTTGCAGTTTTGATTTTCCGATTTTGCTTTCATCTTTTGTTATGTCATATCTCGTTGTCTTATTGGCAATCATGTTCGCATGTTAAGTCACAATTAGAACAATCAACATATATAACAATGTTAAATACACGATAGGTCATGTTGCTCGTATCAACACTTACTTGGCATATTATATATCTGGTATTCATTTCGAAATAATTTGGAAAATATATATGCGAATTTTATTATAGTAATGCAGTATCTGAAATAAACAAACAATGAAATGCTAAACTACACCCAAGAGAAATAACTACCAAACACACGGTTCCAAAACGAACAACCACCAAGTGAAGGGAGGGGATTGTCCATGTCAAAGCAAAACACAACAGAAGAGTGAATGATGTTTATTTATTTATTTATTTTCTGAGTGAATATGAGAGAACCTTAGTCAGGATCTTATTTCTGAGTCAATATCCAAATTTGGACATTTTATGTCAAAAAATGAACTACCGAAATACGTTATACCAATTTACATCCTCTTCGTGCCACATACTGTCAAAACACCGAACATGGGAGCCACAGCTAAGCGACTATTATATGTATTTTGATGGTGCTAAGCGAATTTTCCAGTCGAATTGGCTATATGTTGACGTTTTGGGTTTTTGCTTAAAGATCTTCACATGGTGCTTAATTGCACCATGTGAAGATGAGCTATTTTCGGCTAGATGTCCGTTTTGTCCTTATTTTCTTGGAGCATACACTAATTACCACAATTTAAGGTATTCGACATCGAATACTTACTTAGCTGGCTTGTGACAGAACATTTGTTCCATAAGCCGAGCTTAAAAGATTTCCAGGTGCGTCGGTCTTGTGTGCAGCTCTTCCATTTTGAAAGACTAGATTCCGGAAAGTTGTTTTCCACTTGATATTTCCATCGAATTTGTAGGCTTCCCCTTGTACGTGAAACATCAGTTGGCTCGCTTTTATATGCCTTTTGCACTGGGGCATCCTCATCCGTTCTCACAACAGGACCTAGCCGTCGATATTCACCGTCGACGCAGATCGGTCCCTAGATTTTTCGGGTAATTTTTCTCTCAAAAACTCCAAGAACTGCCTCATCTGCTTGCGCAAGTACCCATGCTTCAGATCCATACAGCAGCGGTATCAGCGTCTTGTAGAGTGTGAGTTTGGTCTGGCGAGAGGTGGCATTTTTCTTACATTGCTTAATTAGACCATAGTAGCATCTATTGGCCAGATGCTACTTCTCTGAATTTCAAGACTGATGTCACTAGTTTTATTTATGCCGGCACCAAGGTGTATCAAATCTGTGACTACTTCGAAGATGTAGTTCGCAAGTTCAACAGTTGGTCCGAGTCTACTGGACGTTGTTACCATCAGCTTGGTCTCCTCGCCATTTACTAACAGACCCACTTTAGCAGACTCCTTCTCAATTCGTTCAAAGGTGGCTGTTACCCCTCATCGCGTCATCGGCGTAGGAGACTAACATGTGTGTTCAGAGTGTCATTTCTTTTCACCTTTGCCTCTCGTGTGACCTTTTTCAGCAGGATGTAAAGGAGATCGCACGCCAAACTGTCATCTTGTCTTTATCCTCGTTCGATGTTGAAGGGCTCCGAGAGGTCCTTTCGGACTTTAACTGCTGACCTTGTGCCAGTTAAAGTTATCATGTATAGACTCAGGGACGTACGCAAGGGGGGAGCCCTGGGGGCACGTAATCCATCCGCACCTGATGTTTTATTATTCCTCAGTCGATTAATTGCTAACCTCGTCTTGGCTAGGTGGTATACAATCCTTTTCCCGATTCTTGTTCAGAAAACCTTGTATCTATGTAGACTAATAAATGTTATATTATGAAGAGCTGTCTGATGGGGTATATTAAGTATGAAGAGATCACATTACGCCAAACACTGAAACCTCCGATTTTTGTACGGGGCCATATTCCAAAAACTGGATCTATGGCAAATTTGCACTTCTGGGTTTGCGATATATGTACTCGACAATGTTGCACTGTGATTTCTTTCCCCTTCCTTGGGTTGTCCTTTGTCTTTCATTGTTTCTGATAAGCTACGATCCCTTTTTATTTAGTATATGGCTAACTCAGACCGTTAAGGTCACACATTTCAAATCACATTCCAAAACAAAATTATTTGCTATTAATTTATTTATGTATGTGTTTTATGCATGTGTACATTATTGTCATACCAATTCAACATCAGTCCAGTACCGATCCACACCAATAACCACATACAATTCCCCTCTAAAAATAAATGACAAACGACATTTTCTTTATTCGAAACAACTCAACACAACTCAAACAAGTCCCTCACACAAATCAAAGGCAATCGAAAAGCAAAAACAAAATCAAAGCATCACCATATTGAATGATGAACAACAATAAAGGCAACAACAACAAAACTCAATTAAAATAAAGATGGAATCATCTTAAAAAAAGCTAAAAATAAAATCAACAAAAAACAACAACAACAGCAACAAAGATGATGATAAAAATCACAGTCTCGAACAATGTCTACACCCATTGAACAATCATCTCGAATTATAGCGCCCAACAATCAACCGAACATGGATGGAATGGAATGACGGACAGAGCTGCTACACAAAAAAGATCCACATATGGGGATGAGAGAGTGTGTGTGTATGAGTGTAAGCAGCAAACAGCAGCCCAAACAACAAGACTTAAATCTACAATTAATAGCTAATGTTCGTGGTTGATGATGATCATCATCAGTCGCAGCAGCAGCGGATGGGTATTACCGGCAATATCTAGCCATGGTTTTGCTTCTGTTGTTCGTCGTTCGTCGACAATGAAAATCATTATGGCAAAGATGACGACTGTGGGGCCATACATTTTTTTTAATGATGGATACAGCAACAACAACAAGAAAGATTTTACCAGATGACGACTGAAATGATCAGCAAGCACCCATTCATCCCAGCCATGATTCGTTCAGTTCAGTCACTTACTCGCTCACACATATGGGATGTTTGGTTTGAGGGGGAATTCCCCTCCTCCCAACCATTATACTGGTAATTCCATGTGCTACTCATACACAGGCGATTTTTGTTTTGTATAAATCTCTGTACATTCAGACATTCAAACATCTCGTCCCGCATGAGGTGGAGCGTAAAGATTTTTACGAATTCATTTGTTAGCTGCAGTTGGTCTGTCAGTTGGGTGCTGGGGTCCCCTGGTGCTCTGAGCTTGGTTGTTGTTATTTTATTAACTATAGTTGCGCATTTTTTGCTTCTTCTACTTCTGTTTCTTCTCATTTTGGCGGTAGATGGTAGATGACGATGATCATGTCGTTGTTTGCGGTTGTTGCCATTGCTGCTGCTGGGTTCTTTGTGAAACGAATAAAAAACCAGGGGAACTCAGGGAGATGGGGGAGAGAGATGAACATTTCAATGGATGACTTGACTGGTTGGCTAAATAAGTGGCGGGCTGACAGACTGGCTGGATGGATACATAAACATGCTGCCATGTTGTGTGTTATCATCTCCTGACTGTCATTCTGTTTATCTGCCTGCCTGTCTGTCTGACTGCCTGCCGTTTGGGTGCTATAAATAGCCATTACCATCCATAGGCCATTAAATACACACAGAGGGGAGATTCGCCAGACCGACACGATCGTCATTGCCATCAGCAGTTAGTGCTGGACTATGGTGCTTTTTCGCTATCTTTGTTGGCTTTTACCATTCTGTACAGTCTCCACTGAGATGATGAGATGGTTACTCTACATAGTGGTGGTGGTGGTGATGTTGGTGGCATGGCTACATTGAAATGTCATTTGCTATGTAATTTGTATTCCGGTTTCGTGAGAAGCTTTTTTCACCTTTCGCAGAATTCTGTCGTGAAAATGGTCAATTAAAATATCAAGAACTTGAAAATTTCATTGAGATGAGAATGTCCATGGAAGGTGAAATATGTAATACGTTCGGAACAGTACAACTTCCGAATTATGAATGGCTTAAGATACATTATAAAATGTGTTCATTGGATAGAATTCAAACAGACCCCAAACGCCTAGAGTATTACCCTATAAAAATCAGAATCAGTCTCAACGTCATCCTGGGATCTTGATCACCAACTACTGGATTTTACGTTACTTATTGGAATCTTTACATATTGGGAAATGACAAATAGGAATTCATCGATTGTAACGCTTTTAAAAAACATCGAGTTCTGAAGTGACACTAATTGAAATAATGCGGCAGATGACGAACTAGGACCCCAAATTTAAATTTGGTGGTTGTGATTATTACGATCAGATGATCGTAATATTAGGGACCAATTTCATTATAGATAGTCTCAAACTATTCTAAAAAAGTTAAAAAAATAGTACATAGAGGTTAATAAGTGGTTTACGGGGTTACAAAATAAAATACGACGGGACATTTATATAAATTGTGCCGTTATAAATAGTAGACCAGGAGATTTTTTCATCCTCTGAGAAAAAATTACAACTACTTAGGTTGGAAAATTGATAAAAAACCTTAAGCATACCGAACTTGAGGAAGGGCCTGGTGTATGCAAAAGATAGTTACAAATGTTTTCGTCCTGAACTTGATACAGGGCCTCGTGTGTATCTAAATAGTTACCAATGTTTTCCTGACATGTGGAACATTATTAACGGATATGCCAAAACATGCATTTTACATTTTTTACGAGCTTCGACGAACCCATGATGTCCAATTACAATAAAAAAAACCAGTAAAGAAAGTAGGAAAGTCGGACTGGGCCGACTATATGGTACCCTTCACCACTTTGGGTATATTATACATATGTATCCTAAAAGACGTCGCCTTTTCGAAGGAAATTGAACGAACTTAAATATGTTTTCTTTAACATCAATCCCTACACATGTCATTCTGCTACCTATGCTAAATTTTGTAAATCGATTTAAAGCAAACTTGACACACGCTATTCGGTATGCTGCACTGTTTAAAATTTAATCTCAATCAAACACCCATTGATTGTTTGGAGTACAATAAACATGAATATGTCAAAATTATATATGGAAGCTATGCTATATCTATATCTGAACCGATTTCAAGGAATCTTGCCAGAGATTAATTTATATTAATTTCAGTACGTTGTGTCAATCGGCCTAGCTATATATAGAAGATGTTTGTAAATCTGATCTGATTTTCACGAAACTTTGCACTCATCATTCTAGACGAAATTCAGTACGCTGTACCCAAAATCGAAAGATATAGGGGGCTTTGGTGCACAATTTACATAAAATGTGACAAAAATATATATGGGTGCTATATCTAAATCTGAACCGATTTTCATGAAACTTTGCACACATTATTCGTGCAAATCAAAAGATTTGCAGCGACTTTGGCCCACCAATTACCTAAAATCGGGTGAAACTACATAAGGGAGCTATATCTAAATATGAACATATTTTCACGAAACTTAGCACACGTCATTCTAGACATAATTCAGTACGCTATTCGCGCAAATCTAATGATTTTCAAGGACTTTGGTCCACCATTTTCTTAAAATCGGGCGAAAGTATATATGGGAGCTATATCTAAATCTGAAACGATTTCCACGAAACTTAGCACACGTCATTCTAGACATTCTAATTTAGTACGCTATGCAAAAATTCGTGAAAATCGAAAGATTTGCAGAGACTTTGATGGAACATTTACCTATAATCGGGCGAAACTATGTATGGGAGCTACATCTAAATCTGAACCGATTTGCACGAAACTTCTCACACGTCATTCTACACTTAATTCAGTACGCTATGACAAAATTCGTGCAAACCTATTTTCAGGGACTTTGGTGCACCATTTACCTAAAATCGGGCGAAACTATATATGGGAGCTATATCTAAATCTGAATCGATTTTCCTGAAATTTAGCACACATCAATGTCGACTTAATTTTTACGCCATGCCAAAATTCGTGCAAATCTAATGATTTTCAGGGACTTTGGTGCACCATTTATCTAAAATCTGACGAAAATATATATGGGAGCTATATCTAAATCTTAACCGATTTTTTCCAATTTCAATAGGGTTCGTCCAAACCAATGGGCTGTGCCAAATTTCATCCAATTCGGATAAATAAATGCGACCTGTACTTTGCACACAAAAATACATGGACGGACGGACAGACGGACATGCATAGATCGACTCAGAAAGTGATTCTATGCATATTCTCAAAAGGAACCATAGGTCTATCTCGATTATTTTTGCCTGTTACAAACATATGCCCAAAGGGATAATACCCTGTACCACAGTGTGGTGAAGGGTATAATAAAAATATATAAAATAGTGCGGGATCTTTATACGGGATCTATATCAACACACAAAATGTAGCTATCATAAACCTGAAAGCCAAGTTACAGCATCAAAATACTTATTTTTGCGGAATGTGAGCACTATGAGTAAAAATGGACCTGAATGCCAAATTACAACCACTTCGATTGGAAAGTGCATCCAGGGCCCTGAAAATACCTTAAATATGGCTAGACCTTTATAAGGAGGCTATATAAAAACATGAATCTATACACTCTAAGAAATCCGAATGTTAAATTACAACCACATTATTCAAAAGTGGTTCATAAAAATACTGAAAATAAGCCAGGACCTGTTCAAAACATGGCCCTGTCAAAAAAAATTTTTGTCTCAATAAAAATCTAAAATTTTGTACTTAAAATCATATAAAGGCAAGAGTTAAGAAAAAAAAACAAATTACATTTTAACCCTCGGACAGTTTCGTCTGTTTTTCAGCAATAACAAAAACATCAATGTTAATGGTACATAGGATAACCGAAAAATCGCAAAGAAACAGAGAATTTTTAAATGTCGAATATATTCGACAAAAACACTGAAAGGGTTAAATTATCATACCCTTCACCACACTGTGGTACAGGGTATTATATCTTTGTGTATATGTTTGTAACAGACAAAAGGAATCGAGATAGGGTTCCTTTTGAGAATATGCATAAAATCACTTTTTGAGTCGATTTATGCATGTCCGTCCATGTATTTTTATAACCCGATTCGGATGAAATTTGGCACAGGTCACTTATTTGGTTCTATATATAGTTTCGTCCGATTTTATGCAAGTGGAGATCATACTGCCAATGTTTGTCCAATATCTATGTACTTCACACTGTTAATTTCGTCCGATACCATATCAATAGTCCTCCAAAGGATATTGTACATATGAGAATTTATAGTATGTACCCAAAGTAGTGAAGTGTATCATATAGACGGCCACTCCGACTTTTAAACTTTCCTTACTGGTTCTGCGATGTAGATGTTTACCCATATAGAACTCGAAAAATGTACCGTAATGGATAAAACTACAGAAAATCGGGCTGAATTTATTGCAAACTTTCTACAAAGATGATTTCACCATCGAAGATCTCGGAATGCCTAATCAAAGTCATTTAGGCAGGAAAACTTTGCTAAAATCTTTATGAGCCGGCATCGTTATGTAGGGGCTATACTAATGCGTGTACCGAATGTGCATGCCTTTTTCAATGCTAAACACTCAACTCTCATGGATAAATCGACATACAATTCTATTCAGATTTTTCAAGGGCCTCTGACAATAATGGAGGACGTTAAGTACGTCCGTGCCAAAGCTCCACTATAGTTCTGGCATTTACTAAGAATGAATGATTTTGGAAATTGTGACAAAATGAATGAAATGAAAATTGATTGGGGTTGCTATATGGGAGATATACCAAAAATGTGGGCCTATACCGAAAAATTATTCGAAGGTGTTTTTCTTGCAGCTACTATTTGTGACAATTTTATATGGGAGCTATATATAATCAGGGATCAATATTATTAGTAATATTAAAAGTATAAAGGTTTAAAACTGGACCAATTCTGGAAAAAGTTAAAAAAGGGAAAATTTATATGGAGCTTTAATTTCCGAACACGGTCTGTCTCAATTTCTTTGGAATTTAGAGTGGGACATGGAATTTAGATAAAGGGACATAAATAAAATATAATATATAGATTCTACT
The DNA here is from genome assembly GCF_032173495.1 of Musca vetustissima. Lineage (NCBI taxonomy): Eukaryota > Metazoa > Arthropoda > Insecta > Diptera > Muscidae > Musca > Musca vetustissima. The sequence continues at coordinate 42,123 of NW_026889093.1, forward strand.
CGGTTACTCTCGCTCACATCGGAAATTAATTTACCCAGGTGGAGGGTATTAAAAGAGTCCCTTCTCTCTCAGATAGGGTATACACAAGTTTCGAACATTTTCATTGTTCTCCAAGAGGATAAAATAGAATAAAAAGCAATTGTCAAATTTCCTCTCAATGGTCGTCTTGCCCGTAAAAAACCATTTTCTATGGATGATCATGTATTTTGGTTGTTCATTTGAAGTTTTGTCTTCACAGATCTATACGATCTTCAAAAACCCGTATCTTGTCAACCATGCATTCACACACACGAATTTACCCCGTCCAATCTCGCAACCATTGCAATATCTTCTTGGATACAGTTGCTCGTGTTGACTGAGTCCAGACAACAAAATGTGGGTGCTGTGCATAATTTGCGATTCAGAAAATAACCCTCTTCCGTAGTGGTCGGTAAATGATTATAATAATTTTGTAGAAATGTTCGTTTGTGAGTGTGTGCATGTGCAACTCTTTCCCAGTTTATCTCCCGACGCATTCATTCAGCCAACCATGAATTTAGTTTGATTTGCACGTGTGCGGAGATGTCTCACCGGCCGGTCGGTCATATGTGTGTAAGAGTATATAATGTCTCTATACGTTTAAATATTATTGTCACACGACAGTGTAAAGAAACAAAGAACATACAAATAAATGTTTTTGAGAATATATTTCCTTTGAAATCTTAATCTTTACCTTTATATCCAAGCCACTGTGCAGCCAAGGCTGGTATCTCTTATGATCATTTTGATCTTGAATTTGAATGTATCTCTAAGTTGAGTGAGCGCGAGTTACGTTTTTTCAGACTTTTTTTAGTATTGGACGTGCGAATATGTATTTTCTTCATCAATCCCCTCTCCCTCATCTTTCTTGGCTGCATTGAAAGACTAAAAAGAAAATAAATGATTTTAAAGCTCTGGGCGGATGTAAGCTGAACAAGCCCCCTATTGTCTGGTCTGACTCTGGTTTTTTATGGGCTATTTGTGGTAAAGACGACGAAAATAATAAAAAAAAAACAACCACCAAACAAACAAACAGAAAAAAATCCAGAAAAAGAACGCAAAAAAATAAAAGCCGGCAAATAAAAACCAGATAAACAATGGCTATGGTTTTGTGGCGTTGAGAAGATAATGACGATGATCATCATCTTCATTATGATCGCCAGCTACGTACGTACGGCGAATGTAGATGGAGGTGCTGTTGATGACGATGATGACTGGCGCTGCTAATCATGAAATGTTAATTTATTCATACGTGCGAGTAAAATATTCATAAAATTGAATTACAGTCTCGTAAAATCTGTCTTGATTATTAAAACAGATTTGCTCATTATCTCATCGCACAATTCGTACGTAATGTGGCAAAAAAAAGTGACCAACAACAAAATGAACATCTTCTGGCTTCTTTTTGTTTGAAATTCTTTTGGAAGAATTAATGACAGAAAGAATGAAGTTGGGTTGTTGGGATTTTATAGTGGGAATAGATAAAAAATTGTTGGTGATCAATGTGAGACTCCAAATAGAACCAAATACTATTTACGAAGCAGTACGATTTTCCTAATTATGCTTGACAGACTAGAATTTAATTTGGAAAGTACGCGAACAATTTCGGAGCGGATGACTGAATAGTCATAGAATATTCAGGCTGATCCTAAGATTCTTCTTTTAGCTAAGCTACAATAATATATACCGAATTAAAATTGGCTAAACAACAATTTCTCTCGAATGTTTTCCTGTCGATCGGACAAATGTAGCATCTTCGGTTGACCATTGACGCGAACTTGGACGAATTTAGTTATGTAATTTTTATCTACATCTATACAGTTTTTGGCAGTCTATGCAAAAATACATGTAAATGGAGCAAACTTAAAATGTTGGTAAACATTTGCATGAAATCCTACGAAAATATAAATCTGCCCGATTTCGAAAAAAGCCAAGCTCAATGACGTAAGCTGTGCAATTTTTTTTACATAGGGCTATGTATTTGGAAGCTGCTGCCACGAGAAAACAAAATAGCAAACTACAGACTCGAGACTAATATTGAAAATGTTCGGCGAAGAAGATGCTCACTAACAAAAACCCTGAAATGCAAAATGACAGTCAGTTTTACCGTCAAGAGGCTAAAGGGCTCGGCTGTGGTCTACACCCAACGTTCGATCGATATTTATAATTTTTTTTACGAAGATTTGACACAAAAATTTCATACAAACATTTATCGGCGTATGTCCACGTTTTCTGTAGCCCATGTTGAGTATTTACCCAAATATTGGTGTTTGTTATACAGTTTGTCCCAAGGACATTTGTCACGTACTCAGAACTCAAAATATAAAATATATATCAACTGAAATTCTCAAAATGTGAAATACGAAAGAAGAATTTCTAAACAATGAAAATGCAAAATAAAACCAGTAAGGAAAGTAGTAAAGTCGGACGGGACCGACTATATGATACCCTTCAACACTTTGGTTATATTCAACCGATGCATTATAACAGACGTCGCATTTTTAAAGGTCCATCAACATGAAATTGGATGAACTAAATATGTGGTCATTATCTAAATATGATCCGGCTTTGATCAATTCAACCGTTGATAATTTGGAGCCAAATTAACATGAAGTCGGTCGAAAATATATATATATATGGGCTATGTCTGACTTATACAAAACGCGAATACATGATTCTATGCTCAATTTTGTAAGTTGTGCAAAAGTTCGTGTTAGTCTGACAAACATGAGGAGTTCGGGCATAAATAAATCCAAACCAGTAAGGAAAGTAGTAAAGTCGGACTGGGCCGACTATATGATACCCTTCACCACTTCGTTTATATTCAACAGATGAATCCTAACATACGTCGTATTTTTGAAGGAGCATTAACATGAAAACATATCCATAAACATGTCATTCTGCAACCTATACTTAAGTTTTCGGATATATAGTTTCTTCTTACAATGGACAAAATTAAGTAAATCAATTTAAAGCATATGTCAATCCGGGTGTCCGATTGGATAAACATGAGTAGTTTGGTGCGCCATTTACAAAAATCGAACGAAAATATACATAAAAGTTAAATCGAAATCTAAACCGATTTCATCGAAACATGTCACTGTCTACATTTTGAGTCGGCTACATTTTGAGTACTTAGTGCATCATGTACTTAAACTCGGGAGAAAATATATATAGGAGCTCTATCCAAATCTGAACCAATTTCAAAACTTTCCACACGCTAGGTTATATTGGTTGTGCAAAATTCTGTGCCAATCGGCCTAACTTTGTGTCTTTGGTAAACTATTTACTTAAAATCGGACGAAACTATATATGAGCGCAACATTTAAATCTGAAACGATTCCTACAAAACTCAGCACACGGTACATAAAATCGATATAGCTTCTATCTAAAGCACTCCTCATTCTAGGCTTAATTCATTACGCTATGCCACATTTTGTGGAAATCGAAAGATATCAAAGGAGTTGGGTACATAATTTCGTGCAAATCGAAAGATGTGTATTGACTTTGGTACACCATTTTCATTAAATTGGGCGAAAATATATATGGGAGCTATATCTAAATCTAAACCGATTTCCAAGAAACTTAACACACATCATTCTAGACCTTATTCATTACGCTATGCCAAATTTCGTGCAAATCGAAAGATATATATTGACTTTGGTGCATCATTTACATTAAATCGGGCGAAACTATATATGGGAACTATATCTAAATCTGAACCGATTTTCGCGAAACTTGACACTCATCATTCTAGACTTAGTTTAGTTCGCTATGCCAAATTTCGTGCAAACCGAATAATTTTCAGGGACTTTGGTGAACCATTTACCTAAAATCGGACGAAAATATATATGGGAGCTATATCTAAATCTGAACCGATTTTTCAATAGTCCGATTTCGTCCTTGGGCCGAAACGGACTCCAATTCGGACAATAAATGCGATCTGTACTTTGTTTACAATTTAACATGGACGGACAGACGGACGGACGGGCATGCATAAATCGACTCAGAAAGTGATTCTATGCATATTCTCAAAAGGAACCATGGGTCTATCTCGATTTTGCGGCAATCGGCCAAACTTTGTGTCTTTGGTGCACCATTCACTTAAAATCGGACGAAACTATATATAGGAGCTAGATGTAAATCTGAACCGGTTCCAACAAAACTCGACATACGTAAGTCTATGCTAACATCAGTACCTTTTGCAAAATTATTATATTATACATATATATATATATATATATATATATCTAAACCGATTTCAACAAAACTTGACACACGTAAGATCACACCACTATGAGCCACAGATCCCATTTTTGGGCCATAATTTAATTTATTTACTAGTTCATAATTAGTGCAGAGGATTTATGAAATAAACAAATATCACGTATAAGTCTCCAGATTTGGAATATATAACGTTTGAAACGTCTGAAATAGACTTGTTACCAAAAAAATTGGATGCCTGGCTCATAGTACACACTAACTTCAGTAAATTGTGCCTATTACTTTCGGTATTATGTACACTATTTACTTAAAATCGGTCCAAATATATGGGGCTGTATGTAAATCTGAACCTATTTTGCCCAATTTCAATAGGATTCGTCATTGGGCCAAGTTAATGAGCTCTGCCAAATTTCATCCCATTCGGATCATAAATGCGACCTGTACTTGGTTTACAATTTAACATAGACAGACAGACGGTCGGACGGACGGACATGCATAAATCGACTTTCAACAGGAACCATGTGTTTATCTCGTTTCATTGTGCCTGCACAAAGACATAACACCATGCACCACTGTGTTGTGAAGGGTATAAAAATACCGCCATTTTGGTTGAAAAACGTCCCCAAAATATCGAAATTGAAAAAGTGCCGTTATATGAGAAGCTAGCCAAAAAGTGGAGCAAATCGTCTCAAAAAACTGAATATTCGGTTAGCGATATATTGCGGATGGTAATGAGATCCCATTTTTTGGCCATAATTAGAGCAGTGAATTTTGAGAAATATCCCATATAAGAGTTTCGGGGACGCTTATTACGATTCTGTAAGAAAAATAGGGTGGATCGAGAATGGCGGTCAATAATTTAAAAAGTTGAATTAGTCAAATTATTTTTAATTTTGTTTTGAAGAGCTATGATCACACATTACAAATATGAATTCTGATTTTGAAAATTAAATAAAATTGATCCAAAAAAGGCAGATCAAACATAAGAAAAATTTGAATATTTCATTTCTTAGCAGTATTTAATATTAAAATAGCATAAAATCGTAGGTTTATGCATTATGGGTATAAAACTATGTCATACCTTAATTAAATATAGTCGATTTGGTTGAAAAAACGTTCTCAAAATCTCCATTATACCTAATAATCGGTAGTCCGTTTATGTGGGGCCTACCCCGAAACATAAGTCAATAATTGGTACGAAGATTTCGCACCCAATTCAAAATACTACAGAACTGTCAATTTGGATGGGAAACGCGCTCAGAAACTCGAAAATATCATAATTTGGGGGGTACCATATTTCAGGGGGTTTCCTTAAAAAGAAGGCGTGACTAACGTCTTCCATTTTTATCATTAGCATGCCAAATTAGTAAAAGTCAAATTTAATTCATTAAATTTTACATGCAATTTTCAAGGACTACTTTTATATTATCGGCAATAACTCTTAAGTTTATGAACGGTCGCAGAGGTCAAAAATTATGGAAAGAGAACACATCAAGGAATCTTGATGAACTCTTTTTTGGAAAATCACATTTATGAGTTTTAAATACAAAATTATTGATGATTATCTTCAACTTAATAATCATTCCCATCGACCAACTAAGTCGTCATTCCTTGTTAAAATTTTGACACATGTCAATGTTATAAAACATTTTTCAAATACAAATTGTAGTCACAGTAATATGAAATTTTGACTTTGACCTATTACATGAGGTATATATTAAGTTTTTTCCTCTCTACCTGAAATGGAATTTTTGCCAGAAATAAGTTCGTGACCCATAGTGGGATGTACCAAAACGTGGACCGATACGAACGTAAATTTTGTCGTTTTTCCGGCAAAAGCCTTGGTCCATTTAACCCGCTACATATTGACTGATCGTCATTAAAACTGTCTAGCTTATTCAGATTCCCTTTTCCGTGTAAAAGTTCTTTATGTTCGGGTCTTAACTGTGACCTCTACAGCAATTCGAAAAATAAGTGGACTCAGCTAGTCGATATATGACGATGGGCATACCATAAGGTGGGTCTAGGACTTATAAATATTTGTGTTACAAAATACTGGTAACTTTTATGGAAAAAATTATAACAAAGTCTAATTTTGGAGATTAGAAGCCAGGATGAAAATGTTAAGTCCAATGGCTCACCAACTGTTATCTCTTATCTAATTAAAATTAGGTACGTTCGATTAGGTACATATGACCAATTCATAGAATGCCAAATTACAAGATTTCATCGTAGTTTTAAAATGTTGTATGATTGCTTTGTTGGAAACCAAATTCAATTTAGAATTTTCAAGATATTTAAAGTCGTCTAATGTGAATTTCCATATCTTTGGATTTTCCATAACTGACATTTAGAAAATAGTTTACAATTCAAATGATAGTTCTCCGAACATTTGCATTTGTGCAAATGTTTTGACATTTTCGATGCACCAACCGCCACCCACAACCAGGGCTACCGCATATTCATTACGAATTCATCATTCAAATTTATGTCATTGCAAGACACTGCACATTTTTAAGGAATATTGATTGGTAATTTTGAATTCTTCTTATTATACCAAAACACACACATAACACTCAAATGTGCATCAAAATGAAACTACGTAGTGTTTTACGAAAAGAAATGCAAATATTTTTGCATAAAAACCCGTTAGACCCCCAACCCACCCCACTTAAGTGCTAAAACATTTCAAAAACGAATAAATGGAGACAGACCAGAAATCAAATACCAAAAACTGCATTTTCAAATGTCTTTTAGAGCGAATGAATGAAATGAATGAAGCCAAGAAATGACAAACGTCAAACGAGCAACAGCAACGAACCACAACAACAAGAACAACAACAGTAACACCAGCAAATCACATCAGCATTGCGATAAAAGACACAGAAGCGACAACTTCAAGGATTTGGCAAAAATTCAACGTTAGAACGAAACGGAACCATTTTTATCTGCAAGGATTCATGAAATGAATGGAAAATGAAAATGCAGTGGAGACGTGTAGAGAAGACGCAAAAGAAAAATGTCAACTCAAGCCATAAATTTTCATTTTCTGCGACAATTTTCTTAGTTTTGTCGTCAGGTTTTTTTCTTCTTCTTCGTTTTTTGTTTTTTAGCTCCCGTCTCAGGGGCCACACTGGCGGCATTTCTAAGTTTCATCTATAAAGGGAGTTTCTTTTTAAGAAGTGTATGTGTGTGTGTGTTTGTGCAAGTGAATAAAAGGATGTGTTTATGTTGGTTGTTATGGGTGTGTCTCTGTGTGCGAGAATTGAAATGAAATGCATTGCAATCATTGTTTGGCTAAATATGCGACTGAATGTTGGCAATGGATGGATAGTTGGCTTGGTGGATGGCTGTGAGTGTTGTTGTTGCTGGTTTGATGGCTCTGAATATTCGCCCGTGGATGGATGGTGTTTCCTCTTCGTTTTTGTTTTCGTTTCTTTTTTATTTCTATCCAAATAGAAAAATTGCAGCAGCAATAAATTCTCAAAAGTATGTGTATCTTTGAAGTTAAGTTTCCAACAATTTTTTGTTTTGTATTCGTTATTGGGTAAACAGTGGTTCGTAAGAATTCGGTAGAATATTGAAAAGGAGTAATATCATATAGAGAAAATAATTTCTGCAGGACTTCTATATAGAGAAGACTTCTATAGCGGTTCCTATGGACACTTGGAATACTTCCCATGTCATAGGAACTTCAATTCCTGCACTTCTATGGATAGGAACTCCTATCAATGGGAACCTTTTAGTTTTCTATAAAATATGACGTTTTACTCATCAATGGAAGAGGACATCATTCTTTTTATATAGAATAAAGAGGTTCTCTTGTATACAGAGAACCTATTTATTCTATATAAAAAGGATCTCCTTCATCTCTATGGAATAGGGCCCTCCAATAATTTATTGAAAAGGACGACCTACGCCTCTATAAAAAAAGGGCGTCCTAGTCTACTATGAAATACTACATCCTGGTCCTGGTGAAGAGGACATCCTGCTCCACTTTGGAAGAGGGTCTCCTACTCAACTATGGAGTAGATATCATGTTTCTCTATGATAGAGAACCCGCTTTGGCATAAAATCAGACCTTTTCTTCTAAAAAAGGAGAGCACTTCCAAAGAATAAGACATTCAGCTCTTCTATGGATGTAGACCTTGAGCACTTCTAAGGAAAAAGACTTTCAGTTCTTCTAATTAAAAACATCTTTTCTGAGAAAAATTCCTTCAGCTCCTCTAATTAGGAAAACCTTCAGCTCTTCTAATGAAAAACACCCTCATCTCTTCTAAGGAGGAAAACCCAGAGGTTTTCTAAAAAAGAAGACGTTGAGTTATTCTAAAGAAGAAGGCCTTCAGCTTTTCTATAGAAGAATACCTTCAGTTTTTCTATAGAAGAATACCTTCAGCTCTTCTATGGAAGAAGACCCCCAGCTCTTCTATAGACGAAGATCTCCAGTTCTTCTTTGGATGAAGACCACTTTTATCAAAGAAGACCTTCGGCTTCTCCATTGTAGTGGAACTCGAAAGAAGACCTCCCCCTGCTCTTCTGTAGAAGAAGACCTCCATCACCTATTCTATAGAATAAGAAAACATTCTCGAGTTCTCTTTTAGCTCTTTTATCAAAGAAGGCCTTCTGCTTCTCCATTGAAGTGGAACTCGAAAGTAGAAAAAGACCTCCATCGCCTATTCTATAGAATAAGAAAACATTCTCGAGTTCTTATATAGAAGAAGACCTCCTCCAACTCTTCGATAGAAGAAGACCTCCACCACCTCTTCTATAGAAGAAGAATACTTCCTCCAACTCTTCTATAAAAAAGACCTCCTCCAGCGCTTCTATAAAAAAGACCTCCTCCAACTCTTCTATAGAAGAAGAAACTCTTCTCAAGTTATTTTATAAAAGAAGACTCCCTCAAGCACTTAAATAGAGGAAGACCCCTCCAGTTATTCTATAGAAGAAGACCTTCTCGATTTCCTCTTTAGAAGAAGAAGATCCCCTCCAGCTCTTCTATAGAAGAAGACCCCCTCCAACTCTTCTAAAGCAGAAAAAACCCTATTCTAGCAATTCTATAAAAGAAGAAGGCCTCCAGCAGCTCTTCTATAAATAAAGAAGAAATCCTCCAACTCTTCTATAGATTAAGAAGACCTCCTCCAGCTTTCCTGTAAAAGAAGAAGACCTTCTCCAGGTCCTCTATAAAAGAAGACCTCCTCCAGCTCTTCTATAGAAGAAGTCCTACACCACCTTTTCTATAGGAGAAGAAAACTTTTCCGACTCTTCTATAGATGAATAAAACCCCTCCAGCTCTTCTACAGATGAAGAAGACTTCCTCTCGTTGCTCTATAGAAGAAGAAGACCTCCTCGGGTTATTTTATAGATGGAGAAGACCTCCAGTTTTTCAATGAAGAAGAAGACATATAATTATTCTATCGAAGTGGAACTCTTGATCATGCCATCACCTCCATGCAAGTATTCAAGAAGATGTTTTCACCTCTTCTAAGGAAGAAGATTGTCAGCTCTTCTCCTCTATGGAAGTAGGCATTCCGTTCTTTTATGGAAAATTACTCTTAAGACTTCTTTTGAAGCAAAACTTTCCATCTTCTACATAATAATATTTCTAATATTCTGTAACGGGTGCACCTTATGACTTTGAACTCCACCTGGCATCCTAAATTTTCGTACCCAACCCGAACTGCATCCATCTCTAATCCCTGTGCCATGTCACAGATACACATTGCACGATTTGTAAATGGCTACTTTTTTGTTTTTCTTTACTGCTGCTGTAAATTGTGATGTTGTTTTTACGGAAAACTTTGACTAACATTTACTGACACACACACATGCACACTTACACACGGATAAAACCTCTAAAATGTGAATACCAAATGAGAAACAGAACGAGAACAAGAATAAAACTCAGTCAAAGACATACAGCAGAAACAATCAAATGAAGAACAAAATACGAAAAAAACAAGAAGAAGAAGAAGGATATCAATGGCGTGTAAGGAATGCATTTTTTGGTGCAGTGCAGCAAATGCAGAGAACTTTGTTTTTTCTACATTTAAAAAAAAAGGAAACACAAAAACTCTGAAAACCCCTAAAAAAGAAATAAACCAGCCAGCCAAACAGTTTCAGGTTGCATTTGCAACAAAAGTTTTGGTCAAAACGACACACAAGTGCGGCGGTGGCAGCAAAGAGGGAGATTTATTTTTCCATGTTAGTGCATATCCGCTTCAATTTCGAAATGCAGAACAGAGAGACAAAAAAAAAAGACGAAAAACAAAGTTTTTCGTTCGTTCACATATTTGCTGATGGGGAGGTTTTTATAAGTAGATTCTTCAACAACAAAACGAAAAAAACACACACAAATTCAGTTCCGAACTATTCTGTGTTCTGTATTCGTCTCGTCGTTGCTCTCCCTCTCGATGTGCATACGTAATGCGAATATCCTTTACGTCTAAAATACGTAAGGACATATGTTTGGTTATTGTATCTATATGTATACAGAGCGACATACAAATATAATGTATACACATGTGCATGTTTGTGTGTGTCCTAATATACATAAATTCAGGTGAACGCGTGTATGACTGTGTATGTGTGTGTGTGAAGGAAGTCTTGTACATATCTTTCTCTAGATACAGTTACACATTGAAGTTTACGAGGACGATAACAACGACCACGAGTATACATCTAAATGTGTTCTTCGGTGGCAGCAATAAAACAAGAAACAAGGACAACACTTTTTAAGACCAAAAAATGTATTTTACAGTATTGCACAAAATAATTTGGGCCTGATTTAGGTTCCTTATTAATTTCAGATTGGATTCCATAGTTTTTCTTCTTAGAAGATTTTATGATTTATTCCAAAGAAGCGCTAAAGGAGCGGGCTGTTCTATTCCATAAAGTCAATTAAGAGGTTCCGTTGGTTCATTTCTATCGAGGAGCAGGATCCAGTTCTTTTATAGAAGAAGAAGACATCCTGCAGCTCTTCTATTGAAGAAGAATACCTCCAGCTCCTTTATGGATGGTGAATACCCCTATATAGTGAAATAAGACCTCTAAATCGATCCTCTGATTCTTTAGGTTTTCTTCTATGACGAATCAGTGAATCGTATTGTATATCAAAATAAGATAATATCTATAAAAGAGCAAGAAGTCTCCATATCCAACTGCAGTGCATGAGGTCTTATTGCAAAATAGAGGTGTTCATGATTATTTTATGGTGGAACCAGAGGCATGTATTTTTACTAATGTTTATCGAATTGAACCAATAAGTGAATATGTAAAAAAAAAATCTTTAAAAAAAATATTTTTAAAATAGATCCAGTAGGCGTGGATTTGTATACCCTTCACCACACTGTGGTATTATGTATTATGTCTTTATGCATATGTTCAGATTTAGATATAGCTCCCATATATAGTTTTGTCCGATTTTAGGTAAAGAGTGCACCAAAGTCCCTATATATACTTCGATTTGCACGAAAATTGAATTGAGTCTACAACGATGTGTGTTAAATTGCATGAAAATCGGTTCAGATTTAGATATAGCTCCTATATATTTTCATCTGAATTTATGTAAATGATGCACCAAAGTCCCTATATATACTTCGATTTGCATGAAATGTATAAGTAAATGAAGAACTCAAAATGTGGCCGAATGCACAAAACATACTGAAATAAGTGTAACCTGACATTTCACAATTTTTTATGTAATCGGTTTAGATTTCGATATTTTGTATAGGTTTGCAGAATGACATGTTTATAAAAAAAAGCGTGTATTTTTTAATTATTTTGAAGCCTTTGAATTTTTTTACAAATAATTTTAAAGGCTTCGATTTTTTTTAACAAAATTTGAAGATTTTTTTTAAAAAAGTATTCTGAAGATAATAATTTAGAAGGCGTGGATTTTTTAAATAATAATTTATAAGGCGTCGATTTTTTAAATAATAATTTATAAGGCGTCGATTTTTTAAATAATAATTTAGAAGGCGTGGATTTTTTTTAAACAATAATTTAGAAGGCGTGGATTTTTTTAAATAATAATTTATAAGGCGTCGATTTTTTAAATAATAATTTAGAAGGCCATGGATTTTTTAAATAATAATTTAGAAGGCGTGTATTTTTTTAAATAATAATTTAGAAGGCATGGATTTTTTAAATAATAATTTAGAAGGCGTGGATTTTTTTTAAATAATAATTTAGAAGGCGTGGATTTTTTAAATAATAATTTAGAAGGCGTGGATTTTTTAAATAGTAATTTAGACGGCGTGGATTTTTTTAAGTAATAATTTAGAAGGCGTGGATTTTTTTAAATAATAATTTAGAAGGCGTGGATTTTTTTAATAATTTTTGAAGGGCTCCTTAGAAGGCGTGGATTTTTTAAATAGTAATTTAGAAGGCGTGGATTTTTTTAAGTAATAATTTAGAAGGCGGGGATTTTTTAAATAATAATTTAGAAGGCGTGGATTTTTTTAAATAATAATTTAGAAGGCGTGGATTTTTTTAAATCATAATTTAGAAGGCCTGGATTTTTTTAAATAATAATTTAGAAGGCCTGGATTTTTTTAAATAATAATTTAGAAGGCGTGACTTTTTTTAAATAATAATTTAGAAGGCGTGGATTTTTTTAATAATAATTTAGAAGGCGTGGATTTTTTTAAATAATAATTTAGAAGGCGTGGATTTTTTTTAAATAATAATTTAGAAGGCGTGGATTTTTTTAAATAATAATTTAGAAGGCGTGACTTTTTTAAATAATAATTTAGAAGGCGTGGATTTTTTTAAATAATAATTTAGAAGGCGTGACTTTTTTTAAATAATAATTTAGAAGGCGTGGATTTTTTTAAATAATAATTTAGAAGGCGTGGATTTTTTTAAATAATAATTTAGAAGGCGTGGATTTTTTTAAATAATAATTTAGAAGGCGTGGATTTTTTTAAATAATAATTTAGAAGGCGTGACTTTTTTTAAATAATAATTTAGAAGGCGTGACTTTTTTTAAATAATAATTTAGAAGGCGTGGATTTTTGTAAATAATAATTTAGAAGGCGTGGATTTTTTTAAATAATAATTTAGAAGGCGTGACTTTTTTTAAATAATAATTTAGAAGGCGTGGATTTTTTTAAATAATAATTTAGAAGGCGTGACTTTTTTTAAATAATAATTTAGAAGGCGTGACTTTTTTTAAATAATAATTTAGAAGGCGTGACTTTTTTTAAATAATAATTTAGAAGGCGTGGATTTTTTTTAAATAATAATTTAGAAGGCGTGGATTTTTTTAAATAATAATTTAGAAGGCGTGACTTTTTTTAAATAATAATTTAGAAGGCGTGGATTTTTTTTAATAATAATTTAGAAGGCGTGACTTTTTTTAAATAATAATTTAGAAGGCGTGGATTTTTTTAAATAATAATTTAGAAGGTGTGGATTTTTTAAATAATAATTTAGAAGGCTTGGATTTTAAAAATTTATTTCTAAGGCGTGGCATTTTTAAAAATGTATTTCTAAGGCGTGAAATTTTTAAAAAATTATTTCTAAGGCGTGCAATTTTAAAAATGTATTTCTATGGCGTGGCATTTTTAAAAATGTAGAATAAAGCCGTGGATTTAAAAAAAATTATGGTTTTGAAGGCGTGGCAACAAGGGCGTGGATTTTTTAAAAAATATTTTTGAAGGTTTTTTTTGGGTTTTAAAATGTATTTCTATGGCGTGCATTTAAAAAAAATCAGGTCGTGGTTTTAAAAAATCAAGGGAGTGGATTTCTTTAAAAAAATTAGGGCAGGGATTTTAATAAAATATTTTTTTTTAAGTGAATCAATAGTACTGGATTTTTATACCCTTTACAAATAGGAAGAAGTTATATTAAGCAGACCTTTGTGAGACCTTTGTGATACAGTTTTATTTTATTTTTTAATAATAATTTTCTAATTTTCATATAAAAATACCAAAATGTTAAAGAAATTTTGAATTCAAACCATGTCGTTGGTGGTTCGGACCGGCACTTTTCCTTCTTTTTTAAACATTATTTTTAACCTGAACCAGTAGGAATGTATTGAAGATAGAAAAATTTAATATTTGTTCTATAGAAGAGCTGATGATTTCCTTTAACAAAATAACTTCCATAGAAGACCAGAATTTATTTTTCATAGAAGAGTAATGACTTCTTCTTCTATAGAATATTTGAATGTTTTGTAGGAAGTTATATTTTATTTATAGGAACCAAAATTTGTATCCTTCCCTAATCTGCAGGTGAAATTTGTACCTTTTCTTTTGTACACAAGTGTATTTACACACAGGATGTATTTCGAAACCAACAACAACGCAAAGTACTCTATTGATGTTACTTATTTTGTTGTAACTGTTTTTGTATTCTTTTTGTTGTTACTGATGAGGATATGCTCGCTCACATACAGAAAAAAAACCAAAACTTGGGTAATTCTGATTCAGGCGTATTCAATCTCCCCCTTCGTCCTGTTTTTTATTTCAGTTTTACCCTCAATTGGTTGCCATCAGCAACGTTGATTTAATAGATTTTTCCGTTTTGGTTACACCAAAAAATGGAAAAGTCACAAAAAAACCAGAGCACCCAACCAAGAAGAGGAAACACATTTCGCTTTGATGCCTTTATATAATGCCGCTGGAGAGGGGGCTGGGGTCAAATGGGGCACAATGAAAGATGAGGGTGATATTCACAAATGTTGAAAATGTACTTTGGAAATTTATTACATGCAACATCCTTTGCAGTGTAACCACCACTGCCGCCATTCAAATATCCTTGAGTGCCAACCACCCCCCCTTTTATTTGCAGTCTTATCAGTCAGCAAGTCAAGTAGTCGGGACAAAAAATGCGTTTTTTCTGCTACTTCGACGTTCTCTATGTTTCTATGGACAATGTGATTTGTTGATTAAGACCAGAGTTCTGGGGTTTGTTGTTGCTGGCATGCTTTTCTACCCCCACCACGTGTTTGTGTGTGTTTAATACTGCGTGTGTATGTCGTATAGTTGTTTTATATGTCCTCCTCCTCCACCACTTCAGTTTTTATTTGTGTGCTCTCATTATTTTGGCAATATGGCCACACCCTGATGTTAATGATGGTGGATGTTTGTCGTTGTTCTTGTTCTCTGTTCCGCTCCAGATTTTTCTCTATCTGAAAATCTTGAATTGATGTCACCAGCCAACCAACACACACACACACTTTCTGTACTTTGCTACGCCATTATTCGTGAGGGTGGTTTGCAATCCCATGTTGTGTAGTAGTATATGGCACTTAGTGGATTGTGCTAGCCTCCCTCACTGCTCACCCCACACACCATCACTTCCTTCCTTTTGGAACAAAAATGTCCTGTATAACTTTGGTTTTTATTGTCATTTGCCAGAGCACGCAGAGGAAACGATGTGATAGCTGTAAAAGGGACGCTGTTTCGTTTCGTTCACCGCATTCTTATGTGAGTGAAGTCCTGGTAAATGAGATTAAACTTCGAAATGGATGTGTATAAGTATATACACATCATACACATATGTTATATAAACATATATATGCATGGATATTCATGAATACATAATGTTAAGACTACACAGTAAGAAATTCTATTCGAGGATTCGAAGTAGTTCAAAGAAAAAGTGATCCGAACTGCGGAGAAAAGAAGATAACCACATTCCTATGATTACCCTACAGGGCCACTAAAATCCAATTATTCAAACTTCGTAAGACAAACAAATGACCGATCTCTTGTTTCGTTTATTAAAACCATTCAAAATTCAACACAACTTTTTCCTCAAAAACCCACCTTCATACCCTGACTTCTTTTAGAACAACAAAATAAAATGTAAATATACAATACAAACTAAACAACGTGCCACATGCTGTGAATGCTGCAATCGCGTGACATATTAACTTTACAAGTTTTTTTCTTCTGCTCCAATTTCTTTTATAAAGTTAATAGAATTTCAGAACCCTCCCGCTCCCATGTTCATAAACAACAGGGGTGTGCGACTAGTGTCTAAATTAACATAATTTACGCATTAGTTAGTTAGTTTGGGCTGCAGAAGACTTACAAGAGAACACAGTTGTCTTATCTACCACATTTGAAAGTGAGATTTCACGCAATATATTTTCAACATTGTAGTATCGATATTTCACATAGGAAAATCGTCAGTGCGTATGTAATGTTTGGAATGAAACCTATCCAGAAGTGGGCATGGATTTTAGCAGAGTACCTGGCTGTGGAGACCAAAAAGCCGACCCGTAGTAGGAAGATGCATGTAAATTATGTGAATCCAGGACACTGATAGGGTATTTTCTTACATTCTTTTTTACCAGAAGTTATTGCAAAATATTGCGGATCTCGCCACTGATCCCCACCAGTTCCCTTAGTTTTTTTGTTGGGATGTTTTGTAGAAGAAATATTTCGAAGTGTGAAACTTGGATGAAATCGTTTATTCCTTTAGAAAGTTATTGGGCGCACCAGCTACACAAACGATCGGCCTCTTATTTATCGAAGGTATTTCATGTATCAAGTTACGTTGGAAGCTTCCTTGAAAATAAACATTCAGCAACTTCTCTCAGTCTCTCAGTGCTCCCAGGATTTTTGGTATTACAAATAGGATAGAGCCAAATACAGAATACTGTGGGTTACCCTGAAACTTTAGACTACCTTGAAACTTGGGTCAATATCAATAATTTTTGGTACGGACATATACTATACAAGGAGAACCCAAAATACTAAATTGCAGCCGTATCTGTTAAAAATCTCCAAAAATATCTCCAAAATACCGAATATAACGGGGGTATCGTTATATGGGAGCTACACCAAAACGTATACGAATATTGATAGCTATACCACACTGTGGTACATGTTATTATGACTTTGTGCAAATGTTTATAGCATGCAACAGGAAACGAGATGGACATAGTTACTTTTGAGAATGACCGATGAATCCCTTTCTGAGGTAAAATTTAGCCAAGCACACTTATTTGTCTCAAGGACAAAATAGGTTCAGATTTTGATATAGCTCCAATATATAGTTATTTCCGATTCCATAATAGTACATTCAAGTCAAAGGTTTGTCCGCTTGAGACAACATTTTGCACAATTTGCCGAATTAGGTATAGATTGGCGTGTAACAATCGGTTCAGGTTTAGATTTTACACTGGTGGCCAAAACTAAAGCAACTAAAATTGCAAAGTGAATAAATGGCCTTTTTTAAAAACTTATAGTGAATGTTGTTTTTTTTTCAGAAAAATAGGTAAGTTATTCACTTTCCAAAAACAAAGTACAAAAGTGAAACTTGTTTTGAAATAAAAAAATATTATATGGAAAACTAATTTGACCCAGGCTGAAGCCTGGTAAAAATAAATCAACTTTTTGAATTTTCATATAAATATGCAACTTTTGTTTGTAATCGACAGCATAACTATTATATTTGATTAGGACAGCACACCTACGAGGCATTGAATCAATAAGATGCTTAATTTGATCTTTGGATGCACTGAACCCTCGTATCCTGAAACTATTGGAGGAGGCTATGTCTGTTCGTTTGTAAAGATCTGATGTTTGTGCTGGCCATTAAAAATCCAGATTTTTGACTCCAGCAACATGTTTTGATGTAGATTTGAGGTTATTGTTAAGTTAAAACACCCGAACAAGCGGCATAATTTCTTCGGCGAATGGAACCATTGATTTCCAACACATTTGTATACACATTCGTGTCGGATTCCAATTGATATGAGCTTTCCGAAAGTCAATCTGTCTCCTACATGGGTGTTTTTTACTTCCCTGACCATTTTTTCGATTGGTACGAACTGATGTTCTTTTGCAGTCTTCCTCCGTGATTATCTGTCACTAATAATATATGCAATTATATAAAACCCACTTATAATTCGAGAAATCACGGACAATATATGTTAGAAATTCTTTTCATAATGCATGATAATTTTCTGTTTTATAGGTGTACTTTATATTTTTTGGCAGTAAATCAAAAAACGAAAACAAACAAATGTCATTGTAATAAAATCCTTTTAAAAATGATCTTTATGAATCAAAATACGTGTAGTAACCAAAACGTGGTAATTATAACAGTAAAAACAACTAAAATTTCAGAGCTTATCTGTTTGTACAGTACAGTTGCATTAGTTTTGTCCAAGCAAAAATTGAGAATGATTAAAATACGCTCTTTCTCACGAATGCTGACGGAGAGAATTCGAATGTTTTCAATTTATCGCGAATGATAAGTTACAATGAATGGACAAGTTCAGTATTCAATATTGCCATTTATTTAGGAAATTACGTCAAATAATACATTATACTTAATGGCTACAGTATAAAATAAAACTATAAATCTACATTCTCCTATGGCACGTGGCTTACAATGAAGGAGACTACGCTAATCTAAAGTCTGCGTAAAATATGCTAGACATATATTTTACAAAATTGGTGCAATTACGCATTCCATTTACATTTTCATGAATAAATAGACAAGTATTTGCAATCTCTCATAAATGTACACATTGTACAAAAAATTCACGAACGATAAAATTGCACTGCAAGCGTCGTCGATTAGTTCTTTCGCGAGCATTTGTTGCTGAAAAGCATTCTTTTGAAAACCTCATGAAACAAATGTTCGCGAATGCTCGCGAGCGCTGTTAAAAACAACAACAAACAAAAAGGTCATAAAAAAGTAAACACACACAGCGAATGCATGCACACACGATCATTTTCTGCTACACACGAAAATGATCGTGTGTGGAAAAACGAAACACATGCCCAACAACTATTGAGTTCACGAACATTTGTTGTTATTTTGAAAATTTGCGAGCATTCGCGAATGTTTGTTTTCATTCGTGAGTGAGTTGGCCACCAGTGTATATAAATATTTATTTATTTATTTATTTTTGCACAGCGCGTTGTACTGCAGTATACCGATAGGACGTGTCAATAAGAATCTTAAGTCGGCCCCGTTCAACTTTTCAACTTTACTTACTGTTTTTCTTTATAGAAAAATGTCTTACTCCATTAGAACCAAAAATATCAAATTAGATGGAACCAATTGCGTTGAAAAATTGCCCAGAATACCCAATATACAGAATAATGGGGGATACCATCATGAAGACGAGTCCGAACTCCCCAAAAAACCAAATAACGAGGGTATGCACTAGAAAATGGACCAATGTTAATACTTTTTGGTAGGAAGATTTATTACACAATGAGAAAGCAAAAAATCTATGTAAAAAAAAAAATTCAATAATACTGAATGTTGGGTGCTATATCTAAATGATATCAATGTATCAATATTTGCAGTATTTAATATCCTAAGAGTAGTTGTAATGTACGTGCAATGTCTAAAAATATTGCGATTCGATATCGAGTTTTCAACAGTTTCAAAAACTATTTTCCACCCCCACTAATAACCTGAAATGTTTGCAAAATGGCAGAATTGATCTACCCTCAATCTTATCGCTGATGGGGTTATAATAACGCATAGATGATGATTCATCTAATTTCCTGAGAACGTTTGTATATGTCGTTCATTTGCCATTTAAGGACACGCCCTGTTTATCACAGCGACCTGTATAACAAATCACAAAATTGTTCCCATTTCGCTGCACCATTTTGCCAATATTTCAATCAAATGACAAAAATTATACCCCTTTGCATGGCGACGTGCAGGGGTGTATGTCAGAGAGGGTGGTGGTGGTTAGTCTGTGAAATCTCAACAATTATTCTGATGCGTCATCTGGTTTATTTTTTTCACATTTTCTGCTGCTGCTGTCCTTCCACTACAACAAACACTCATTTTACTACCCCCTCAGTGGTTCACATGCTTTGCTATTGTCAGATTTAACATTTCACCCCCAATGGCAGGTGAGCAGTCAGTCAGTCAGCGCGTCTGTCGGACAGGCATACAAAATCCCACGTTCATTCTACATGGAGATGGATGATTATATACATCTGTATGTACAGTTAGGTCGTCTCACCTGTCATCTGCTTTAGGCAAGTTGTAAATACAAAACGTATATATAGTATATTCTTCTCATCGTCTATATACATGTATACAAGAAATCAACAAAAACAACACAGAAACAGAAAAACCTTCAAAAACATCCCCCTCATGCAACGCCGCCACCACCACCCCAACTACCGTTCATTAACTCACAAAATCATTCAGTCATCTATCCTTCAGACTGAGCAGCAAAATGAGGATATGGGGCATAGGAGGGAGCAGGGGTGGCATACAGAACGTGGCGTATAAAATCCAAAAACCTCAGACCTTTCAGCTGAACCTCTCTGTGAGTGTGTCCGTGCTGTGTCAGAGCTCTGCTGCTCTGTAGCAATGTGAAATGAAATGAACGACAGGTGAATAGTTTCCCTTTGTGCGCACATTTCTAATTGGATTTATCGTTTCTGTGCTATGTTCTATTCTAAGAAAAAATTCAACGAAATCTATGGAAAATGAATCGTGGCAACTTTTTTTCAGTTCCATCATCAGCTTTGACATTGTTGTTGCTCTTGTTGTGATTATCGTTGTTCTTGCTTTTATTATTGTTATTATTATTGATGTTGTTGTTGTTTTTATTGTTGTTTTTGTTGCCTGCCTGGTGTTCAGTCTATAGGTTTGCTTTAATGGTCTTCTGCTTTGTTCTTCTATTCTGGGCAAGGAATAGAACAAAATTGCTCTTAAATATAATTTCGATTTAAGATAGATTACCCTACAGTGGGCAAGGCGCAAGTTATGAGTCTCTACAATTATAGTATAGATAATAGGACCATGTTTAATGTTTATACCTTTCACCATATATATATATATAATATATTCCTGATCAGCGTAATATTCTGTGACGATTTAGCCATGTCGGTCTCTCTGTTGTAATCACAATAGCCTTTGAACGAATTGAGGTAGATCGCCAAAATAAATGCATAGAGTTGCATTTTGTCTGCAGGCAGACCAAATTCGATAATGGGTTATATCAGAGCACGTTTAGGCATAGGCCCCATCAGGGCTGTATACAGGATTTGGTTTCGGGGGGGTTCATTTTGCTAGTACAAAGTGAAAAAATTTGCTGTTGCAAACATAAATTTACTGTGAAATAAAAGTTTTTGGGGCCCGTTTTTGGGGGGTAGCTCTCATATAAGCGTACCCCCTAATTTTCAGTATTTTGGGATTTGAGTGCATTTTTTGACGGAATTCACTGTAATTAAGTAATTTTTATTGAGTAGCAAATCCGCCCATTAACAATTATAAATAAGGTAAATTTTTCGGGTAGCTACCATATAAGGGTGCCTAATCGCCCCCAACTTTTTTGGGTATTTTGGTGTTCTTGTGTGCGTTTTCCAACCGAATTCGCTGAAATTTGGTACATTGGGTTCTTATTGGGTACCAAATTTCTCAACTAAAAATTATAAATATAGGCCCTTTTTTCTGCTAACCCCCATATAACGGTACCGACCAATTTTACGTATTTGGGGGGTTTTAGCGTATTTTTCTGCCGATTTGGCTGTAATTTAGTACTTTGTCTCCATAAAAAATTATAAATATAGGTAATTTTTCGGGTAGCCCCAACTAAGAGTCCTCAATTTGACATAGCACCTCATGTAGTGATTACTTCAAATGTTCGGCAATTCCTACACGATGTAATCAATATTGGTCTCGCTTTAGGTATATCCTCAAGGTAGCTATACATATTTTTTTCTGCAATGACAATTTTCTACCCTATAATAGGGTATATTTGTCAAACTGGCGCCCAACGTGAGAAAAATGGTTTTTTCATATTTCCAAAATATTCAAACTTGTCGTTTGATGTAAGGTGCCTTAAATGCCAACATTGCCAATTTCCCTGCAGTTTAGCTTTCCCTACAAGTTTGTCTTTACCTTCAGAGTGGCTGTTAGTAGATTTTATTTCATTTGTGGGATGGATGGTTTTTTTCTGACGTTTCTGTTTTTTCTTTCTTTTTTTATTTCAGTTAGCTTAGCAGTTGTTGTTATTGTAGTAAATTCATGTTGCCTTGGCCGATTCTGTTCTCGGTTCTGTTCACGTAGATGAGGGTGGATTATGTATACAGATGTTTGGCAGATGTATATAAGGGCTATATACATAGGTACACAGACCATAGCAAGCAGTATATAAAAGTTTATACAGGTCTTGCATTTCCTCTGCCCTCAAAATGAAAGAGTGCTCTGCTCAGATGTTCTTCTGATAAATTCTGCTGGGTATCCTCTGCCATCGAATGTAACCTGCAGTTGGTTGAGTGTACGATACGGTGCGGCGTGGTGCTGCTGATGGTTGATGTTTTTCCAAGTTAACGTGCCGTGTCGTGGCGTGTGTTCATTCAGGGCTTGATGTCGAGGGTAGTTGGAAACAGAAAAAAAAACTTTCGTTGATGGCATTTTATGGGTGGATAATGATGTAAGTCTCGGAGAGTGTGGGTCGGAGGAGGTTTGTCGCACAGGATGTTAGTTGGTTGTGTGGCAGGGGGACACACAATTACCAGGTGAAGGGGTAAAGGTGGCTTGGTTATCGTAGTAGTGGTGGTCGTGGTGCTTTAGTTGTTGTATGGTATCTGTAATCATTATTTATTTGCTAATGTCTAGAGTTGTTGTTGTTGCTGTTGCTGCTACATTCACATGATGTAAATGGGGGAGGATAATTTATTTCCAAGAGCTATAGGGAGCAATGAAATAACCAGTAAAATTCTACTCTCAGATAGTTATCAGAAAGGATAAATAAAAAATTGTCAGCCAGAAAAAAATACAAAGTTCAACAAAACGAATAAAAATGTGAAAATCAATAGGAATTGTTCAACGGAGGTCAAAGCATATTTCCTGTAGGGAAATTATCAAAATGAAGGCATAATGTACAGATACAAAAAAATACAGAAATTCAGAATAAATATAATGTTCAACGTGCACATTCCATGTATTTAGTTTTTCCCTAGGGTCGCATAAACCTCCATTCCACATGGTGTGGCCATCGATTTGCGGCATACGTTACATTGTTAAACTGTGCAAATAGTAGGGCCTGTCATTAAGACGAAGTTAGACAACAGTAGGATTGGGGATCCCCATTTTCATTCATTTAATTCCGTTGGAATTCACGTGTGTGCCTGAATATTTGTGACAGAAAATAACAATACTGCTCTGCAAATAATTACGTTTGGGGTCAAATCCGTTAGCAGTATAGCTCGGCAATGACTTTGAAACATAATTACGACTGTGTCAATTGGCGCCACATAATTACATCTTGGGAAGGAATAAAGAAAAAGATGGGAATGATTAAAATTATATTTGAAAGGGGAATTTAGTTTTGATCAAATACAAAATAGTACCTAAAAAACATATTTTATTCATTCCTGTCGAACATTTTTATTGTTACAAAAAAAAAAATAGCCATTCCATTTCCAACAGCTCGAAATATTCATCGAATAAAGTATATATTTGTGCTTGATCAGATCAAAAATTTTATGTCGATATACCTAAGAAACAGATGGATAACCTGTAGCCTACAATACATAACTATCAGGGTCAAAGTAGGGCAAGGGACACCGAAGAGAGGCTAGTCTAGGTCACCACTATTAATATTCTCTTAAGGAACTTAACCGAGGAGGGATTTGAACCAGTCTACAATAAACGAAAAGTCTAATGTGAAAGAATTACACAAGGTCCAGGAAACATGCTTCCTAGATATACGCGGGACAATGCGGAGAAAAACAATTAGAGCTTTTGAGACTATAGACCAGTAACAAAGTTCAAAAGTCAGACGGGACCGACTATATGATACCCTACACCACTTCAGATACATACAGAGATGATCATACATACAATATTCTGTCGATAGAATAGACATTAGAGGAACATCGAAATAGCATTGGTCTAATTAAATATACAAAGATTCATGTCAATCGGGCAAACTTGGGATCTGTGGTGTACATTTGGATGAAATCAATTTAAAGCATTCCGTTCGGTATGCTGCAGCAATGCGCGCATTGCAAGATATCGTCTGAAAGAAACATTATACACAATACAAAATGTTGTCTCAGTCGGACAAACCTTGGGAATTTAGTGCAGTGCATCCGATTCCATTGAAACTTATGCCATTTTATTCTGGGGTCAAATTAAAACGCTGTGCTAATTTTCTTTTCAATCGAAAAAACCCTTGGGAGTTGCGATTTGCGGTTGCGAGACTACAGCGAAAGAGATTGCATTGCCTCGTGCTGATACAGCTCATTCCCTAGCGATGTGGGGGCCTTGCATTCCTTATGCACCACTCAGTTCAATTCAATACATACTTATCTCACTAGAGCTAGACGCCAATGACCCATACATGGACTGTATGGTGATAACAGTTAAATGTGGGTGCAAGATAGGGGTGCTTACCGCATATATGTCTCCAATTTATAGCTCTGAACCGTTAATGGAGCGTGATGAGCTCCGTCGATCTAACCAGCAGATCACAAGGTCAGGGAACTCACGTTGGAAGTCAGCAGATTAGTAGCAAAGCATAAGCGGAATAAATGGTTGGAGCACCTGAGAAGCTACATCATCGGTGCCTGTGTAAATAAACTATGGGTAACGGAACCAAAAGTTCGTCGAGCATCCCGAGAGCGACAGGGTACTCGACACATATATGTAGAATACTAAACCAGAACAGGCCGTGTCATAATACAGTGTTAGTAACGTTTGAACTATCAATAGCCTTTGATATAGTCTGTCATGCCACACTGTTTGAGTACATCGAGAAAACTTCCCTCCGGCTAAGTTTGAAACGTTGGATAATCAATTATAGATGTGGACGTCAGTTGTACGTGGAGTTTCGGAATAAGATGTTCAAACCCCAAGGAAGCAGGGAGTTCCTCAGGGTGTAGTAATATATACGGAACTGCTTAATATCTATCTTTCTTCTTTTACGCGAGGAATATGAAAATCTTCGGCCACATTGTTCACCACATGGATGGCGGAGATGAAAATGCTATTAAATGTGCAGGTCGAGGGGAATACAATTCCGATCATCAACTAGCCCAAAATACTCGGGGTCACATTTGACAGCACGTTCAAATCTTCCGCATCACTGCTATCTGTGATAAGTTGAAAAGATAAGGAAACATTGTTGACCTCTAACAAAGCGATAGGTCGGTTTGTGGCAAGCTATGCGGTACGAATGTGGTCTGCGAATACTACTGTTAAGCAATGGAGAAGTTATCTGCCCTTCTGCAACAGGGTGCCTCCTTATGACACCAGTGGACCATATTCATGAGGAATCGAAGATCCTTACCTTACGTCAGCATAGTAATGTACTTTTGTTGTAGTACGTGCTCGAGTGCTTCAGGGATAATTATCCTAAATTGATCCATTTTAGAACAACTGTAAATCCATATGCCGAAGTAGATTCGGTCACAATTCCTCTAGCTTACTACTCAAAATTCCTACCACCCCTCTGAGATGGTTATCTTCTGTACACTCACAAACTATTGGTGAATGGATGAATCGATGGATGAGTGTTTCTATTTTACGTTACATTCTTCCTCCTTCGCTTTTCTCGTCTCTTTCTGTCGTCTTCTATTTCAGTTCAATAGAAATTCAGCTCAATCAATATTTGCCAAAGATCATAAATATTTTATGAATTGTTACGAGGTCATTTTTGGTTCTCGTCGTTATTCGATTCCCGCTGAAAGGTAAATAAATATTAAAGTAATAAAAAAGTATTGTCTAATGATTGGTCGTACGGTTCGGTTCGTTTGGCTGTTGATAGAATGAGGAGTTGTTAATAAATGAGTTGGTGTTGTTGTCGTCGTCTTCGTTTTTATTATTGTTGTAATTGAACAACTGTAGGGGATTGTCTTACTGAAATTTCCAATGATTTGCAGAGGTCTGCAACAATATTGAAGGTTGCGTTTAATCTATGATTATTGCCAATAAGAAATTCGTTTTTGTAGTTTTATATTCGATAATATATATAGCAAAATAATCTTTGAAGGAAAAAATATAATCTGTAGAACTGTATATAAAGCGGTTCTAGTAATATGGAGGAGTAATTCACTATAAATCAAAGTAAATATATAATTTTAGAAGAGAGTTCTAGACGTTGGCATTATCAATTTTCAAAATCGGTGTAATACTTATAGGAGGTATTATCAATAAAACTTGGCCAAATCTTAAAATAATTGTACTATTAGGGGTCTGTATATAAAATTTCAAAAGCGTAACTTACCCCCTAGGAAACTAAAATACCAAACGACAGGCCAATAAGGAAGCGAAGTAAACAAAAAACCGGGCGGTTATAGCGGTTACAAGGTACAAGGGACAACCTGCCTTTAGAGTTTTACTCCCCACTTAGCAAAGCTATTAATGAGGACGTTGCCTCAAAGTATAAATAAACAACCTATAATAATAGTCGTTATTGGGAGTCCTTCTTAGGGAAGATGACAATCGTGAACAACTATCTTCTACAGATGTGGGTGCCCTGCATTTGTAGTCGAGAGTAAATCGACAAGCTCAAATATAACCTCGAATTAATTTTGAGCAACAAGTGGAGAATCAATCCCAATCTACGAATCCAGTAAAAGGAGTGAAATCGACATTTCCGGCTCATCGATTTATTATTTTTAGACCCCAATGTATTTTCCAGTTTTTTTAAGATGTTTGCCCATTTATAATCCAAGCTATTTCTAATCATGTTTCGGTACGTTGAATTTCCTTATTCAGTTTCCCAAGTCTCTGTAATTTGGTATTTAATTTTCCCAAATAAGCACCTACTAGCCAACAATTAGCAATGACATTATCTTTATATGAAGGTCCTGACATTTAAAAAAAATCGAATGTACACAAGATAATGGAGGATAGAAAAAGTTCTGTCCGGTTTTTGCGCTCATTTTTCAACCGAATTAGCTGAAATTTGTTACTTTCGGTTCATATTGCGTACCAAGTTTCTCTACTAACAATTATAAGATTATTGGGCGCGAAATTTCATATTTCATATTCTCCATGAAAAATTAAAAATATAGGTCCATTTTTTTTTTTTTTTGTGAAAACTAGTAAATTTTGAAAAAATTGGCGCCCAACGTTTCTTAATTAAAGATATGCTAAATTTTATGTTGTAAACATGCCCTGATATTTCGAATTTCGTCTCAATCGAACAAATATTTGGTATTTAGTGGCCTCATTTTCTAACCTAAGCGGCTGTAATTAAGCATTTCGGTTTCTTGGAGCAATTTGGCATTATAGATCTGTGATTTGACATACCCCATATAGAGGTTACGCCCAGTTTCGGTATATTTAAGATGTCAGCCGCATTTTCAAAAAAAAAATAGGCTGTAATTTTTTGAAAGGTTAGAAGTTAATTTGGTACGCTGAGTTCTTGGAGTGTAAAATATATTTGCAGAACATTTTCAATGTAGGTCCAAGTTTTTATACCCTTCATCACACTGTGGTACAGGGTATTATGTCTTTGTGCGTATGTTTGTAACAGGGAAAAATAATCGAGATAGACCCATTGCTCCTTTTGAGAATATGCATAGAATCACTTTCTGAGTCGATTTTTGCATGTCCGTCCGTCTGTTGGTGTTAAATTGTAAACAAAGTACAGGTCGCATTTATGATCCAAATTGGATGAAATTTAGCACAGCTCATTTGCTTGGCACAAGGACGAACCCTATTGAAATTGGGAAAAATCGGTTCAGATTTAGATATAGCTCCCATATATAGTTTCGTCCGATTTAAGATAAATGGTGCACCAAAGTCTCTATATATCCTTCGATTTGCACGAAATTTGGCACAGCGTAATGAATAAGGTCTAGAATGATGCGTGCAAAGTTTCGTGAAAATCAGTTCAGATTTAGATATAGCTCCCATATATATATATATATATATATTGGTCCGATTTAAGGTAAATTGTGTACCAAAGTCCCTATATATCTTTCGATTTGCACGAAATTTGGCACAGCGTACAAAATTAAGGCTAGATTGTTGTGTGCAAAGTTTCGGTAAAATCGGTTCAGATTTAGATATAGCTCCCATACATAGCTTCTCCCGATTTTAGGTAAATAGTCCATTAAAGTCCCTGGAAATCTTCTGATTCGCATGAATTTTGGCATAGCGTACTATATTATGTCTAGAATAATATGTGAAAAGTTTCGTGAAAATCTGTTCAGATTTAGATATAGCTCCCATATATAGCTTCGCCCGATTTTAGGTAAATAGTCCACTAAAGTCTCTGGAAATCTTTTTATTTGCGCGAAATTTGGCACAGCGTAATGAATAATGTCTAGAATGATGTGTGCTAAGTTTCGTGAGAATCGGTTCAGATTTAGATATAGCTCCCATATATATCTTCGTCCGATTTAAGGTAAATTTTGTACCAAAGTCATATATAGGGACTTTGGTACAAAATTTAGAATGGTGTTGCTAAGCTTTGTGAAAAGATTCATAGCTAGGCCGATTGACACAACGTACTGATGTAATATAAATTAGTCTCTGGCAAGTTTCCCTGAAATCGGTTCAGATATAGGATATATAACAAAAACGCGTCGTCTGTTAGGATACATATGTAGAATATACCCAAAGTAGTGAAGGGTATCATATAGTCGGACAGTCCGACTGTACTACTTTCCTTACTGGTTTTACATAGCATCATAAGTATTCCCCTTGTTGTGGATATTGGGATGATTTTAGTCTTATATTCCTACTAAAGGGGCTGACATTTAAGGTTTCGGTTCATTATAAGATTTGACATAACCCCCATATAGAGGCCATGCCCAGTTTAAGAATGTTCAGATCAATGAAGCATTTATTTATTCTTATTTGAAATTTTCGTATTACCCTAATTTGTTATGGTCGAAGATTACTCTTTAACACATCTTATCTCCTAGAGAGTATATCAAAATAAAACGAAACCCTTACACCCGCCTTCATCATTCAACACCTTAACACTGGGACATCGGTTGGCTACACTAACGTCCATGAGACAATTCCGAAACTTTATAACGGGGAAGTTTTTGTTTTCTAGCTGATCAATTAAAGTCAAGCCAACGGCTACAGAAACGGTTATCAGTTGCACCAACGAAGTCAACATTATTGATTGCACCCCAATTATAATGCAGTCTAATCTATATTGGCACTAGCCGAACACGGCCGGCAGGCCAACAAAACAAAAAAGCCGGCCAAAATAAAATAATGCACTGGTGGAAACGAAATCATAAATGAAGTATTCATAGTAAATTCCGCTATCTCTTCTCGGTTTTCGCCATCGAAGCGATATCAACCGGTCGGGAATGATGACTTCTTCAAGATTACATTGTATATCTTCACGATTGAATTTCGATGGGTATACACGTATGTATGTGTGCGGGATTTTTCTATATCTGAATGTATGTGCAAATGTCTGCTTCTTAATTACGTCTTGGATTTTGGATTCATTCCATTTCGGGGCATTTGAACGACAGAAAGGCACGTGTAGATACTTTCAGCTTACCTCAGCTTTTGCTCAGTTCTAAAAATGCAATGAAACAGAAAACTATTAGCGAATTGGGAAAGCAGTAGGCTGGGAGGAGGTGGCACAAGGTGAGTCTGATAGGAAAAGCTGCAAAAAGAAGAAACGAAATACAAAAACATTTGAAACGATTTACTAGAAAATGATACATCACGATTTTGCAAATAAGTAAAAGATTGAATATTTTGTGCAAAAAATATTTTTAATTTGTTGCTGAACCTCCTGACGTTGTTAGAATGGAAAAATAAAATCGGAACAGATTGAATTTTAAATGCATTTTATGATGAGAAAGCTCTTAGGAAATTGAAAAAACAAAACAGCAAGGAAAGGCCAAACGTACGACGGAAGCGTTTATATGAAAACCTACACCATGAAAGGTTTTACTGTAACCTACACTAAAAAGTATGCCAATTTAAACCATGCTTATATGTTACCCTCATTAATGATATTTGTTGTACACTGTACAATATTCCGTCGATCGGAAAGATGCTACATCGGATCTTTAGTGAAATCCGACAATATTAAAAATGTATTTCTATACATGAACCGTTTTTAATCTATATATTCGGCAATCTGTTCAACATTTCATGTTAATCGGGCAAACATTTCAGTAAAATCAGAATATATTATATATGAGAGCTATATGTAAATCTAGACCTATTAACAAAAAACATGGAACTTCTAGACTCAATTTGAAACGACGTGAAATCGTACGGAATTTTTTCTAGAAGCTATATCTAAATCTGAACTGATTTTAGTACAACCCAATAAACTTCATTTTATACTCAATTCGGTAACCTGTGTCAATATTCGTGCAATCTCTGAACCGATTTCAATAAAACTTAATATGCGTTATTTTATGATAATTTTGGTACGTTGCGCAAATTTCCATATCAATGGGACAAAATTCGGGGTTTAAGTAATATAAAAGAAGTATTGGTGATGTCAGGACTGTACATCGAATGAACCATCAATATTAAATTGCGGTCGGAAAAAATATTTGTTGAATATTTTCGTTCATAGCTTATTTTTCCATATTGTGCATGTACCTCGCTTAGAATACAAGTATAAATTCTTATAATCATGTGAAAGCCACTATTTTTGCAAACAAAAATTAAACATTTCATTAATATCAGAACTATTTCCTTACTTCGCTCTACTTTACCACTGTTAGCGCACATTTTCCCTCTCACACTTTTTTGACAAAAACAAATGTTTTCTCCGAAGAAAAAAAAACACCGCCGTCGCCACTTGGTTGTTGTTAAGTTTGCAACCGTTTGTTTGACTTCTGTTTCTCTTGCTATCAACCAACGTCTCTCTACTCCCTGGATTGGGGTTAGTTATGCATTCCATTGCTTCTTTATTTCATACACTGTTACCGACCTCTGCATTGGTGGTTTATAATTCGCATATGCATTTTCCAAATTATTTCGATATAAATACAAAAAATTATATTAAAAAAGTGTTGATACAAGCCAAACCGAATATTAAATATTCACATGATGATTGTTCTAATGACGCAAAGAAAGAGCATGCTACTAAATAAATAGAAACAAGACAGGGCATAACAACGTATACAAACCTTTAATAAACGATTGTCAAATTGTGCAGAATCCAAAGTGTTCTAAATGGTCAATTGTTCATACAATATGGAATGTATGCTGGCGAATGAAATCCTAATGCCCACGTTTGGACATTGCCACCGCCCCATTTTGGTATTTTTAAGGTTCTAGCTGAATTTTTCCACCGAAATGGCTATAATTTGACATTTAAGTTCCTTTGAGGATGGAAAACAACGTTGCAGAAGATTTGGTCCAAGATATTTGTTCGTTTACCCAATAAAAAGTTCACGTTGTTTGTATTTTAAATTAAAAGCCGCGAATTCTCCACTGAAGAGGATTTAATTTGGCATTTCCACAGAAATTGGAAGTTCAAAAACATTTTTACAGATTTTATTCATAAAGGTCCGATTTTTCCGAAATTGTTGGCCTTATTTCCTCATCAACGTACATAGAAAAAAATCGTATATTATATGAATAATGTTCAGAAGGTGTTGCCAATGTAGGGATTTTTGAATTTTATGAATTCAATTAATAAAACTTTAAGTATTGGTTTCTTGTCAGAGAGAGTGCAAAACAAATTTGGAGTGTTTATGTGTGTTTAGTGGTGGCGGTGGGTTTCTATGGCATTGCAATTCTTTGTCGTTCTAATTTTTCTATTTCGATTTTGTGTTTTCTTCTTCATTGTTCTGTCTTGTCTCGTTTCTCCTTATTTGCATACATGATACAGTTCGGCGTCATTAGAACAATCATATACAATGTTAAACATTCGGCTGGGCTTGATGTTCCTATCAAAAAATGTTTAATATATTGTATTTAGCATTTATATCGAAAAAATTTGGAAAATAAGTATGCGAATTTTGTAACACCAATGCAGAGTTCGGTAAGTGTCTGAAACAAATAAACAATGGAATGCAAAACTAGTCACCATTGAGTGAGTGGAAAGCAACAGAAACAGTAGTCAAAGAAATGGATGCAAAAATAGCAAACACCAAGTAAAGAGAGAAGCGGAAAACGATACAAAACAAAAACAGCCGAACGATGAATGGTGGTTGTGGTGCATTTTTTACATTTATTTTGGTAAAGAGAGAGAGACAGATGAAAAATGAGCGCAAATATTGGTAAAATAGAGAGAAGTAGGAAAATAGTTCTGATATTAATGAAATATTTACCTTAGTTGGAAACAACAGTGGTTTTCTCATGGTTATAAGAATTTTTACATGTATATGGACAAAATTAAAAATTAATGAAATGATGACTAAAATTTATTAAATTAATAAATCAAATTCAAAACAAGGATTTC
This sequence comes from Musca vetustissima, assembly GCF_032173495.1. Classification (NCBI taxonomy): domain Eukaryota; kingdom Metazoa; phylum Arthropoda; class Insecta; order Diptera; family Muscidae; genus Musca; species Musca vetustissima. The sequence continues at coordinate 74,689 of NW_026889093.1, forward strand.
TAATTATATTCAATGATATGGAATTATGGAAATATTCATTATTTTTTTTCTGTGTAGATAACTTAATTCGGTCCACTTCTTCCGGTATATCCCCCAAAAATGGTCAAATTTACTGTTTTTTTTTTTAATTTTATAATATCCTGCAACTTAATATATAAGCAAGCCTGTATAATGTTGGGAAATGGGACTTGTAAATCACATATAAAACGAACGGAATATTAAACTCCATCTAAACTTTGCATATCGTAAAATTTTTACCAACTTTAAAAAATGGAACCCAAAATTTTTCTGAAAAAAAATTTTATAATGTCATGTGAATAGAGCATCCGATTTAAACCAAATTTTAACCAAACATATATAATGTGTAAGTATTGGGCTCATCGGTTCATTCCTTCTGGTACCTCCCCTACTTAGTGTCAAAATATTGAAATTTTGTTAATCTAATGTCAAGCGAATGGGTTGTATGATTTGATCCCAACATTGCTAATCGTAATACGTTCAAGATCAAGTGATCCATTGGTTCCACGTCGTAATATTCTACCAAACCTACATTTAGTCCATAGTTGGGGTCCATAAGGCAACATATTCTGGTACTTACCCACCGCTGTTTAACTCTTTCATAAAACATATACCTGTGTGAATACAATTATTGGCTACACAGACCCACTACAAAAAAAGTAATTCCAAAGACCTCCGCAAGCCTAAGGCCTAAGGAAACACCGACTGACGCCTTTTTACTCGTTTTATCCTATGGACGAAACCAGTTATATCTATATTCGTTCTTCGAAGACCAATTTATAATAAGATCGGAGATTCAATCATAGTTGTTTGATTCTATTTAAAAATTATTTTTCAGATTATTACGTTAAATTGTTTTCGAGAATTTGTTGTCTAAATGTGTCGTCAAAAAGTCGCGTCATTTGAGAAGTGCTGAGTGCAAAATGAGTACAGTGTGAGCCATTGATGTAGATGATGCAGGCACTTAAGGTATGTGTGAAAAAATATATTCAGTCCGAAACAGATACTTGAATCCGGCACGTATTACAATACGTTTTCATTTTGTCGCTAAATACTTCTAAAAAGGTAGAGAGTCTCCCCCTTCGCACTCTCTATCAAAGGAATTTAAAATTTTCATATCCCCTCGCCTCTCTATTAAATGGATTTCAAAAAATTATCATTAACATTTTTACGCAAACAAAACAAAATCAATTGAATCACCCCTCCCATGATGATCGGAATCGGAATCATGCAACAAGTAGTACTTCTTCTCAGGTTACTTATCGAACATTTGTTGTTGGTTGTATTGTTGTTGTTGTCGTTTTGTACTTTGGCTACTCAAATCCCATGAGCTTGTTCTGATAAGATACCTGAACTACTGTCGTTAAAAAATATTGTTTTTTCTGGTTCACAATGATAATGACGATCGCCATCATCATCATCGTCGTCGTCGTTCTCATAGTTTAATAATGATCAAATGATTTAGTTTTGTTTTTGTTTATTTTTGAATTTGTCTTCATGTTTTGTTGATTCTTTGTTTTTCAACAGAAATATTTCCGCCTAATGTCCATAAGTCTTATTGACTACCGGTTGATTGAAAAAAAATATTTCCCAATAATATCGATCAGAACAAAAGTCATTTCTTTTTTTAGGGCAGCAGCAAAGGTAGTCATGTCGTTACAGCCGAGGGGGTTTTCCCCCCAAAATGTGGTCTTCAATAATATCTGTCAATTAGGTGACTTTGGTCTAGATATGTATTTTTTCAGTTCTGCTCTTCTATTATTCATATTTGTATTTGTTGTTTGCCAATGACTTAGAGGAAGAACGAAAAAAAACAATCTATCGATTGTCGTCACATGAATCACAGAGCATTTCATTGAAAAAAAAAGATTTCGGTCGAGATTAGAAATTGATACCAAAACAAAGACGTCTGGTAAAAAGTAATCGAAATGTGATTCTTTGATTAATTTCATTCGTGGTGGAAAACTAATATTCGATGCCTGGCTACATGTGTATACAAAAAAATAACTTTTTTGGGTTCGGTCCGATTCCTGTCAATGACAAAGATTGGTTAATAGCTTTGTCGAATTTTCAAGACGTTTTGTCGATTTTTCAAAGGGTTCTGATCAAGAAATAAGATGTTTTGATTTGGTCGTCATCATTTGCAGGTCCATCGGGTCTACATACACACTACATATCACACTTGCGGTGTCTAGTGTCTTAATGTTAAATATTTAATTTTAGTTATTCAAAGGGCACAATTTTATCATAATCATTATAATCGATATTTATTAGGTCTGTGGATAAAACGTTTCTTGTGCAAGGATCAAGTAAAAATGGAAAAGGACTATGAAAACATACTAATATCGATATCTTGTCTTTTAGAAACCTATCTAATGAACTTTAGAGTTACTAGTTACCAAAAAATTAATCACACTTTTATTTAAAAACTTGACCAATTGCAATTTGTCCTTCTGGATTTTTAATATACTTGCCTAGGGCTTCTATCCCCATAAGCAACTTCCAATATCTTGTTGTACAGTGATATAACTAAATTCAATGCAAATGATATTTGAAGGAAGAAAAATATTCGAATCTTCAAATTTGGGGATCCGTGATCCTACGTATGGTTATGATAATGAAACCCTCAGTCTTATGGGAAATTAGGGTATATACACTTTGCTATGTGTTCCATTGGTCCAATTTGGAGTCTATTTACAAATGTTCGTCGCCCTGTCTCCCTGTCTGGTACGCACGATAACCCTCGAAGGGAGTAACATATTTGATCCAAATATTCCACATTATAATTTAACCCGAGTTCGAAAGTGGAAAAAAATGTTACATCTCCCAAAATATGTTCGAAATTTAGCTTAAAATGAATGTTACAATCTCGTTGTATTGTAACATTCATTTCGGAGTATCCAATTTGAACTAACCTTTGCTTAGTCTAATATTCAAACCAAGCCTGAATCATATTTAAAGATGAGGTCAATCTCATAAAGATCTGATTTTTTTTTTTTAATTTGTAACTCTCATCGTAATATTTTTACCAAATCAAATATCAAGCAAATATGAGAGTCTAGTACAAGGATATCCATTTCGTGCTTTCAAAAGTAAACGTAAATAAAACACATATATAATATTTATATCATCAGATTTATGGCTAGTGTGAGACTGGGACAGCTTCGGCACTTTTTTTTTAAAGCTCTATATCTATCACGCATCACGTTTTCGCGGATATTGATTACAGTTCTGCAAGAAAAAATTAACGTCGAATATGAAAATCGAAAATCAGTAAACATAAGAAAAAAATCGTGAGCGGAGCAGTATAGTCGGACGGGCCGATCATATGATACCCTACACAACTACCACAAGTTTAACTTGATAATATTTTTCGATATTTGCACTCTATTGAAGATTTAAATCATAAGATTCAAAAAGTCTTGCCTTATTTGACACCCAAAATATTGACCGATCATTATCAAAACAGTACTTTTCAACCGTGATGTTCAGCTTATTAAAATCTGGCAAACATAAATTTTTCGGTCCATTTCATCCCTTATATATATATATATATATATTCTGATCAACACTGAAAACAATAGGCGTTGTCTTTGACCGGAACTTCATGTAATATTCCATATTGGGTTACTAAATAATATCACAATACCTAGACACCTGTAAATATTAAAGTATAACTTCCATATCCGAGTAGACACATCACTATAACTGGTATCAATTCAAAGGTCAACCACTCCTCTTGGATATACTATCAACTTATCGGATCCATGTACTTAAGGAATAAATATATACGCCATAGAAGATAAATTTTATAAATTTTCCACAAAAGTTTGGGTTCATTTGACCCGATAAATATTAACCAATCTTTATCAGTTATTCTTATTTTTTCCTGGTCAAAAAACTTTATATGTGTGATATTTTGTGACGTTCGGGTCATAATTGTGGCATCTAGGGCGAACAAAAAATTGACAAAAATAAAGTTGTTGGTCCATTTCATTTCCTAAATATGAACAGATCATTACCAAAACCTTCTTCTTTGGCCAGAACGCGCCCAAATGGCAACAGATACATCCTTATAAACGACGCATTTTTGAAGGACCATTAACATGAAATTGGATAAACTAAAATATGTGTTCTTTATCTAACTGTAAACCGACTTAAATCAATCATAGATGTCATGTCATTCTGCAACCTATTCTACATTTTTCATATGCACAGATATATAGTCGTTTGTTTGCAATGGGATATAATTATGTAAATCGATTTAAAGCAAATCTCAATTGGACACACATTGCATTTCTACAAAACGCAATCGAAGCGAACTGATTTCAAAGATTAAGGTTATTCTAACTTTAGTACGTTTTGTGCATATCGGCCATATTTTTGGTTCCTTGATGCGTCATTTTCTTAAAATCGGACGAAAATGTATATATGGAAGCTATATCCAAATCTGAAGCGCTTTCAACGAAACTTGTACGCAATAGGCTATACAAACTTTAGTATGATGTTCAAAATTTTGTGCCTATCGGCCATATTTTGGATCCTTGGTTCATTATTGATTTAATATCGAACGATAATACATACGGAGCTATATATATATATATATGAATCAGAACCAATTTCAACAAAACTTTCCACAAGTTAGGTTATAGTAACTTCAGTACGTTGTGCAAAATTGTGTGTCAATCGGCCATATTTTGGGGCTTTGGTGCACCATTTACTGAAAATCGATTTTAGGGAAACTTGACACGTGTTATGTTATAGTAACTGCAGTATGTTGTGCAAAATTATGTGTAAATCGGCCTCAATTTTGGGCTATGGTGACCATTTATTCAAAATCGGACGAAACTATATATGGGATCTATATATAAATCTGAACCGATTTTAAAATCACTTAACACACGTTATTTTCTAGTAACTTCAGTACGTTATGCAAAATTTAGATCCAGTCGGCCATATTTTGGAGCTTTGGTGAACCATTTACTGAAAATCGGACGAAACTATATATGAGTGCTATATCTAAATGAGAACCGATTATTCCCAATTTCAATAGGGTTCGTCCTAGGGCCAACCAAATGAGCTGTGCCAAATTTCATCCAATTCGGATCATAAATTCGACTGTACTTTGTTTAAAATTTAACATGGACAGGCGGACGGACATGCATAAATCGACTTAGAAAGTGATTCTATGCATATTCTCAAAAGGAACCATCGGTCCATTTTCGATTTATTTTCGTCAATAACAATCTTTCAACTAAAACGAAAAACATATGGTTTAAGGGAACCCCACCCATTCTCGATTTTAATTTTTCAAGATTTTCAATGGGCTGGTAAATGAATACCAATGCTTGTTAAGGTTTGTAACTTTGCACATATATAATTGAAGATTTAAAAGAGAAGAAAAATAATTTACAAAAAATTTTTGTTATTGTTTTGTTGTTGTTTTTTGTAATTAAAGAAAAGTCCTTATTTTTGATGGCGGGCATGATAACTCCTCACTGGAACATCGGAATCCGAAAATTCCAACGGTGTTAGAAAGAGTACATGTCTGGCTCTCGTATGAACTAGGATTATTGACTTCGCTCTAAAATTAACAAAATGGTGGACCTTTGAAAAAATATTTTTGGAAAATCGCCGATTTTTTACCAAAAACCAAGTTAAAAAATAAGGAAGATCTTCACCGATTGGCTTTATCCTAGTTCATACGATAGCTATACACTCACAGAGAAACGTGTAAAAATTTGAAATCGATTGGGTTATTAGTTTTTGAGTTATCGTGCCCGCCATTCGCAAAAAAAGTTTTAGAGAAAAACGCGCTTAAATTTTGGGAAGCCCTTCAGCCGTCACTTGATGCTGACACAATAAATCGGCTATATCTTCAAGAGTTCTTGAGATTTTCACTTGAAATTTTGCAGATACATTCTTTAATCAGTGTAGATTCGAATTATATCAATAAAAATTTTGACCCCGAGAATGGGGGGGTCCCCTTAAGCACTTAGTTTGACAAATGTCGAATTACATTCCCATACTTCTGAAACCACGAAATGGATAACCCTGTACATATATTTAGATGGATATACTTCAATATAAACAAAGAAATAAGTTATATTCATAATGCATGCAATTATATAAGATTTATTGTTCTTATTTTTGAAATTAGCATTTTCGAGTTTTTCTTTTGCAGATGAAATACAATTCAAATTATGTTTTGGAATTTTCTCCAAACAGAACATGTTTAAAGAAAGAATTAATTTCGAAGTGGCAATTCAGTGAAGAAAGCAAATTAAAATAAAGCTTGAAACGAATAGGAGGGTACTCTATAATTCCAAGAGTTTTTCCGATTGTTCTATATGAAAGGCAAATATAAAATATCTGCATATTCTTCGCAAAACAAAACTTTGGAGAAGAGATCTTTCGAGCAATATATGCCAACAGTCAGTAGTTGGCAACATTAAGGAATCAAAACTACACACATCCCCTTCATTGTCCCAAATCCATTGCCAAATTTTATATACCACACCACATGTGGACACAAAAAAACTAAGACACATTTGAATAATATTGAAATTTGAGACAAAAACATCCATTCGAGTTGTTTCTTTTTATTTAATTTATTTTTTCAATGGGGGAGTTGTGACTGGCTCATCTTTTCAGTTTTATTATTTATTTCAGACTAAATGATGCCATTACGTAGTCATTAGGAAGACACGTAAACTTAGATAAAAGCAAATAAAGAAAACGCTGAAACATGATTTGAGAGACCAGGTAGACGGAATATTGCTCTGTCATTAGCGAACAATTTATTTTTTTTTCGTTTTGTTTTTAAAGCTGGTAATTTGTTTGCCGGTGCTACTGTTGCTGGTGGCGCTTAACTTTTTTTGTTTTATTGTGTTTTGTTTTTACTTTTAGTATGGGTTTTGGTTAGTTTTTCTTTTTTTTCAATTACGACGTTTAACATATGAAAAAAAACAAATAATTGTTTATTTTGTCTTTTCGTACTTTTACAAACACAACCTGCTGCAATACGAATCACGTTTATGTGGGGGAACCACTCACTAAATTCAAACAGATAAATTATTTAATTAATTTAATTCAAAACTGATCTGAATAAAATATATTCAAACCGCGGCAATTTTTGTCCTCTATTTTAAGTATTTTGGACACATTTGATTTTCCACTTTCCAACTTCGCACATTGTTATATTTTGTTCAACCCTAAGACTTGATAAAGGGCCAACTTTCAGATAAAATAGAGTGTTGAATAGAACTCAGGTTTATTCATTCCTCATTGTTCTTAAAATTACAAATCCCACCATCGCCATTACCCCGTACTTTGTAAAATGACCTGGGTCTTCAGGCATACTCAATATTGCGCATTTTTCAACCGAGTTAGATCTATTTTGTGTTCTCAATACGTGCTAAATATAGTCGTCATATAAAGGCGAAGGCTTAATAAGTATTTCTATGGTCCTAGGCGCAGTTTCCAAACGAAGTGACTATAATTAAGGATTAGAACGTGACTGTGATTTTCATTCTGGGATTTTGGTAGTAAACAATTCGCTGTACCACACTGCGGTACAGAGAATCATGTCTTTATGGATATGTTTGTAACAGGCAAAAAGAAACGAGATAGAACCATGGTTCCTTTTGAGAATATGCATAGAATCACTTTCTGAGTCAATTTATGCATGTCCGTAAATGTACAGGTCGCATTTATGATCCGATTTGGATAAAGTTTGGCACAAGGGCAAACCCTATTGAAATTGAAGAAAATCGGTTCAGATTTAGATATAGCTCCCATATATATTTTGGTCCGATTTAAGGTAAATGGTGCACCAAAATATCTATATATCTTCTGATTTCCACGAAATTTCGCATAGCGTACTAAATAAAGTCTAGAACGATGTGTGTTAAATTTCGTGAAAATCGTTGCCGATTTAGATATAGCAACCATATAAATAGTGCACCGAAGTCCTTACATATCCTTTGATTTGCACAAAATTTGGCATAACGTACTGAATTAAGTCTAGAACGATGTGTGTTAAATTTCGTGAAAATCGGTTCAGATTTAAATATAGCTCCCATATATATTTTCGTCCGATTTAAGGTAAATGGTGCACCAAATTAACTGGATATCTTTCGATTTCCGCGAAATTTAGAATAGCGTAGGGGAGAGGGGGGCACCTTTGAACACTTTTTGCTTTCAAGCCTTATAAAATTTTTTATTTTATAATTTTTGGTTTCTTATAAATTTTAACTAATAGGTACATATGTAACCTTTACAATGAATATACATATGAAATACTATACGCTTGATAAATATACTTTATTACTGTTTTAATGGACGAACTCAAAGTGTTCAAAACTGCCCCACCAGGTGGGCAGCTTTGAACAGGGGTTGGCATTTTTGAACGACATGGTTTTTTACAGTGTTTATGTTCAAATATGTATGTATTTTATTCATACATATCAGAAATGCATTAATTTATTAAAAAATATATAAAAAATGTTCAAAATTTAAATAATTTAGATCAAAAGTTATTAAAACATAAAATGACTTAGAAACAAAAATTAATATGATGAAAAATACAGTTAACTTCGTAATGTTATTAGCCCATTTGAAATTTTGAGAAATCGAAGCCAAAAGTTAAAAACTCCTTTTTTTACTCGAGTTTAATGGGCATGTTCAAAGGTGCCCCACCCATGGCATTTTGCGGAAATTTAAAATAACTTTTTTTGTAATAAATATATATGAAAGAAATTACATTAGTTATGTTTGAAATGATTGTTGGAATGCAAAAAATTTGTTTGTCGAAAGAAAACTATCACAGAATTCTTCCTGCGCCCTTACAACCAAATGAATAAAAGTTTACAATGACACTGAGAAAACATGGTCACCCATGTACAATTTTTCGACAACTGAAAAAGCAAGCCAAAGTGGTTTACGCATATAGAGAACAAGATTGCCATATACCAAAATGTGGTTGCGGGTCGGAAAAATATTAAACCAAGATTTTATGAGCGCTGTTCAAAGGTGCCCCACGTTCAAAGGTGCCCCCCTCTCCCCTACTAAATAAAGTCTAGAGTGATGTGGTTTAAGTTTCGTGAAAATCGGTTCAGATTTAGATATAGTTCCCATATATATTTTCGTCCGATTTTATGTAAATGGTGCACCAAAGTCCTTATATATCCTTTGATTTGGAATAGTGTAATGAATTGAGTCTAAAATGATGTGTGTAAAATTTCCTAAAAATAGGTTCAAATTTAGATATAGCTCCCATATATATTTTTGACCGATTTAATGTAAATAGTTCACCAAAGTCCCTATATATTTTTCGATTTCCACAAAATTTGGCTTGAATCTAGAATGATTAGTTTAAAATTTCTTGAAAATCGGTTTAGATTTAGATATAGATCCCATATATATTTTCTTTCGATTTTAAATGGTGCACCAAAGACTTAATGTTTGGCCGATTGACACAAAATTTTGCATAACGTACTTCAGATAGTATAGCCAAACGTGTGTCAACGTGTGTTGGAATCCGTCCACATTTAGATATAGCTCCCATATAGTTTCGTCCGATTTTAAGTAGGACCCAAGGACCCAAAATATGTCCATTAGGAACTAAACGTGCTGATATTAATCTAACCTAACCTGTGACAAGTTTTGTTCAAATCGGTTCATATTTTGATATAGCTTCCATATCACTAAACACTTCATGACGTAATCGCGTGTAGAAGTACAGATATATCCCATATATATTACTACATTCCTTACTGGTATATATCTAAGTTTCTGCATAGCCCCCAATATAAAAGACATTTTCGATAAGAATAGAATTCTATGTCGACTTACGCATGTCCGCCTGTCTGTTAAAATTTCCTTAGAAATCGCAATATTTCAGATAGAGCTCTGAAATGTTGCACACACATTGCTAGTACTCATAGGATGTTTGGTATTGCAAATGGGTCCACGTTTGGTGTAGTCCCCATACAACTGTTCCATCAATATTCGGTATTTTGGGGATTTTGGAAACCTTTTTCAACCGAATTGGATGTAATTAGGTATTTTGGGTTCTCATTGAATGACACATGTCCGTACCAAAAATTATTAATATTGGCGCAAGATTCAGGGTAGCCCCCATATAACGGTACCTCCCAGTATTCGATATTCTAGGGACAATTTGGTATTTTGTATTCTCATTGGTTCTCAAATCTCTCTACCAAAAATTTCAATACTGATCTTCGTTTTATTATAGCTCCATACAACGGTAGCCCCACGCATTTTTATACCCTTCACCACACTGTGGTACAGGGTATTATGTCTTTGTGCATATGTTTGTAACAGGCAAAAATAATCGAGATAGACCCATGGTTCCTTTTGAGAATATGCATAGAATCACTTTCTGAGTCGATTTATGCATGTCCGTCTGTCCGTCTGTCCGTCCGTCCGTCCGTCCGTCCGTCCATGTATTTTTGTTAACAAAGTACAGGTCGCATTTATGATCCGATTTGGATGAAATTTGGCACAGGTCACTTAATTGGCCCAAGGACGAACCCTATTGAAATTGGAAAAAATCGGTCCACGTTTAGGCATAGCTCCCATATAAGGGTACCCCAAAATTTTCGGTATTTTGAGGTTCTTGAGCGCGTTTTTTAACTGAATTCGCTGAAATTTGGTACTTTGAGTTCTTATTGGGTAGCAAATCTCTCTATCAAAAATTTTAAATAAAGGTCCATTTTTTCGGATAGCCCCCATATAAGATTACCCCCAATTTTCGGTATTTTGGGGGTTTTGATCGCATTTTCCGACCGAATTCGCTGAAATTTGGTACTTTGTGTTCTTATTGGGTAGCAAATCTCCCTACCAAAAATTATAAATAACGGTCCATTTTTTCGCATAGCCCCCATATAAGGGTATCCCCAAATTTTCGGTATTTTGAGGTTCTTGAGCGCGTTTTTTAACTGAATTCCCTGAAATTTTGTACATTGAGTTCTTATTGGGTAGCAAATCTCCCTACCAAAAATTATAAATAAAGGTCCATTTTTTCGGATAGCCCCCATATAAGATTACCCCCAATTTTCGGTATTTTGGGGGTTTTGATCGCATTTTTCGATCGAATTCACTGAAATTTGGTACTTTGTGTTCTTATTGGGTAGCAAATTCCCCTACCAAACATTATAAATAAAGGTCCATTTTTTCGGAAAGCCCCCATATAAGGGCACCCCCAATTTTCGGTATTTTCGGGTTTTTGGGCTCGTTTTATAACTGAATTCGCTGAAATTTTGTACATTGGGTTCTTATTGGGTACCAAATTACTCCACTAAAAATTATAAATATAGGTCCAGTTTTTCTGTAGTACCCATATAACGGTACCCCAAAATTTTTGGTATTTTGGGGGTTCTGATCGGATTTTTCGACCAAATTGACTGTAATTTAGTACGTCGAGTTCTTATTAGGTAGCACATCTCTCCACTATAAATTATAAATATTGGTCAATTTTTTCTGGTAGCCCCCAGGTTTTGAGGTTATTGAACCAAATTCTTTTTTCTGGTACAGGGTATTATGTTTTTGTGCATATGTTTGTAACATGCAAAAATAATCGAGATAGACCCATGGCTCCTTTTGAGAATATGCATAGAATCACTTTTTGAGTCGATTTAAGCACGAAATTTGGCACCGCGTAGCAAATTAGGTCTAGAATGATGTGTGTAAAGTTATCGGTTCAGATTTATATATAGCTCCCACATATACTTTCGTCAGATTTAATGTAAATGGTGCACCAAAGTCCCTATATATCTTTCGATTTGCACGAAATTTGGCACAGCGTAACAAATTAGGTCTAGAATGATGTGTGTTAAGTTTCCTGAAATCGGTTCAGATTTAGATATAGCTTCTATATCTGACCAAATGAACAATTTAGTATCGGTTGCAGAATGACGTGTTTTTGTTTCCAATTTCATTTTACTGGTCCTTTAAAAATGCGACTTCTGTTAGGATTCATCTGTTGAATATACTCAAAGTGGTGAAGGGTATCATATAGTCGGCCCCGTCCGACTTTACTACTTTCCTTACTGGTTTCAATATGCTGAGGGTCCTATCAGAATATGAGTTTTCTCATAGAAGCCCCTATTAATTTTATATATTTTGATTGTCATCCTCATGGTGGAGAATATAGAACTTAACATAGTTTTTTGAGTTGTTTCCACATTGAGCATGAACCTCGCGTTGAATACACGTAAAAGTGTTTATAACCATGAAATAGTCACTATTTTTCCGCAAAAAAATTGATAAAATTCATTCATTAACAATTATTTTACTACTTCTCTCTACTTTACCGCTATTTGCGATCATTTGTCCGACCTCTCTATCTACTTCAAACCACAAACCATTTATTGCTCAGCTGTGTTTTGTTTTGGCATCGTTCTCCGCCTCTCCCCTTACATGATGTTTGTTATTTTTGCAACCGTTTATTTGACTACTGTTTCCGTTGCTAACATAAACGCACTCGATTATGACTAATTTTGTATTCCATTGTTTCCTTATTTCAGACACTCTTACGGAGCCCTGCATTTGTGTTACAAAATTCGCATACGTATTTTCCAAATTTTTTCGATATAAATGGTAAATATAAAATATCAAACCAGTGTCGATACGAACAACAAGCCCAACCGAATGTTTAACATTATATATTTTTTTAAGCACGCCGAACATGAACATGCAAGTAAATAAGAAGAGAAGAGACAAGGCATAAATAAGAAAAAGAAAACAGAAAAATGAAAACCACAAAGAATTGCAGGGCCATTTAATGCTGCCACAAAACACACACACTCCAAAGTTGTTTTCCACTCTCTCTATATCTATCTTTGAAAAGAAGCCAGTATTTAACGTTTTATGAATTGTATTCATAAAATGCAGAAATCCAGACATTGGCAACAATTTCTGAACACTATTCATATAATATACGAATTATTTTTTTCTGCGTATGTTCAGAACAGTTAAAGAGTTTACCACCGTTTTTCTCCAATTTACAATAGCATAACGACGACTGTCCAGTTCTACAAAATCATATTATCTCAAATTCCAATACAAATACAAAAAAATCTGCGCCATTTTTAGAAAAACAGAACCATTCTTCATTGAACAAAGCTGTTCAATGATTTATTTCAATTTTTTATTCCATTTATCAATTTTGTTTTATTTTTTGTGATGTTAGAGCGATGATAAATGGGCCAAGATTAAACCTATCATTTTATTTGAAATTAAAGGTGACCATGTTGTTGTTATTATTACAGTCGAATTCATTAGAAATAAATACTTGTGGCTGGAATGTTCTTCGTTCACTAAATTTTGAAATGCAATCTCTCTTCATTCAACGGCTGGCTGACTCGCTGGCTGTTTGTTTCATTGGCTACTTTATCATCTGATAAAGAAGAAATTTCTGTTGGCTTTCAAAGTACTTAAGGTCTTGAGATTCGTTTCTTCAATTCAATATCATTTCTTATTTAGAGGAGGGCATTTCGCTTCGGGAGAGAAGAAGAAACCCCCAAAAATAAATGATTAGATATGAGAATGGGACACCAAAAATTGAAATGAATTCTTAGGTGCGGAATAAAATTAATCATTTTCCTCGGATGACTGACTGAATGAATGCTTGTATTGTGTGTGGAATTTAGCACGTGAAGCTCTCTAACAAAGCTATTGAAGTCGATGAAAGCCATCGAAGTCCAGTCGGGCAGGCCATTTATCAATATTTCTGTACAGCTGCTGCTGTTGCTGCTCTGATAAGTTATCTACAAAGATTTGTCATAGCTATTTTTGGTCAGGTGGTTATGGTCAATCATCTGTCGACATCTTGAAAAATTATGATGAAATAATAACAAAACAAAATAAAACAATAACAGCAAAGAAGAAAGATACCATTTTTTAAGGGGGTTACTATTTGGTTTTGGTTTTCAAGTAAGAGAATTACAAATATATATCTCAGATATTAAATGGCCTAATTTTACAAAAGCATTTGGAAGTTCTTAGAAGAACTTTCTCTTCGCCACTAGGAGGTAAATTAATTAGATCCAGAAATTAGATAATAATTATACAAAGATATTTGAGTTACCGGTATTTTTTTACATAATTGTTCTACTAAAATACAAAATAAATTCTAAAAGCGTAAAGGGAGTTATATCAAAATGAAGGTAAAGTATGTGGTTCTATGGTCATGGACCATAACTTCCTACAGAAGAAAATTATACGTATATTATATGAATAATGTTCGGAAAGTGTAGTCAATGTCGGCATTCCTGCATTTTATGAATGCAATTCATAAAACTTTAAGTATTGGTTTCATGTCAGAGAGTGACGTAGAGAAAGAGTGAAAAGGAGTGTGTGTGTGTTTGGTGGTGGTTACCTTCTTCGTCATTTTAATGTTTCTATTTTGATTTTATGTTTTCTTCTTACTTGTTATGTCTTGTCCGGTTTCTTCATATTTACTGAAATGTTCATATTCTGCGTCTTTATAAGAATAATGTACAATACATTAGGTTGTGCTTGTTGTTCGTATCAACACTTGTTTGATATATTGTATTTAGGATTTATATCGAAATAATTTGGAAAATCCATATGCGAATTTTGTAACAGCAATACAGAGGTCGGTAAGAGTCTCTAAACTAAAGAAACAGTGGAAGGCAAAACTAGTCACAATCGAGTGAGTGGAAAGTCGGTGGTTGTTAACAAGTTGTGGGAAAGGCGTAGAACGATACCAAAACAAAACATAGCCAAACAATGAAAGTTAATTGTGGTGGTGGTATTTTTTTCTTAGGAATACATTTGTTTTTATCAAAAAGAGAGAGAAATGTGAGGCCAAATAGTGGTAAAGCAGAGCGAAGTGGGAAAATAGTTGTGATATTAATGAAATGTTTACATTTTCTCATGATTATAAGAATTGACAGAATTGACATGTATTTAATGCGAGGAACATGTTCGATATGTAAAAAATATGAATTAAATTATGAAAATATTCATTATTTTATACACATTGCTACGGCAAACATATGCTTCATGGAAGAAAATTTGGAGTCAATTTATAAATGTCCGCCCGTATGCCTATGCCCATCGCCTTATTTCTTCGAAACTTAGTTTAATTTTGAAAATGTGGAATATCGGTCCACTAATTTTGGTACATCCCACGCAAAATGGTCAAAATTGTGCTATACATTAATTTCATAATATGCGAACGGAATATCCGATTCTAGCCGAACTTTGTACAACCTTTTATATTTAGCACTAGATTACCGAAGGCGGTAATTTTGACCGTTTTTCAATTTCAAGTACAAAAACAATTGTGTATATTATGACACAGCTTTTTAAAATTTGGTGACTTTTTGTACCACATAGAACTACGTTTACTAATCATAGTAGCTGCTTCCCCCTCTTGCATTCCCCGTATTCACATGTGCTATACCTATATTACCTAAAATCGGTCATTTTGACCTCTTGTGAAATATTAAATAATCTAACTACTTTTATTATTGTATAAAGTACATTTCTTATATGACCAGATCACTACAACAACATCGAAACCCCTTTACGGATTTGTGTGTTCGTATGTATACACAAATCGGAAAAATAAATTTTATATTTTCTAGTCGATTTCACTCTTAGAGTAAACACTTACACTTTTTGGAACATTTTGTCCGCGCTCTTTTTTTCCAAAAAGGGAAACTCGAGAGCCCTCCCACCGAAAACTAATAATAACAACGTTTTGTATGATTGTAAATAACGTAACAAATATTAAAAAATAAGTTTAAAAAAAAAATATTTACACAATAAAAATTCTTTCAGAAGAGGTCATTTTGACCGATTTTAGGCAATATAGGTATATACAAAATGCCAGTCTTTCTAGTGTTAAGAAGCCTAGATCAAGTCAGAAGATGAGACCCATTTGTCCACTCCTTCTGATACCTCAATCAAATGGGCAACATTTTCAAGCGAATGGAATATCCGATTTGAACCAAAGTTTGCACAACATATTACCTTTACCTAGCTTATAGTCAGAATATGACACCTATTCGACTCCAGTTGATATCTCCCCAAAGGATGGTAAAAATTTTCAATATTTATAAATCAAATATCAGATTTGAACCAAACATTGCACAACCAACTATCTATACCAAGACTAGATCAAGCCCGAAGGTTGGGCCCATCGGCCCTCTCCTCCTGGTATCTCCCCTTCGTCCAAATTTGAAGTAATTTGTCAATTTTCATCTAATGGTTGAATATTAACGATTTAATAGGTCAAAAGACTGAAAGTATTGTTCTGTTAAACGGAACACTACTTATATGGGAAGTATATCAAATCCTAGACCGATCTAACCATTTTTTGTCTTTAGGCCAATAATAAGCACTTCTACCAAATTGCATCCACCTACGATAACTCCTTCTATTTTTGGCCGCTGTTAATATGAACTTGCGACATAGTGAAGCGTGGTCAAACTCTCAAAAATACCGAAATTTTGGGAAATATTTTTATATGTGGGTTATTCCGAATTTTTGGCCAAGTTTGACCAATTTTAGTGCGAAGATTTGCTACCCATTTTCTTTTTTTTTTTTTTTTGTTTTCGTAATTTCAAACGTCAGCCAATTTCTTTGAATACGTGCCAAAAATATCGAATATTTTGAGGTTATACCGAATTGTCGACCGATATATCCCATTTTGAATTCCAAACATCCTATGAAGGGTAGCATTCCAATCTATGAAATGACTAAAACTTCGATTTTTATTCAGATCAAGAATACATTTAAAAATCAGGATACACGTGTTCTACATGTTGAGAAATTCTAACTCGTACTTCTTTTATCCAAAAAGTGCAGCTGTACCTAAAAATTAACCCTCCTCCTTTCTCCCACTTAATCATATTTCTGGACTTTGACACCTTATTTCATCTGGGCGCAAAGAGCAATTACCAACTCATTTCATCAGTTCATATCCAAATGCATATGTTCGAATGTTTGTACAGAGAATTTCTAAGTTTGTTTTCTATTTGTATTGGCTGAAACAAATTTTATAATTGATACCTACATACATACGAATATGACATTAGATAAGAAGAATTTGTTGTTGTTGTTTTTGGATTTTTTGTCGGTTATGAACTCTTCTACTGTAAATTGTTGTGACTATTTTGTTTTTTTTTTATATCGATAACCGCTTTTTTGTGATAAAAAATAATGTTAAACAGAACACAACGTTTGAACAACAACAACAACGAGCACACCAACAATAACAATAACACTGCCAGCAGATAAAAACAGTAGTCAAAATATAATTGTGTTCAAACAAATGTTCAAACAGATGTTAAACATTTGAAGTAGATGATGTCTCTAGGTATATATATAGAAGAAGAATTTTGGTGAGATATCGATAGGAATTGAAGATGGTTGATAAATCGACAGGCATTTTCGTAGTCAGGTCAGGAGAAAATAATTCAAGACGTTATAAAAGTCAAATAACCTCTGTTTCAAATTCCTATCAAAGTGGTTTCGAGTTCTCAGTGGGTAAAATATACAATTCGCAATACCTTTTGAACACATATTGTATAAAAGACTCCAATATTTATATCATATATTGTCACGTTCTAATACTAAACCAGTAAGGAAAGTAATAAAGTCGGATTGGGCCGACTATATGATACCCTTCACCACTTTGGGTATATTCTACATATGTATCCTAACAGACGTCGGGTTTTTGTTATATATCTATATCTGAACCGATCTCAGGGAAACGTGCCAGACACTGTATATTACTTCAGTACGTTGTGTCAATTGGCCTAGCTATGGACCTTTTCACGATGCTTATCATCATTCTAGACTTGATTCAGTACGCTATGCCAAAATTCGTGCAAATGAAAAGATTTCCAGGGACTTTGGTGTACCAATTACATTAAATCGGACGAAAATATATATGGGAGCTATATCTAAATCTGAACCGATTTTCACGAAACTTTGCACACATAATTCTAGACTTAATTCAGTACGCTATGCCAAATTTCGTGCAAATCAAAAGATTTCCAGGGACTTTAGTAGACTATTTACTTAAAATCGGACGAAACTATATATGGGAGCTATATCTAAATCTGAACCGATTTTCACGAAATTTAACACACATCATTTTAGACCTAATTCACTACGCTATGCCAAATTGAATGATATATAGTGACCTGTGCCAAATTTCATCCAATTCGGATAATAAATACGACCTGTACTTTGTTTACAATTTAACATGGACAGACAGACGGAAGTGATTCTATGCATATTCTCAAAAGGAACCATGGGTCTATCGATTATTTTTGCCTGTTACAAACATATGCACAAAGACATAATACCCTGTACCACAGTGTGGTGAAGGGTATAAAAATCACGATTTTAAATGTTTACAATTATAATTGTTATAAATATTACCATATATATGTTTTATCTTGTAATTATCTAAACCATTATGTATGTATGTCTGTATGAATTTTCAAGGTATCATAACATTCAATTGAATTTCTAGAAACCCCAAGTTTATAGTCCCCCAACCCAGTTATAGGAAAACCCTCCGTGTTACTACAGAAATTCATTCATTAATTTTTCGGTATTTGCAAAGATGTTTCACCATGTGACGTTTTTAACGTGACACACACACACACATTCACGGCCCCTTTACAAACTTTAATTTGTTTTGTTTTTGTGAACTAATTTTTGACAAATCACTCAACAAACACAATCCACTCCTCTCAAATATTTCGCCGACATGATTAGGTGTCATTTAGTGAGAAATCATAAAAAATGAAATGAAAAAAATACGATAGACAGCTAAACATCCAAATATTGACTAAGCTAATCAATATTTATCTCTAGTGGGTGAAGTTCTCTAACTCATTTCAGAATGGGGATTTTTTCAATTTTTTTTTTAGGAAAATTGTTCTCTTATCTTCATCGATGAGCTGGTCAAAATTTAGAATTACTCTTTAATTAAAATTTTTGTCTTCTAGTAAATTAGCGGTGAAGTCATTTTTTGACGTCATCAGTTAAAACTTCTTGATAACAAAATTACACCCATTCGGGGGACAAATGCTCAGATATTGAAAAACAGGCAAAAAACTTAATTTTTTTAAATGTTAACCCAAAACACGTGAATTGTGAAAAAACTAGGGGTCTAGAGGACTCCTATGATAATTAAAACCAGTAAGGAAAGTAGTAAAGTCGGACGGGGCCGACTATATGATACCCTTCACCACTTTGAGTATATTCAACAGATGAATCCTAACAGAAGTCGCATTTTTAAAGGACCAGTAAAATGAAATTGGAAACAAAAACACGTCATTCTGCAACCGATACTAAATTGTTCATTTGGTCAGATATAGAAGCTATATCTAAATCTGAACCGATTT
Source organism: Musca vetustissima (assembly GCF_032173495.1). Taxonomy (NCBI): domain Eukaryota; kingdom Metazoa; phylum Arthropoda; class Insecta; order Diptera; family Muscidae; genus Musca; species Musca vetustissima. The sequence goes on from NW_026889093.1 coordinate 94,131, forward strand.
CAGGAAACTTAACACACATCATTCTAGACCTAATTTGTTACGCTGTGCCAAATTTCGTGCAAATCGAAAGATATATAGGGACTTTGGTGCACCATTTACATTAAATCTGACGAAAGTATATGTGGGAGCTATATATAAATCTGAACCGATAACTTTACACACATCATTCTAGACCTAATTTGCTACGCGGTGCCAAATTTCGTGCTTAAATCGACTCAAAAAGTGATTCTATGCATATTCTCAAAAGGAGCCATGGGTCTATCTCGATTATTTTTGCATGTTACAAACATATGCACAAAAACATAATACCCTGTACCAGAAAAAAGAATTTGGTTCAATAACCTCAAAACCTGGGGGCTACCAGAAAAAATTGACCAATATTTATAATTTATAGTGGAGAGATGTGCTACCTAATAAGAACTCGACGTACTAAATTACAGTCAATTTGGTCGAAAAATCCGATCAGAACCCCCAAAATACCAAAAATTTTGGGGTACCGTTATATGGGTACTACAGAAAAACTGGACCTATATTTATAATTTTTAGTGGAGTAATTTGGTACCCAATAAGAACCCAATGTACAAAATTTCAGCGAATTCAGTTATAAAACGAGCCCAAAAACCCGAAAATACCGAAAATTGGGGGTGCCCTTATATGGGGGCTTTCCGAAAAAATGGACCTTTATTTATAATGTTTGGTAGGGGAATTTGCTACCCAATAAGAACACAAAGTACCAAATTTCAGTGAATTCGATCGAAAAATGCGATCAAAACCCCCAAAATACCGAAAATTGGGGGTAATCTTATATGGGGGCTATCCGAAAAAATGGACCTTTATTTATAATTTTTGGTAGGGAGATTTGCTACCCAATAAGAACTCAATGTACAAAATTTCAGGGAATTCAGTTAAAAAACGCGCTCAAGAACCTCAAAATACCGAAAATTTGGGGATACCCTTATATGGGGGCTATGCGAAAAAATGGACCGTTATTTATAATTTTTGGTAGGGAGATTTGCTACCCAATAAGAACACAAAGTACCAAATTTCAGCGAATTCGGTCGGAAAATGCGATCAAAACCCCCAAAATACCGAAAATTGGGGGTAATCTTATATGGGGGCTATCCGAAAAAATGGACCTTTATTTAAAATTTTTGATAGAGAGATTTGCTACCCAATAAGAACTCAAAGTACCAAATTTCAGCGAATTCAGTTAAAAAACGCGCTCAAGAACCTCAAAATACCGAAAATTTTGGGGTACCCTTATATGGGAGCTATGCCTAAACGTGGACCGATTTTTTCCAATTTCAATAGGGTTCGTCCTTGGGCCAATTAAGTGACCTGTGCCAAATTTCATCCAAATCGGATCATAAATGCGACCTGTACTTTGTTAACAAAAATACATGGACGGACGGACGGACGGACGGACGGACAGACGGACAGACGGACATGCATAAATCGACTCAGAAAGTGATTCTATGCATATTCTCAAAAGGAACCATGGGTCTATCTCGATTATTTTTGCCTGTTACAAACATATGCACAAAGACATAATACCCTGTACCACAGTGTGGTGAAGGGTATAAAAATAACTGAAATAAATATAGGGGGGAGGGGGGCACCTTTGAACGTGGGGCACCTTTGAACAGCGCTCATAAAATCTTGGTTTAATATTTTTCCGACCCGCAACCACATTTTTGTATACGGCAATATTGTTCTCTATATGCGTAAACCACTTTGGCTTGCTTTTTCAGTTGTCGAAAAATTGTGCATGGGTGACCATGTTTTCTCAGTGTCATTGTAAACTTTTATTCATTTGGTTGTAAGGGCGCAGGAATAATTCTGTGATAGTTTTCTTTCGTCAAACAAATTTTTTGCATTCCAACAATCATTTCAAACATAACTAATGTAATGCCTTTCATATATATTTATTACAAAAAAAAGTTATTTTAAATTTCTGTAAAATGCCATGGGTGGGGCACCTTTGAACATGCCCATTAAATTCGAGTAAAAAGCGGAGTTTTTAACTTTTGGCTTCGATTTCTCAAAATTTCAAATGGGATAATAAGACTACGAAATTAACTGTATTTTTCACCATATTAATTTTTGTTTTTAAGTCATTTTATGTTTTAATAACTTTTGATCTATTTTTTTAAATTTTGAACATTTTTATACCCTTCACCACACTGTGGTACAGGGTATTATGTCTTTGTGCATATGTTTGTAACAGGCAAAAGGAAACGAGATAGACACATGGTTCCTTTTGAGAATATGCATAGAATCACTTTTTAAGTCGATTTATGCATGTCCGTCCGTCCGTCTGTCCGTCTGTCTGTCCATGTTAAATTGTAAACAAAGTACAGGTCGCATTTATGATCCGAATTGGATGAAATTTGGCATAGGTCACTTATTCGGCCTAAGGACGAACCCTATTGAAATTGGGAAAAATCGGTTCAGATTTAGATATAGCTCCCATATATATATTTAACCGATTTAATGTAAACGGTCCCTATATATCTTTCGATTTGCACAAAATTTGGTACAGCCTAATCATTTAGGTCTAGAATGATGTCTGCCAAGTTTCATGAAAATCGGTCCAGATTTAGATATAGCTCCCATATATAGTTTCGTCCGATTTCATGTAAATGGTGCACCAAAGTCCACATATATCTTTCGATTTGCACGAAATTTGATACTGCCTAATCATTTCGGTCTAGAATGATGTCTGCCAAGTTTCGTGAAAATCGGTTCAGATTTAGATATACCTCCCATATATTGTTTCCTCCGATTTCATGTAAATGGTGCCCCAAAGTCCCTATATATCTTTCGATTTGCACGAAATTTGGCATAACGTACTGAGTTGAGCCTAGTGTGATGTCTGCCAAGTTTTGAGAAAATCGGTTCAGATTTAGATATAGCTCCCATATATAGTTTCGTCCGATTTCATGTAAATGGTGCCCCAAAGTCCCTATATATCTTTCGATTTGCACGAAATTTGGCATAACGTACTGAATTGATCCTAGAGTGATGTCTGCCGAGTTTTGAGAAAATCGGTTCAGATTTAGATATACCTCCCATATACAGTTTCCTCCGATTTCATGTAAATGGTGCCCCAAAGTCCCAATATAATTTTCGATTTGCACGAAATTTGGCAAATCGTACTGAATTAAGCCTAGAGTGATATCTGCCAAGTTTCGTGAAAATCGGTCCTGATTTAGATATATCTCCCATATATAGTTTCGTCCGATTTCATGTAAATGGCGCCCCAAAGTCCATATATATCTTTCGATTTGCACGAAATTTGGCATAACGTACTGACTTGAGCCTAGAGTGATGTCTCTCTGTCTGTCTGGTGTTCGTCCGATTTTATGTAAATGGTGCCCCAAAAAAACTATGTCGTTCAAAAATGCCAACCTCTGTTCAAAGGTGCCCCCTTGGGGGGCAATTCATTTTAAAGGTTACATATGTACCTATTATTTAAAATTTATAAGAAACCAAAAATTATAAAATAAAAAATTTTATAAGGCTTGAAAGCAAAAAGTGTTCCATGGTGCTCCCCTCTCCCCTATAATATAATATATTTCCCCTCCCAAAATAAAATCCCTTATACGGCCCTGATTAATAGTGTTATCATTTATATACTCGAAACATCCTTCAGCAGTTCTTCCACCAGCATCCATTCAATATTGCTTGAACACCTAGCCGTAAAATAGGTTTGTTCTTATTGGATTGGTACACAAATGCATGCTTTTTCTAAACATGGACCGAAAATGGGACGAGACCTTTGTATGGAGCTTATGTAAACACAAATATTGGACATTTTTATAACAGAAATTTTTATTCTTCACGAATTCGGAATTTCGAAGCACCGACATTTCGTTTTTGATATGCGCCTATAATCTTCAAAATACCGAAAAGTAGACGGACTCTTCATATTGGGGCTAGTCCAAACATGGATCTATATCAAGCATTATCTGTAACGATGTTTCTCACCTCCAAACCCCCGGAATGCCAAATTGTAGACACTACCAAACATGTGCCGGATTTTTATATAGAAATTGTTGTCAAAGCTTCCCACAAAAGCGGAAGCTCATATTAGGGTAAAGCCTACAAAATATCGAAAATGGGGTGGACGAGGCTATATTAAAACATTGATCTATATAAAACCAGCGAGCGGAGCAGTATAATTGGCCGGCCCTATGATGGTCTACACAACTACCACGAAAATCTAACTTTCTGCGGTTCTATATTCTGAGCCTGGGTAATATATCGAGATATTTGCACTATCTTAACCGATTAAAGGTAAACAGCTCAACTTTCTGATACTGGCATAATTTCGAAATCTTGTTTTCCCGAGGTGAGTATTTCCGCCAAAAAATAAAAATTTGAAGTATATACGCGTCGTCTTAGACCGTAACCGGAACTTTATGTAAAATTTCAAAGCAATCAGCGCAACATTTCCGCCATCTATCATAACACATATACACCTTTAAATATTTACGTACATCTGAGTACATACAACAATATAATTGGTATCAAATTAAAGGCCAACCATTCCAACAAACCAGAAGGCCAAATTGTAGCCCTTCGGTTAGCAAATGCGGCAAAAACATAAAAATATCGGAACGATTACATTTTTCTGCACAGTCGTTTTCCCACCTCCAGGAAAACGTAATACCAAATTAAAGTCACTTCGATGGAAAATGCGACTAATTCCTTCAAACCCCCGAAAATGATGCGATACCAGTTCTTTTATTTTGAAAGTGGTTTAAGTCCTAGAAAAGCTTCCATATAAGAAAACATGGTCTTAAACCACTTTCAAAATATACGACTCAATCGAGGGCTATTTATATAAAAACATATTCTGCAATGATGTTTCTCACCATCCAAGAACCCGAAATGCCATATTCCAGCTACATCGAGGAATATTTCGAGGTGTTGCAAACCTCTTGGTGGAGAGTAGAAGAGGAGACGAATCATTGTGCACTATTACAATACAACTCCTCTTTGGCGACCAAACCGAGAATTGATAACTCATCAAAATACCTAAAATTGATCTATTTATGCTGGTCTACGTCATGGTAAACGACACTTAGATTGGAAAATTGGGCTATGACTTTGAACATACCAAAAATTATATGTGACCTTTGCATGTCCAATGAAGAAGTTCTTTGCCCACCAAGGTCTCGGGATACCAAATTTCATCCAATTTGTAATGCTAAAATATAGTCACTTGATCATCATAAGAGCTAATTGGATTAAAAACAAGACATATCAAAATACCGAATAACAGAAACCGTTATATGGAGGGTACTCCAAAATTAGGCCAAGATTCATTATTTTTGCTAGGCAGATTTTCTTTCACTGAGAACCCGGGTAATACACAATGTGGATCGATATATCCCATATTCTATACCGAACATCTTAGAAATAATACCAATGTATGTGCAAAATGTCTATCTTAAACAAGTCAAAACGATGTTTAGTTCGGTCCGACCAATCTTTTTATACCCTCCACCATGAGGATGACATTCAAAATGTGTAAAAATAATGAGGCTCCTAGGTGAAAACATGGACCTTAAAATATATACCGCCCGAAACGGGATCAATATTGATCATGTGCTATGCAATGAAACCCCAAAATACCAAATTACGGGGAATTTAGTTGAAACACGTGTCTAAAATGCCCTAAATACCGAATATTGGAGGGTACCGTTGTGTGGGGGCCCCGGATCAAAATTAATAATTTTTAGTACGGGAATATGTTATACAATGAGAGTCCAAAATACCAAATTACAGTCAATTCGGCACAAAGACGTATCCAAAATTCTAAAAAGACCGAATATTGAGGAGTACCGGGGGCTACACCTAAAAGTGGATGTTTTTCAATTTGGTATGATGCCATATATGCCATTTCAATACCAAACATCATACCAAATTGAAAAACATCCTCCGAAACAACTTGGTATCGACTGCTATAATTTGCCTCCTGAATTTTTAGGGTGAGATTGGTTTATCCTTTTTCTCTGTAATTTTGAATTATACAATCTCAAGATTCCTAATGTGGTCTCAAAGTTCCCCAATATAGTATTTTCATTTTTGTATTCCCACCATGTTTTTTGCTACACATATTTGTGCCGTTGTTGATGTTTTTGAAATGCAACACTTTATTTTTTCTCATTCAAATAGACAAAACCTGTCAAAAACCTTCACTGCCATTGTCAGAAGAAGCGACATGTGTCGGAGCTATTCATTGTTCCCATTTAATCTAATATTTGCACTTTTTTGTCAAATAATGACTAAATATCGAAGCTTAATACCTTCCCAAAAAAAAAAACCTGAGATAAAATTAGTCACTTGATGCTATTGACATGATATTGACTTTTCATAGACACGAGTGACAATCCCCATTCACTCTTCGCACCAGCTGTTGCCTCGCTGCTGCGTTTTTAGCGATGCCATCATCATCACATTGTTGTTTGTGAGAGGTGTTTGCTTAAGTGTTCGACATTAGCAAGATTTTCGCTGTTCGTTTTTAATTGTCATCAAAATTTTTTTTGGGGAAAAAACACTGCCAGCTGTAAAGACAATCTGTCACAATGATTCGATCTGATAACGATGTTATTATGTGCACAGTGGTGCGGAGTTTGTCTAGAAAGGTATTTAAATCATTTTTGATAGCAATGGCCGTATGTAAACAGTAGTTATGACACTTACCCCACTTTATTTTGGAGGATGTATTTAAGGCTTTGTTCTGAAGGAAGGTATTATATGTTCCAAACCTACATACAATTTTATGAAGGATTTATATAGATGTTTTGAAATCTTCCAAACCACTGTATGATTAAGAAACTGTGTCAATAGAAACGATGTAGAGTTGAGGTATGCTGATATCAAAGTCGAATACAAATAAAATATCATTAAATTGTAGATTAATTTAGATTAGCATCGCCATCTCATTATGTTGAAGATTTTCAAATAAAAATACTTTGAAAAATAAAACTACAAAAAAAAGTGATGACCAAGTTTTGGTAATCACGTTTCTAATTGCTGATTTAAAGATGGAAATTAAGGATAAATAATAGTTGTTTGTATTATAATTGAGTGGAATTAAATTTCTAATATATGTGAGTGATTAGTGGAAACAAAATGGTGGTAAGTATTTTACCCTTCACAACAATGTGCTACAGAGTATTATGCCTTTGTGGAGGCAAAAGGAATGTGATAGACACATGGATTCTTTTGGGAATATGTACAGAATCACTTTCTGAGTCTTTATATCATGTCCCATGTCATGTCTGTTCATATTATATTATAAGAAGTGAAAAAAGCGTTAAGTTCGGCCGGGCCGAATTTTGGATATCCTCCACCATAGATATACTGACAGATACTTGAAATGAAAATACAGGGAACATACCACAAAGTGGAGATATACCGATAAACCTACAAACCGATTTATGTAAAACATTATGTACGTCAAATACAAATTTCAGCAATTTTTAATGGGGATTTTTTCTAAAATCTGAAAACCCCAAAGCGTGGACTGATACTAATAACGCATGGTAGAGTATACAATCCTCAAACTACTGAAATGTAAATTGCAAAGTTATATGAGGATATGTCTAAAGAGGAACCAATATTGATAACATAGTGTAGGAATTAGCGAATATTTGGGGTTATCATTATATGAGGGCTATGTCTAATTAATGACCGATATATGTCAGTTTCGAACCCCATATTTTTGTTTTGTGTTTCAATTCTTTCATTCAGGAGGTATCATTACATGGAGGAGATGCCTAAAAGTCTGCCGATATATTTCATTATCGTCAGGTTCGAGTTTTTTATCACGATATTTATAGAAGGCGGACTTATTTAACAGATGGCTAAATCGTCTTAGAATTCCACACTTTGTAGTGTAAATTCCGAGTAACGACTACCCCCTATAATATGGCAGAATACGCCTATATGGGGACAATCCCAACACACTAACTATTTTAATATAAACCAGTAAGGAAAGTAGTAAAGTCGTACTGGACCGACTATATGATACCCTTCACCCTTCATTTTAATATAAACCAGTAAGGAAAGTAGTAAAGTCGTACTGGACCGACTATATGATACCCTTCACCACTTTCGATATATTGAACCGATTTTTCCGAAACTTACCACACATTATTCTTGACTCAATTCAGTACGCTATGCCAAATTTCGTGCAAATCGAAGGACTTTGTGCACGAATCAAAAATGCAACCTGTACTTCTTTATACCCTCCACCATAGTATGGAGGGTATATTAATTTCGTTTTTATACCCTTCACCACACTGTGGTACAGGGTATTATGTCTTTGTGCATATGTGTGTAACAGGCAAAAGGAAACGAGATAGACAGATGGTTCCTTTTGAGAATATGCATAGAATCACTTTCGATTTATGCATGTCCGTCTGTTGATGTTAAATTGTAAACAAAGTACAGGTCGCATTTATAATCCGATTTGTATGAATTGGATGATTTAGCATAAGTCACATATTTGGCACAAGGACGAACCCTATTGAAATTGAAGAATATCGGCTCAGATTTTGATATAGCTCTCATATATAGTTTCGTCCGATTTAAGGTAAATGGTGCACCAAAGTCCCTATATATCTTTCGATTTGCACGAAATTTGGCATAGGGTACTGAATTAGGTCCAGAATGATATGTACTAAGTTTCGTGAAAATCGGTTCAGATTTTGATATAGCTCCCTTATATATTTCCGTCCGATTTAAGGTAAATGGTGCACTAAAGTCCCTATATATTTTTCGATTTGCACGAAATTTGGCCTAGCGTACTTAATTAGGTCCAGAATTATGTGTGGTGAGTTTCGTGAAAATCGGTTCAGATTTAGATATAGCTCCTATATATAGTTTCGTCCGATTTAAGGTAAATGGTGCACCAAAGACCCTATATATCTTTCGATTTGCACGATATTTGGCACAGGGTACTGAATTAGGTCCAGAATGATGAGTACTTAGTTTCGTGCAAATCGGTTAAGATTTAGATATAGCTCTCATATATAGTTTCATCCGATTTATGGTAAATGGTGCGCCAAAGTCCCTATATATTTTTCGATTTGCACGAAATTTGGCCTAGCGTACTGAATTATGTCCAGAATTATGTGTGGTGAATTTCGTGAAAATTGCTTCAGATTTGAATATAGCTCCCATATATATTTTCGTCCGATTTAAGGTAAAATGGGCTCCAAAGTCTCTCTGCACGAAATTTGGTATAAGGTACTGAATTAGGTTCAGAATGATGTGTGCTAAGTTTCGTGGAAATCGGTTCAGATTTAGATATAGCTTCCATATATATTTTAGTCCGATTTAATATAAATTGTGCACTAAAGAGCCAAAGTTTGGCCGACCGTTTTCTAGAAATTGGCTCAGATTTGCATATAGCTCCTATTTATACTTTCGCATATTTAAGTTCAAAAACACGACATCTGTTAGAATAAATATGTATAATATCCCCAAAGTGGTAAAGGGTATCATATAGTCGGCCAATCCGACTTTACCTACTTTCCTTACTGGTTCCATTTGTAAAACATCGAAATAATCATTTCCGACTCTATAAATAATGCTTCTCCTTGAGAGAAATGATTTTCAATCAGTCGGAACCAAATTACTATGATATATAATTTATATAAAAATGATTTGATATACTGATATGTCCACCAGGACTTTTACTATAGGGTCTATGTCTGAACATGGACCTATATGTATGAACAAGTGTGTGTAAAGACGTTTGCTATTCAAGAAGATCCCAGAACTCTTAGGATGATCAAAATACCTAAACCTTAGGATACGATTCTTTGTGTCCGAATTGGGACCTATTTTCAAGATTTTCAAAGAAAGAGTTTAACATTCATACCCCCATTAGTGTAACATGACCTCGAAAAAGCCCAATGTTTATATGGTCTTTTATATGGAAGATGTGTCAAAACTTGGATCAACAGGTTTCAACTACGGCTAAACCATTTGTAATACAGTTAATAGAAGATCTCTATCTTAAGTCATGTGATTATTGTCACGATTTCAAGAGACTAATCTGACAGACAATTTCCCCTTATCATGAGTATGCTGCAAACGCAATTTTACAGCAACCCAAAATATCAGTAACCACTCAATAACAAATACTGTAGGAAATTTGAATCGATATTGATTGTAAAAAAAATGCGATACCTCCTCCTTCATCTCAGTGTGTGTACATGAAAGTCTGTTTTAATTCTACGCTGATCTCAAACAAAGAAAATGCTTTGTTTAAAACAAAAAACCAAACAACAACGACAAAGAAAAACATTCTAAATAAATATTAAATACAATAAAGTGTAACAGATATACAAGCTGGATGGAACAGGCACATTCACATACGCTGATATACCTAGTCGAGATCGATCGACTTCGTTGTCACATTGGCCGTACATACATAATATTTGCACATTCAACATGCGACACTCACAATATGTGTTGCGTTGTGGGTTTTTTTCTCTGATGTTCAATAATTTCTTGTTGTTGTTCGATTTCGAAGATAATCGAGATATCTGACGATGTGCATCAATGTTCGGAGTACAAAAGAAAAATACAATTTCCTTGTACAACAAAAATTACTTAAATGGCAACATGACCGACATCCATCCATCCCAGGCTCAGCAATCTCTACGAACAACCGATCGTTTTGTTCGAAGACAAAACCAATGTTACCGGCAATGGGATGCATTGCGCAAACAAAACAAAATGAAATCGGGAAAAGTCATGTTGCAAGCAGGTCGTATGTTCATCGTTATTGTTGATAAGGATGTTTATGAATGACGATGAACGGAGCTGTGCAACAGCAAGAGATAGTCAAGATTTCATACAATCCGTCAGTTCCAATCAGCTATCAATTGACAAATATTTGCACAACTCTGTAACAGAAATGTGACTGCATCGGAATCTCTAAAATAAATAAACTGTGGTAATTATGATGATATGGTGTGTATGTGCGTGATGGTACGGTGTATTTGATTTACTTATTGGTTTAATGTGTGCTGTAATTTGACATGCACAGTTTTCAAATATTTTCTAAACATTTGCCAATGCTATGATTGATATTGATCACTGGGATAAAATTTCTCGGGTACCGCCAAGTCATCTGAAATTACTTAGTTTTAGTAGAGTAAAAATATTTTCTTATAAAACAGATCTGGGACATATGTAAGTATATCTCCAGCCTTACGAAAAAATGTTTCTTATCGAAATAATGGTTTTAGACCCCATGTTTCTTTGGAGTATACAAATGATCTGACATATGAGTCTGACGAGCTGGAGAGCACGATAACTCTCGAAGTGAGTGACCGATTTCACCCAAACTTAAATCATGTTCGAAGATGGGGAATATTAGTCCATTCGTTCTGGTACCTACGCCACAATATATTGCAAATTTTGCTAAAAATTAATTTTATAATAATGCGAACCATTAATGCCAAACTTTGAACATCGTAATATTTTTACCAATAATGGATCATGTCCGCACTCCTTTTAATACCTCCTCCACAAAGTGATAAAATTTCCAATATTTATAAATCTAATATTAAGCGAATGGAATATCGGACTTGATCCAAATTATGCATGTCATAGCATTATTGCCAACTCTAAATCAACTCAAAAGATGGAACCCATGGGTTCACTCTATCTGATATCCCAACAAATGTTCAATTTTTTAAAATTTGTTAGTCCAATACAAAGGGAATTGGATATCCGATTTGATCCTATTTGTGCACATCGAAATATTTATTTCAAACTTAAATCATGATTGAGTACCTTCTATAAAAAGAGTCAATATTTAGAAAATTTATTTGTCTCATATTTAGCGAAAACATTATTCACACCCAGTCCCTATTGTTCCTATCAGCCATATATTGGTTCCTTGGTACGTCAATTACATAAAATCAAACTATAGTATAAGGGAGCTATATCTTAATCTCAACCGATTTTCACGATACTTGACACACATCATTCTGGATTAAATTCAGTACGCTATGCAACATAAGAACTTTGTACGCTATGTCAAATTTCTTGCACATCGAAAGATATATAGGGACTTTTTTCCACCATTTACATGAAATCGGACGAAACTATATATGGGAGCTATATCTAAATCTGAACCGATTTTCACGAAACTGGGCAGACATCACTCTAGGCTCAGTTAAGTACGTTAATGCAAATTTCGTGCAAATCGATATATACATGAAATCGGACAAACTATATATGGGAGCTATATCTAAATCTGAACAGATTTACACAAAACTTGGCCGACATCACTCTAGGCTCAGTTCAGTACTATATGCCAAATTTCGTGCAAAGGGAGAGATATATAGGGACTTTGGTGCACCATTTACATGAAATCGGACGAAACTATATATGGGAGCTATATCTAAATCTGAACCGATTTTTCCCAATTTCAATAGGGTTCGTCCTTGGGCCAAACAAATGAGCTGTGCCAAATTTCATCCAAATCGGATTATAAATGCGAGCTGTACTTTGTTTACAATTTAACACCAACAGAGGGACGAACGGACATGCATAAATCGACTCAGAAAGTGATTCTATGCATATTCTCAAAAGGAACTATGGGTCTATCTCGATTCCCTTTGCCTGTTACAAACATATGCACAAAGACATAATACCCTGTACCACAGTGTTGTGAAGGGTATAATAATTTTTTTAACTATATATGTTTTTATACCGATTCTAATAGGTATTCATCATCTTGCAAATTTCTCAATCTGCTTCTGATTTCGTCAGTGTGGGCGGCAGTTGGAAACTTTAGAAATTTTACAATCTATTGTTCCACTAAGCAGATCTGCATATAGTCGGACCTATGCTTCAATACACAAATACCACTAAACAACATAAACTCTCAGCAGAGCTAAATCCTGGGCTAGGGGAAAATTTTTCGCTGTATTTGCATCCCCTAGTGTGGTAAAGGTAATATTCAAGAATATTACAATATGTAGACCTATTTTTTTATCTGTCGTATTGATAGGATTTTAACAGCTCGTATTTCAAACAGTTGCAAAATTTACTAGATTTGTAACTATATAAAACATTCTGCTTCAGCTTTTGTTGCTATATATGATCAAATAATTTAATACAATATTCTCACAATTCTCTTATGATGTCCGATCAATTCATTCATAACTAAAGCTGACTTCTACATCTTCTTCTTCGACTAAATACAACATTTCATTTTTTAAAAACAAAAAATGCCGATATATGTTTCATCATTTATGCATTATAACCACCTGAACAAATAAATATATTAATTTAAGGCAATCAGACAAATGAAGATTCACCGCCGTTTTGTACAAGTACCATTATTGCCAAATGATGGAAATTATATGGCGTGATCCATTTAAAGAAAAAGTTTTTGCATTTTTTAGTTGTCTTGAAACACCTTATCGGGCCACAATAAAAAAAATCGATATTTTGGGAGAATTTTATGAAGGAAAGAACAAAACCCGTGCACATTGCTCAAGGGTTGGGACAATTACCATCTCGGTCAATCGTTGTTCTGAAACGCCCACATTCTCAATGTGTGTGTCATTGGACCTTACTTTTTCGAAAATGTGATTGGGTCAACAGTTATGTTGAATAGATTGTGTTATCGGTCGAAGTTTGATGATATTGATCTGAATAGCGTTTACTTTCTATAGCTCTTTTTCGAAAAAAGTTTCTGGACCGTGTTATCTCTCGAAGATGTGGCGTGGCGTACCTTTGGGGCCACGTTGAAGGCTCATATAGTCTCAACCTACCAAACTAACCAATATTGGGCCACTTTTAAATATAGTTCTCACATGATTATACATTTCAATTTTCTATATTTTGAGGAGTATAACGCGTTTTTAACCGAATCGGCTGTGATTTAATAATTTGGATTGGTTAGTCAATTTCCATACCAAAGAAAACGTAAAGAACGTTTACATGTAAACTAAAAAAGCGACAAAAACTTTTAATGTAAGTGTCGTTTTCAATTATTGGTATTTTCGGATATTAGAATTTTGAAAAGTTTAAACCAAACTTTATTTCTATTACAAATAAATGGCAGGCAGTATGTCTATTCCGAACAAATCCAACTATGATGTCAATTTCAAATAATGAGTCAATGTTGCTAATCTGATAAAGATAATTGTTATCCCCTTAAAGACAATTAATTGCGTACGGGGTAACTCTATATTTTTTGGGGATTTACCACTTTCCTTGCCCTTGACTTGCTGATAAATGACAATTAAAAGTAAACAAACAAAAAAAACAAAACAATTCTGTTGCTGCGTACTGTTTCATCTCAATTTTATTTACTTTTTGTTGTTGTTTTATTTTTCTTGGCATTTTTTATCTAAAAAAATTAAAAAAAAAAACAAAAAAAAAAAACGAAAGCAGAGAATCATCAGCCATAAACAAAAGTGATAAAAACAAACAAAAAATATAAATGAACTACAAATACAATAAAAATGAATCTTGTATTGACAGTTTATATGACGAACAGAGATGGGCAAAACATATGGCACGTTGGTATGCAAATAATTGAAATAAAACTTATTTGAGAACAATGGAATAAAACATATTTAAGAGAAATTAAAGCAACCACCAATGTCAAAACTTAAATTATTCTCAGGTCGATGGTAAACAAGGTCTTGAAAAAATTCTATTTTTGAAAGTGATTTTAACTTAGATTTGAAGACGATTTTACAAGATATTGGTATTTGATGGACTTTTTCGCCAAATTGCCATTAATAACAAGTGAAAAAACGTTAAGTTCAGTCGGGACGAACTTTGGATACCCTCCACCATAGTTATACTGACAGATACATGCAATGAAAATATAGGGAACATACCAAAAAGTGGGCATATACCGATAATTCTACAAACCGATTTATGTAAACCATTATGTACACCAAATACAAACTTCAGCAATTTTTAATGGGGATTTTTCCTAAAATCTGTAAGATCCAAAAAGTGGACTGATACTGACAACGCCAAATTGACAAATAAAATCCTCAAACTACTGTAATTTAGATTACAAAGTTATATGAGGCTATGCCTAAAGGGGGGCCAATATTGATTACATAGTGTGGGAAATAGTGAATATTTGGGGTTATCATTATATGAGGGCTATACCTAATTAATGACCGGTATATGACAATATTGAACTCAATATTTTAATTGTTTATCTCAATTCTTTCCTTCAGGAGGTATCACTATATTGAGGATATGCATAAATGTCTGCCGATATATTTCAATATCGTCATGTTTGAGTTTTTTTATCACAATATCTTTAGAAGGCGGAATGCTTACAACAGATGGCTAAATAGTCTTTGTAGGGTAAAAATTGACTATTCCCCGTAACGACTACCCAACCCCAACACACGAAACAAATACAATAACTATTTTAATATAAATAACTATCTTAATATAAAAAAGGGGGTTATATGGGGACTACCCCTAAAAAGGGGTGAATATTAATAATTTTTGGTGGGGGATTTGTTACCATATACCACTACAAAATACCAAATCTCAGCGAATTCGGTTAAAAACGCGCTCAAGAACCTCAAAATATCGAAAATTGGGGGTACCCACATATGGGGACTACCAGCGAATTCGGTTGAAAACCGCCCTCAAGAACCTTAAAATACCGAAAATTCAGGGGTACCCTTATATGGGGACTACCCGAAAAAATTGACCTATATTTATCATTTTTTGTGGAGAGATTTACTACCCAATAATAACTGAAATTACTAGATTACAGCCAATTTGGTAAAAAATCCGGTCAAAACCCCCCAAAAACTGGAAATTGGGAGGTACCCATATATGGGGGCTATCAGAAAAAGTGGACCGATATTTATAATTTTTAGTGGGGAAATTTGTTACCCAATAAGAACCCAATGTACCAAATTGTATAGAGATTTGCTACCCAATAAGAATTTCAGCGAATTCGGTCGAAAAATGCGATCAAACCCCCAAAATACCACAAAATTGGGGGTACCCTTATATGGGGGCTATCGAAAATATGGACCCATATTTATAATTTTTAGTGGAGAGATTTGCTACCCAATAAGAACTCAATATACCAAATTTCAGCGAATTCAGTTGAAAAACGCGCTCAAGAACCTCCAAATAGCGAAATTGGACCGATAAAGCCCATCTTCGAACTTGACCTGCCTGCAGACAAAAAAACGACTCTATTTCGGATTTTCCTTATATAAAAACGCCCCTCAGTATAAATCCCCCTATAGAATGTAATTTCCCACATTTATTTAGAACTATACATTCGACTCTTGCATTTTTGCAAATCTTGGTAACATCGTCAATAATAAATAAGTTTGGACATCCCTAAATTGTGACATCTGCTCCACAATCATAAAAATTGTACTCGTGAGATATTAACATCTTCGAGAACGCGTTTGCATCGCATCTCCTCATTATCAGCTCCATTGACAACGACATTCACAACAACAACACATCATCATCTTCAGTTGTTAACAGATACAGCCGCCAAAGCAGCAGCAGAAGTAACATCATCGCTTCATTTCAAATCATTTTTCTGAAGTGAAAATTTGACAAAAATTTTATTTGTGATCTTAGTCAGCCTTGAACATTTTGGAATCAAAAGTCTCTAAACAAAAAAAAATCTTCTCAGTTTGAAAATAACATTTGGGAAGAAAACAATTGACATCTGGTGAGGAAAATATTCATACTGAAGAACTGTGGATTTTCATTGAGAGGTAAGCTTTAATTAATGTTTGACCTATACAACCTATTATTGTATGCAGAAATCTAAGACTAAATTTATATATTTTTAGATAGAACTTCATCGAAGAGCTGTGCATCCTAAAAAATACAAACTTTACTAATTGGATAATACTGCGAAAGCATCAGAGAGAGACCATGATAAACTAAGGTAAGAGATTAAAAATTGTCTACTATATGGAGTATTGTTTGTTTCGAGGAATTGAGAATCCGGGATAAGATACAGCCATTTTGTATAATACCAGACAATTCGTACGATTACAGTTATGTTTTATTTGTTGTGATTATAATTTGTTGAGAACTTATCAAGGTGTCGCGAATATATTTTCGGTGACTCGGTGTAGCTGTGTTGAACTAGACTTCCTATTCTTTAAAGTTTTAGTCGTATCCTCTGTTTCGTTTCCGCAACTGTATCCGAGTTCATTATATAGCTGCGTAAGACCCATTGCGTGTTTTTGGACGCCAGTCGCGCCCCATATCAAAATATGAAACCATTTTGAACAATTTCGGTACATTTATATAAACCAGTATGCCATATTCCAAAATTTGGTATTAAAATATTGTTAAAATTTGGCCAGTTAGTAAATAGGACCTTGAGAACATCTTCTCATCCCATCTTACTAGGCAAGTTAAAGATAACATTGAAAATGTTCACGCTTTTTGGGGGATGAACTAGGTGTACTAATGGGTCCAATCTTCGGGTATGATCTAAGTTCGGTAACGATGATAGGTTATGCAAAATTTGGTTCAAATTGGGCATTCCTTGCATTTATAAATATTGAAAATATTGACAATGTGTGGGGGAGTGGACCAATGGGTCCCATCTTCCTCCTTTATCTTGGTAAAGATAACATGTCGTGCAAAGTTTGGTTCAAATCGGACCTTCCATTCGCTGAATATTTAATTTATAAATATTGAAAATCTTAACCCTTTTGTGGGGAGGTACCTAACGATGTGGACTAATGGATCCCACCTTCGGACTTGATATATGCTTCGTAAAAATAATAGGTTGTACAAAGTTTGGTTGAAACCGGATAGTCCGTTTACATGATATTAAAAAAAATTATTTTTGCACAATTTTGACCATTTTGTCGTTAAGGTACCAGAAGTAGTGAACCCATATTCCCCATCTTCGAACTTATACTTAGTTTGGAAGAAATATTACGTTGTGAAGAGTTTCGATGAAAGTGAACCCATATTCCCCATCTTCGAACTTATACCAAGTATGGAGAAATATTACGTTGTGAAAAGTTTGAATGAAATCGTTTACTCCCTTCGAGAGTTATCGTGCGCATCAGCCGCCCAGACAGACATACGTATGGTCATTTGTAAATCGACTCCGAATTGTCTGAAACGGATTTGGTCCAAAGAAACATGGGGTCTAAAACCACCATTTCGATAAGGGTATAAAAATTATCAATATCGGTCCACTTTTTGGTATAGGCCCCATAAAACGGTACCTATCCATTTTCGGTATTTTTAAGCTCATTTGCTAATAAAGCTCGCTATTAAAAAAAAATAAAATAATTCTTCCTAATAAAAATGATCAATTTTGGTCCACTTCTTAAAGTAGCTCTCATATATACCAGTACCCTGAAAATATTCGATATTTTGAAGCTTTTTGGTACGGATTTCAATAGAATTGATGCTAATTTTATATTAGTGATTTTGATTGAGCAAAAAATTATCAATATTAGTTTAGGCTAGCCCTTATATAACGGTACCATTATTCGGTATTTTCTTGGGTTTTGGGAACGTTTTTCAACCGAGTTTGCTCTAATTTGAGTTTTCAGGTTCATACAAATTTTTTTCGGTCCGAACAACCTAATACCACACAATGCAAAGCCCCATATAAAGGTACAGCAAGTTCGGACCGGTCGAACTTAACGACTTCTTTTACTTATTTAATCTTAGTGCCGTAGATTGGTATTTCGTTTTCCACTGGCACTAATTTACCATGGCATAGCTCCCATACTTTTGGCCCCCATCGACTTTTGGGATTCTAAATTGTGTACTTCATCACTTGACCTTATTGTTACTTCATCACATGATCCAAGTGTGAAATAAATATTACGATGCAGAATGAGTCAGGTTTTTGAAAATTTCGTGATTTAGGATTTCAAAATATTGATCCCGCATTTACGTGAAGGTTATTTAGTCAAACTTTAGAAGTTCGTTATAAACACATTTGACTGTGATGTTTCACGAGTCTTCGATGAACAGAACACATGTTCAACTACGGTAAATCGATTTAATGGAATCATTTACGCCATTTGTAAAAAACTAAAGTTTTAAAAAAACGTTTAAAAGTTTGTTCAAATTAAAATACAAAATTCAACTCTTAAGGAACCTTCACTTAAAAGTTATTGAGATTGAGGTTTGAATAAAAATTTATTATTTATTTAGAATATATATTTTATTATATTGAGCAGATATATTAATTAGTAAGAAAATATACCCATTTATTGCTTTATTTTGTTCTTTAACACCTTTTAACGCGAAATTAAAAAATAACTATTTTTTTTATTTATAACAACTACTAACAATCAACCCACCCACCTTTTCCAACAGCCTCAGTTCCCTATTTTCCTAAGCGCCCAAGCATTGCATGTGATTTTTTATTTGGTTTTATTTTAATTTTCTTTCTCCCCAACATAGAGAAACGCCATCAAAATCATATTTCTGACACAACAACAACGTTATTGCAGCACTACTTCTGTATCGCTGTTAACTGGCGAACTCAGTGACTGCCTCGTTGACTTGATTGTCTTTAAATGGATATTCTCACTGAAGTACTTGTGTCAAGTTCAAAAAAGCCAAACACTTAAAACTGCTGCATTTTTACAATTAATTTTAAAATTATTAAATTAATTGTTGTGCCAACAATCGTCACGTTTGCAGGGGCGTCGGTGGGAACAACGTTTTGGAAGGGTAACCTTAAATATATTTACATATTAGGCAAGTATGTTAACGAATGATGTTGTAAAGTTTTAATTGTTTACAAATATATTGCATGACTTCAGGTGGAAGCGCATTACAAATGGGCCATTGTAGCAAAATTTTGTGTATTACTCACAGACTAACTCGGCCCGAATTTAAATGTAAACAAATATTGAACATAGTTTCCAAAAAAAACTGGCATGAATTTAAAAAAAGTCTAGGCAAAACGAATTTGATCCTTTGTGGGGAAGTTCTAGAATAAATTGGCTATCCCATCTTCTGATTTAATGTAGCTTTAATAAGAATATTGCGATTTTGAACGTTTGGATCAGATCTGATACGCCTTTCACATTCCAAAAAATTCAAAATGTTGGCCATTATGTGAGGGAGGTATTAGATACTAGGATGGATAATAGTATTACCTATCTTCGAACATGATATAAATATGAACAGGAGCAATGTTTTGATCCATTTGGTCACCTCCAGATAAAACACATTTTTTATCGGATTACATATTACCTATAAACATTTGCAAGTGAGTTGTTTTCTCTCTCGAGTCGAACTTATTGATCGAAGTTTTGCAAAGAAAATCTAGGGGAAGAAGCTACGCACCCACCATTATGCGGCTTATCAGGCATATGGGGCTATGGGGCTTTACAAAGGTCGTATGCTGATAACTTGTACATATATCGCAGTTAATGCGATGTTGTATCTGCGAATTAAATTCAAATTTATCAACGTCCAACATTTGTCTTCACTAGAAACAGTCCTTTTCTTTTTTTGTACTTTTTCAAAATTTTTTTAATTATGTTTTTTATTTTATCTAATCATAAGCATACAGAAGCTCTCATTTATTTTACCCATATTATATTTTACCCATGCTTGAATAATGTTACACACATTTACACTCTTAATAACGAATGTAACGTCTGTCATTTATTCCATCCGCTACAAAATAGTAAAAATTGTGTTGAAAATTAATTGTGTAATAACTACAACAATTATGTTCATCTAATGATAACAATAAATTACAACAACAACGGCAAAATGTACAAGAAAAATATTAGTAATTGAATAAAACACAAACTTGAAATAATGTTGAAAATTTGTATATATGCGATTTTAGCTATTGGAACTGGAATACTTCAACAAATGATTCAGATATAACCTGCCCACAAAGTTTTGCAGAAACTTTTTTGTAATACTGTAATTCTCATATGAAGTGAACGGAATATGCAATTTTCATCCAAACATATTAAAAATAGAATGATGTGTCTATTTTTAAGCCGAACTTTGCAAAACCTAATATTATTTGAACCAAACTTGTATAATGTTGAAAATTGGGAATTATCAGTTCACTTCTTCTATAACCTTCCCCACAAAGAGTCAACTTTTTTGTAATATTCATATTCATATTCATATTTCATCCAAACTTATTAAAAATAGAATGATGTGTCTATTTTTAAGAGGAAGATCCTATGTAGTCCACTCCGGTTTAGTTGTGAAAATTTGTTAATTAAGGAAATTGTAATACTTTTACCCGAAGGAAGATCTAGTAGTCCACTCCTTCTGGTAAGCGAATGGTGTAACCGATTTGATCAATTGATTGCACATCGTAATTTTGTATTTTTTGTTTGTATTTATTTTAAATCCGAAGATGGGGTCTTCTGGTAATTCGCCATAGATGATCAATCCTTTTATAAAAATATATACTTTATGTAAAGCGAATAATAACATCTGGGAGAGTTGTCACCTATTTGGATTCTTATATATAATTTTTAAAAGGATTTTATTACAAAAACATATTTCTGTTTTCGATTTTGGCCTACTTTCAAAAAATATAATAATGGCTAGAAACAAATACAGTGCACCGATAAAACTGGAAATTATCAGTGAATATGAAAATAATTTATCACTGAATACGAATTTAGATAAATGTTCCATCAATAAATCAACGATTTTTCGAAAAAATGTCGGTTTTATGCAACTAAATCGGTAGTGAACGTTCATCACGGATGAACGCTGCAAAAGAACATCAGTTCGTAATAATCAACAATTTGTCAGAGAAGCAAAAAAACGCCGATTTAGGACTTTAACGGAATTGGAGAGAAGGTTATCGTCAAGAACGGAACACAGGCGAGCTGTGGTAAAAGTTCTAGCAATTTATTTCGGAAAGCCAGATTGGCTTTCGCACAAGGTCATATCTATTGGAATCCGACTCAGTGAACTCTCAAATGAATTAAAGTTTAATATTTAAGGATCCGACAAAAAAATGCAGTGAGAAGGTCTACAAATGAAAGACTCAGGCCTTGAGTCAATAATAGTATTAGACTGTTTTTCTTATTATGAAGTTCGATCCATTTACGAGATTTATGAAGT
This sequence comes from Musca vetustissima, assembly GCF_032173495.1. NCBI lineage: Eukaryota > Metazoa > Arthropoda > Insecta > Diptera > Muscidae > Musca > Musca vetustissima. Next base: position 116,268 of record NW_026889093.1, read on the forward strand.
AATGGATTGGTTTGTCTATAAAATTTTATAAAAATTAATGGTTGCGGGAGTCAAAAATCGGGGTTTTATTATGTTCAACACAATCATCAGACCCTTACCCTAACGAGATCACATTGAGCGTCTTATAGATTCAATGCCTCTTAAAAAAGAAATCAAAAAGTTGCTTTAGTTATGGACAAGCTAAATTGGGTCAATTTAGTTTTGCATAGAATATTTTTTTATATTTTTATCTATGATGAAATTAAGTATCATTATATTTAAGATAGAGCTTTGAAAATTTGCACAAAAAGTTCTATTACTTCTAGGATGTTTGGTAAATGGGTACACGTTTTAGTATAGCTTCTGAGTATATTAAGAACAAAAAATTACGAATTCGTCATAATTAAAGTTTTTATGTTATGTTGATTTTGTTATGGTAACTCCAAAGTACAAATATATATAGGTATCGTGCCTATAGAAGATATTTCCAAGGCATCCAGTTTACTTTATTCTTTAAAGAGTCTGCCTTCCAAAAAATCATTTTTCTATAGAATACACCCCACACTGTGGTGAAGGGTATATATATATGTCTTTGTGCATATGTTTGTAACATGCAAAAAGAAACGAGATAGACACATGGTTCCTTTTGAGAATATGCATAGAATCACTTTCCTAGTCGATTTACGCATGTACGTCCGTCCATGTATTTTTCTGAACAAAGTACAGGTCGCATTTATCATCCAATTTGGATGAAATTTGGCATAAGTCACTTATTTGGCCCAAGAACAAACCCTATTGAATTTGGGAAAAATCGGTTCAGATTTAGATATAGCTCCCGTATATATTTTCGTCCGATTTAATGTAAATGTGCAAAATTTCATGCAAATCGAAAGATATTAAGGGACTTTGGTGCAGTCCCTTAATATCTTTCGATTTGCATGAAATTTTGCACAGCGTAATGAATTAGGTCTAGAATGATGTGTGTCAAGTATGAAAAATTTAGTATTGGTTGAAAAATGACATGTTTATGGATCCAATTTCATTTACTGGTCCTTTATAAATGCGACGTCTGTTAGGATTCATCTGTTGAATATACCCAAAGTGGTGAAAGGTATCATATAGTCGGCCCCGTCCGACTTTAATACTTTCCTTACTGGTTTTTATACCCTCCACCATAGTATGGAGGGTATATTAGTTTTGTTTTTCCGTTTGTAACGCATCGAAATAATCGTTTCCGACCCTGTAAAGTATATATATTCTTGATCAGCGTAAAATTCTATGACGATATAGCCATGTCCGTCTGTCCGTCTGTCTGTCTGTCTGTTGTAATCACTCTAGCGTCTAAACGAATGGAGATAGATCGCCAAAATTTTGCATAAAGTCGACTTTTGTCTGCAGGCAGGTCAAGTTCGAAGATGGGCTATATCGGTCAACGTTTAGCCATAGCTCCCATATAAGGGTACCCCCCAATTTTCGGTATTTTGAGGTTCTTGAGCGTGTTTTTCAAACGAATTCGATGAAATTTGCTACATTGGGTTCTTATTGGGTACTAAATCTCCCCACTAAAAATTATAAATATAGGTCCATTTTTTCGGATAGCCCCCATATAAGGATACCCCCCATTTTCGGTATTTTGGGGTTCTTGAGCGCGTTTTTTAACCGAGTACGCTGAAATTTGGTACATTGGGTTCCTATTGGGTACTAAATGTCTTCACAAAAAATTATAGATATAGGTCCATATAACGGTACCTCCTAATTTTCAGTATTTTGGGGGTTTTGATCGTATTCTTCCGCCGAATTAGCTGTAATTTAGTAGTTTGAGTTCTTAATAGGTACCAAATCTCTCCACAAAAAAATATAAATATAGGTCCATGTTTTCGGATAGCGCCCATATAAGGGTACCCCCAATTTTCGGTATTTTGGGGTTCTTGAGCGGGTATTTCAACCGAATTTGCTGCAATTCGGTATTTTATAGTCGTATATGGTAACAAATCGCCCTACCAAAAATTATTAATATTCGCCCCATTTTTGGGGTAGTCCCTATATAACCCCCTTTTTATACCCTCCACCATAGTATTGAGGGTATATTAATTTTGTTTTTCCGTTTGTAACTCATCGAAATAATCGTTTCCGACCCTATAAGTATATATATTCATGATCAGCGTAAAATTCTAAGACGATCTAAGCATGTCCGTCTGTTGTAATCACTCTAGCGTCTAAACGAGTTGAGATAGATCGCCAAAATTTTGCACAGAATCGTCTTTTGTCTGCAGGCAGGTCAAGTTCGAAGATGGGATATATCGGTCCACGTTTAGGCATAGCTCCCATATAAGGGTACCCCAAAATTTTCGGTATTTTGGGGTTCTTGAGCGCGTTTTTCAACCGAATTCGCTGAAATTTGCTACATTGGGTTCGTATTGGGTACTAAATGTCTCCACAAAAAATTATAAATACAGGTCCATATTTTGGGATAGCCCCCTTTTAAGGGTACCCCCAATTTTGCGACCGGATTCGCTGAAATTCGATATTTTGAGTTCTTATTGGGTAGCAAATCTCTACACTAAAAATTATAAATATAGGTCAATTTTTTCGGGTAGCCCCCATATAAGGGTACCCCCCAATTTTCGGTATTTTAGGGTTCTTGAGCGGGGTTTTCAACCGAATTCGCTGAATTTTGGTACATTGTGTTCTTATTGGGTACCAAATGTCCCCACTAAAAATTATAAAAATAGGTCCACTTTTTCTTGTAGCCCCCATATAAGGGTACCTCCCAAAATCCAGTTTTTGAGGGGTTTTGACCGGATTTTTTCACCAAATTGTCTGTCATTTAGTACTTTGAGTTCTTATTGGGTAGTAAATCTCTCCACAAAAAATTATAAATATAGGTCAATTTTTTCGGGTAGCCCCCATATAAGGGTAACCGCAATTTTCGATATTTTGAGGTTGTTGAGCGCGTTTTTCAACCGAATTCGTTGAAATTTGGTATTTTGTAGTTGTATATTGTAACAAATCTCCCCACCAAAAATTATTAATATTCACCCCTTTTTAGGGGTAGTCCCCATATAACACCCTTTTTTATATTAAAATAGTTATCTGATTTATTCCGTGTGTTGCGGTTGGGTAGTCGTTACGGGGAATAGTCAATTTTTACCCTACAAAGACTATTTAGCCATCTGTTGTAAGCATTCCGCCGTCTGAAGATATTATGATAAAAAACTCAAATATGACGATAATGAAATATATCGGTAGACATTTAGACATCTCCTCAATATAGTGATACTTCCTGAAGGAAAGAATTGAGATAAATAATTAAAATATTGGGTTCAAAATTGGTATATACCGGTCATTAATTAGGCATAGCCCTCATATAATGATATCCCCAAATATTCACTATTTCCTACACTATGTAATCAATATTGGTCCCCCTTAGGCATACCCTTTATAATCTAAACCAGTGAGCGGAGCAGTATAGTCGGACGGGGCCGACCATATGATACCCTACACAACTTCCTCGAAAACCTAACTTTCTGTGATTATATATATTGAGCATGGAAAATATTTCGCTATATTTACACCCTCTTGACCGACTAGAGGTCAACAAATATTACTAATATTCAGTAAATCCTTTCTAATTACTTGTCCAGTTTCCCTTCACGGTGGGTTGTGTTATGATGTTCGACTTTTCGGTCCACTTCATCCCAATATTATTATGTGATCATCACCGAAAATTATAGGCGTTATCCTTGACCATCCCTGGATCCTCATGGAAATTTTGAAAGCGATCCGCGCTGTATTTCCGCCTACAGTATGGTAATGTGTTACTAAATAATATCTGAGTACGTAAGCACCTGTTAATATTTAAATGTAACTCCCGCATCCGAGTACATACGTCAATATAATTGGTATCAATTTAAAGGTCAACCACTCCTATTGGATATACTATCAACTTCTCGGCTCTATGTCATTCAGGATTAAATATATAAGCAATAGAATACAAATTTTGTCATTTTTCACACAAAAGGTAGGGTCAATTTGACCCGCTAAATATTGATCGATCTTTATCAAAACAGGCATGCTTATTCTTTGGCCCAATCCCCTTATCCATGTAGAAATTCGCGGTGTTTGAGCCATAATTGTGGCCTCTAGAGCGACCAGAATATCAGACAAAAATTTAGTTTTTGGTCCATTTCATCCCCTAAATATTAACCGATCTTTACCAAAAACAATAGGGGTCTTCACTGGCCAGAACCCATCCTACATGCAAAATTTCGTGAAGATTGGTCATTAACTGCGGCCTGTATCGTGTTTACAAATTATAATGGACAGACGGACAGACGTACGGACGGATGGACACACATGTCTAGATCGACTCAGCTAGTCGAGATATGACGATCGGTATACTTAAAGGTGGGTCTAGGACCAATATTTCGCGGCATTACAAACTCTTGGGGCTGCACAAAGCTATAATACCCTGACAACATAGTTGTGTAGGGTAAAATTACAGTAGTTTGAGGATTTTATACTCTACCATGCGTTATTTTATACTCTACCAGTCCACTTTTTGGATCTTACAGGATTTTAGGAAAAACCCCATTAAAAATTGCTGAAGTTTGTATTTGGTGTACATAATGGTTTACATAAATCGGTTTGTAGAATTATCGATATATCCCCACTTGTTGGTATGTTCCCTATATTTTCATTCCATGTATCTGTCAGTATAACTATGGTGGAGGGTATCCAAAGTTCGGCCCGGCCGAACTTAACGCTTTTTCACTTGTTTATTTTGTCTATGTAAGATCTTTCTTATTTCCTGTTAACAAAAACCTGTTTGATTGAACCGAGGACCACTTGTAAGGGGACGCCATATTCTCGCTTTCAAAAAATTTAATTTTAATTTTATATTTAATTCGAACCTACACTAAGTCAAGAATGTCCCTTTAACATTTTAAGTGAAAATCTCTGCAGATATAACCGATTTATTGTGTCAACACCAAGTGGCGCCAGAAGTGCTTCGCAATCTTTAAACGCGCTTTTCTCGAAACACTGTTTTTAAAAATGGCGGGCACGATAACTCAAAAACTAATAATTCAATCCATATCTTAGAAAATGGACAGGGACGTAATATAAGAGAAATTACAAAAATATTAACCTATAGAGTTTTTGCAGGTATAATTTTCCTAATATCCTAAGGGCTTATTCTCGGTTTAAAAAATTAATTTTGTTTTTTAATTAATTCGAACCTACACTAATTCAAGAATGTCCCTATAAAATTTCAAGTGAAAATCTCAACAACACTTCAAGATATAGCCTTTTCCTAGTTCATATCAGAGACGTCGAAGGTTTTAATTTGATATTTTTGGCAAAAAAGATTTCCCAATCGATGAAAAATATTGCTGATCTTATTTTTAAACGACAGGCATTAACTTAAATGGATTTTAACCCCTTGTTCTATATTCAATATACCACACCCTTCATATGTACTGAACATTATTAATTTCTATTATTATTAAAACAAATGTAACTGCGTACTTTTCCAGTAATAATTACTCAGTAAATTCTTTTGTGAGAGTAAGAGAGATTCTTCTTCTTTAAACAGTAAATTTACAAAAAGAAAAAAACAAAATTTTGTACAAAATTTAAAATTTGTTGAAAAATACATGAGTTGACATTCATATCCATTGTTCTTTGCTTGTACAAAATTATACTGAGTAAATTTTCCCAGTAAGATTTTTCAATACTCAGTAATACTAAATTCAAAATAGGTCTCTCAATTCACACTCTTTTACTGAAGTTTTGCATAAATAGACAACATTTAGTAACAATTGTTTCGATATTTTACGCAGACACACTTAATGTCTATTTGATGTCAAAATAAGTGAAAAATCGAACTGCCATTAATTTTGAAACTCATTTATTTACGTCCAATATGTTTTTTTCCACTACCATTTCCCATATGTATCCCTCAAAATATTCAACAGATTTAGGGGAAAAAATCCCAAAACTGCATGTTTTACTTATTGGACATGAAAACTACGCACAGACATCTTTGTGCAAATAATAGTGTTACGAGTATAACAAACACACTCACACACACACCGATATGCATACTTACATTGTTTTCCTTATTGGCCATGGCAGAACAACATCTTGTTGTCGACGGCAATAAGAAAATATTCTCATCATTAAGAACAATTTTCCCAAAAACTCGTCTTCACATTATCGGAAATATTCTTATGGAAGAAGGAAAACAAATTTAATTTACATTTCCTTGGCGGATTTACCTAGACTCGCGTCAGTTGATTAGTGAGCAGGGGAGGGGGAAGTACAACCACAGGTCATAAAACGATTAATTCACAAAACCAAAAGATCAACAAACAAATCGGTTTGACTGCAAACTAAATCTACCTAAACAACAAACGGCGAAACACTTTCACTTGGACGGAATGGTTCAAATGGACGGAAGGATGGAACGGACAGACGGAATTACTGTGAGATGTGATTTTTGTAAGGTTAGTAGGTACACAATCTTACAACAAAATGATGATGAGGGTCAATATGTGTGAGCGAGAAAGGGAGAGAATTTGGTGAGTGGTCATCATCAAAGTGATGTGATGTTTTACAACTTCCGAATTGTTCAGATATTTGTGTGTGTGGTGTGTCTGTATGAAAGGGAGACAGTGTGGGTGGGAGAGAGACAGAGTTAATATTTGTTTGAATGATATTTTGTTGGAAATTTACTAAAATCCCATTATATTGGAATTAACTTGGCAAAATATTTATGGTCATTTGCAAAACAGCAACAACAACAATAGCAGAACACGAGATAACCTTACATGACCAGCGATGCAACAATGTCGTTGTCTTCTCTTGTTGTTGTTCTTTTCACTATAATTATATTCTTCAGCTAGGCAGACACTTCTGCTCATTTCGTTCTTTTGTGTTAACTAAGAAAATGCGGCGTCTAACCACTGTCGTGCATGATGGTTGGTGTGTGTGTTTGTGTGTGCATCCTTGTCTGTTTGTGTTGTAGATTTTTTAACTAAAATTAACAAACAATTAACACCCGATTATTCATACCTGCTTAACAAAGGATTTCAAGTACGATGGTTCCTCTTTTATGAAGTGGGATTTTTGCCAAAATTGACTTTTAAAGTAGGATAAGACGAATGTCGGATATTCAGACAAAAGGACAGACAGACACAGAAATTGAAGGAATTGTAAATGTGATGCTGGTTGTCTGGCATATTATTGAAAAAGTAAAATATTCTTATAGGCAGCGATTTTGCCTAGCTATTACAGTGAAACAACACATAATGAGGCGTCAATAGAATGGGTGGTTCACACAGTTTGTAGAATTTGTATGGAAAACTGTTAATGCCCTTCACCATAGGTGACATATTAAAATTGTTTTTAAGTCCAATTTTAACAGCCTGTTTTTGTAAAATTCTAAACGAACGAATTCGAGTGACTTACGACCAAACCTATATTTATGAAAAAAAATGTTTTTTTTTATTCAAAACAAAAATAAATGACACATTTTTCAAAACCAAGTAGTTTGGTCGTATGTCACTCGAATTTGTTTGTTTAGAATTTTACAAAAACAGGCTGTAAGACTAAGATATACTGTGAGCAGCAAAAGTCATGGTACCCCATACAAATCAAAAAATATTCAGTAATTCCTCAAAAAGTAATTCACAAAATTTCAAAAATATATTTTTATTTCATGTATTCAATCCTATACTACAACAAATTAAAGTAAAAGTTTCATTTTTTATTAAAACAAAATATAAAACAAAATCGACATAGTGACAAGTCCATATTTTTGCACAGCATAAGTCTTGGTAAACCCTGGAGAAAAATAATGAGTTATTTAATATTACTTAATTTTTACAATTAAATTGACTTACCTAATATTTGGTAGGATATCCCTTGAGTTTTAAAACTTCATTCAATTGTTCGGGCATTGAATATACAAGTTTTTTAGTGTAGTCCGAGGATATTTTACCCCATTCTGTCAGAAGTATTTCTTTGAGTTGAGCCTTACTGGAAATTGCATGATTTCGGATTCGTTTATCTAGATGATCCCACAGATGCTCAATCGGATTTGAATCGGGGCTTTGTGGAGGTGTTATCAACATGTGTGGTGTATTATATACCATCCAATTCTTAACGTCAATAGCAGTGTGTTTTGGATCATTGTCCTGTTGGAAGTTTTCCGATTATTCTTTGGATTGAGCTCTTCGACCTTTTTTTCCCCCACACAAAAGAGCGACCATCCGACTCAAATATGTTATATTTCGATTCGTCCGAGAAAATAACTCTTTTCCAGAGTTCATTTGTCTTGTTTTTATAATCATTTGTAAAATCGACAAGCTTCTTTCTGTTTGTTTTGTGGACAGTGCGAGCATTGAAGCACTTGATGCACCTACGTACAGTGTCTGCTGAAACTGCTTTCCCAAATGCACTGGTAAATGGATCTTTTTTAATAATATATTCAAAATTTTGTTCTTCTCTGATGTTAAGCTTTCTAGGACGCCCTGTTCGCGGTTTATTTTCAATTACATTTTCTTTTTGTATCGATTAACCACTTTTTGGACTGCTGATTTGGTTCTGTTTATCATTTTATCTATTTCGGAATAGGATTTTCCCATTTCATGGTTATTAATTATAATTTTTCGCTCTCCAATAGTTTTTTTCTTAGCATTTAAAAAAAATACTTGCTTTTAGTAAGCAAATGCTTTTGGAAATGTGGAAAGTACCGTTATTGTTTTAAAAGCGAATTTAACAAAACTCTAAATAGTTGCCACCTATTTTACTAAACGATTTTATCCCATAAATGATGTGTAATATCAGCTCTGACCAAGAGCACCATGATTATGCTGTGCAAAAATTTGGTGTGGCACGGTCTCGATTTTTTATGGTTTGTTGGAACAAATAAATGAAATATTACTTTACATTGTTGTATTATAGGAGTGAATACATAAAATAAAAATAATTGTTTTAAATTATGTAAATTGTTATTTTTTGAGTAATTACTGAATATTTTTTTATTTGTATGGGGTACCATGACTTTTGCTGGTCACTGTAGCAATTCATATTTCATTTAGGATGTTTGGTATTGGATATGTCGGTCATTTTCGGTATTTTCAACGCTTACAGTAGGACATTGAAAAAGAACAGAAAAAATACGATGATTTAGATGAGTCTCCAAAAAGGAGACTCATCTAATGGGTCGATTATGGAAAGCAACCAAACTCCTGTTGCGATTTCAACTGGCAACGCCACTGAAATAAAAATTAACATTATGAATAACAACTTTTCTCAGTTGCTGTCGATAATACTGTTTTGACACTTCTACAACTAGAAATATTTTCGGCTACCAAAAGATGCCGTATACTTAGTTGAAGCCAGGTTTCGAAAAAAAACGACGGTCAAAATCAATTCCTACTCTCTTAAAAGTGTGTGCAGATCTGAGGTTTTTTGCGGAGGGAAGTTTTAAAAGTCCCATGACAATGACTTCAACCTTGGCATGGCTCAACCCACAATATCGGTGGTTTTGATTGAAGTTGTCCGGATAATATAGGAAAAAATGTAAAAATTTTGGATTGTTTCCAAATTAACAGAGGAGGAAAAAGGGAAGAATAAAAATTTGTTATTCGAAAACAAAGTTCGCGGGTGTTGCCGAATGTATAGATTACACACACGTACATGGGCTCAATTTTAACCATTATGGGAAGCCTACAAATTTCAGTTATTATTGCTAAACATGACTAAGCAGCAACCATACTCGACATGGTCTTTCATCGCTATAAGAAAGTCTCCACCTTCAGACTATGAGCTCGATTTGCGGTATTTTTTAAATTCGTCAGAGTTGCATATGTTTAGACCCAGCTAATAACGGTTTATCCATTTTATCAATAACAAAAAATATCTGGGAAAATTTTCAATTACATTTTTATTGAACCTAAAACATGAAAAAAAAACAAGTTGATCCATTTTTATACCCTGAAAAAGTGCCTCATCGAAATATTGATTTTAGACACCCATGTTTCTTCAGACCAAATCCGTTTCAGATAATTTGGGGTCGATTTACAAATGTCCGTCCGTCTGTCTGTCTGTGCAGCTGCCTTGTGCGCGCGATAACTCGCGAAGGGAGCAACCAATTTCATCCAAACATTGCACATCGATATATTTCTTCGAAGATGGGCAATATCGGTTCATACCTTCATCTACCTCACCCACAAAATGGTAAAAATTGTGGTAAAAATTGTGCTAAAAATTAACTTCATAATACCATGCGAACGGACTATCTGATTTGAACCAAACTTTGTATAACCTATTATCGTTATTAAGCCCATATCAAGTCGAACTCGTGACCATTCTATAGAAACATAACTTCGTCCTTTGTCTAATAGAATGGGATTTTTCCAACAAAAAAGTATTAAGGCTTCCGGTTGAAAATCGTCGAAATTTAAAATAAACGATTCTCAGTGTATCCACAAACGTAAGTATAGATCCATCTTGTTTCCTTATTATAAACGAAAAAAAGCATAGATCCCTTCTGGCAGGTATGTTACAGACAACTTGAGAAGCGTGCTCCAAATTTCCAAAATACGGAATATATAGAACTATACTAAAATGGGGATCAATATTCATATTTTTGGTAGTGAGATTTGACAAAATACCATATTACAGCCAATTCGGTGAAAAAACGTGTCTATAATACCAAAAATACAAAGTATTGTAAAGTATCGTTATATGGGGGATTTATTACCCAATAGCGAATTCACTTTGAACAGGTGTCCGTTAAACTTGGACCGATACTGAAAATCAAGCGAATCAGTACCGAAACATTCTAGTAAACGTTACATCGGAATGTCATCTTATATACAAATGAATGAATGAACACTGAAGCTGGGGCATCCAAACACTTAAATTGGGTCTTTAAATGAGATCTATACCAAAGAGTAGAACTTAATTATGCTTTTCTAAGTAATGTCCCACTTATGGAAAACCCGAAATTTCAAATTGCAGCCCATTTTGATTAAACATCCGAAATGTTGCAAAGTTTCTGATATCTGAATGGGCTCTGAAGATGTTAGAATTGATATCCCTCTAATAGATTATTCTGTGCAGAAACCCTACAAAAATATCCTATTTTTATACCCTTCACCACACTGTGGTACAGGGTATTATGTCTTTGTGCATAGATTCGTAACAGCAAGAGGAAACGAGATAGAGAATATGGATAGAATCCCTTTCTGAGTTGATTTATGTATTTATTTGTCTGATTTGTCAGATAAAATTCTGTCACGTTTCCTGGAAATCGGTTCAGATTTAGATATAGCTCCCATATATATTTTCGTCCGATTTAAGGTAAATATCTTTCGATTTGCACGAAATTTGGCACAGCGCAATGAATTAGGTCTAGAATGATGTGTGCCAAGTTTCCTGAAAATCGGTTCAGATTTAGATATAGCTCCCATATATATTTTCGTCCGAGTTTACCTAAATGGTGCACTAAACTCCTTATGTTTGTCCGATTAATACGAAATTTTGCACAACGTATCAAATTGAGACTTGAATGACGTTATTGGGTTTTGTTGAAATTCATGCAGATGCAGCTTCCATATGTATTTTGAACGGGTGTCTCATTGAGATAAAATATTTAACAATGCTGCATACCAAATAGCGTGTATCAATTTTGCTATAAATCGTTTTCCATAAATTTGTCACATTGTACGCAGACGACTCTAAATCGGCCTGAATGAAATTAAATTTATCATAGGTTGCAGAAAGACATGAGTATGTTCCTTCGTGGGACCATTGACATACAATTGTAAGGATATATATGTACAATATACCCAAAGTGGTGAAGGGTATCATATAGTCTGTCCAGCCCGACTTTAATACTTTCCTTACTGGTTTTTATTTAAAAATGTTCTATATTTATATTCTATGGACTGCTCTAAAAGTGCATTTATCAGTTGAAGACCATAGCATGGATATCGAAGACCAATGATAGTGTTTCGAAATATATCTTTTTCATCGCTTACCTACGAAATTGAAATTTATCAATCGAATAACCACTATCGAAGACCTACAAATTTTGCTTCCGCTCCAATTAAATAAAATTACTAGGCTCCCTCAAATCATTGATCCCCCAGCTGCTATTTTTCGTAACTCCTGTTGAACACAAAACTTATCAGGTGCTGTTATTGTCGTTTTTGTTATTCTTCTTCCAATTTTCCATAGAATAGAGATAATTTCCCGCATATGGAACGTACCACGATTACCTGTTGGAAAACTGCCACTCGCATTACAACAAACAAACATTTTATTTAATTCGAATTCTATGATTATAGACAATGCGTCGGGAGACATGTGTCTTCTTCTCTGACTGACTACTTCAATTTTAAATTTTGTTGTTGCATCATTAATAGTGGTGTTCTTGTTGTTGGTGCTCTTCTTGCTTCGCTGTTTTTTGATGTTTTCTTTATTTTCTATTCTTACTTCATGTTTCTGTAACGATCACCACGAAGACGCGTCACAGTTGACCGATCACCTTGATCGTTTCTTTTTATTTTCCATTCTCATTTTCGTTTGGTCTTCAGCCACCAAAGACACAGTCATTTGATGATGATGGTCTTCTTCCTTATTTCCTTCCTTGTAATGGTAACATTGGCGGGTTGGTTGGATGGCTGGCTAGTAATGCTGGCAAGGTGTGTGCACCTTTACGACAATCATTTATTGTTGTTGTTGTTCTTGCTTGCCATGAATGTCTATGTCTAGCTGCATGACCTTTGTAAGTGACAATAGGAAGTTCGTAAAAAAGGGTCGTTTGGCCTTTCAGCAATGTTGTTGTCCATAAAATACAACTACACATTTTGACGCACACTCACACACACATGTAGACATTTTACTATATTGGATCACATTTACATGTCAAAGAGGAAAAAAGAACCCATCGGCCACTAATTTTATAAAAAATTAAAAAAACAAATGCAACAGACGCATAGATAGGCCGCCGAATGTCTTCTTTTCGGTAACGTCTGCTACTCCGTCTTTTCTTTTCCTTCTATTCTCGTGTTGTGTTTTTCTGTTATCACCACAACCTACCTTCTTCACTTTTATCGTCATCTGTTACAAAGGAACGATATTCAATGATGTTGGTTCCGTTTGTCCGTCCATCCGCCTGGTCGGACGCTCGTTCGTTTGTTGTGTGTGTATCAAGATGCAAATTAGTTGCACGCAGTTTCATTCGACCAAACATAGTTTCTTTCCCCTTACTGCCAGTCTCTTGGGGTTAAGATCGCCTTTAATCTATTTAATTATGCAATAGTTGTCGTGGTCGATGTTGTAGTTATTATAGAGGGTGTGCTGGTGGTTTGGAATACCCACGAAAAGGAAATCGGCAGTTGTTATGTTGGAACTTTATATCTAGATGTTTAATTAAAAGAGGGCATTCGATCAGGGATATTGATGATATGTGAGATGTTGACCGATACTGATATACATAAAATCGATAACAGGGCAAATTTCCAGAAGAAAACGAAATATCAAACTACAGATTCTCAGATTGGATAATTGGACTAGAACCTTGAACATACCGAAATCCTCAAAATACAAAAAATAGGAAAATGGATAACTTTTTGTAAGGCGATTTTACACCCAATGAGAATCCAAAATATAAAATTACCCAAAATACCTAATAATGGGAGTACCGTTATATCAGGGTTATCCCGACCGTTAAATGAGGGGGCTTTACCAAAACGTGGAATGATATTTCCTATAGTTTTGAACAAACATTGCTATTACTTAGCTGGCTCGAGACAGAACATTTGTTTCATAAGCCGATCTAAAAACCAGTAAGGAGAGTAGTAAAGTCGGACGGGGCCGACTATATGATACCCTTCACCACTATGGGTATATTAAACAGGACTATTAACATGAAATTGGATGAAATAAAATAAGTGATATTTATCTAAATGTGAATCTACCTAGATCTATCCATAAAGTATGTAAATCGACTTCAAACAAATATAAATAGGTCAACTGTTGGGCTATGTCTGTACTTCTACAAAACGCAACTACGTAATTCTATGCTCAATTTTGTAAGTTGTGCAAAATTTGATGTCAATCTGACTAACTGAGGAGTTTGATGCCCAATTTACTTGAAATCGGGCGAAAATATATATGGAAGCTCTATCCAAATATTAAGCGATTTCAAACAAACTTGTCACAGGTTAGGATATACTAATTTCAGAACGTTTTGTTCCTATCAGCCTATTGGTTCCTTGGTGCAACAATTACTTAAAATCAATGTATAATAAAAGGGAGCTATATAGAAATACGGACCGATTTTCTCGAAAATTGACAGATATCACTCTAGGCTCAATTCAGTACGTTATGCCAAATTTCGTGCAAATCGAAGGATATATAGGGACTTTGGTGCACCATTTATATGAAATCGGACGAAACTATATATGGGAGCTAAATGTAAATCAGGACCGATTTTCCCGAAACTTGGCAGACATTATTCTAGGCTTAATTCTGTACGATATGCCAAATTTCGTGCAAATCGAAAGATATATAGGGAGTTTGCGGCACCATTTACATGAAATCGGACGAAACTATATATGGAAGCTATGTCTAAATCTGGACCGATTTTCTCGAAACTTGGCAGACATCACTCTAGGTTTAATTCAGTACGTTGTGCCAAATTTCGTGCAAATCGAAAGATATATAGGGACTTTGGGGCACCATTTACATGAAATCGGACGAAACTATATATGGGAGTTATATCTAAATCTGGACCGTTTTTCACGAAACTTTGCAGACATTATTTAAGACCTAAATGATTAAGCTGTACCAAATTTCGTGCAAATCGGAAGATATATAGGGACCGTTTACATGAAATCGGTTAAATATATATATGGGAGCTATATCTAAATGTGAACCGATTTTTCCCAATTTCAATAGGGTTCGTCCTTGTACCGAATAAGTGACCTATGCCAAATTTCATCCAATTCGGATCATAAATGCGTCCTGTACTTTGTTTACAATTTAACATGGACAGACAGACAGACGGACGGACGGACATGCATAAATCGACTTAGAAAGTGATTCTATGCATATTCACAAAAGGAACCATGTGTCTATCTCGTTTCCTTTTGCCTGTTACAAACATATGCACAAAGACATAATACCCTGTACCACAGTGTGGTGAATGGTATAAAAAGATTTCCAGGCGCTTCGATTTTGCGCGCAGTTTTTCCAATTTGAAAGACCATGCTTGGTATGTCATCCTCTACTTGATCTTTCCATCTAATTCGTGGCATTCCCCTTCTGCGTGAACCATCAGTTGGCTCGCTTTTATATGCTCGTGGTTCATTCGACGCCTATATTCACCGTTGACGCAGAACGGATCGTACATCTTTCGGAGAATTTTTCTCTCAAACACTCCAAAACTTGTCTCATCTGCTTGTGCAAGTACCCATGCTTCAAATCCGTATAACAGCACGGGTAGTATTAGCGTCTTGTATAGTGTGAGTTTGGTCTGGCGAGAGGTGGCCTTGTTTCTAAATTTCCTCTCCGAATTAATTTTATTTAGCTCAAAGCTGCAGTTTTCAAGTTCCACAAAGGTGGCACACAATATTCAACCTATTATGTCGATGTCCTCGGCGTAGGCGAGTAACTTGTGTTGTTTGGTGTACAGAGTGCCGTTTCTGTTCGCCATGCCTCTCCCTGTCACCTTGTCTGAACCCTCGTTCAGTATTGAAGGGTTCCGAGAAGTCCTTTCGGACTTTAACTGCTAACGTATTAACTTTGCAGTAATGCCGAATGCAGTCATGGCTTTAAACACCTCTGAACGGATAGGACTATCGAATGCGGCTTTATAGTCGACGAATATGTGGAATGTGTCGATGTGTTTTTCGTGGGCCTTTTCCAGGACTTGGCGCATTGTGAGAATCTGGTCAATTGTGGAATTTCCAAGCCTGAATCCTCATTGGTATGGTCCAATAATGTCATTGACCATGTCATTGGCTTCTGTCGTTCTGAATCCTGTGCATCTCGATTTGCTCCCGCTCACTTTTCTCTTGTTCTTTTTCCTGAAAATACACAAATCGTGGTCCTTTATACGTTTTCTGGGGTTTGGATTTTCGAACGAAAAGTCTTTAATTTGGCATTCCTGATTCTTGGTAAATAAAAAATTTCTTTCCAGAAAATTTTGAATATAAGTCCATGTTTTTTAAATGTCTTCATATATAGGACCCGCTCAATTTCCATAAATTCCCAGTCCAATTCATTAACCAGAGTCTCTGTAAGCTGGTATTTAATTTTCTCAGACCATAAACAAGATACTCGCAAAAATTTAAAATGACATAGTTCCCCTGTGAAGGTTCCGAACTATTTTAGGTATGAACCTTATGGTGGAGGTTATACAAATTTTGGATTGAAAAACTGTCGAAAATATTTATCTGATATTAGTAAGATATATAGATGTTATGCTATTTTACGGTAATTGCCGGTGTTGAAACTCCCCATAGAGAACATAAGCGGGTGTTTTCGTCTCTTTGCCAATACTTTTATATGGATATTAATTAATTAACTCAAAGCGCGATTGATCTTTGCTCTCTTTTAACATTTTAAAGCTGACATTTATTGAATGGCCACGACTTCACTTTAAGGGTTAAAGGATTAATGTCACTAGTCATAATACACTCTGCAAATAATACAAAGGTTAAGCAGCAGCCATATCAAGGGTTGGAATAATTTTTAGGGTTAATGAGGTGAAAATGGGGTAAAACTCAACAAAAACATTATAATAAAATGAGAAAATTAATTTCAATTCAAAAAGTTAAAAGTTTAAACTGTAAATTATGAGCAAGATATACGATCTATTGAAGACTAACTTTAGAGGACGAACTTAAAAAAGGCTGGTGGAGGTTATGGTTCTTCTTTCATCATTCTCTTAATAGATCTTAGGAATTGCATCTATGCCAGGGCTGCCTACCTTTGCTCTATGTAGAGCTCGCAGTATTTAAGCTAGAGCATTGACAAGATCGCGGAATCCATTGATGTGCAATTTGGATGTGAGTGATTTAATCTTTATACGAAGTAGTTCTACAATCTGAAATCTCAAGCCAGATTGTTTTTGATTGTTTTTTCCTAGCAGTAGATCTTACGAATTACGTAAATGTTATAGCCGATAGATTGGACGACTTTTATCACCATCGAACAAGCTCCTCAGCCACTACATTGCCAGTTAATTTACTATATCCAGGAACCCAAAATCAATTAACGACTTGTCATACTTCACACAGAGTAACCTTAGAGTCATGAACCACTTTTGAATTTATCTGACGAGACTTAATTGCCTTAAGGGCAGCCTGGCTATCAACATATAGGTCCTAGGTTGTAAACAGTAAACTAGAGACACGTAATCGAACGAAAAAGTCCATTTTTGGACTTTTCGACTTTTGCCTCTGAAAGTCTATTTTTAAACTTTTATATTTTTTCCAAAAAAAGTCGCCTTTTCGACTTCAAAATGCAAAATCGACTAAAAATGTTATTTTGTATACGAATTGTTGTCAACAGATAATATAATGTTCTAGAATGTGTAATTTTTGAGCAATTTGGGATTTATGAATTACGAAATCGAATGTCGATCTTGAAATGTCGACTTTGCGATTTCCTCAAATATCAAAAGTGGACTTCGACTCTTGGTTTTCTGCCTGAAAGACGCTACACACTTCCTCAAGTTTGTATGAGTAGCTTATTTTCCATTATTTGCAGTAAACGACTGCACCTGTTCCTTCTTCCATCTTAGACCAGTCTGACATTAATAGACCACCCTAAGGTTGGGAGTCACCTGTCCAGGATTTTCTGCTTGGAATAGGTCATAGAAGACGTTATGGGGAGGTATATTATTACTACTGTGGTTATACCTATCTAAAAAGTCACGATCTCGTATCGTGATGAGGATACTAGGAAGTCCAAATTACAAGGATAACCATGTATCTCAGAATTCACTTCGTCGCCTGGACTAAAATGGCCAATGGTTAGAGATTTAGAATTGTATTCAAGGCAGCTTGTGGTGTACATCTGCGTCAGTTATCAGGAGCGGATAATTTAGTATAGCGAGAACAACCGTTGCATATAGCCAGTATACAATTTCCGGCTTTAATCCTCTCCTATTAGACATCTTTCCTATTAGACTTCTCTTTGAGAGCTCTCCCACATTCCTTTCCTAACTTAGTTTGTGGTCGAGAATTTTTCCGAGATATTTAATTTCTAGATATCACTCCATCCATGTTGGACAGGCGGGATCTTTTGAGATGTTACATTTCCTAGTGAACAGTCTGTCTTCGTGGGAATTGCCTCAAGACCATTTGCTTGGGCCCAGTTTGACAAAGTTTCTAAGGCACCCAGTATTATGTCGAATATGGTCGTTAGATATTTACCACTAATCAACAGGACTACATTATCAACATAGGCTACAAGGTAATAGACTAATATCCACAGCCCCCATACAAAGTCACGTATTATTTTCGGCATGTTGAAAGTCCTAGTTCAATTTTACTACTACCTCAGTACCTCCCGAAAATAATTTACCATTCCATAGCCCCAAATAAAAAAATCTGGATCGATTTCACTGTGGACGAAATCGAGGCCATGCTATGGGAGTGGAAAATTCCTATTGGGAATGAAGAACCTGGGTAAGTATATGAATATCTCAGAAGGATAAAATCGCCATAGGTCAAAGTTCGGGCCATATGCCCGATCATTTTATACAAAATACATCACAAAAATGAAAAAAGATCCGGGTTTCGCAATTTTTGAACCAGATATTCAGGCAATAAAAACGATTTCAATGCCTTATATGCATATCATTAGAAACAAACGTGCTCAATTTATTTATTAAAACGATCAAATAATCATATGAGCAACATTTTTGTAAAGTATTGCGAGAATAAAAAAAAACGCATCTTGTGATAATTTGAGACCGGTACAATAAATTAAGCACGAAAAGGACACTCAAAGAATCGGGATAGAATGACGAAAAATTCTGCCAAAAAATCACTATTCGATTTTACTGAAAATGTAAAAAGATGTGAATATATTTCTTCAAGTATCTTGTCGCATAGTGTTTTAGGTATTTTAAATATCTACCTCATGATGGAGAGTATAAAAAATCCGAGCTGGTTCATGGTTCATTATATGTATATATGATTAGTGACAAACCACCCATATAGGAATCACATAAGACATTTGAATGTTTCAAATGTTATTCTATTTCCAGAGGATATGGGAAAGTCCTCCTGTATTTTACATCGGAGCTCTAAACATCATAATTGGTTGCATCATATTTATCTTCGATCGGCTTTATGGCATTTTTCAGAATTATGACTGTAATTTTTCTAGATCCGTGCTTCGGCAGTTCTTGCACTATCTTCCACCATTGCGACTGTAGATATCCAATTCAAGGTATTTGCGAAAGATTCCCAAACCATAATATTGGAATTGCCTAAAAAATGCATATTCCAATTTTATAAGCATTATTTCTATTCAATGCTCATTGATGGTAATCTTGGTAATCTTCTTTAACTTGTAAAGTAACGGCTAAATTTCGAAAAAAAACAGGTCTTCAATTCGAATACTAATTGATATGCTACTGATGTAATGTCTGGGCTCTTCCCTCATAATATTTATGTGTGTGTATGTACGTTTGTGGATTCCTTAAGTTTTTTTGTTTTGTTTTATAAGAAACGGAAGTGTAACCTTTATGACCTTATCCCAAAATCTCCCAATACTTTTTATTATGTGATGATGATAATAATTTCGCTGTATACTAGGTGTATTTGTGTGTGTTTGTGTTTGTATAAAAAGCTAGTTGAAATTATTTAATTAGGCCACACACATCTAAATGAGAAGAAAGACATATGAATACACGTGTGTAGAAGTAGTGGAAGTTCTGTTGAGTTTATGTATATTAATATTTGTCTAACATATTATAAACAACTTCAGATCCCCTAAGAAGAAACTTCAGATCTAATGGACCCATAGTCTGGGTCCGGGAAAAAATGGTTTTGAATAAATTATATTATACCCAGCTAATAAGAACAAAGAGGAATTCGCGTTTTGTCTCTTAAACATATAAACGCTTAGTCTCTTAAACATGTTCAATAATAACTGAAAATTAATTTTTATTTTCCAAAAAAAAAAAGAAAAACAATGGACCTTATCTGAAATCCTTCTATATCTCAAAATGTGTATTTATATATAGTTTAAAATTTGCTTTTACAGGCACAAACTAAATGTATTTATATAGGCTCATATTTATATACATGTGTGTATGAATTTTACAAACTCGAAAAGATCTTGATTATTTATCAATTATTTTAATTAAAAAAGAAGACCCCTATATGCAGAACATAGGCTACATTTTTGTATAGCACAAAAGTGAGGGAGGATTATCCCCACTTTCAACCAAGTATCCCATGGATACCTTTAAAAAACAATAAAAAGAAACCATGAGATACATACTAAAAAAGAGATACAAACAACAACAATTTCTACACATTTATCTCCAGGTGTAATAGAACCACACATTCTCTCTCTCCCATTTTCTCTTTACATTTTTGTCGTTATTTTTTACTCTAACAGAATAATAAAATCCACTTCTTGGAGATACTTGAAAACATTTTATGGATTTTACTTCTTCTTACAAAACATGATACTAATTCTGGGTTGGTGCTGGCAGTCCAGCCAATTTTTCCCCACCTCTCGCTGCTGAAGAAGAACACAGAGCAGCAACAACAAATACCTCTTAATACAAAAATCTTGTTTGGGGAGAAATCAAGAAGAAGAAGACGAAAAAATGGGGACATAACTGCTGAAGCAGCAGCAGCAGCTACTAGTATCAATAGCAGCAACAACAACAACTAAAATATACAAATCACCGTTCCTCTTCATTGGCTAAACAACTTTTTTGTGTAGATTGTTGTAACAACAAAATCAACCAGCTAGCTACACTCATAAAGAAGACGAACAACAACAAAAACAACACCAACCAGTCTTTGCTAGAGATTTGTATTAATCTCTTCAAGTGGTTCAACCTACAAGCCAGCCAGTCCGACCGCCAGCCAATGCTGCTATTTCTTCTCTCCTCTTATTTGTTTGCTGTTGCTGCTGCAGAGCTGCATATGTATATAAATACATATGTACTATGTTAGTTTTTGTTGTTGTTGGTGCTGCTGTTGTTTTCCCCCATTTATTTGTAAAATGAATAATCAATAGGGGGAAAATCCAATGCCATGCCTGCCCGCCATCACATCGAAAAGATAAGAGTCAACCAAAACTGGTTTTCTAATGGGAGATGTGTGTGTGTGTGTGGAGCACCTTCTCTCATTTGCTCCAACGTCTTAGAATCTGTAGAAGGTTGGTTTTGTTATGTACATACATATGTTTATATCCTCGACCATGAGATGGAAAATATACCATAATGTGTGTTTCCTTTACGTGTACTCCGAAGTACGAGGGCTGCTATAATATACTCAAATCAAATAGATTTGGGTAGATATAAGCATTCGGACATTACATGAAATATTGACTTGACTTGAAATATTAATTCTTTCATGTCTTGAAATCTCTCGTCTGAGTCTCTCCGGTATTTATGTCAAGTCTCTGCGGTTCCCCCATTTATGTTTGGAAGTATCATTTGTCATTCCGTTACCACATCGATCCATTTCTTGACATATACCCCCTTTAAAGATCAGGGCCTATTTATACCCTAAGGTGGAGTGCATATTAAATTTGTCATTCCGTTTGCAACACCTCTAAATATTCACCGGAGATCTTCTGGGCGATCTTACGACTGCTAACATGCCGGTCAACTTCTATCATTCGATTTCGATTTTATCGAGCTTCCCAACCAAGCTACCGAAATTTCTGGCGAGTCACTGTAGATGTGTGTGGCCTAGCGTTGTCCTGGAGGAACACAACACCTCTCCTGTTGGCCAATTCTGGCCGTTTCTGGTCAATTGTAAATGGTTTAAAACAGTTTTATAAGTTTTCTCCTAGGAGCCTCTAATAATTTTACATATTTGCAATGCTATCCTCTTTTTTTGGATTTTCTAACCTATATGTCCGTAATTTTCGGTTTCGGTAACGATAACATACCTCTTGTCAAAAAATGTTCAAAGTGGATCCATAATTTGCCATAGACCTCATATATACTTTCCGATTCCGATACTTTCACAATTAAGTACTTGAACGACCGTAGGCCTATTTTCCAACCAAAATGGCTATAATTTGTGTTTTTGGGGCTTTCCGCAAACATATAAAGGCACAGTTACATGTTTGCCGGTATGTTTGTATTTTCTATATGCCTCCTCACAAAGAACATTCGATATACGTATATACGATGTTCCTGAAGGCCCTAGACACATTTCCTATCCATAAGTTAGAGTTTCAGTTCCCCAGAGGAGAAAACACATCCGTGCGGAGATTGTTAAAAAACGGTTCAATAGTTTCGACTAAAAATATAGGGAATTGCAATTTCTGGCACGATTTTTGCTTGTTTGGCTTTATGTTAGCTGTTCATGAGCTTATATTTTTAATGTCGATTCATTTTAAGATCCTTGACTAACCTCTTGAATATGTCCTTGCTGGATTTTGTTTTATTCATGTATAACCTGCCTTGAAATCTATGATCCGCCGGTGTGCGCTAGAGAACTACAAATTCCAACACCTCCAAAATCAAACACCTTTTAATCCACCATTCTGAAAGCTACGAAACGCCAACCCCACTCATTTCGAGTATAAAACTAGACAGATCGGTTGACTTACATTGTTTTTTATATATTAACCATAACTTCGAGACCGACATATGGTACTTCTTGGTTAATTCGCAGAATTCGTATACTAATTGTTGAATTTGATATCTGAAAGGAAAACTCAGCTCCTTAATTCTTCAATTATGTTTACTTCGACGACTCTTTCACCTTTGACATCAAACTCTATGTGAAGGTCAAAATTTACCTCCGTTAGATGTATGGAGGTTGAAAGGTAGATATGATCAGTAGCAGAGTAAGGTATCATATGGTTGATCTTGTCCGACTTTCTATGCATTATTCGTTATTTGTTTCAAGTACTCAGAAGGTCCTAATGGCGAGGAGAGCAAACTTTAAGAATGAGAATCTTTTTTCCGATCCGAGTCTTACTGCTCCAAATGCTAAATAATTTTGTAAAACATATCCTCCTTCTATCACGAATCCTTGCGCCTTTTCGCCCTTGTTTTTGAACCAACCCAACAAGATCAGATTTTTGGACCTCAGCATATTCTACAAAAATGTCGCTCATGATTTTTTATTTAGAGGCCTCAAAAACAAAAAACCGCTATTCGTATGTTTTCAACGTCCTCTTGCATTTTTATCCAATTCATGCTTTTTAAAATATACAAATAAATTTCGTATATAAATAACTATAAAAATCTAATTAAAAAGTTTGTTTCCGATCACCCGAAAAATTGAAAAAAAATAATCTTAAAAATTTGAATCCATCTCTGTAAGACATGGTGCAATTCTCTGGACGGTGGATCCTCGAAAACATTATATCTTGTCACATATTGCAATCAAAAAATGTATATAAAACCCCTCTGACGTACTGGTCTAAGCTGTAATTATGTTCATATGTATGTATATACATACATGTTTGTATGCATGTGTTTGTCATTTAAAGGCAATAAGAAAAATCCATTAGATACGCATTTACAGACATGCGTATGAAGATGAGGTTTTTTTCTGTAATGATGATGACGTCGACGTCGTCATTGCTGCTGCTACAGCGACTACTACTGCTGCTGGTGTTGATGATGGTTATGGCAGGAACAAAAAACGCATGCACACACACATACAAACCCTCTAACTTCCTTTCAATAACAACAGCATTTCTCCATGAGATGGTATTTCTTGAGAAAGAATTAAGTGAAAACAACAACTACAAAAAGCAGCAGAGGAACAAAAGTATCTATCAGATACATTTCCTTTTTTCTCGTGAAACCAACCACCGTTTTGCACCAACCGACCAACGAACCAACACACACTCACAACATCTCATTTACCGTTCGTTGTGGTTGTGAGCGATGTTAAACTGCTCTGTGGGGCTCTTACTCTCTTTGTTTTATTTTGTTTTGGTTTTCTGTTATCATCTTCTGGGCTGATGTGCTTGGCCGTCGTGCGAGTGTGTGAGTGTGTGCATTCGTGGATTAATGGTGGTGGTATTGTGTGGTTCGTGTGCTTGCTTGCTCTGTCACTCATTTGTTGTATGGTGAGCACCAACAAAACACCCAATCATTTGTGACTGTCCTCTTCAGAGATAATATTGGTTGTTTTTGTTGTTGCTGCTGCTGATAGTCTCTTCATCTGTTCTTGAGGATGTGTGCTGTTGATTGTGTGCATTTTGGTGTTATTGTTGTTGTTGTTGCTGCTGCTGTTTGTGAGGTGATAAAGGTGCTGCTGCCGCTGCCACTGCACCAACGGCAGAGGGATTAAATTCAAAGATTGCGTGTGTGGGAAAATATTTCTTTAAATACAACTCCATATCAGCAGACCAAACTCAGTCGAGTTTCATCTGCCAAACACTAAAGGATAACTCAAAAAACAAAAACTAAACCAAAAACAAATTAAGAACACAAAACTGAAACTGTTTATAAAACAGCAAAGAAAAACAAAAATAAATTAATTTTATTTATAAGACAAAAATATATAGTGTTTTATTCTATATATAAATTACTTCGTTAAGTTTAAGTTTTAAGAAGATAAACAAAAAAATATTTAAATTACTCCCAAAAAACATATAACGAAAGAAAAAAATACTCTCTCTCAAGAAACGGAAATTAAAATTTCGGGAGCCAAGCAGCAGCAGAAACACCTCTTAAAATCCCCCAAAATAAAAAAACAATAAGAATTATACATCGTCGTGTAACGGATACGTTGTTCAACAACTCATTTAGTGCTGAGAGCAGATTCATTTCAACTAACTACCACAACCACCACAAACAGCAACAGCAAACGTCGTTGCCACCATCCGCCGCAGCCAAACCGTAACCTAAGTTCAGTTTGGATTTTAACAAGACCAATCATTAAGTGTGTGCTCGCGTACGGAGATACATCAAATAAACGGAAGAAAAAATATATCCGCAGCACGAAACTAAGAAAGAAAACGCTTCACACAAACTTAAAGAAAAAATTAACTTGAAAAGAAAAAAATAAAATAATTAAAGAGCATCATTTGAAAGAAAAAAGAAATAAGAGCTCAAGAAAATAATTTAAAATAAATATTGCTCACAAATATAAATAAAGAAAAATAAAAACAAATAATGGTGCAATAGTTATTAAGTGAAAATACAATACCAAGAAATATTACAAAAAAAAATATTTTAAAAAATAAATTGAAATTTCTATGGTGCATTGAAGTAAAAAAATAAATTCAAAACACTACCTCACCACAAATGCCGTAATTAAATTTTGAAAACAAATTGAGTGAAAATTTTATTTTCTAAACAAAAAATAAACAATAATGTTGACACAACAAAAATCAACAAAAAGCTAAATTTTTTGGATAATTTGAAACAAAATTCAATAAAAATTTTATTTTGTGACAAAACGAAAAAATAAAATTAAACGGATTACCAAAAAATATATATTGGAAAAGGTAAATAAAGAATTGAAATGTTTTTAAACAAAACAATGAAAAAAAAACAATTGTTAAAATAAGATAACTTTGTGTTGAACAAATAAAAAGTGTTTGAAATAAAAAATTTTGCTGGTGGTCTACCAACTCACTTTATTATTGGATTTATTATTGACATTTTTTATATAAAACTTTTGGGTAAGCAAGTTTTTTCCTGTTTTTTATATTAGATGGCAAAGCTTAGGATCACTTTTTTCTAAAACAAAATGCCGTTGGCATTAAAAAATTAAAAGAATAGAAAAAATTTAAAAAATTGTTTTTTTTTTTTTTAAATTTGGTGATGAAAACAAAAAACACGGAAAATATTTCTGATGATTTTAATTTGTTGGAAAAACATTTTTTCCGTTCAAAAAATATATTTTACTAAAAATTAATTTTATAATTAATTATAAGTAAAAATAATAAAAAAAAAATTTAAATATACACAGCGTAACATTTTAGCTTTGTATTAAAATTATATTACATACCAAAATTGTTCGCTGTGGAAATTTTAATTTTATTTTTCTATTTTTTTTACAAATATATTTTCTTGCAAGAAAATACATTTAAAATTCTGCTTCGTATTAAAAGTAATGGAATATAATTTTAGCATAATAACCAATAGCTTACAGATCGATTTGAAATAATTTCGATAAAAATAAATATTTCCAATGAATCGTTCCCAAATAAAATTTGTTCAAAAAATTTTATATTTTTAAAATTTAAATTTTGTTAATTAAATAAATCATTCGCAATTAAATTGTTTAAAAATATATATTTTTTTTAAATCACTTTTAAAATAAAGTTTTTCTTTAATTATTAATTTAGAATTTACTACAAAATACTACCGTAAAAATAATATCATTATTTTATTTATTTATTTATTTTTTTTTAAATTGTGAAAATCAGCAGAGAATTTTATTTAAAACATAGTTGTATGTAGAATTTCAAAACAAAAAAAAATTTCATAAAAAAAAAATTCTGTAAGAATTGTAAAAATTGAAAACGAAAAAAATTAATAATCTTAATTTGTATAAAGTGTAAAAATCGTAAAAAAATAATATGACCTAAATGGAAATATTTTTTTTTTCTTAATTCAAAATTTGTTCAAAAATTCAAAAACTAATTTTTTGCTCCTTAAAAGTAATTAAGCTTTTTAAGTTTTTTTTATTTGTCACCAAATGTTTCCCTTAAACAATTATTTACATATTTCTTATGTAAAACATTACTTAATATTAAATTTCAATATTTTATCCTAACACTTTACATTCTCAGCTTTTCAAATCTGTTTTAATTTTCCAAATCGATTAAGAATTGTAAAAGTTACAGTAGTTTTTCCAAATAAGTCAAAATATCTATTGCTCTCGCTCACTCCTCACCTCACATCCGACATAACGGATTTTACCAATCAGACACCAATTGAAATGCCGACGGAAGTTGAATTACAACAATACGAGGAGCAACCTAACGGAATATCTCAAGGCAATGCACAACAGCAACATCAATGCAAACCACAATCAAATGTCTTTCTTATCTCTCGGCCTGACTCTCGCCC
Source organism: Musca vetustissima (assembly GCF_032173495.1). Classification (NCBI taxonomy): domain Eukaryota; kingdom Metazoa; phylum Arthropoda; class Insecta; order Diptera; family Muscidae; genus Musca; species Musca vetustissima. Next base: position 143,539 of record NW_026889093.1, read on the forward strand.
TCGCTCTCTCTCTATTTAATCTAATCTCTTTCCTATTTCCAAATGGGAAAATTATTAATGGTCAGGAAGATAGTGAGAGAGCGCGATATATTTTAGGGAGTAGAAATTATGGCGATGCCTATTTGAAATAGATTTACCTGGCCACTCAATTCATATTGGATTTTTTTTGTGATTTGTTTTCTTATCGGATTTTTTTCAAATTTCTAAGACCAAGGCAAATGTGTTGTTTTTTTTTTTCTTCTTTCTAAATGATGAGTACCTACCTCCCAATGTGATTCATGCAGTATCAACCAGTTATTGATAACCTGCCGAAAAAAAGTGAAAAAATCCCTTAGTAATGATTAATGACAAATATATAGAGTAAATAAAAAGCAACAACAAGACAAGAAATACATTTTTGTGTTGAGAAATATACTATATCAAATTAAGGCAGGGCAATATTTATCTGAAATATGGCGGATGTTGTATAACGGGGATACATATTTAAATACTAGATGATTTTATGGGGTATTTTTCTCCACATCTACTTTGCCATTGAAAAAAAAAATAGGAAAAAACTTTAAACCCAAAAAAAATCAAATCATCGTGAAAATAAAATCTTCGACATAAATTTCAAAATTTTAAATTATTTTTCATTTTATTTTCAGATCAACAACGAACGACTCTTGGGAAATTTGGAAAAAAAAAGTTCAAATTAAATTTTAATTTTCCCCACTTTTCAAATCAACGCAAATAAAAAAATGTTGGCCACACACCACAATACCAGCTCCTCGGCTGAAACCACCTCCGCCGCTCATCCTGCATCAATTAAAATGGAAAGACGTGATTCCGCCACCTCAGAATCATCGTTGGAACATTTAGATTTGGGTCGCACACCAAAGAAACTACAAACTGGCACCTCAACACCATTGGTGGCCAACGACAAAACCATGTTGACATCTGGCGATGCCTCCTCGGCTGCCATCGCCGCCGCCACAAATACCCAAAGATATTTACAAAGTAAAATGCAAGATTCCGATGAGGCCAACGATTACGATGATGAGGAATCGGCCGATGAGAAACCACAACGCCAACATACTACACATCATAAACGTCGCCTGACATCGCGCAATCTTTTGGATAAACGCACTTCGGTTCACATTGAATACAATGCCGATAATCCAAATTCGTTGCGTAAGAAATTCCGTTTCAATCACAGTTCGATTGATCACAGCAATGAATCGGGTTTCGTTGATGCCAGCAGCAGTCAGCTGATGAACAGTAGCTCGGCAACGGGTAATGGCAACAAATCAAATAGTTCATCGGCAGCCTCGACGCCACCCCATCAACAGAGCACAGGGGGAAATTCAAGTGCCGATTCGGCACCCGGTGAAGATATGAAATATGTCTGCCCCATTTGTGACGTGGTCTCAGCCACACCACATCAATTTACCAATCACATACGCTGTCACAACTACACCTCAGGGAATACGGAAAACTTCACCTGCCGTATTTGCTCAAAGGTGAGTAGTGAATATCAATGTTTTTTTTTTTAATTAAATTTTGTAAAATTTTTATTTTTTGCATTTAAAAATGTTGTCCTCCTTGAAATTTTCTAATGTTTTTCAAATTTTCCTTTCTCCTTCCGTTCCTCTTCTAGGTCCTCTCATCTGCCTCATCATTGGATCGTCACGTTTTGGTGCACACCGGCGAACGACCATTCAATTGTAAATATTGTCATCTCACTTTTACCACCAACGGCAACATGCATCGCCACATGCGCACTCACAAACAGCATCAGCACACCCATCATCGACGCAACTCGAATGGAACAAAGTTCAACTCCAAGTCGGCGGCAACATCGAACAGCAACACAACCGCTCCAGCTAATGCCACAACTCCATTAAGCAATGGACAATTAAATGAAGGCGTTAAATTATCAACAGCTTTGGCAATGGCAACAGCGTCAAATGCCGTCGCTTCAGCTGCCACAACAACAACTACAACAACAACACCAGCCACAACACACGATAATCATAATCATCACATCGAGACAGGTGCTAATGACAAGCGATTAAATGGTAACGCCGAAACATCAGCCATAGAAAGTTATGAAAGTGATGGCGGCTGTTCCACAGATACATCCACGGGTCACCAGCACAACAACAATAACAACAACAATGACTTGAAAATTAACAATAACAACTATAAACGTAAGCTAAGTAATGATAATGATGAACATGATCTCGAACAACAGCAGCAACAAAAACCCCCAACTCCTGAAGAACTATTAAAGCAGCATTTAAAAGCTTTGGCCAACGCCGCCTGCCCTCCCAGCTCACAAACAAATGGTGAAAAATCATCAACCCCAAACCACAACAACAATGAATCTGTAATGTGTCCCATTTGTAATGATGATGAATTCACCAGTGTCACCGCCCTCGATCAACACATGGATGCCAAACATCCCGAAATACCAGCAAAATGTACAAATTGTGAGGTTATCTTCAGGACTCATCACCAGCTCAGCATGCACCCCTGCACTGCTGACATTAAATCCGAGCGTAGAGAACATTTTACACCTCGATCACACCGTTCAAGGGAAAATTCTCTCGACAATTGCCCACAAGAGGAATCACACGCAGAAGAACATCACGATCACGCCACTGAGGAACAACAACGCCGTCGTGAGGAGCTCTTCCGCCACTTGCAACTGAAAAATATGATGGCCCAAGCCAATGCTTCCTCACCTTCCTCCCATCACAACATTGAATTAACCGAAGATGATATTAAATCGGAACCCTCGGCGGGTCATGATTCCAAAGATTTGGCTGATATTCAATCGATTTTGAATATGACCTCATCATCGAATACCTCTAATTTCCTCAAGAACTTTGAACAATCGGTGAACACCCCCTCCTCTCAGTTCAGCTATGATCGTGACGAGGAAGAGGCCCAAGATGTTTTCACAGCCGAATTCCGTAAAATGAAACTGCGCGGCGAATTCCCCTGCAAACTGTGCACAGCAGTATTCCCCAACTTGCGTGCCCTGAAGGGTCACAATCGCGTCCATTTGAGTGAAGTTGGCCCCGCGGGTCCATTCCGTTGCAACATGTGCCCCTACTCCATCTGCGACAAGGCCGCCCTGGTACGTCACATGCGTACCCACAATGGCGATCGGCCCTATGAATGTGCCGTCTGCAATTACGCCTTCACCACAAAGGCTAATTGCGAACGCCACTTACGCAACCGTCATGCCAAGACCACACGCGAGGATGTCAAACGTGCCATTATCTATCATCCCTCGGAGGATTCCAGCTGTGATGATCCCAACAAGAAACAACATCTCTTCTCTTCGCCTGAAATTGATGATGACAGCGAATACTACCATCATCAGCCCCATCCCAAGGATCGTTCCACTCCCGTTTCACATCTCAAGGAGATGTTGACTCAGGGTGTTGGAGAACACAATTCTGGAAAGCCTGTCAAGATCCAAGTGAAAAATCTAAATGAACTATTGGACAAATCCTCAGCCTCTTCGGCTTATGGCGATAGCTACAATGACAAGCGTCCAGTGGACATTACCACTGCATCACCATCAGCAGCACCCCTTGATATGAGCATGGATGTTTTGGATTTGAGCAAGAAACCCAATAACACACAAACAAACGCACAAAATCCCCCCGAACCAAAGGTGGCCCTGGATGCCCCCTTGCCTTTGCTACAAAAAGATGATGCAATTCCATCGGTGTTGCCCACCACAGCTGCCACCAATGACGATGTCGCCAACAAGGCGGCCGATTTGACATCGTTGGAAAAACAACAACAATTCCTGATGGGCCATCAACCATGGCTCAATGATCCTGCTCAATATCTACAGCAATTGTATCGCATTCAATTGTTGTTCCCTCAACTCAATCCCTTCCTGATGCCCAACTCACCGTTCATGCCAAATAATTTGGATTTCCAAAAATTGGCTCCCTTCTTTAGGACCATGTTGGGCGCCACTGGTGCTGCTCCTGCCATGCCAACACCAGCTGATTTAGAAAAAATCATGAACCCATCAGCAGCCTCTATGGCTGCAATGCCACCAATCAGCCCAATGATGTCGGAGAAATCCAACACAGCTCCAATGCCGTCACCCAAGCCTGCTGGTCTGCTCTCGCCCAATCCCAGTCACTTGAATATTCCCCGTCATGTTGTAAATCCCTCCTCAATGGCTGGCGGTCAAGTTCCTCACTTGCCACCCACCATGTTGTCAAATGGTCCCGTTAAAATGGTGCTCAAGAATGGTGTCTTCATGCCAAAACAAAAGCAGCGCCGTTATCGCACCGAACGTCCCTTCGCCTGTGAACACTGCTCGGCCCGTTTCACCTTGCGCTCGAATATGGAACGTCACGTGAAGCAACAACATCCTCAATACTATGCTCAACGTCAACGTAGCGGTCATCATGTTATGCGTGGACGCGGTGCCAGCAGTGCTGCCAATATGAATGGCATTACCCATCTGCAGGCGGCAGTAGCCGCCCAGGCCCACTACGGTTCCAGTAGCAACAATCATTCACCCATTTCCGATCAAGTCAAATATGCCATTTTGGCTCAGCAGTTGAAGGCCCGCAAGGATCCTGATTTGTTGCAGCAAGCCTTGGTCCATGGCTCCAATAGTGTTGCCAATTCGAATATGTTTTTGGGAGGCCTTAATGGTAATGGTGTTGCCAGTGGATTTCCCCACTATGGATCCTCTTCTGCCCAACAACAACAACAACAACATCTGAGTCAAAGTGGTACACCTAATGGTTCAATGGAAGATGATGAACCCAAACTGGTGATTGATGAGGATGAAGATGACGAAGACGATGGTGATGATGTCGAAGAGATCCATGATGATCAGGATTATGACTACGATCACAATGATATACAATTAATGGAAAAAGATCATGGTGTGGATTATGATGAGGAGGAGGAGCAGGACGATCATGTCGCCGTTGAGGAAAATCAATTACCCACCACTGTGGAGGAGGTCAAACTTAAAAATGAGACGAGTGAGGAACCCAAAGAGGCAGCAAAGAAAGTGGCTGAATCTATTTTGGAACAGGCCATCAAGGCTGCACCAAAACCCTCAACAGAAATGGTGCCAAACAGCAGTACCCTGAAGTCGATGATTGCTCAAGCCCCTGCTGTGGGTAAATCACTTAAAGATGTGGCCAGTTCTGCCTTCAAAGATGAATCTCAGGATTTGGTACCAGTGGCAAAGTTGGTGGACAATGCCACCAGTAATTCGGTCTCGTTTAACAACTATTTCCGTCCCGGAGATGCTGCCAACCACATGGATCAAAGTGATGAAGAAGGTTTGGTGGCCTCAGGCAGTGCCAGTGAAAGCAACAATTCCGGTGCTGAAGATGCTGCCAGTGGTGTTCCCACTAAGAAGAAGTCAGCCTACAGTTTGGCGCCCAATCGTGTATCGTGTCCCTATTGTCAACGCATGTTCCCATGGTCTAGTTCTCTGAGACGTCACATCTTGACGCACACTGGCCAGAAACCCTTCAAATGCTCGCATTGCCCACTGCTCTTTACCACCAAAAGTAACTGTGATCGCCATTTGTTGCGTAAGCATGGTAATGTAGAATCGGCCGTTTCCGTCTATGTTCCCGATGAGGATGTCAATGAACCCATTCCATTGCCCAAATCTGTCGAGGAAATTGAACGCCAGCAAAGAGAACGTGAAGAGGAGGAAAAACGTCGTTTGGCTGAGGAAAAGGAGCGCGAACAAAAGGAAAAGGAATTACGCGAAAAGGAACAACAATTGGAACACGAGCGTCAACAACAACGCCAGGCGTTATTGAAGCAGTTGGCAGCTGTACAGCAGTATAATCAATTTCAATTGAAATCGGAAACCTCCTCCTCCGCCACTGTGGGTATCTCCTCTTCCGAGTTGCCCTACAAATGTCATTTGTGTGAGAGTTCCTTTGCCGAGCGGAATCAATGTCTGGAACACATCAAATGTTATCACTTGCAAGAATACGAGTTGCTGTTGTCCAAAGGAGCCATCGACAATGAGTCGGAGGCAGCAGCTCAGATTCAATCGAACGAAGAGGAAGAACGCCAGCGAGCCAATGAAGAGGCCAACAAGGGTGGCAAATATCCCGATTACAGTAACCGCAAAGTGATTTGTGCTTTCTGCATGCGTCGTTTCTGGTCCACTGAAGATTTGCGCCGTCATATGCGCACCCATTCCGGCGAGCGGCCATTCCAATGTGAAATCTGCCTACGCAAGTTTACGCTGAAGCATAGCATGTTGCGTCACATGAAGAAGCATAATGGTGGCATGAGCATGAATGGTTCTCATCATGGTATGGATGGTTTGACTAATGGCAATAGCTGTTCCGACTATTCGGATGATGAACAGACTAGTGGACCACCAGCAGCACCACCTGCCGCCATGACAAATGCCAATATCAACGCTTTGTTTATGGGTTCCATGAATTCCAAAATTCAGGAATTGCTCAGCAAAGCCAGTGATTGGGGCAGCAACAATGGTTCGGTGCTGAGGGAACGCAAACAAAATATGGCCGATGATAACGGTATGCAGCCTCAATCGGATTTAATTGGAAATCTTTTGGGTATCAGTGATCAGGGTATTTTGAATAAATTAATGTCATCACCGGATGAGGCAGCCAAGCTGTTGGGAGTTGAAAAATAAATGGGGAGTGGCAAAATGTGACCCTTGGTAACAAAGGGGTGTCGCGCTCACTCTCGGATTTTTTACTCTCTCACGTTTAGAAAACAATGTTCTCTAGTCATTTGTGACAACAAGTTCTCTTTTTATGTGGATTTGCACATTTACACTCTCTTGCGGGTATTTATCTCTCTTGCTCACTCTCTGGGTTTGAACTGAGTTCCGGGAAACTCGGGTAGGGGAAGCCCCGCATACATCCTTAAAACTAAAAAACTTTAAATTAAAGTTTCATTTTTTGATAAATTTCATTAGACTTTTCTTACAACAACAAACAAGACAAGACATAACAACAACAAAAACCAAAGCTTACTCTTATAAATATTATTATTTTTTTAATTTTCTTAGATTTTTCTTTTAAATATTTTTGTATTTTAAAATATTATAGATCATAAGATAGTTTTAGCTAGTTCTAGTAAATAATTTAAAAGAAAATAATTTTTAACAAAAAACAAATTTATATAAGAAAACGTTGTGAACAATATGTTGATATCAAAACAATGAAAATCGGTGCAACCGCTTTAATAGTATATAGTCTCAAGATACAAATATAGAACAAGACTTCAAGATCTGAACCATTCTCTATTCCTCTCTAGCATTCCTATTATTCTATACACCAAGAAGAAGAAGAATCAGAAGACTACGAAGTACTTAAAACTGAACATATTCTATGCCTTGTAAAATTTAAAGTTAATTGTAATTTTCCTATCCTCCTCCTCTCTCTCCCCATTTTCCTATTTGACAAATAGCTCTCTCTTTCTCACTTTTTAGATTTTAGGTTAGTTTTGTAAGTTCTAGGTTATACATTAGAAATGTTGTACATTTTTTCTAATTGGAGGCCTTCTGGAACCGCTATGTGGCTTATTACATTTATAGACAAACAAACAACCAAAATACATATACATACATAGAAATATTCATAATAATTATAGACTTAACAAAATAAAATAAAATAGACCTATGTACTCTTAATTAATATACATATTTAGAAATTTACACAACAACTACACACATTAAATACATATATATTGGTAGTGCAAAAAAAAAAACAAACAACGACAACACACAATTTTTTTAATTTTAAATAAAATGAAAAAAAATATTTTAAAGATTTTACAACATTTTTAAAAAGAGGGAAAAGGGCCATAATGGCAACCAAACCTCTTGGCCCAATTCCCATATTTTTTTTATTTTAAACTCCTCCTCCTCCTATTTGTACTTATTGTAATTTATCTACTTTTTTCTAAATTTTGTTTTTTTCAATTTTTTTATTTCTTTTGCAAAATTTTTTTATTGACTTTGTTTTTTAATTGAAGTAAATGGAAAAAACACCAATAATTATACAGCAATAACCAAAGCATTTTTTGAGTGTATGTAGTAGTTTTTAAATTGCAACAACAACAAAATAAATATTAATATAAACGAAAAACAAAAATATTTGAATTATTACACCTTACTTATATTATTAATAAAAAAAAAACACTACTATTGTACTATTTAAAAAACAATTGTAATTTTATTTGAAATGAAAATACTTATATACAAAATTACAAAAACAAATCCATATGAATAAATAAATATTCAATAAAAATACAAAAATTAAAATACATTTTTTGTTATTACTTTCTTAACAAACGGGGGAAGGGGGAATTAAAAACTCTGGGCTTTATACCCTGCTTCATAATGAAATGGTGTTTTTTTTATTTTGTCAATACCTTGAAATGTTCGCTATAGAGTCGACAAAGTATATGTATTCAGAATCAAAGTAATATTTTATTATCTATTTAACGAGGTCTGTCTAGTGAAATATCAATCAGCCTTATTCTGGACATCAATTCACTGTGAATTTGTTCGATCTTCCCTTTAAAGTTATTCCGAACCAGAATTCGCAGCGAATTTCTTTGCATTTTCACTTCCCCAAATTTTTTCAGCCACCATTTTCGAATATTCGAATCCGCATCTCCTTTTTTTTTTGCTTTTCCCTATTCATTCAGAATAAGGCGAAAATGTGAAAGCGAATTTTTTTTCATAAGCAAGATCTCTCTTTAGGGAATATCCAGAATAAGTCAGAATACTGCTCTTACCACTAGGATAAGTTTCAAACATTATTATTCATATTATAAAGGTAATTGATCCCATAGCAGAAAATTGACATGTTTTGATATAGATCCCAATGAAGGCCCCGATCCATTTTACATACTTGAAAGTCCTTAGCAGAATTTTCCAACCCAATTGGCTGCAAATTATAATTGCAGGTTTTCAGTAGAAAGAAGTCCATCTCGGTTCTCATACTACAATATCGTAATAATCGAACGGTATGATCGCCCTCACTACTTTGGGTGTACAGTAGTTTTGATTTAGCTACCTTGTACATAGCTGCATTTTAGATTTAGCTGCCCAAAGTACAATTTGTTGGTACTTTTTCTCAGATTCCCACTCAGATACATTTAAGCGCAAAATTCATGCCTGCACATTGAAGATAACAGCTCGGAATATTTGCACTTTTTCCCTCTCTATATATTTGGCTGCACAGTCGTCATTTTTACACATCGTCCCAAACCACACAAGAACTATTGTGTTTAACCCTACGGTCAATAAACGGGTACATTTGTACCTTTTTTCGAATAAAAATGCTGTAAAACTTTTAATAATGGAGATATTTGGATCAAAGTTTGAGGAATCATTCTTGAGGTATTTTCACACATAATCGAAGAAAATAATTATAAATATTTTCCATATATATAATTTTTACAATTTTTTAAAATTATTACCTACGTAGATCAATAACCGTGGTACATTTGTACCCATCCAAAGATAGCTCTGTAACTCAATAAAAAATTGGACTATCGTGAAGTTTTTTGTTTTAAATTAGTCTATACGGATCTGATCTAGATGTAGGAACTCAAAATTATTTATACATTAAAATAATACATATTTAAATCCATGCTTAAATGATAATCTATCTAAAACAATCATAGTAAATCCGTTATAGCTTTCGAATGGGTTAAGCTTTTTTAGTTATTTTTTATTGAGATCTTATTAAGGTGTTCCTCAACCCCTCTGCAAATTTTTGTGGCCCTAGACAACATGGGGCCATCAGGGCGACTCGTGGAAGTCAGAAACTACCCTTGTTTTCCCTTGGTATACAGGTAAAAAAATTGTTGTCCTAATTATCCAATTATTCTTCATATTGGGCCTGAAACTGTTTCTATAATCGAATTGGTCTGATTTATTACAATCCTAAATTGACGTACATATATAAACTATCATTAAATAACGTTTGAAAGTACTAAATAATGTTAAAAATGCGCCAATCACAATCTCTAAACTCATACAATTCGAAAGCTATAACGAATTTACTATGATTGTTTTAGATAGATTATCATTTAAGCATGGATTTAAATATATGGGCAATATTGCCAATTTTTTAATATTCCATTTTCAAAAAATCAGCTTTTTTGTTTTTGTGGCACATCAATAATTTTCGGTACACATATAGAGAAAAATGTTCTGACTCCGAAACCGTTCGTGATCAAATTTTTGGTTGATGCGCGCAAAATTTATCGAGGTTTTAATTTTGGGCATAAGAAAAAAATCTTAAAATTACGCCGTTTATTATATTGACCAAAAACGTTGATATATATATTTCTCCGTAAAACATGAATATGTTATAATAATCGCGATAAAGTTGCAGATCTTCGCGAAATATGAGAAAAATAAAAAAATATATAGAAGATTACATCAATATTTTAATTATATTAATGACATACATATATCAACCTAAAAATTAATTTAAAAATATCTACATGATCTAAACACCATGATGAATCAAATGATATCAAAATCGCACAAGTCCGTGTAGCGGTTTGTAAATTACAGCGACAACAAAACAAGATGTAGAGGAAAAATATTTGTTTTTGTTTCGAATAAATAATGTCATCATATTTATTTTTTTAATTTTATACCAGAAATTTCAGAAAAAAATGCTTGGGTTATTCTGCTATTTTACCCGAATTTCGCCGAAAAATTTAAATATATAATAATCACTTTATGTGTACAAGTATACGCCTTGCGGATTATATCAAGCCCCTTCCGATGAATCTTAGGGTTCTATAAATAGGAATAAATCTTAAAATAAAATAATATTATGAAATATACTTTTTAAATTGCGTCTAAATCGCGTAATTCTCAAAATCATTTGATGCACATGCGGTTTCCAGGAAGTACTGAAGTGTATCTTCCAATCCATATATATTTTGCGAAATTTCATTTGACGGCTAAGATGTGCCACACGTTGCATTAAAGTACCCAAAAAATCGTAAAACGCGAATAATTTCCGAGCTCGTGAGCTGAACATATCGCAATACTCCATTCGGCATAAAATGAGCTTACCCCGAGCTCATTTTTCAATATTAGGCATTGAAATTCCAAAAAGTGCAAGAACTTACACCGCAACAGAAAGCAAATAGACTCAAAAGAGCTAAAGAGTTGCTTCGCTTGGCCGAAAGTGGTGAACTGCCGAATTTGGTTTTCTCCGATGAGAAAACATTCGCTGTCCAGCAGTTTGAAAACTAAGAAAAATATTGTTTTTACTTGCCAAAGAGATCCGCTGAAAATGTTCACCTTCGGTTGGCCACCAGAACTCAAGCGCCGGCCATGGTGATGGTGTGGGCCGCCATAACAGCCGATGGTCGCTCTCCGCTCGTATTAATCGACCGTGTCATCAGAATAAATGCTGAATATTATCGCGAAAATATTATGGAGGATGTATCAAAGCCTTGGACACGCAAACATTTTGGCCTCAGACCTTGACATTCCAACAGTACTCAGCACCATCGCACTCAGCACGCTCCTTCCAAGAATGGTTACAAAATGAGGTTCCTCGCTTCATTTCCAGTGCACAATCTCCGGATACCAATCCATTGGACTATTGTGTCTGGAGTATTTTGAAAAGCAAAGTTGGCACTAAAAAATACCAAAGTGTCGATCACCACAAGCAAGCGATTCGCCGGGAATGAGCCAAAATAACGCAGAGCAACATTCGGACAGCGTGTGACGGTTTCATTGACCGTTTGAAGGCCATAATTCGTGCCAAATGTGACCAATTCGAATAAATCTAAACTTATTCTAAAATTTGATGCTATTTCCGACATTGTTTGCATTCATTCATACTGTATTTTCTTCTATATTACAAAAAATAAAAATTTTAATTTTTATTTTCAAAAATGTATGTGTCATCCTGCTTTTTAACATGGTGCTTTATTATGCTCTAAAGAAAGTAAATGCGATTCATTTGTACTGTACAAAATAAATCAAATAACCAATGCCATAAACCAAATATCAAGACCTGGGGTTTATGTCTCAGCTTGAATTAGCTTAATTCCTAAAATTACCACCCTGTGATTCCCTCAAAAATTAATTTGCTTTAAACATGAAATTATAAACTTAATTAGCGTCTTGATTTATAAATTGAGGTGTCAAACCTAGCTGTTTGGACTAGTATTAAAATGAAGTGGATTTGTTAACTGCCATTGGTTTACGTATACACACTGCTTTCATCATTGCTGTGACAATTTTTCAATCAATAGGTGTGTCTGGTTACTTTTCCAGTAACATTTATTCAGTAAGTTCTAGTTCAGAGAGTAAGCCTTTCTTACTCTCTTTTGTGATAATACTGAAAAAAGTAAACAGACAACATTTAGTAAGATTTAGCAAATAAACAGCTGATTCAAGAAAACATTTGATTTGCGCCAAAATAAACAACAAACAAAGGACGAACACATTTATTTGCATTGCATTTAATATTAAAAATAAAATGAATAATAAAAGAAAAATTGATCTGGTATGTTCCCCGGGAACATTTAACCTTCCTGCATCAATACATTGCCCTCTATCTGGAACTTGCCAAAAAATATATAAGGAATTAGTTTCTAATTTAATGAAACTTTGCACTACTTACGAATTTTCTTCCATTTTCTGTAATTTTTATACAACTTAACTTGAAATTGAACTTTGCAAATTAAAAAAATGTTTTGAATAATTTTTGTGTTTGGTCAGAAAACAGCTGATCAGAAAATGTCTGAGTTGCAAAATCTTACTGAATAAAATTCTTTCAGTAAACTCCAGCAACTTTGTTGTTGTTCAACTGTCAAACTTGCTCTCTCACTTGACTCTCTTTTACTGGATTTTTGTGTAAACAGACAACATTTGGTAACAATTGTTACCAAATATCGAGTTAACAGACAGAGCTAATATTTGCATAATATTCTTAGAAATGACTCTCCGAACGGTCAGAAGTGCATAAAAATCTCTGTTATTCTAAATTAGATGATCTGTTTTCATACTGTAAGAATCTACTAGATTTTACTATTTTCTTCGATATTATGATGGAAAATTCGTTATCGTAGTAAAAAGTAGTGTATTCTTGCAGTACGGGAGCAGACCAAGAGTAATATTTATTATGAATGCCAAAAAAATAATTTTTCAGCAGCTGAAATATGTATATATATTTATCTCTTTAAAAACTGGAGGCAGGTCCTCCTCCAGCTAGTCCACTTTCTATTAGAATATAAGAAATAGGACCATACATCATATGAACGATATTTTCTTATATTATTCGTTGAGTTCGATAAAACACGTGGCAAGTTAAGCGAACACTTAATACAGCGCCATTTTGTAATTTTTTAAGCCCGTAGGCGTGATTAACTCTTTAAATGCGTCTTTCTTGTGAGCCGTCCGAAGACGAACTGATGTATATTTTTTAGTCGGCTATATTGAATATCAACTAATTTTTTAAGCATACTTTAAGAAGAAACGATTATTTTTTGGGAAAAAGCAGGATTGTATTTGAAATTATCTCTATTTGGCATGGTATTTCAAGCATATCGAGATCTTAGCATTAAATCGAAATAATGCTGTTAATCACTAGAAAAAATGTATATTGATATTATGATTCCGTATTCGTGGTCAAAATAAAATTCTATCTCGAATCAAGATATATCTCGATATATTTAAGATATAGCTATCTAAATCGCTACTACACCTAGGATGTTTGGTATTAAACATCCACGTTCCACGTTTTGGAACAGCTCCCATTTCAAGATAACTTCCAAATGTTGGTATTTTCGGAATTTTGGGTTCTCTTTGATACATCACCTTATTATGGCTTTTGTTTTGATACATCACCTTATAATTGCATCATGCTTCACCTCAAACAATAAAATTACAAACAAGACCTATATAAGGTCGGGCAGTAAGGACAGCTGAGTATTAAGTTTGCTGTCAAATTATATTTTGAAACCTATATACATATGTATATAAAATTATGTTAGATGTCAAAACAAAAATATTAATATTCAAGGTGTATTTAATAAGGTGTATGCATCAGATACAACAACAAATATTTTACAAAAACAACATTGTTGTTATAGAAATTAAATTGTCATGCTGACAATAAGTTTTTGACAAGAATAAACAAAAACAATTATTAATTTATTTTTGTCAAGAACTATTCTTTGAGAAATAATTAATGAATTTGTGTATTTTTGGGTTATTAGCGGTTTTAGGTCAGTAAAAAATAAAATTTAAGACTTGGTCGCGATTAATTTTAGGTTTCCCACATGCTGTCCATGGTTCCTTGTGATGTTGTTTATATTGTGAATTACAATCTATTTTTTCTATGAAGTGGCTAAAGACTAAATCGTGGAAGTTGTGTTGACCGTATAAAATCTTTCCATAGGCGTATTTAACCTCCGCCTAGGATTGTGCAAGCACCAAGGGGCCGAATCCAATATAGGCTAACATAATCTCCTCGATTTTATGAGTAGCTGGGATTTATGGACAGATTTCCACACAACATAAAATATGTGAACCAATCGGCGTACGGGGTTATAACTGATTTAATACTAGATTTCCTTTCCGTCCGCCTCTATGAATGTAGTCTTCTTGAATTTTTATTATTAGGAAAGCCTAAATTTAAAGACCATTTTTGAAATCGAAATGTTATTTGAAAATGCTTTTGACAATTTACTTTACAAACAAAAAAGAAAAAAGTTTGAAACCATATGATTGTCACTTACACCTTATTAAATACACCTTGTTAATATTTCAATATTATAACAACGTTACCTAAAATCCAACGAAGCGTACAAAAATATTCAACTTCCCCACTATGGCAAAATGTTTTGTACGGCCGTATTACCCAAATACGTCGAATCCATTTCTCTTAGCGAACTACACAAAATCGCGAAATAAAATTAAGAAATTATAAAATGTGTTCAACTATTTCATATTCTTATTGAAAAATAATTATATTTTTTTATGTTTTGTTTCTATTTTCAAGTTGACATAGTTGAATTTTTTCAACTTTGAAAATTCGTACGTCGACGTATTTCGGTAACATGTGGTAACATGTGTTCTACTTTTGTGGTGAAAAACGTCGAACGAGCTAATTGAATTTTAGGTAAGGCTGTAAATTGTGTTGTGTTTTGCTTGTGTTTTTTATTTAAAGGCGAAACAATTAGTTTTCGCCTCGGAAAAAATTGACGTTAAACTTAAGTTTTCTCTATGAATTCGCTTACTGGCCGACCTTATATGTGCCTAGATTACAAAAGTAAAAAACATTTTGTACAAAATTTCAAATTTGTTGAAAATACATGAGTGGACATTACTATTTTTCCAGTAAGATTTTTCAATACTCAGTAAAACAACATTTAAAATAGCTCCCTCGATTCAAACTCTTTTACTGAAGTTTTGTGTAAATAGACAACATGCAGTAACATTTTGTAACAATTGTTACAAAATATCGAATACGTAGACAGATTTAACAACGTTACCTAAAATCCGACGGGGCGTGCACAAATATTCAACTTCCCCACTATGGCAAAATGTTGTGTACGGCCGTATTACCCAAATACGTCGAATCCATATCTTCAAGCAAAACAAAATTGAAAATTTATTAAATTAATCCACATATTTTTAGTTTCCATTCAAAATTTCAAATTTCCAGAATGTTTTGTTTTTGTTTTCAACAAAAGAAAAAAATGAAAAATACGTTCTGTCAAAGTTGAAATTGTTCAACTTGAAGTTTTGTACGTTCGACGTATTTCGGTAACATTCATATAAGTACATGTGTTCTCCTTTTGTGGTGAAAACGTCGAACGAGCTAGTTGAATTTTAGGTAAGGCCATGACACAATGAATAGGTAGTCCATTTAGCGCAGCTGATGTCTTGATTAACTGTCAAAGTGGGTAATTTCTACTTGAATTCGATGTGCAGTGTTTCCAAACATTTGAAATATTATATGGAAAAATTTGACAGATAATCGAGACAAAAACAAAGGTTATTGTTGTGATACATCACCTTCTTATTGCATAATGGGTAAGGCTGTAATATGTATTTTACAATTATTGACATTTACTTTCATTTATATTGTTACGTTCTTGGGTTTTACTAAATCCCGTGTAGACGTTGTTTTATTTCCCGATACAATTCGTACCAAATAAAACGCAGGTTCTTTCGGATTACGATTATTACAATGATTTTATTCACACAACTTTACTTTGCACTTTACTTTACACGACGGTTTCAATTCGCGATCTGATTCACAACTGACTCACTGCCTTTCCATTTCCCCTATTTATATGAGCCTTGCTTGTCGCTACAGAAGTTTCTAGACGATCTGGTAACACCTAGATCACGAACAATCTACCAATGCAACAAACACACATACAAACTTACATTGAGTAAACAATAACAACAACACATATACAGGCGAGGGAATAACAAAGAAAGAGGAATAACAACAACACATATACAGGCGAGGGAATAACAAAGAAAGAGGAATGACGTTTAACAAGAATTGTACGACAATAACAAAAATAGAAAATGAAAGAGGAAATGGAAGGATGTAGAAAAATCTATACAGTAGTTGTTGTTGTGAAGTTATTCAAATAAACTGCGTAGTACAAATTTACGTTACAATTAAAATTCTTAAATTAACGGAATTCATCTAAATTAACTTAAATCTAAAGTTATATTCGTAACATTGCCCCCCGCTTAAGCCTGTTCGTCCCGAATAGGCACAGTTCCCGTTCCGTAGGGGGTCAGCCGCTCCAAATGTACAACTTTCATCTTCGACCTGGGACTGTCGCTCCTCTGGATGCGATAAACGACGTCATTTATTTTCGTGACAATCTTGTAGGGTCCTTCCCAGTGCGTTTGCAATTTGGGGCATAGTCCTTTTTTTCGTTGTGGGTTGAACAATAGTACCAGTTGCCCTTCTTGGAACCCATCGGTATTTGCCGCTCGATCGTACCTTGCCTTCATGCGGTCGCTAACCATTTTTATTCGATGGCGAACTGCATCGTGGACTTTACTAAAAGAGTTTTGACTGTCTTCATCTTGGTTCGCATCGTCGTTTGGGGTAGCACCGAATATCAAATCGCCAGGTAGCTTTAATTCGTTTCCGAACAGAACTTTGGCTGGGGTCCGTGATGTGGAATCATGAATGGCCGATCTATAAGCCAGTAAAAACTTTGGAATATGCTCATCCCAGTCTCGTTGGCCACTGTCCACCACTTTCCGTAGATGTTCTTCAAGGGTGCGATTGAATCTTTCCACCATGCCATCTGATTGTGGATGTAGGGGCGTCGTTCTGGTTTTCTTGATTCCGTAGGAGTCACACATTTCCTTGAAGATCGCTGATTCAAAATTCCTACCTTGATCGGAATGAACCTCAGATGGAACACCATAGCGACAAATCCAATTTTTGCTGAACACATCCACAATTGTCCTGGCTTCTTGATTTGGGATAGCATAAACCTCTGGCCATTTGCTGAAGTAATCCATGACCACTAAGACATACCGGTTCCCAGAGTCGCTTGTGGGGAACGGTCCAGCTACATCCATTGCGATTCTTTCAAAAGGGGCTCCTGAATTATACTGCTGCATGTAACCTCGACTCTTCCGTGTTGGACCTTTAGCTCTTATGCACCTTTCACAATTGGCGATCCAGTCGGCAATGGATTTTTGACAGCCGACCCAGTAGAATCTCTGCTTTACCTTTTCAGCGGTCTTTGCTATGCCAAGATGTCCTCCACTTGGCCCATCGTGAAACTCCGACAAGACATCTCTTATTTTGGAGTCTGGGACGACGATCAAGTTCCGGTGAGATTTACCGTCCTCACTTTCCCATTTGCGATATAAGCAACCATCTATTATAAGTAGACTGTCCCACTGGGCCCAATAGGATTTTAAAAGAGGGCTTTCGGAGGTAATTTCTTTCCGACTAGGTCGCTTGCCCGTTTCTATGGCCGAAATTATTTTGCCCAGAATGGGATCTCTTCGTTGTTCCGTCGACCAATCTTCACCCGACTCAAACTGCAATCGTCGGACATCAACGATATTCTCTTTGCACTCAGCCTTTGAGCAGTGCCTGTATTCTGCCTTGCATGGCCGACGAGACAGGGCATCAGCATTATCGTGTTTTCCGCCTTCTCTGTGCTCGATCCTGTTTAACGGTGACTCATTGGTGGACTGTTGAGCCATTCTTCTACCATCTTTCGTTAGAGGTGGTGACGATGACCTGGATCGTTTGCGCTTAGCTCTGCATTCGCGCGCAATATGACCTGCTTTATCGCAGTTGTAGCATCTAACCCTGGGCTTAGTCATCCTTACTAACTTTGTTTCTTCTATTACCCGCCTCATGGCGTCCTTGATCAAGTTAACGAGAGATTTGTGTTCGCAACATTCGGTCTCCAGTTGGCGAATCTTGTGGGTCTGGGGCTTAACAATTATTCTTGCCATCTCTTGGGCAAGGGCAAACGACACGGTTTCGGCAAATGACGCTTTTGGTGACGCATATGTTGCACATTTAATCTCAGGGTCACGTATGCCATTCACAAAGGTTTCGATTCTAATACGGTCCACCAATGGGTAATTCTCTCCTGGATACGCCATTAGCACCAAACGTTCCACCTCAGCTGCAAAGTCTTGCAACGTCTCGTTTGCCCTCTGTACTCTTCCCCTTAGTTCCATAAGGTAGATGTTTTGTCGCTGTCGTTCCACGAATTTCTAGAAGCCACTGTCTCGAACTGTAACTTGAAAACATTGAATGACGTAGAGCCGTCGAATACAGGAGGTTTGATTTTTAGTGTGTTATCGGGAACTCGCACCGGACCACCTTTAATTTCCAATTCCGACAATTTCTTCTCCAGATTCGTAACCCTGTGGTCGTGGACCAGAAATTTCTAGTCAACCGACTGCACTTTCTTATCCAACTCTTTAATTTGGACCTCCACGGTTTCCACTCTCCTTCCAATAACTTCTGTAATGTACTCGAGTTTCTCGTTCGTTATTCTCGAATTTTCTTCGAACATTCTTCTCGTGTTTTCTTCTAAGTTTCTGGAATTCTGTTCGAACATTCGTCTCGTGTTTTCTTCGCTCCTTCTGGAATTTTCCTCAAACATTTTAGCCAGCATTTCTCTGAAATCGTCACCCCTGGCAGCTACTGACGAGACTTCCCCACAGTTGGATTCGCCCATTTCCGATAAATCCACTTCATCCTTACTGTCAAACTCATATGTATCGATGTTCATACCACGGCGCTCGAACTCATCCAACAGACGTTTTTGTAGTTCAGCCTTGTTGCCAGTAGAGGACAATTCCAATTTATTCAGCTCCTTCTTCAAGTCTTCCACTCGTAGATCCTTAAACTTCATCGTAGTATTATCGTAATCCCACTTCTGACACCAATTGTTACGTTCTTGGGTTTTACTAAATCCCGTGTAGACGTTGTTTTATTTCCCGATACAATTCGTACCAAATAAAACGCAGGTTCTTTCGGATTACGATTATTACAATGATTTTATTCACACAACTTTACTTTGCACTTTACTTTACACGACGGTTTCAATTCGCGATCTGATTCACAACTGACTCACTGCCTTTCCATTTCCCCTATTTATATGAGCCTTGCTTGTCGCTACAGAAGTTTCTAGACGATCTGGTAACACCTAGATCACGAACAATCTACCAATGCAACAAACACACATACAAACTTACATTGAGTAAACAATAACAACAACACATATACAGGCGAGGGAATAACAAAGAAAGAGGAATAACAACAACACATATACAGGCGAGGGAATAACAAAGAAAGAGGAATGACGTTTAACAAGAATTGTACGACAATAACAAAAATAGAAAATGAAAGAGGAAATGGAAGGATGTAGAAAAATCTATACAGTAGTTGTTGTTGTGAAGTTATTCAAATAAACTGCGTAGTACAAATTTACGTTACAATTAAAATTCTTAAATTAACGGAATTCATCTAAATTAACTTAAATCTAAAGTTATATTCGTAACAATATTATAACAAAATAAAATCCAGATGCGGACAGACAAAAATGTTTGATTTTGAACTTTTGCATGAGAAACAACAACGAAAGATTTTTATCGGTAAAACAATATTACTAATAATGAAACGATACTAAAGAAATTAGATGAACTAGTGAGATTGTATAGTTCCGTTTGTTCATTTCTCTGAATAGTTGGAATGAACTTGTCGTTCCGTCACGACACACCATCTATCCAACCAGCCGGCCGGCGAACAGTTTTGTTTTGGAATGTTGAAATCAGCAGCTTCAAGAAGTCAACAGTTTTTAAGATTTTACGGAAATATGTCTGGAGGTTTAGCTCTCAAGGAAGTTGTTACCAGCTTGGAACAATTTGCCCCCTTATCCTATGCCGAGAAATGGGATAACGTGGGTTTGCTGTTGGAACCATATGATCAGAAGTAAGGGAATTACCCTCGAATGCGATATTTTATTTAATATGTAATACATATATATATCATTTCCCTTTTAGACCCGTGGAGAAGATTCTACTCACGAATGATTTAACGGAGGCTGTTATGCGGGAAGCCATCGACAAGAAAGTCAATATGATTCTATCGTATCATCCACCAATATTTGCTGCACTCAAGAGGATAACCCAGAAGTATGTAACGGATTTTGGCAAAAGTTGAATATATGAACTGAACTGGGATCGAACTGAAATTTTACCATACATAGGTTTTGGTATGGTAATTATGGCAATATATATTTTTCTGAGGGAACTAAATAGGTATTTCCGAGACGGACCTACATTCTGTATTTAAAAAAATGCTATACCTACTATTAGAGGTTTATATTTTATTAAATTCGAACACTGTACTAAAAGAATTATTGTTTTAAATTTCATATATTGCTATAAAAATGTTATTGGAATTAATTTTTGGCATCAACTATTTCAAAAATTGTTAATTTTTACGAAGGTTTTGTTTGCGTTAGTTGAGCTGTTCATCTGTCCATAGGAGAAGTATGGACTTTCCCCACATAACCAATATATAATAAGCTTACAGTACATAACACTGGTACAAATGTCGGATCGATTTCGGTCCAGCTTCTATTTTCAACTTGTTCCCTGATTTCTCATAAAAGTTTTATTAAACAAATATAAATATTTTCGTTTGTATTTTAGAGATTGGAAACAACGTATTGTAACTATGTGCTTTGCCAACTCCATTGCTATGTATTCACCCCACACAGCCTGGGATGCTACGTTGGGTGGTGTAAATGATTGGCTCGCAAGTGCATTGCCAGTGAAGGATGTCAAACCCATACAGGTATTTATTAAATAACAATGAATAAAATATAATCTTAGACTAAATATAGGGTAAGTTTTCTTAATATTGACATGTAAAAGTAAAAAAAATCCTATCACTGAATATGAAAACTACATTGAATAATCTTCAATAATATTGTCATCTGTCTCTGAAATTCTCTGTCATCTATCTCTGAAAAAGTTTTCTTAACCTATAAAGTGAGTGTATTAACCATGCCGAGTATTTGATAATTTTTTCCTTAAGTTGGCAACTTAATTTATAATTTCATTTTTTAATCAATTAATTTTAATTGTTTGGCCCAATATAGATGGGAAAGTATCATGGTACAATTATAAAAGGTAACAGCAAATCCCAGCTGATTTGATTCCAAAGTAATACTAGTGTCAATATGAATTTGAAAAATTATGTTTTTAAAAATCACCCAACAGGAAAATGGGAACGCATACAATTTGTAATTGTTCTTTATTAAATGTGCTCCCGTATTCAATTTACTCAATCTGCCTGCTGGGAAAGTTTGAGGAAGCAAATCTTTCTTCAAGGAATAATTCGTTATTCCTAGCATTTTCATATGTGTTACACATATATATGGCAATGGCTCAATTATAGGAAAGATGTGGAAGCGATGGAAATGTAATTTTGATAGATTTTCATTCATGTTTTTCAATTTTTATTTTGAGGATTCGAAAATATTTCATTTTCAAAATAAAAATAATTTGATGATAATTTGTTTGTTTGTTTACATTTTTCTGTCAAATGAGTTGGCACTAGTAGAACTTACAACAACAAATTTCCATGTGGTTGTTGTATCGTTTTTTGTACAACAACACTTGCTGTTACCTTTTATTATTATACCATGGGAAAGTATTTTAATAACAATTTATAAAAGAAAGTAATAAACAAATCGATCAAATATATAATTTTCTTCAATTACAATACGATATGCCGACTATAGAAACATGTCATGACGACGATTAGTAACTGGTGTCGAATATTGCCAAAGAAGCACTATTTTACTAAATTGTCAAACTAAATAAAATGTTGTTCATGACATCGGGAAGCTTCAAAAGTGATAGCTACCGAAATGACAGGTGTACAAAGTTCTATCGCTATCGGAGAAATATTTAATGTCTTTAGTACAACATTTACATAAAATCGGTCGAAAATGTATATGGGAGCTATATCGAAATCTGAACCCATTTTCACGAAACTTAGCACGCATCATTCTAGACTGAATTCAGTACGCTACGCAATATGTCGTGCAAATCGAAAGAAATATATGGGCTTTAATGCACTATTTACACAAAATCGGAAGAAAATATGTGTGGGAGCTATGTCTAAATCTGAACCAATTAAAAAAAGAAAAACCTAACACACGTCACTCTAGACTCAGTTTGGTACGCTGTACAAATTTTAGTCTCAACCGGATTATTATTAGTCATTTTGTTGTACTAAAATTGTGTTGTAGTTACGTCCTTTTGTTTCAAAAATATCGTGTCAAAAGGACGTAACAGACATAAAACCTTTAAAAACGAAAAAATATATAAATATTTTTCCAAAAAATAAATACGCGGTGCGGTAAAACTTTGAAAAAATTTCCATCTATATTCAATTTTTATAGATTTTATAATGTTTTTTGCTTCTCCTGTAAAATTAGTAAAAGTGTAGTTACGCCCGTTTGCATTTATGATGACGATATACATTGATACGGTATAAATGTACCTCATTGAAATATTGATTTTAGACACCATGTTTTTTTGGACCAAATTCGTTTTAGAATATTTGTAGTCGATTTACAAATGTCCGTTCGTCCGTTGTCCTTCTGTCTGGCCGGCTCACGGTAACTCTTGAAGGGAATAATCGATTTCATCCAAACTTTGCATATCTTAATATTTCTTCCAAACTTAGTTCAAGTTCGATGATGGGGAATATCGGTCCATTCCTTCTGGTACGTCCCACACAAAATGGTGAAAATTGTGCAAAAAATAATTTTATAATATCATGCGAACAGACAATACTATTTGAACCAAACTTTGTACAACCTACAATCTTAACCAAGCCTAAATCAAGTAGAATGATGGACCCATTCCTTCTGTTACCTCTCCCACAAAGCGTCAACATTTTCAATATTTATAAATCCAATATCAGGCGAATGGAATGTTCGATTTGAACCAAACTTTGCACAACTATAATTATTTTTACGAAGCCTAGATCAAGTCCGAAGTTGGGCTTGTCTGCCCTCTCCTCTCATCTCGTATAAAATGTTATAATTATAAGATACGCTTTGGTGATTTGCTGAATTTATAGTTATTTTAAACATCGTTCCTTTTAGTTTAGCAAATTTGTCAATTCACTGTACTGTAATTTGGAGAAGTCAATTGGATTTTAACCCTTTGAGCCCCGATTTTTTTCCCCGCAATTTTAGAACAAATTTCTGTTCACAGATTTAGAGCAACTATCCTAAATAGGATATGCACAAATCGTTACATCCATGCACTCGGGACATACAGTACATTCTTTCGGAAAAATTGAAGTCCAATATAAAGAAAATCTAATGCAAAATAGGCAGAAAAATTATTTTAAATTATTCTCTATATTCATTTTTACAAAAATCAAAACTTAGCACGCATCATTCTAGACTCAATTCAGTACGCTACGCAAAATTTCGTGCAAATCGAAAAAATGTAGGGGCTTTAATGCACTATTCACACAAAATCGGAAAAAATATGTGTGCGAGCTATGTCTAAAACTGAACCGATAAAAAAAACAAAACACACGTCACTCTAGACTCAATTTGGTACGCTGTACAAATTTTAGTCTCAACCAGATAATTGTTAGTCACTTTGTTGTACTAAAATTGTGTTGTAGTTACGTCCTTTTGTTTCAAAAAATATCGTGTCAAAAGGACGTAACAGACATAAAACCTTTAAAAACAAATATATATATATATATATATATACATATTTTTTTTTCAAAAAATAAATACGGCTCTATAGTTCGGTTAAATTTTGAAAAAATTTCCATCCATACTCCATTTTTATAGATTTTATAAAGTTTTTTGCTTCTCCTGTAAAATTATTAAAAGTGTAGTTACGTCCGTTTGCATTTATGATGACGATATACATTGATACGGTATAAATGTGATTTTAGACCCCATGCTTCATTGGACCAAATTCGTTTTAGAAAATTTGGAGTCGATTTACAAATGTCCGTTCGTCCGTTGTCCTTCTGTCTGGCCGGCTCACGATAACTCTTGAAGCGAATAATCGATTTCATCCAAACTTTGCATATCCTAATATTTCTTCCAAACTTAGTTCAAGTTCGATGATGGGAAATATCGGTCGGATCGGTTCTGGTACCTCCCACACAAAATGGTCAAAATTGTGCAAAAAATAATTTTATAATATCATGCGAACAGGCAATACTATTTGAACCAAACTTTGTACAACCTACTATCTTAACCAAGCCTAGATCAAGTAGAAAGATGGACCCATTGGTCCACTCCTTCCGGTACCTCCCCCACAAAGGGTCAACATTTTCAATATTTATAAATCCAATATCAGGCGAATGGAATGTTCGATTTGAACCAAACTTTGCACAACCTATTATTTTTACGAAGCCTAGATCAAGTCCGAAGTTGGGCCTGTCTGCCCTCTCCTCTCATCTCGTATAAAATGTTATAATTATAAGAGACGCTTTGGGGGTTTGCTGAATTTATAGTTATTTTAAACATCGTTCCTTTTAGTTTAGCAAATTTGTCAATTCACTGTACAGTAATTTGGAGAAGTCAATTGGATTTTAACCCTTTGAGCCCCGAATTCTTTCCCCGCAATTTTAGAACAAATTTCTGTTCACAGATTTAGAGCAACTATCCTAAATAGGATATGCACAAAATTTGACATAGTTACATCCATGCACTCGGGACATACAGTACATTCTTTCGGAAAAATTGAAGTCCAATATCAAGAAAATCAAATGCAAAATAGGCAGAAAAATTATTTTAAATTATTCTCTATATTCATTTTTACAAAAATCAAAAATAATTCTGATGGCAGAATTCATACAATACGAAACGATTTAAATAATTTGGACTTTATACACAAATTGGTACTGTACACAAATTTACCCTCTTCTCTATATTGAAAAGTTCATAACTTTACCAACATTTTGAATTTTTTTATTTTTATTTTGAGATGTGTCGTCCATAATTTCTACTAGCTGCATATTAAATATAAGATCTAAAATATTTTGCTACTTTTGGGCAACATTGGGCCATAAAGGGTTAACTCTGCCTTGAATTTAGAAAATTTCTAAATATGCATTTTGGTTGGACTTTAGAATTAGGTCCCAATACTTGAATTACACCTAAAATGCACTTTCATTCCGTTGTAGGCAATCAATGTAAAAATTAATAGATCGCCAAAAGCTTTGTAACATCTGCGACGAAAGCATTGAAGAAAGGTTTAAGTCACTAGCAAATATGGGAAGGTACGATATACTTTACCTTGAGGGTAGCAGGACAAAGAGTGGCGTGTTTCATCGGATGAACCCGAAGTTGAATACAGTTGTACCCAACCTGTCATTTTAATAGAATGTTGCACCCAAGGTTTATTCATAAGGTTAACAGGGAGGCGAATTCGAAGTCTTCATTGACTGTCAAATTTATTATATGAAGAATAAATAAACAAAAAATATTTTTATTCGAACCAAAATATATGTACGTGCTCATTACGTTTTCCTGAAAGATATTTTGAGTTTTTATCCTGTTCTGGTTGGTATTTCGCGATTGAAATGTTGACAGCAAGAGAAGACTAAGACATGAATTCGCCTGCCTGTTAACCTTATGAATAAACCTTGGTTGCACCCTTGGTATTGGGTTAATAGTACGATTACATTTAACCATATTTCGTTAACCCAGTGGGTTTCAATTGTCAATTCCTTTGCATATATGTCAAAAAATCCTCTTAAAGTAGGTTAACCCGATAAAAAGTTCTAATGTATATGCCGTTTAAGGCAAATATTATTTCCAAAATCTTTATATACTTTGATGTGGCTTTTCTTAATTTGTTAATTATGATAAATTTATTATCATAATGATTGGTCAATTTTTGCTTTACAGCCTTTTGACGCTATGTGTAATACATTCAATTTTCAATGGCATTAATGCGATAGAGAGATTCCATAACAACGATCACTGTTGGCAACAACAACACACACAAACAAATTACTGATTAATTAAGTAATAAACAAAAGAAGTGGTCATTAAACAATTAAATGTCAATAGAAGCAATACGACAAACAAACGCTCGTACATATGTACCCCTGTGCATTGTTTTATGTTATGACAATTTTTAAGCGAATTGACGTAGGTATTGAAATTTTTAGGGAGATGAAAAGTCAGTTTTTTGCTCTACTTGCTGTTTTCCTTTTCATAAAACCGACAGTAAATTTGAAATGGCGCCTATAAAGTTAAAGAACGTGTGCCGTCTACGGATATAACATCGCTGTTAGTCACTTGGAAAATTTTAAAAATAGATATTTATCTGGATCATTTAACATTTCCAAATCGGGTGGTTGTCTACTGATAACAAAATAAGATGTTTTTTGTTGCTCCGACGTATTGCTAATATCGAATAGAGTATATCGGGGCAAGTGTTTGAGTCGGAGATATTTTAATTGTGTATAATTGGTAACTTTCTAATAATTTCCATTTCAAATTGTTCTCCATTCCATGATTAGGTATATAGGTACATGTTTGGTCAATTATAAAGGCACCGGCCATACATAGAATTAAATCAGTATGATGAAAAATTAATTATTAATTTCAAAATTATTTTCACAGACCTTAAATTGAAGTTAATTGAAATACAGTGCTTTTTAAAAATGACAAAAGATATTTCAATTATTTGTGTATGAAATGGAGACCTTACTACTACGCTTACTACGCTTTATAGTAAGCCCAAGTAGTTGTGCCAACATTTGACAAATGGAGACCCCACACTTGGAAAAAGGTAGTAAGTTTGATCCGGCTGTTCTAGATGTGGATGCCTTGGCACCTACAGCTGTACCTGCTACAAGTGCACCAATTCAAAACCAAAATGATGACGAACCGGATATTCCTTTGGCAAACGAACATGTCAAGACTGATGAGAATCAGTCTTTGGCTGACAGGACTGTAGTTCTAGGAGGGGACGACCTACATGGAACTCTAGTCTAGAGGAACAAACCAAGGAACTCTTCGACCAGTTAGACAGACTGACACCGGAAGATCAATGTGGGGACACGCTTCCGGAGGAACTGCTATTAAATCTCACCCTGACTGATGATGAGCTGGACACCACGGTGATCCCAGCCAAGTCTACACAGGGGGATTGCCATATTAGTAACGAAGGAAGTGTGGACCCTATTGTCCGACCGACCTCCAGTCTGACTTCAACAGGTCCTGTGTCGGCACCAGCCGACAAACTTCAGAGGCAATCTGCAACAGAGGTGATATCCGACGATGGGGAATCTGTTGTTACACCGGAAACGGACAGAGCCTCGAAGGTTGGGACGGCTCGAGAAGTGACTGATGCGAAGCACTACAAACGTGCTGTTTCGTATCTTCGCAAATTCGTGGGGCGAGACGCGAATTTGATCTCGGAGAGGGAGGTACACCTCATCAAGGGTAAGATGAGATATGTTAGGAAATTCGAGAGAATCTATCCTCACGCTCACCATCGTGAACTCGAGATGGACAAGATCTCCCTCTGATGATGAGATGGTCACATCTGACTGATGCGAAGGAAATGCGTGAGGAAATTCGAGAGAATCTATCCTCACGCTCACCATCGTGAAATCGAGATGGACAAGATCTCCCTCCCGAATCTCATTACTCGCACAAAAGTAGTAGAATCGGCGAAGCCCATTGTCTCTGACAAAGGTGCTAAGCCGACTTCTGACCTGAAGCCCAGCTCTAATCCGAACCCGAACAAAAATGCACAGGAAAAGGCAACTGAGAGTATCCCAAAGCAAAATGTTACCCATAAGGATGTCACTTTTGACAGAAACTTTAAGTATTCCGCACAACCGACACATATCAGCAATAAGTTAAAAAAGAAGAACAGGACCCTCAGTTGCCGTTCAACTGCGCAGAGCTTTATAACAGATGGTCTGGTGCTACTCAATGAAGACGTATCTGGACTTGTCAGAGGCTTGGACTTCCTCATGACGGCAGTGAACCATCTACATGAGGAGACAAATATCCATCCCATACGTCACCGTATCTGTGTCCTTTTTACCAGCTTGGGTATTTCTGAAAGGATCTGCACGACCTAGAGAGTTGCTATAATATAAAAGAGATCCTCTAGAACAGGAAGCCTATCCAGAAAACTTTAATAGAATGTCTGTTGCAGTTTTCATCTCGTATTCGCTGAAGGACTATTCGTTGACTAGTGTTGAATAACTCGATTCTTTAATTCCGATGAAGACTCAGGTTTCCATGCGATTTATATATATTTTTTAAATATTATAAACAATCCCGTAGATTATATATATATATATATATATATATATATTATATTTTATCATTTGATAATCTTTCTCATTCTCTCTATAAATTCATAATTTCGAAAGAATATGCGTGTGTGTATGTGGTGCATTCAAGGTAAATATTACCATAATTTGTTTATTAGATTCACTATTAAATATTATTTGGAGTTTTGTTTTTGTACATATTTTTTCTAAATAAATTATTTACAAATGAAATGATTGGACATTCTGCTTGTCCATTTTGTTTAGGCCTTAATCTCTTTTTTGTCATTAACCATAATTGCTTCAACTTCTTTATATTTAATACCCTCCTTTTCGGTAGTTTTTTCTTCCTCGTCTTTGTTGCTATTACGGAAGAAGATCTTCTTAATTAGATAGATTATAAGTAATGGAATTGGTGTCATCATTGAATTGGCCATTGGTACAGCACTTGTCATATCCGCCTGTGGTTGTGGCAACGTGAAATTCAACATGAAGATGGCAATACCAATATTTTGTATACCCGTCTCAATGGCAATTGTGATGGCATCACGCGACGATTGACGGCATATTTTGGCCATAACCCATCCGAGTAAGTAGCCCAACCATGAGAGGGCACTGCTGGCAATAAGAATCTGGAAAGGAAAGAGGAAGTAAAATTAGTTGTAGGAATTTTCATAAATAAAAAAGAAAATACGCAAAAAGAGTCCAAAGTGTCCTGTTATAAAATTGGGTGATGTATTTATAGTGGGAAATACATATTGACCTAATATGCAAATTAAATTTATATCAATATCAATTCTACCTAGATAAAATGCATAGTGAAAAATCGTTTTAAATAGCGCTACAATACCTAAAAGTTGATAAATTCCCCAAGTTATATTGTTTCTAAAATTCTGATAATCAGGCTAACTCTGTTAATTATAGAGCTTCTGAACATTGCGGGGCACATTTAAATCTATATATCCAGCAATATAGAAACAATCTATATTTTTATCGATCTCAGAAATAATGTCGGGAATCAGACAAAATTTAAAAAATGTTTTGACTTATGGAGGGGATATTAATTTTGTCACTCCGTTTGAATACTTTGAAATATTTTATGCCCATGTCTGTCGGTTGAAATCGTAATAGAGTTCACAACATTAAAAAATAGTAGTTTGGTATTCGATACAGGATAAACTGGTCTATAATATAAAGTTGGCATAATATTTCAATGATATTTTCAAGGTCCTTGCTTGATTTTCTAGACTATGATGTCAGAGAATAAAGAACATCCTGCCTTAAATTTTTCAATATTAGGATTTTATTTTAGGATTTTATGCGCCTTTGACATCAAGAACAAAAAAATGTAATTGGCTGTTTGTTGTGGATAAATAGTTGGGGTCTTCTAAAAGAGGTTTACATCCCCCTTCAGATGAAATGAATCCAAAGCCACCTGACAACCTCGGCTTCAACACATGATGAGGATAACACAGAATGGAAAAGGCAGGAGCGCCTCCCAGAGGAAAACTCCAAAACCAAATAAGCAAAGACCCCAACCACTGCATAAAATTGAAGGAAACGTTGTTTCTAGACAACAGTAGATGGCAGGTTACAACAGACTAATCATCTACTTAGCTGGAATAACTGGAACAATGATTAACAAAGCTATCACACAAGAACTAATTGAGCTAGATGGCGATGTTATAGACCGGAAACATCCCGGAACAATACGCCGCCTATTATCCAAAAAAAAGTTCTATATTTATATAGTTTATGTGACATATATCCTGCGGTTCGATTATCCAAAAAAAAAAATCCTATATGTATATAGTTTATGTGATATACCCTGCGGTTCGATTAAGGTCACTTTCCAATTATATTGACAAGGTAGAATACCGAAAGGGCTCATTGCCACTTAACTAATTTTGAACGTCTTCAGACATGTTGGAATGCATGTAAATGTCCGCTGGGAATTCAGACTCGAATACCAAAAACAAGTAAAAAATATCAGTCGATGTTGCCGACAGATATATACCCCAGCCTATGGTTTGTAGAATTCAGAATTAAACACATGTTTTATTATTTGCAATATGAAATTATGACCCTATGTGGGCGAATAACCCGAAGGAGAGGACCACCTTCGGACTTGATCTGGACATAGTAAGGATAATAGGACATTCTATTAGCCTGATCTTGGATATTCAAATATTAAAAAATTTAATCATTTGTGGACCAATGGGTCCCATCATCGGACTTGATCTAGGCTTGTTAAATATAATAGGTAGTGCAATGATTGGTTCAAATCGGACATTTCATTTGCCTGATATTGGATTTATAGAAATTTAAAAGTTTGACCCTATGTGGGGGAAGTACCAGAAGAATTCGACAAATGTGTCCCATTTTCCTATTTCATCCAGGCTTGGTACATAACAGGTTGGACAAAGTTTGGTTCAAATCGGATAGTCCGTTCGCATGATATTATAAAATTAATTTTTTGCACAATATTGATCATTGATTGGCGGAGGTACCCTGTTCAAACTGGAACTATGTTTGTAAGAAATATTACGATGTGTAAAGTTTGGATGGAATGGGGTCTAAAACCAGTATATAGATGAGGCACATTTTGTCCGTATCGAAGCGTATATACTTTCATTAGCCATAAGGCTGAGGGTATTAAAAAATAATGCATTTTACAGGAGTTCTGTCTATCTAAAACTAAATTAATAAATTTATTAATAAAGTCCCCCACCATCCGCAGTATCTATTCAATAGTTCTTCCCTATCCCCAATTCGAATCGCATCAATCTGTGATTATATTCGAATTTAAGGATCAGTCTGGGGTTACAATCATTGATATGAGAAAAAATTAAAGCGCTTAGATGATCTCTTAGTTTCCATATAGATCTGTATAGCTTCCATATAAAGGAGTTTATTCGTATTGGGTACGGATTGATGTCAGCGTACAGAATGTATACAGAATATCATCCAGTGGAAATAGCTGCATTTCTTCTTCAACGGAAGCAGCTGAAAGCGTATTAACATTTTCGTATTTTTAGCCGATCTTCATAATAATTTAAAGTCTTTTCCTCACAATTTTTTTTTTTTTTTTTTGCATTTGACCTTTGAACGGCACTAGTAATAAAATGACTTTCCCTCTATACAATTTCAACGAATCACACCATAAAATGGTCATCCGATCGTTCAAATTAAAAAACAAAAAATTAAAAATAGTCACTTCACTTCCGACCCACTTACCTTCCATGAAAACAGCTTATAAATATAGGTATTGACAGTAAACGAAAATCCCATTATACCAACAACGAAAATCAATGCCAACGGCTTCAGCACCTTGATCATTTTTTTAGCAAAATTTGGTGCAAATTTCTGTAGGCCAATACCAATGCAAAGGGGCAACACCAGAGAAAAGCTCATGCTGGCAATCATTTTATACGGCACAATCAAATTACCATCCTCGAAGATGAGAGCACCCAAAGTGAAGATCCACAATGGCATCATGCCGAAGGCAAGCAAATTACTAATG
This sequence comes from Musca vetustissima, assembly GCF_032173495.1. Taxonomy (NCBI): domain Eukaryota; kingdom Metazoa; phylum Arthropoda; class Insecta; order Diptera; family Muscidae; genus Musca; species Musca vetustissima. Next base: position 175,951 of record NW_026889093.1, read on the forward strand.
GCTGTCATCGTAATGGACAAATTCAAATTGCCACTTAGCAGCACTGTGAAAATATTCGAAGCACCGCCGCCAGGTGTCGAGCCGGTGAAGAACAAACCTAAACGCAATTCAATCATATCACGGAACAGGAAATAACCGATGGAGAAACTCAAGATGGGCATTATTAAAAATTGACCGACAAAACCAATTGCGGGACCGATGGGCTTCAGCAGAATCCTTTTCAGAGCATCCAATTCCAAGGCCGCACCGAAGTTAACATACAGCAGCATTACAAACCCACCAACTAAAGTACGAAAAGCCACATCCAATTTGTCAATTTTACGCAATATTATCACATCCATAGTTTCGGCAGCTGTCTCGGTCTCCTGATTGGGGCGTCTCAGCTCTACATAGACGGGAGTGCGACCCAATAAGATACCCTCCATTGTGAAATTTCCCTTCCATGATGTCTGGCCAACTTTTAAGTCTTTGGCTGTTATGATATTGTGACTTAAACGTATCAAGCCCATATCGCCGGGTAGGATGTGCAATTCGAAATCAGGACCCCAATTTGGATCGATTTTGACAATTTCAATTTGAAAAACTTTGCTTTGTTTCATGGATACATTGACGAGTTTCTCTTCAAAGTTCACCTGCCACGTAGGGGCAAATTCTTTGGGGAAATCTTCATCGGTGGAATTCAAGGGATTGCCATTCGCATTTATGGTCACATTTTGAGTCAAAACACAATCCAGTGTCTGGATAATTAACAATACACACACGATATTTTTGAGGATTTTCATTTTGTTATCACTTTCTTCTTCTTCCTTTTCACAGTTTATTCAATTTATATATCCCCGTTCTTCGATTACTTTTCGTTCGTTAAGGACTCTTTTTTGTCCTTTTCAGCGTTTATTTCGCGTATGTCTAACACCCGCCCATTCGGCCAACCGACTGATTTAAATGTTTCTCATGCCGTTACTTTTATTCCAAATTTTAAATCGCCTGAAATGAAGATAAAGACCACTCTCTATCTGCCAATTAAGGGGACCCCCCCATTCTCGGTGTCAAAAATTTTTTTGATTTAATTCGAATCTACTCTAATTCTAGAATGTTCCTACAAAATTTCAAGTGAAAATCTCAAGAACTCTTGAAGATATAGCCGATTTATTGTGCAGCATCAAGTGACGGCTAAAGGGCTTCTCAAACTTTAAACGCGTTTTTCTCAAAACGAATGGCGGGCACGATAACTCAAAAACTAATAACACAGTGACACATTTTTCAACTTTAAAATCTTGAACCAATCGAGACCCCCAAAATCTTGAAGCTTGTGATGGTGGAAGAATATCCCTAGCTGGGTTTTGCATTATTAGCTAAGGTTTTTTTTAAATTCATTTTTAAAATATTCGACTGGGGCGGATTTTAGCACAATTTTTGAATAATACGTACATATTATTGAGTCTATATCTCGTGAACTATTCGAAATATTGCTTTTCTCTCTTAAGCAATATTTTTCCTCTTAATTAGATCTAAAAATATTCTCTTGAGATAAAACCAATAAAACAACACCATCATACTGAAAATAGCACAACTGCAAAAAATTAAAATTTAGACATACTTTTTCCATGTTTTTCACACTTTTTTCAGAAACTGCTACTGACTCGGCCAAACAGTATATGACAAGAAGATAGTCAATAGCAAATCAAACAACTTTTCTTAAAACCCCGATTTCATTGGTTGACTCCTTCACATAGTTATAGCCTCACAAATTCATCAAGATGAACCAAAGAAATTCACTCCCAATTGTATGTTTATAGAAATAAAAATTGCTATGCTTTTTTCAATAAATAGGTACAAAATTGAAGTAAAAATTAAACATGGAAAAAGTATGTCGAAATTTTAATTTTTTTGCAGTTGTGCTATTTTCAGTATGATGGTGTTGTTTCATTGATTTTATATCAAGAGAACATTTTTAGATCTAATTAAGAGGAAAAATATTGCTTAAGAGAGAAAAGCAATATTTCAAATAGTTCACGAGATATAGACTCAATAATACGTACGTATTATTTGAAAATTGTGCTAATTTTAAAAATTAATTTAAAAAAAAAGCCTTAGCTAATAATGCTAAACCCAGCTAGGGATTTTCTTCCACCATCACAAGCTTCAAGATTTTGGGGGTCTCGATTGGTTCAAGATTTTAGTGCTGCACAGTGTAATCCAATCGGTTTCAAATTTTGGCACGTTTCTCTGGGAGTGTGTAGCTCTCGTATGAACTAGGATCAAGCCAATCGGTGAAGATCTTCCTTATTTTTTAACTTAGTTTGTGGTAAAAAATAGGCGATTTTCCATAAAAAAATTTTCAAAGTTCCGCCATTTTGTTAATTGTTGTGCGAAGTCAATCCTAGTTCATACGAGAGCCAGACATGTCATCTTTCTAACACAGTTGGAATTTTCGGATTCCGATGTTCCAGTGAGGAGTTATCATGCCCGCCATCGAAAATATGGACTTTTCTTTGAACCCCAAAAATATCTTCAAATATATATGTGCCAAGTTACAAACCTTAACAAGCATTGGTATTCATTTACCAGCCCATTTAAAATCTTAAAAATAAAAAATCGAGAATGGGGGGGTTCCCTTAAACAGCAATTTCTTACATTCTGATCTGATATGGTTGATATGTTTACCACCACCGGCCCCCTTTCCGATTTTATTGCAGTTTATCGTTTGCCGATAGACGAATGTTGTAAAATCATAATGAGTATTCTTAAAAATTAAACGGAAATAATAGTCGTGTTTTTTCTTTCTTTTAATTGAACAAAGTTTTATAAAGTTCTCTGTGTTTGAAGAACATATATCGCTCGGTATGGCCATTTTTTGTCGGTCTATTTGAGAGCCCATTTCTAAGGTCCTCTTTTCGTATGTCACCTACATAACAGCTTAATTCGATTGTATCTTTTCAACGGTATATCCGCATTACTCTTTCTCAGTAGGTTGACGCCCAGAGGCTTTTTAATCCTCTTTGCCGAAAATTTGAATCGTTGAAGGTATATAAGCAAGCCTTTCAGTTAAAAAATGCGGGTGCCACCTTCAGAATACCGAATAATGTGCGGCGATTTTCGCCATCCATGATCCCGGAATAGCAAAATACAGCCTCATTCATTGTAAATGCAAAATGCGACTGAAACCCGTTAAAGGTTTACCACAGTCTGGCGGATCATGAACCCCATTTTTTATACCCTCATTCTTATTTGTAATGAACCTCATCGAAATATTGGTTTTAGACCCCATTTTTCTCTGGACCAAATTCGTTTCCGACAATTTGGAATCGATAACTCTCGAAGGTAGTAACCGATTTCATCCATTCTTAACAAATCGTAATATTTCTTCCAAACTTGGTTCAAGTTCGAAGATGAGGAATATCGGTCCACTCCTTCTGGTACCTCCCCCACATAATGGTCAACATTGTGCAAAAACGGACTATCCTAACGGACTATCCGATTTGAACCAAACTTTCCACAGCCTATTATCTTCATGAAGACTGCATCAAGTCCGAAGATGGGACCCATTGGTCCACTCCTTCTGGTACATTCCCCACATATTTGAATCTAATAACCGATTTAACCAGCATTAAATCAGAAATCTCTTTAATAAAAACATATATCTTATATAAAGTGAATAATAAAACCTGTGTGTAATTCCTCCGTAAACCATGGGCTAAGGCTATACAATAGTGACCAAAACTAACGCAACTGAATAAATAACCTGTAACTTTTTCAAAATAAAGTTAAAGTGAACGTATTTTCATTTAAAAAAATATATATAAACGCCAAATATTCTTTTGAAATAAAAAATATTATATGCAAAACAAAATTGACCCAAAGTTTACATGGTCAAAATTAAAGCAACTTTTAGATATTTTCTTACGTAAGTTTTGCTAGTAATCAACAGCGTAGCCATTATTTTTCATTACGGAGGACACCTACCAGGCATTGACTCAATAAAATGCTCTATTTGATCATTGTGTATACTTTTCCTTGCATCCTGAACCTTTAGGAAAAGGTTATGTCTGTTTATTAGTGGAACTCTTTTTTTGATTTTGCTATCTGATGATTGTTTTGGACATTATATAAACCCTGATTTTTGACTACCGCAACAGATCTTTGCAATGTTTTTATGTATGTTTTGAAACAACCAAACAAACGGTATATTTTCTTCAGCGAAGAGAAACATAGCGTTTCCAACACATTTGTATAAACAATCCGATCCTTTACTTCATAAATATCGTAAATATATCAATCTCCATAAAAAACAGCCAATATCATTACCGACTCTCCTTAATACTTCCCAGTACCTTCAATGCTGTGGCATGATTCCTTCATTTTTGAACTTTCTCACGATTTTTTTCATACCTGAGACTTTAATATTTAACTTTAATTCTTCCGAGAGCATAATATTTTTCCACTGAGTCGAATTCCAATTGATATGAGCTTTTGCGAAAGGCAATCTGGCTTTCCGATTCTTTTCAGAAATAATAGAACTTTCTTGGTAGTTTCCGGGCATTTATACCTGCTATCATAGCTCGTCCACGCTCTATTCTGTCTGTCTGTCCATGATTAGAAGAAATTTGGCACAGCTCATTCATTTGGCCCAAGGACGAACCCTATTGAAATTGGGAAAAATCGGTTCAGATTTAGATATAACTCCCATATATATTTTAGTCCGATATAGGGTAAATGGTTCACCAAAGTCCCTATATATCTCTCGATTTGCACGAAATTTGACACAGCATATTCACTTGAGTCTAGAATGATGTGTGCTAAGTTTCGTAAAATTCGGTTCAGATTTAGATATAGCTCCCATATATATTTTCGTCCGATTTAGGGTAAATGGTGCACCGAAGACCCTATATATCTTTCGATCTGCACCAAATTTGCCATAGCGTACTGAATCAAATCTAGAATGATGTGTGCTAAATTTCGTGGAAATCGGTTCAGTCTTATGTATTGCTCACATATATATTTTTGTCCGATTTCACAAAAATTGAACACCAAACTCCTAATGTTTGTCCGATTAACACGAAATTTTGCACAACGTATCAAATTGAGACTTGAATGACGTTACTGGGTTTTGTTGAAATTGGTGCAGATGCAGCCATAGCTTCCATATGTATTTCGAACGTTTTCCATAAATTTGTCCAATGGTACGTAGACGACACTAAATCTTCCCGAATGAAATAAAATTTATCATAGTTTGCAGAAAGACATGAGTATGTTCCTTCGAGGGAACATTGACATACAATTGTAAGGATATATATGTACAATATACCCATAGTGGTGAAGGGTATCATATAGTTGGCCCAGTCCGACTTTACTACTTTCCTTACTGGTTCTATATATGAAAGAATATTAAAGCAGGCTTCACTTTGTGTTTAAATAAAGCGGGTCCCACGTTAGGCGCCAATAAAGCAACTCTTGAGCGGAGCTGGCATGCCCACTTTCAGCTTATGATCTGAGTCCATCAACTTGGGCAAGCGTGTGGTTAATGATCTTAACTTTCAGTGTTCGCTAAACCAATTAGAGTCGGATTCGGAGAGTGTCTTTATTGAAATTAGATTCAGCTTAGGTACTACTTACGAGAAGCGAGATTCTTATCTAGTATGAGTTGTGTAATAATGTAGTAATATCAGTGTAGTTTTTTGGTACTATTTACAAAATATTTACATAGTTAACCGTTAATTTCAAATATTGAAATATGTGTTGCATTTTAGTATTCAGATGATTAATAAAACTATATAAAAAATAAAATTTGAAAAAAATAGAGTTGATCCGTTTCAATACTTTTGTTTTGAAAATAAAAATGTTATTATTGCGTATAATATGTTTAAAATCACAAAATTTAGGTTAAACGCCATAAAAATAAAATTTAAATAGATACTAAGGTTTGTGTTGCATTTTTTCAACTTAATATCTCGCTTGGCACAAACAGTTGATTTGAAGTAAGGCCAAAGAAGATAGGGCTACCAAATGTTCCTCTTACATATAGGGGAGACTTTGGCACCTTCGGCAATCGCGTTTTCGATATGAAGCTCTCACCGTACATCACTAGTACGGTGAATATCGAATATCGAAATAAATAACCGACACAAAGTTTGAAATTTCTAGCTAATAAGCTTGTTTAGATACATGGGTTTTTTGTATTTTTATAGATGTTTCTGTAATATTTCAATTCTACTTCGTAAGAATATAATGTTTTTACAAAACTGATCGAAAAAAAAAACTATAAAAAGTACAATCGGGGTACATTCGGCATTTTAAAGTGGGCACATTCGGCCATATACAGATTGTGCAACATTATTTCTTTAAAATGTTTTTGAGTTTGTCTTTAAAACTAATCCTTTAACATGGTTCGAAATTGCATATATAAGATCAAACGTGCTTGTATTGACGAATATGCGATAGAAACCCCCTATTTCTGATGGTGTGTGCGACCTTGAGATGTAAACGTCCGCCGCTAGAAAATAAAGTCATATAATTCAAACATTGTGTGACGTATTAAAACCAAATAGAGCCTTTAGAGGATCGGAATTTCAACTAGAATAATAGCGATAACTATTACTTGGCTATGACTATGGTGCCGAATGTGCCCCATCAAATGCCGAACCTACCCCGGGTTGGGGCACATTCGGCGAATTTGACTTTTTTTAAAAAACTGTAAAATTTTTTAACTAATAATATTTTTTATATCTTTTTGGTACTATTTTTTATAATTAAGTGTCAGAGGACAATAATCAGCCATAAATTTGTTATATATGTTGAATAAGTACTGAGATATAGAGCTCTAAAAAAGTGCCGAAGGTGCCCCAGTCTCCCCTACTTTATGTTGCGAATAATAAAATATAAAAAAAATAATACTGAAATCAATCAACAAATTAATGATAGTACAAAGTGTTTCTTACATAAACTTTATGTTGCGAATAATAAAATATTTAAATATTAAAAAATAATACTGAAATTATCGTTAGAATTAACGAAATTACTAAAAAAAATGCCAGAAACAATGTTAAAAACAAATACAATTTATATTGTAGAATTTGTATTTGTAAGTCTCTTATGAGGCAAACGGAATATCCAATCGTTCCACATTGTAATATTTTTAAAATTGGGACTCATCAGGTATCTTCTGCTACCTTCCCCACAACGTGTCAAACTGTTGCATATTTTTAATTCGAGTATAAAGGGAATATAATGTCCAATTTGATCCAAACTCTGTACAGCGTAATAATTTTTACCAAACCTACTTTAAATCTCAAGGTGGAATCTTTACGACAATTTCTTTTACATATAGCATATCGTTAGCTAAAATGCAAAAAGGCGTAACTAACAAAAAAATGCACGTTTTTACTTAATTGTTATGACTGCCATAAAACTAAATAACTAAATTTGTTATTCGTCATATGCAATACACCCTGCCGGGCATACTTTTTCATTTCACTTGACTACACAATTATGATTTTGTTAGTTACGCCTTTTTGCATTTTAGCTAACGATATGCTGATACCTACTCACCCCTTTTTTACTTGTTTGTTAACATTTTTGGATGTTTACAACACATTGCATTTATTTGTGCATTTCATTTTGATGTATTCTCTTATATAATCTCCTAGTATTTGTTAAAAATTCAACGACTTCATATGTTTTTATAGGTCGTGCTATTTTAATGCCACCGCCAACAATTTTATTTGCAATAAATGTCTACCGGTGTTTACAGCCCGTTTTAACTTGGATTATATTTAAAATGTGTTAAACAAGTAGGAGGTCATAACTTTTGATTTAAATCAGAGTGACAACAAATGTAAGGTCAAATATATTTTGAGTATAATGGATATATTTAAAACGAATGTAAGGGATATTTTCGACATTCTCCAATACAACGTGATCTTTTTAAATATATATGTCAATAATTCATACTTTTGAAAATGAAGTTCTTACAATTTTGTTACCTGCATATATATTTAGTATCTACATGACATATGTACGCGTGGACAAATAATATACCAACAGAAAATTTCGACTGGACAATGCTGCATGTTCGGCGATGGTTTGTATGGAATGGATGATTTTAGGAAAATCAAATTTTGATTTGAAATATAAGACTATGTAACTAGAGACTATCCCAAAAATTACTTACAGCGTTCAGCTTTTGGTGCCTGGCGATCAAGCTGATCTTTGTGCTAGCATTTAATTTCACAGCTTTTAATGAATCAATCCATTCCTGTCTGATAGGCTTGTGGATCTATAGGTTCACCCTTGTGCCTTTGTACCTCTCTTCCCAGATCATGAAGATCTTTTCTGACTGACCATAAGGTTATTGATGGTGTGTTCCCGACAATATCATTTATCATACTGCATTATTGGGTTGCGTCGATGAATCGGTATTATTTTTTCCAACTCATAAATATGGTTCACTGTTGTCATGATGAGACAAACTTTTCAGTTCTTGGGGTAGGTCTGAATATTCTTCCACTGTGTATCACATATATTTGCGAACAAATCTGACGCAACAAAGCTATGACCAGTCTAATGCCTTTAAAAATATCAACAAGGTTAATTTGTCAGAGCCCCAAATGCATGCATCGAACTTTGCACCCCACATATTTTATGGTCGTAATCCATGTTCTCCATCGACCGTTATGTTTTCAGAGTTCTTTTTCTGTTTTTTAAAGGAAAGGTAAAAATGAGCCCCAGTTTTGACGATCACATTTTCATTCAATGGAAATGTCATCCTTTGCGATCTGAAAACAGGAACTAGTCGCTAAGGGCCAAATTTGGGTTATAAACGATGGGTGGGAAATTATATTAAAGCCCAATTCATGTTCTTGTGAAACACCTTGAAATTTTCGTCAAAGATCCTAACAAAATTAATATATATGTAGACCCAAATCTTATTTTGAAGGGCATTTGGCATTCCGGGATTTTTATATCCTCAGCCTTATGGCTCATGAGGGTATATACACTTTGCCACGTCAAAAATGTTCCTCATCGAAATGTTGGTTTTAGAATTAATGCTTCATTCTCTGGCCACAACCGTTTTAGAAAATTTGGAGTCGATTTACAAATTACCGTCTGTCTGGCTGGTCTGTTCTCGAAAGGTGCAACATGCTTTTCTTAATCCAAACTTTACACATACTAATATTTCTCTCAAAGTTAATATAACATCGAAGATGGGGAATATCGAACGTATACACACAAAATGATCAAAACATTGCTGAAATTTAGTTTTATAATATAAATCGATTTGAACTAAATTTTTATCTATCAATCGTCAATCAAATATCAATTTTTAAAATTGTCCCACACATTCTCATAACTCCTCCACAAAGTGTCATCAATTTCAAGATTTATAAATCCAATATTGTGCACATAGTAAACTTTGTATGAAACTTATATTATGGGGAAAATCGGGGAAAATAGTGTAGGCAGTTCCTATTCGAGTTTTTCCAGGTCCTATCTGAGTTTTCCCCATAGTCAGACAGAAAATCTTATTCTGCTACTAATTGATATAAAATATATATTTTTATTAATATTTGTTTTTTTCTAATTTGTTCAACTAATTTGTTTAAATACAATATATTTAATAAAAATCTTACAAACTACACAAATACGCTACATAAGTACAACAATCATTTTGTAAAAAAATAAATAACATAATTTCTTAGAAATAATCACATAGTACATATTTTTCTTGTTCATTATCACAATTTTCCTCCTTGCTATGCTATTTTCGTCCAACTTTCTGTTGATGTTCACCCTTTTCCATGATCGCTTCAACTTCGATTATTTTAGCTTCTTTGGTTGGCGCCTCTTCCACCTCTTCGATACTGGTACGGCAAAAGATTTTCCTTATCAAATAGATGAGGATCAGTGGTAAGGGTGTCATCATTGAATTGGCCACCGGCACTGCACTTGTCATATCCGCCTGGGGTTGTGGCAGAGTGAAATTCAACATGAAGATGGCAATACCGGTATTTTGTATACCCGTCTCAATGGCAATGGTCAAAGCATCACGTGGCGATTGACGGCAAACAATGGCCATTAAATAACCGATTAAATAGCCAATCCAGGGTAGGGCACTACTGGCCACAAGAATCTGAAATGAGAAACAAGAAGGGTGTATTAAATATGGAGAGTATTAAATAAGTGATTTGTTTTGTAGTAATAAAAACCCTTAATTAATTATTGAAATTTAATGGGCTTCATAAGAAATATTTTGGGAAATATATCAGAATCTTAAAATGATTCATATCTATGCTGTGGATTAGAGTGTATGTCCAGTCTAGAATACAAATACATATCATAAATAAAAAATATGATTGTGGTGGTAATGAAAGCACCTATTTATCATAAAATAATTGGAAATTGTCATTGGTAAAAACATTAAATTCGTGGCATTTTCTTTGAACACTTTTTATATAAAAACCAGTGAGCGGAGCACAACTTCCACGAAAGTCTTATTTTCTGTGGTTCTATGTTCTGAGCTTGGGCAATATTTCGCGATATTTGCACCCTCTTGACCGATTAGAGGTCAACAAATATTAATAATATTCAGTACAGCCCTTCTAATTGCTTGTCCAAATTCCCTTCACCGTGGGTTGTGTTGTTCGGCTTTCAATTGTGGCCTATAGATCAGCTCGAAAAAAACACAAAAAATACGTTTTCATTTCACTTCATCCCAATATTATAATCTGACCATCACCGAAAATTATAGGCGTTGTCCTTGACCATCACATCATGAAAAATTTTAAGTCGATCCGCGCTATATTTCCTCCCTCTGGTGTTGTAATGGGTTACTAAATAGTATATGAATACTTAAGCACCTGTAAATATTTACGTGTAACTCCCACATCCGCGAACATACGACGATATAATTAGTATTAATTTAAAGGCCAACCACTCCTCTTGGATATACTTTCAACTTCTCGGGTCTATGTCCTTCAGGAGTAAATATATTCCCTATAGAACATACATTTTGTCATTTTTCACACAAAAGTCAAGTTTCATTTGACCCGCTAAATATTGACCGATCTTTATCAAAACAGTCATGCTTATTCTTAGGCCCAATCCCCTTCTCCATGTAAAAATCCGCGATGATTGGATCATAATTGCGGCCTTTGAAGCGACCAGAAAAACCGACAACATTTAAGTATTTGGTCCATTTCATCCTCTAAATCTTAACCGATCTTTTCCAAAAACAATAGGAGTCTTCATTGGGCAGAACCCATCCTACATGCAAAATTGGTCCATAACTGTGGCCTGTTTCGTGTTTACAAATTATAATGGACAGACGGACGGACGGACACACATGTCTAGATCGATTCTGCTAGTCGAGATATGACGATCGGTATACTTAAAGGTGGGTCTAGGACCAATATTTCGCGGCGTTACAAACTCATGGGGCTGAACAAAGCTATAATACCCTGACAACCTAGTTGTGTAGGGTATAAAAATAAAAACATTTCTGTGTACCAGAGGGGTTTCCTCCTTTAATCTTAGTTCCGATAAATCCATGTACACTTTTTGTTGTATTATTACATTTTTTTTTATAGTTAGACATTAATCCGCAATGGGCGTTGACGATAATATGAACGTTTTATGGTACCACCTTTGAATTAAATCACTTAAATTTTGTTATTAGTTTTTTTAACAGATAGTTTTTTGATAAGCCTAAAATAAAATTAAATTATTTCGCCTTCAAAAGAGATTAGTTCGAGTGCCGAAATTACACTAGACTACATGGCAAAGAGAAAATTATTTACGTATGGAATAAACAAGTTTTGGGGGAGTATTTATGAAAAAAATCTATATAACAACATAAGTACCCATCGAAGCAATTATAGGAGATACTTCGATAAAATAATAAAAGTACGAAGCCTAATAAAAAATGATCGAGGTCCGAGCAATATTTGTCATTTGTTTCGTCTGATATCGGATTTATAAATATTGGAAATATTAACCCTTTATAGGGGAGGTACCAAAAGGAATAAACCAATTAGTTCAGACTTGATCTAGGCTTAGAAAAGACAATAGGTTGTACAAATTTTGGTTAAAATCGGACATTCCATTGGCATAATATTGAATTTATAAATATTGAACATGTTAACCATTTGTGTTGGAGGTACCAAAACGAGTGGACCAACGGGTCCCGTATTCGTGGATTGGTAAATATAATATGTTGTGCAAAGATTGATTATAATCGAATAATCTTTTCGCATAATATTATAAAATTAATTTTTAGCACTTTGTGGAGGAGATACCAGAAGGACTGCACTGATATTCCTCATCTTTGAACTTGAACTAAGTTTGGAAGTAATATTACGATGTGCAAAAGTTTGGATGAAATCGTTTACTCCCTTCGAGAGTTGTCGTATGCACCTGCTGGCCAGACCGCAGACACATTGGTAAATCGACTCCAGATTTTCGGAAACGGATTTGGTCTAAAGAAACATGGGGTTTAAAACCAATATTTCTGAGAGTATAATAACTGAGAGTATAATAACTACATGGTTATTAGGTTAAAAAGAGGGGGTGGATGATACCACCGCATGTCCAACATGAGAAGGACACACACATAAGCCATATGAGGCCTGTTGTGCGCTCCAGAATTGCGGAGAAAGTTCAAATAATAAGTACATTGTCCCCTTCAAAATAATACCCCTCAGATCCTCGAAAGATAGGAATTTTCCTATTGTGGAAAATTCCTACTGGGTATGAAAGAACTTGGGGTATATATAAAAGCCTCAAAAGGAAAAAAATCGCCACAGGTGAAAGTTCGGAGATATAGCGTCATTTTTTTATGCTGACCCTATTACCCATGTAGAGATGTTTTCTGTTTGTAACTCATCGAAATAACCATTTCCGACCCTATAAAGTATATATATTATTGATCAGCGTAAAATTCTATGACGATATAACCATGTCCGTCTGTCTGTTGTAGAACGCCAAAATTTTGCATGGAGTCGTCTTTTGTGTGCAGGCAGGTCAAGTTCGAATATGCTCTTATCGGTCCACGTTTAGGCATAGCTCCCATATAAGGGTTCCCCCTAAATGTCGGTATTTTGGGGTTCTTGAGCGGGTTTTTCAACCGAATTCGCTGAAATTTGGTATATTGGGTTCTTATTGGATAACAAATATCTCCACTAAAAATTATAAATATAAATCCATTTTTTCTGGTAGCGCCTATATAAGGGTAACCCCAAATTTTTCAACCGAATTCACTGAAATTTGGTATTTTGTAGTCGTATATGGTAACAAATCTACCTACCAAAAAATATTATTATGCACCCCCTTTTAGGGGTAGTCCCCATATAACCCCCTTTTTTATATTGAAATAGTTATCTGATTTGTTCCGCGATTTGGGTTTGGTTCTAAGACTCTGTTGTAATTATTTCTCCTGTAGAGGATATTGAGAACGTCGAGTACGTAGCGTAAAGAAATGTATTCTGATGCAAAAATTTTAGTTTCGAAATAGAGCTATATCTGTTAGGGCGAAATAAAACCTGTGTATATTGGTGATGGCCTTATATAACTGTGACCACTTAATGGCATTATTTTGGGGATGTTCCACCATACCGTGCGTCGTCAATTTCGGACCACTTTCTGGGGGTTTTAGGAAAAATATCCATTAAAAATTGCTGAAATGTGTATTTGGTATACATTGAATTTTCGGTGCTAGTATCTGTTAGTATACCTATGGTAGAGGGTATCCAAAGTTCGGTCCGGTCGAACTTAACGCTTTTTCACTTGTTGTTGATTGAAACGATCTCTAAATATCCCAAGATGCAATTTTTTAAAGTCACTACTTTCGGAAAATTGACATTTTCGGCTATGCCGCTTTATAGAGAGCCGTTCCTTACAAACTCCCATTCCTTACAAATCATTCACATGTTTCGTTTTCGAACACACTACTTATCTACAATATAATTTAATATAACCTCACATTTGCGACTACCTACCTTCCACGAGAACAGCTTGAACATAAAAGAATTTGTGGTAAATGCAAATCCCGTAATGACAATAATAAACATAATTGCAAAGGGTTTTGTTATTTTGGACATTTTCTTAGCCACCGTCGGTGCATATTTCTGCAATGCCAAACCAATAGCCAATGGTAGGACCAACGAAAATGACATTGCTGCAATCGTTTTATAGGGTACCGCCAAATGACCATCCTTAAATATCAAAGCACCCAATGTGAATATCCATATTGGCATCATACCAAATGCGGCCAAATTACTAATAGCTGTCATGGTTATGGACAAATTCAGATTTCCATTCAGTATCACAGTGAAAATATTCGATGCTCCGCCACCAGGTGTTGAACCGGTAAAAAACAGTCCCAATCGCAGTTCAATCATATCGTGAAACAAATAGTAGCCAATTAGGAAACTTAAAATTGGCATAACCATAAATTGGCCAACAAATCCGATGGCAGGTCCAATGGGTTTCACCAGGATACGCTTAAGGGCATCTAATTCCAGGACAGCGCCAAAATTCACATATAACACCATAACAAAACAGCCAACCAGCACTTGAAAGACAATGTCCATGGTACCAATGCTGCGTAAGACCATTACATCAAGTGATTCCAGGGAGGTTTCTATCTCATCCACGCTGCCTGATGGGCGATGTAATTCCACATAGATTTCACTACGACCCAGAAGTATGGCTTCCACAGTGAAATTCCCACGCCACGATGTTTGTCCTGCTGCAATCTTTATAATATTATTTGAAACCCTTAGCAGATGATGATCCATATTAACAACATGGAATTCGTAATCCTCTCCCCACAAAGGATCTATATTTGTAATTTCGTACTCCACGGTTCGTATATCACCCATTGACATATTTAATAATTTCTCTTCGAATTTCACCGTCCATAATGGCACCTTTGTAAAATTCATATTATCTTCAGTATCTTCACTGTAGTTTATTGTCGGATTTTCGGTTACAATTGCACTTAATCCCATTGCCAGAGATTGTAGGAGCACGATTCCAAAAACAAAATATTTCATTGACCACATTTTTTTCTCTTCTGTTTATTTACCGTCGAAGCATTTAATTTAACAGATATTTTTTTTTAAAATAAATTTTTGTAAAATATATTTTGGTTCCGTTTATCGATGTTGTCGCCTAGACATCCCACGCACTTTAAACGTTTTTCGATTGTGCAGTTTGTTTTATTTTTTCGAAGAGTATCCACTCGTGTCTATTCGTGTGTGTGTGTTTTTTTGTTTTTCCTGCCGCGATTATCAAACTTCTTCGGAATACTTAAAATTGTTATTATTTTCTTCACTGATAATGATAATACGCCGTCGCGCTCGCTCTCATAATAATAAGGTGGTGGTAGCACGTTTTTTATGGGCAATGTGTGGTTCGGTTGTTTCAACAGTTTATCGATATGTCCCGATATGATACGACCGATCGACCAAGTGTTGTAAAGTCTTATTGGTCTCAATAATCTCACCCTCCTACTTCACCAACACCATCACATTTCTCTCTATATTCGATTGATTATCAATAAACAAAATGCAGAATGAAATGAGAATGGTTTTTTTTTATTATTTTCAAATTTTATTTTTGCATTGTCATTATAGTCTGGCGTCGAATTATAAATCAAGGGTGAAAATATTTTTATTTAAAGGCTGTTTATTGCGAAAATTCCTGGAATTCACTAAAACCTTATTTTACTATGGAATGAGAAAATATCGTTGTTTATATACTACATAAATTATTCACAGACCCCATTTAATTAATCGAAGTCTTCGATTTACAAAAAGACCCATGCGAAAAGAATAAATAAATTGTCTCTAATTTCATTTCACAAAAGACAACAAATTTGCTGGCGGACAATTTATTTAATTCTATATTCGCCACTGATTTTAGATATTTTGAATGTCCTCCTCATGGTAGAAAGTATAAAAATTCAGACCGGACGAATTTAACGACGTTTTTACATATATGTTGTAGTCGCATATACCTACTTTATTTGGCATAAAGGTCAATATCATTTTGATGCGTGATGGGCGGTATGGAATTACCCTTTTTAATTATTTATTCAAAACTAGAATATGCTCGCTACTTCGTTAGTGAATGTGGGACATATTTAAACATGTCATAAGATATTATGTTGTTTTCTCAGAAGACTGGACATGCCGGAAGATTTAATCATAATACACACCAATATAGATTATAATTAAAACTTGAGTACCATTAAGTACCTTTGCGCTCTTTCTAAGATCTGTGGGTCTTCTTGTAAAGGCCACTTGTAAAGACCGGTTAATCTTCTTATATTAGCCCATTGGATATTCTTAGCATTCTGGAAGAAACAATGGTTCTCCGCATAGTAGTTTAATGTATTTTGAAGCTCTTCCTGTCCACTAGGCCTTGAAGTAAAAGACCAAGAAGTCTTTTTATATAAGGGCAAAAAGTCTTCTGATTAAAGACCTCAGAAGGTCTACTCATATATGGATCGAGATTTTTATATTAAAATGACTTAATTATTTAGAATAAGAATATTAACTTATAGAAGTCTTGGATGTTTTCTTATGGAATTGTCTTTTTATTGAAGCCCGGAAGCTCTTCATTGTTGAAGACAAAAAGTCTTGATATAAAACAACATTCGTTATAGAAGATCAGGTGGCATTCGTTATAGAAGACCAGGTAGTATTGATTTTAGAAAACCTGGAGGTCTTCATTATAGAAAGAAAGAAGATATTTTTATAGAAGAAAGACTTCTTGTAGAATACCCTTCTTATAGAAGACTAGTGGTTATTTTAATAGAGTCTTCCTATAGATGACCAGTGAGTGTTCCGGTAGAAGTATGAAATGCCATATTATGGAATATTAGAAGTTCTTCACATAAAATATCAGAAAGCATTTTCCTCGGATGGTCTACTTATAGCAGACCCGAATATTATCTTATAGAAGAACAGAATGTCTTCTTATAGAAGACCAAATGATCTTCGTTATAGACGACCAGAAGGTTCTCTTGTATAAGAGCAAATAATCTTCGTTATAGAAGACCAGAAAGTCTTCATTGTATAAAATGCCAGGAGATTCTATAGAAGAACAAAATTTCTTGTTATATATGTTCAGAAGGTCTTCTCATGGAAGTTCGAATGATATTCTCATATAAGAAAAGTGGGTGTTCTCAATTCTGACCGCAACATAGATCTAGCTCAATATTAAATTTGGTACCATTTATTACTTTTTGTACTCGTGTAGTAATTATTTCCAAATTTCGAAGGATTAAAGCTCGATTGGATCACATAAATCCAAATTATATACCACTTAGTAAACATAAGTACGAATTTCTATACATACATATATCATACTACTAATAAAAATATTATTTCCCTATTTCAGGATTCCAGCCCTATCGGTTCACCCAAATCCAAATAGTTTCAAATTTAGAACCATTTAGTACATTTCCAAAACTTCTAAACTATTACATCGATCCTAACTCCAAATATGAGAATTCTAACTATCGGTTTACCCAAAATTCAAATTGTACCAAATTTAGTATCATTTAGGACACATAAGTACGAATTAAAAAAAAAAACTACCTATATGATACTACCAACAGAAATCGTATTTCGAATAGAAATTTTATTTTAACTAATAAAAATCTTATTTCATGGTTCCAAACATTTCGATTCACCCAAATTAAATTTGTGACAAATTTAGCAAAATTTAGTACACACTTGTACGAATTTCGAATAGTTCGAAATTTCCAAAACTTTCTACATATTCCAATCCTACACAACAGCGATCCCAACTGCATATTTCAGGATTCTAGATTCACTCAAAGTTCAATTGTTGAATTGAATTTCCAATACTAGCTTCCTCAATTTTACAATGCAGTAGTAATCTTATTTCCAGATTTCAGCGTTCCAGCTATATCGGTTCACACAAAACTCAAATTTACCAAATGTTGTGCCATTAAGGGGACCCCCCGCCCCCATTCTCGGTGTCAAAACTTTTTTTGATTTAATTCGAATCTACTCTAATCTCAAGAACGCTTGAAGATATAGCGATATATAAAGATATTGTGTCAGCATCAAGTGACGGCAAGAGTGATTCTCAAACTTTAAACGTATTTTTTTTTTCAAGATTTTCAATGGGCTGGTAAATCAATACCAATGCTTGTTAAGGTTTGTAACTTTACACATATACAATTGAAGATTTAAAAGAGAAGAAAAATAATTTACAACAAAATTTTGTTATTGTTTTGTTGTTGTTTTTTGTAATTAAAGAAAAGTCCTTATTTTTGATGGCGGGCATGATAACTCCTCACTGGAACATCGGAATCCGAAAATTCCAACGGTGTTATAAAGAGTACATGTCTGGCTCTCGTATGAACTAGTATTATTGACTTCGCTCTAAAATTAACAAAATGGTGGACCTTTGAAAAAATATTTTTGGAAAATCACCGATTTTTGACCAAAAACCAAGTTAAAAAATAAGGAAGATCATCACCGATTGGCTTTATCCTAGTTCATGTTGAGAGCTATACACTTCCAGAGAAACGTTGCAAAATTTGGAACCGATTGGATTATTAGTTTTTGAGTTATCGTGCCCGCCATTCGCAAAAAAATGTTTAGAGAAAAACGCGTTTAAAGTTTGAGAAGCCCTTCAGCCGTCACTTGATGCGGACACAATAACCCGGATATATCTTCAAGAGTTCTTGAGATTTTCACTTGAAATTTTGTAGAGACATTCCTTAATCAGTGTAGATTCGAATTATGTCAACAAAAATTTTGACCCCGAGAAATGGGGGGGGTCCAAACTTTAAACGTATTTTTTCTCGAAGCAGTGTATTACGAATGGCGGGCACGGTAACTCAAAAACTAATAATCCAATCCGTTCCAAATTTTGACACGTTTCTCTGGGAGTGTATAGCTCTCGTATGAACTAGGATAAAGCCAATCGGTAAAGATCTTCCTTATTTTTTACTTAGTTTGCGGTTAAAAATAGGTTTTTTCCAATGTTCCAGTGAGGAGTTATCATGCCCTCCATCAAAAATAAGGATTTTTCTTTGATCACAAAAAACAACAACAAACATTTTTTTGTAAATTATTTTTCTTCTCTTTTAAATCTTCAAATATATATGAGCAAAGTTACAAATCTTAACAAGCATTGGTATTCATTTACGAGCTCATTCAAAATCTTAAAAATAAAAAATCGGGAATGGGGGTGGGGGTTCCCTTAGGTACTTTTTTCGTACTCGTAGGTACACATATGTTCAAATATCCAAAACTACCTACCAATCTGAATTCTACACTCCAACTATAATTTTAATTTGAAGTTTCGAGATTCCGGCTTCAAATTTAAATTGTACCAAATTTAGTACTGTTTAGTACTTTTCGTATACATGATTACCCACTTCCAAAGCCACCTCCTTATATCGACCCTATTTCTTAGCCTTATTTCGCATTCCAAATTTCAAGTTTTTAAATCTATCCACACACATGCCTCGAAATTGTACCAAATATAGCGCATTTTAAGTTCTTTTCGGACGTTTATAGTTTGAATTTCCAAAAAATCCCTTTGGTACATCTAGTCTAAAATAATACATTGTTTCCATTATTTATTGGGTAAACAATTTTCGAAATATTAGTACAAATTATGCAGTAACAATTCGAATATCCCCAGATATATTTTGTCTTATTCAAAATCATTTCAACCATGTGTACATATTCTAGTTTTGCCAAAAGTCACATAAAACCTTTTTTATGATCTCGTCCAGGTTCCTTATGTTTTTGGAAACAACGAAGCTCACAGGAACCACGTCAGGGAAATGTGCCATGTTCCATACCAGAAAAACAGATCTGGTCGTGACAGACTGAGTTGAACACCTCGTGGGCTTTGTCGACATAACAGTGTTTTTGATTGAAATTGACAATATTAACTCAAAATCAGAACCAAATCGAAATTCGAAATCAATGACCCGATACATTCAATATAAAACATGCCGTTTATGTTGTTTTATATTATTCAGTAAAATAAATCTGACACAAAGATTTTTGGTAATTTGAACTCACAGATGACTTTACTCGATTTATGAACTGATCATATCATGGGCTTGTTTGAGGTCAAATTTCACATTTAAACATTCCATAAATGTTGTTTGTTTGATAAATATTAGAAATATCCTTTTTGTCTACGATAAGCTAGAGCCATAAATATTGATGTATATCCTTGATAAGAGAGGGTTCAATGGACACCAAATAACGGTACTTAATAGTAATATGTGATCATGTTCATGTACTAATTCCCCAAACCCAAACAGAAGGGCAACCAGGGGATGACAACAAGTATATTTAAGGGGATCCCCCCCCCATTCTCGGGGTCAACATTTTTTTGATTTAATTCGAATCCACACTAATTCAAGAATGTTCCTACAAAATTTCAAGTGGAAATCTCAAGAACTCTTGAAGATATAGCCGATTTATTGTGTCAGCATCAAGTGACGGCTGAAGGGCTTCTCAAACTTAAAACGCGTTTTTCTTAAACATTTTTTTGTAAATGGCGGGCACGATAAATCAAAAACTAATAACCCAATCGATTTCAAATTTTTACACGTTTCTCTGTGAGTGTATAGCTATCGCATGAACTAGGATAAAGCCAATCGGTGAAGATCTTCCTTATTTTTAAACTAGGTTTTTGGTCAAAAATCGGCGATTTTCCAAAAATATTTTTTCAAATCCGCCATTTTGTTAATTTTAGAGCGAAGTCAATAATCCTAGTTCATACGAGAGCCAGACATGTACTCTTTCTAACAGCGTTAGAATTTTCGGATTCCGATGTTCCAGTGAGGAGTTGTCATGCCCGCCATCAAAAATAAGGACTTTTCTTTAATTACAAAAAACACAACAAAGCAATAACAAAAATTTTTTGTAAATTATTTTTCTTTTAAATCTTCAATTATATATGTGCAAAGCTACAAACCTTAACAAGCATTGGTATTGATTTACCAGCCCATTGAAAATCTTGAAAAATTAAAATCGTGAAGGGGGGGGGGGGGGGGGGGGGGGGGGTTCCCTTAAATGACTAAAATGTATATTCTTCTTCCCCCCTCTACAGCCACTTTTATCAATCACCTTAACTATTACAAAAAATTTAGATGTATATAAATTTTCGTGATAAGAAAATTAGTTGGTGGTCATTGTTTTCTCACTCTCTCTGTCTCTATTGTATATAACGCAGTTTTCATTCCATTATCAGGCCATTATCGGCAATTTATTGAAGCACATTTAATAAAAATTAAAACCTTTGCCAATACCCCGGTACGTTCTTGCGATTAAAGTTTTTTTTTCTTTTTGACAAGTCATGACTTCCTCATACCACCAAACAAAATTCACAACACCTTGAGAATAAAAAAAAAATAAAATTCGCATATCCTTATCAAATGTTTGTAATTAAAAACAAGAAAAATTCAATTGAATATAGAACTGTGATAATAACCGTTATCTGGTCTCTCATCGCAACTACGATCTAGAATCGTTCACGAATTTTGTCACTTCAAACACCCGTTCGCCTTCGCCTACAATTTTCACCGTTGATCATATCGACTTGTAAACGCTTTAAGAAATCTCGACAAACTAAATCGTGTTTTGTTGATGTTGATAATATGCAATAAATTATTTAACAAAAAAACACAAACATACCCACACAAATCAAAATCAACGAAATGGACAACGACGACAACGATTGTTAGAGTAATTGATAATTTTTTTTTAAATTGAAAATATGACTACGATTAATTGAGTTTTTTGTTTGAAAAACGTAAAGCGTTAAGCGTTCTGCTTTGTCCATTTAATGGTCATCATTTTTGTGTTGATTCGTATATACCCTACACATGCCAGTAGATCGAGTAACTAACTGGTTACGAACTAGAAATTTTACTAATTAACTGTAACTAACACTAATTACCACATCATGTCCTAGACTGGTGAATTTAACATGGGTACTCGTATGTCATTGGGGAAGTCAATTGTCCTCTGCCGGCGTTACCAATAACCAGTCATTTCAGTAATGATAAATCAAATGATTCTTTGAGTAGTTAATTCAGGTATTCTAATTCGGTAGATACCATTGTTTAGTACTATCCCCAGTTAAATATGTATAGCAAATTAGATATTACTACAACAGTTTGAAAAATTGAAAATATACAAGTTATTCGGAAAAAGTTAATTTTTTTCATAATTTTTGATGTACCATACATATTATCTGCTTTTTACATCGTCACATTGCTATTTGCGTTTCTTTTGCCTCTTGATCAGTCCTTTACGAAATATTGAAGCATCTGAAATAGAAAAAAACTTAAAAAAAAATCTAAAATTCAAAACTTTCAAACGAACTAATATAGAATTGTGCAAGTTTTGGAAAATCTTAATTACGTCTACGAAAAGTAATAAATGGTACTAAATAATTGGAACGGGTAGAACTGGAATCCTGAATGTTGCAACTAAGATTACTGTCGGAGTGTAGGATTGAGATAGTTTTGAAATATGGGTATGAAGAGTACAGAATGGTTCCAAATCTGGTACAATTTGAATTTTGGTAAACAGTACACCTGGAATTCTTAAATCTGGACTAGATTTAGAAATTCTTACTTATGAGTAAGAAAAGTACAAAGTGGCACTAAATTTGCTACAATATGCATTTGGGCGAATGGATAGAGGGGGAATCCTAAGTTTTGGAATTTTTATTACCGTTGATGTCAAGAATTGAGCTATGAAGAAAGCTTTGAAAATTCGAATTTATGTGTACGAATAAACTAAATGAACTAAATTTAGAACAATTTGGATTTGGATAACTGTGAGAACTGGAAACCTAAAATTTGTCACAAACGGAGAGTTAAAGAAATTTCAGCACTAAATTTAGTGAAATTAGAAGTACCATTGATGTATGGAAGTAGTCTTGAAAATGTGTACTTATGTGTTCGAAAATTGTTGAATGAAACTAAATGTGGAACCTGTAGGTATTTGCCTAAAATATATAATTGGAATTCTGACCACTTTTGAATCTACACAATGGAAATAAGAAAAAAATAAGTGCTCATGTGTATTAGGGGTACTAAATTGTAATAAAATTGATACTAGATATAGGAATAGAGATGCTGGAATTATAGTACAACATATTATACAGTATTTACGATTTCCATATAAAATGTTATACATTTGTTTTGTATTCCCTGTCCGCATAAGAACTATCAGGCACTTCGCTAGTCTGTAAAATAATTGTGTATATTTTAGGTTGGGGAAAAATAAATCCATTTATTTATTTATTTTTGCAGAATAGTCAGGCTGAATCCCAGTTTGTTGTTTTTATAAAAAAACAACTATTTATTAGTGAGGAATGTCTGGCATTGTCCGCCGAGGGATAAGGCATGGAAGACTATAGTTTCGGATCTCACCACTGATCCTCATCAGAATAGATTTTTGTAAATGGTTTAAAACAATTTTATGGTCAATTTTTAGCTTCTGAACGATGTTACGACTGCTAACATGCCGGTCAACTTCGATCATTTCTCGGATTTTATCTACATTTTTGACGACCGGCTTACCAGTTCGAGGTGCATCTTTAACATCAAAAATTCCTGAACGGAATCTACCAGACCAAAATTTCAATTTTTAACACCCTGTAACAGAATAAGTATGACCGTTTTAATGAAGATCGGCCAAATGGATTTGTATGTGAAAAATTTCGAACTTTGTACTATATGGTGTAAATGTATACTCCTGAAGCACATATAAAAGAGAAGTTGGCTGTATATACAAGAGGGGTGGTTGACCTTTAACTTGATATTGATGTAGGTATGTATTCGGATAGTGGAGTTATACGTAAATATTTAAAGTTCCGATTATGGTCAAGGAAGACGCCTATAATTTTAGATGATATTTTGGGGATGAAATGGACTGAAAACTTTATTTTTGTCGGGTTTTCTAGCCGCTCTAGACGCCAAACCATATTTTTATCAATTATTTGTAAAGAAAAAATAGTAGTGTGCCTCGCAATCTACTCGATTTCCAATGTGTCAAATAAAACGTAGCTTTGTGTGTGCTTTTTTATAGTTTAACAATTGTAAGCTCAATACGATTAAAGCTATGACTTTGCTTGTGCTGTTTATTTGTTGTTTCTGTGTTCGAAAAATTAAATAAATCGCGTATAAAAGAAAAAATGCACATTTATAAGCGTCCGTTCAAATGTTTTTCAAACACAACTCAAATGTGTACATTCCATGTAGCGTCAATTAATTCGAAGTTCAAGAACAGATTAGTCAACAAATTGAAAATGACAGTGAATTGTATGGCTAATACTGGACTTTGATTTTAGTTCTATATCGTTAGCTAAAATACAAAAAGGCGTAACTAACAAAAGCATAATTGTGTAGGAGAAGCAAAGAACTGTTTTGAATGAAAACTATAAGTATGTCATGTGAAAAAGTATGCCCGGCAGGGTGATATTGCATATGACAAATAATAGACTATAATTTGTTAACAAATTTAGTTATTTAGTTTAATGGCAGTCATAATAATTAAGTAAAAATTTGAATTTGTTGTTATTTACGCCTTTTTGCATTTATCAAATAAACCCACTTATAGTTACGTCTTTTTGTTTTTTGACCGCAGACGTGTAAAACTTTGTCAACACATGTAGTTTATTGACATTCACAATATTCATTCAAAAAGTCAATTTTCAATTTTTTGTTAGTTACGCCTTTTTGCATTTTAGCTAACGATATAAACTATTTAATATGACTTGATTTGGTTCAATATGAAAATTGGTTCCCACTTTTTTTTATCAAAACTGACCACTTGTAATAAAGTTTCTCCAGTAATTGCTTAGAAGTTATCGTCTAAGAATAGTAATTATAATTGATAACGTGTATACCTGACCCAGACAAAGGCAAAATAATAAATTTCATTAGATTTGCACGTCTTTATCTAAAATTTTATTATTTTTTAATCGTATGATTTGAAGGCTAAGAATTGTTTATTTATTATAGATATTTACAATTTGTGAAGGTGTAGGTACTTATCGGTCACATTTCGTTTCTAAACAAAAGCAACAATGGCCACTTAAGTGGAGTAGAGTTATACGACATAAATATATATGAAAACGTGTCAATAAAGATTATAGTTTAATGCTATGTAAGCTCTACAATACCCTATACACTTTAGACTTTTATAGACTTTATCATAATTATGGAAAATGCAGTTCCAATTCCACGTTTTAGCTGGTTGAGAAGGTGATTGTTTGATCCGATATGTGAGATCTCGCATTGTCGCATTATGACTCTGTCATTGTTCTTCGAATTTTTCAAAAGACTTCAGGACAACAAATTGTCAGAATTGGCCGTCCTACATTGCTTAAGCAGAAAAGTCGCCACAACTTTCCTAGAATTTAAAATGGATAACCAGTGATGATTTATTACGCACTGGATTAGAAATATTCAACGGATACCCCATTAATTATTTATGTTCTTGATCGTCTATTGTGCCCAAAAATTCGCTCGCGAACGATTTAAAATACAATCATTTCTTTAGTGCTCATTTTGCGATTGAATTTATCGCTATATATTTTTACTAATCGAGCATTCTCCAAACGAATGTTCGCAGGCACATTACAAACGAATGCGAGCACACAACAGCGATCGTTCCTAGCGTTGGTTAATCGCTCATTTCTGCTTTTCGCTCGCCAATGACAACGAACATTCGCGAATGCTCAAAATTAAGTAGTTGTTGGGCATGTGTTTTTTTATTCCACACATGCCCAACACTTTCTTTTGCGCACATATTCATTCGCTGTATATATTTACTTTTTTATGATATTTTTGTTTGTTTTTTGAGTTTTTCAAATGGACGCTCTTCAGCAATGAATGCTCGCGAAATATCGAACATTCGTGAGAGATTGCCAATGCTAGTTCACTCATTGTAACTTTATCACTCGCGATAAATTGAAAACATTCGAATTCTTGCCGTTAGTATTCGTGAGAAGGAGCGTATTTTAATCCTTCGCCGCATCCTGTGTTATAGCATCTTTCTATATATTTGGTTCCGGTTTTGACTTCTCTGTTCCCAATACTGAATAAGATTGAAATCATGGATCGGCTGCATTCAAATAGATTCCGGACACAGATGAGTGGGGTTTGCTGGGCAGTTGAAAAATACAGCGTATCGTGAGGTTGAAATCTAAACGCAGATCATGTTTCTGGTATCGTGCTGTCAATTCGAATTGAAGCGGCTGGGCCATTATTAACCCTATGACTGGGCCATCCTTAACCCTATGACTATAGAACTATTTTCTGTGCACAGATTTAATGTAATTCTCCTAAATAGGGTATGAACAAAATTTGACATTGCTACATCCTCTCATTCGGGAGATGCAGTACCTTCTTTCTGAAAAATAAAAGTCCAATGTCAAGAAAAGCAAATGCGATATCGACGAAAAAATCACTTTAAATTATTCTTTTGGTTCTTTTTTACAAGACTCAACAATAATTTGGAGGTAGCAATTCGTTAATTTCGAATACGAAGCGATTTAAATAATTTGTACTGTATACGCTAATTGGTACTGTACACGATTTTGCACTTATCCATATATTGAAAAGCGTATAACTTGACCAAAAATTTAATTTTTTTAGATTTTTCTTTTGATATGTGTCGTCCATAAACAAGGCTTGACATATGTAAGCCAAAGAATATAAATTTTCCAGCTGCGTATTAAATATAAGCTCTGAAATATCGTGTTGTCTCTGGGCAACATTGGGCCACAAAGGGTTAAACTAATTGAAACAAAACCACTCTCGTTTGCCAAGCCAGTCGCTATTGGCGGTGTGTGGACTCCCATAACTGAAATCACGTGGTATAGGTCCATAGCCTGGATCAATACTAGTGATTCTCTTTGGTACCGCTGAACCTATTTCCCTATATCGTGTAATTATCTCTTTACGTACCTGGGTGTGGGAATCCTATCCAATTTATAGCATGGATGATTCCGGCGATAGCACCAAAACAGGTAATACACCGAGAACATTCTGCTGTGTCCATGTACGGATAAGTCCTTTGCCTCCTTATGTAAATGATCCACCAGTGTTAAAAGAAGGCACTATGTCACAGTTCTCAGCGTGGCATTCTGACAGGTTTGAATTACATTCCGGAATATTATCGACTGACCTATTGTTTTGTTGGAAGTCAAATCTCAAGAGCTGGCGGCAAGCGACTTGATGACTATCGCGTTCGACTTAAATAACCCCTCCTTGGGGAACTCTCTGTTTCACTCACTTTAGACTTCTTGTATCTGAAATCCACATATGAATAAGGTTAAGATCCATTTTAGGTTCTGATACAAATCAGGGCTTTCTAGAACATTGTGGATGGCTAATAACTGGTTCAGCACAGCTGTTAAATACTCTACTCCAAGTTTATCCAGTTATTTAACCATTACCGGAAACAATGCTTTGGATAACTTAGCGTTCGAATTACATCTGCAACATTATCCTTCAAAGATTCTGGTGGTGCCACCTCGAGGGATCTTATACGACGAAGCACACTCCTTTGTGCATTGTCACTCTCAGGGATCTCTATGAATTTCCGGTTAAAAAACTCGCACAGCTCTTCGGATTTTACACCATAATGTCGCTTAAACTGATTGCCGTTCTATCATCCTTCCTTCCACAATTCGAGAGCGAATTACTTGTCACGATTGCAATGTTGCAAAGCTTCAGGTGGTCTAGCCACATTTTCCGCTAATGGTGTTATTCGTTCAGCAAATATATGGCGTTTGATGTAGAGGTTGCTGTGGGGGGTGTCTCATATTCCAAAGACGACATTGACCCGGAGATGGGAGGGCACGCTCTCTTGCAGTAACATAACCCCCGTCACAGTAGTCATATAGTCGGCTGGGCAGCCGAACGGACTTATTTCACAAACTAATATTTGAAGCATTACACTTATTCGATTACATCCATTATAGTAAGGTCAAGTCGACTACAACCCGATCTCCCAAATTCCCAAGAGTCTTTGTTTAATAGGATGTCGATTACTCACTTGCGTTGATATCGCCGCATTATGATTGTCAATTACTACCGGAGAAATGCCATCGATACCAGTATGATCAAATTAATGTATTATTTTCATCGAGAGAATTCCAATTGTTTTTTTTTTCAAATCTCAATTGAACATCGTTATCGTCTTCTTACAGACTAGCCTAAAACTATTCTTAATCCTACGCAAATCACAGATTCACGCCTTCTCACTTCTCCACCAAGAATGCCTTTTCATCGAAACAATCTTGATCCACGGGGCGATTCCAACCGAATATTCGTCGCACAATATAAAATATTAAAACCAAACACAAAGAAACTAAAGCTGAGGTGATGGGTACAACAATCAGCATATCGGCCATGGGTTGACTCATGGTATACTCCAGCAATACAATGGGTAGAGTCATATTCAGCACACTCGTTTCTATGGCTATGGTCATAGAATCGGTTGCTGTGCGGCATAACAATTTCGATAGTGTAAAGGATAAAAGATAACCGAGTAGTGGTAGACACAACGACAGCAGGAAGATCTGTAAATGGAAAAGAGAGAGATTAACATATAATATTTCCAATATTTGTGTATCCAGACTTACCAATAATGTTATTTCCCCGAATATGTAATAATTCAAAACCACGGTCAATATTACCAAACATAAACTCAGCACTACGGAGAAGGGTTTGAGAAAGCGGAAAATAAAACGTGTCGTTTTGGGTATGCAACGGCGTAACATCACCCCCACAATTAGGGCCACGCACAGACCAACACAACCCACAGCCAAATCGATAAAGGGTAAATTAAATTTTTGGTCCGGATAGAGTAGCGGTCCGATAAGATATACCCACAGTGGTAACATACCCAAGGCCAAAATACTATTTACTGTGGTTGTGGCCAAGGACAGATTTACATTGCCCCTCAGGAAGATGTTACAAATATTGGCAATACCACCGCTCGGTGTGATGGCAGTAAAAAATGCCGCCAACTGCAGACGCTTATCATCTTTGAACATGAGAGCACCCAAACCCAAGGCCAGTCCAGGCATTATAATATAGCGACAGCAAAAACCCACCAATGGTCCAATTGGCCGACTAAAAATACTTGCAACACGTTTCAAATCCAACACGGTACCCAAATTAATAAACATAAGTAATGCTATTGCTGCTGCGGTATAGGTGAGGGTATTATCCGCTACTCGTTTCGTGCGTCTCACAATCACCTCTAAAGTTTGTATACTTCGTTCCGTGCGACTGGTTACAGGATCAACCAGTTTCACATATAATTTCGTATAACCAAAATGTAAACCATCAACGGTAATTTCTCCTTGCCATTTATTAGAATCGGGAAAATCTTTCAAATTGATTTGTTTTTCTTCCACTTTGGCCAATTTCTCATGTTCTATATGGACTTCAAAAAAGGCGTCCTGATTTTCAGTTCCCCGTTCAACATCGTAGATCACCAAAGTCAAACTATTGCTATTCGATGTCCACAAATCGAGTGCTTCCATATTAGATTCACCATTTGGTCCACCATATTGTACCTTCCATTGACCCGCAATGTTACCATACTCCCCCTCCGATTTTACACCGCAACATTGATGCAAAATTAAAATGGCTACCATCCATTGGAGAATTGCGAGATTCCTATAGCTGATTTTTTTACTTCTTATGGCCTCCATGTCGCTGCAACTACTAACAACCCATCAAAATTACTTTCCACCCATCTTAAATTCTGCCATGGCTATTATTAACAAATTGCAAACAAAAGAAACTGTTCTCTGTTCCCATTTAATATTCCTAATGCCAACAACAATCGCCTACTGACCCTCTGATAACTGCAATTGATTTATAATTTGAACGGTTGTTTGTTTCTATTTTCTCTACGTTTTTTTTTTTATTGAGTCCGAAAATCCCATTATCGGTCGTCTCCATTTTCTACCATTGTTTATAAACAGTAGCTGAAAATATTATTTTTTTATTTATTAATTAGACGACGGAGCGACAGAGCCAATGAAATTGATAATAAAGTATTTCCATTACAATTATATTATTTTATCCTACTTCGATCGCGACCGGATTACAGTCTCATGATTCTCCCAGAAAGCATTACTTCATTTATTACATTGCATACAACTTTTACAGCCTTTTGACAGTAAAAAGTCATCACATGGACTATCCGTTGTGGTTTTAGGAGAGATATGAATTTTCTGGAGATTTCAAATCATTCCAATATATATGTCTAACCTAGTAGAATTTACAGCGATAGATTTGGTTTGTCGATTAAATCATATTAAGTGGTGTGCCCTATTCATTACATTTGTACAAGATGGTTGGCAATTCTATTATAATGAATGTGGCAAAATTGTATTCGGAGTCCTGACAGGGAGTCGCCCCAAGGTACCCTAATGAAAAGAAAAGGTCGTTCCTTTTTGCTCTTTAACTACAAAACCCGAGGTTCCCAAACATATGCTATTTTTAAAGATTTGAATTTGATTAAGGTTTATTTTTTAAGATACAAGTTCGGCGATTGTCATTATAATGTACATAAAATACAAAAATACAATCAACAAATTAATCAGCATGTGCACCACTCGATCCTGTGGTGCTCAGGTATTCTCTGTAGATCTAACGGAAGGACAGATGGTACAAAACAACCTTAAAAAAAGAAAAAACAAGGGAACTATTGAACATATTATAAAATTGTTATATTTTTTGATTGTGGTTATGGTTACGCCACTGATAGGGGTTGCGCGTAGGCCTGGCACCGGTAGGCAGGTTCCTCATCGTTAAAAGTCCTTTAAAGTAAGGGAAATTGCTAAACAATTAAATAAGAATATAAACTTTTATATTCTTACAACGGACGGACATGTCTCTGCACAAAATCACCTGAAGAAGAATGAACCTGGAAAGTGATAAAATTTTGTAATGATCAATAAATATTACACATGG
The DNA here is from genome assembly GCF_032173495.1 of Musca vetustissima. NCBI lineage: Eukaryota > Metazoa > Arthropoda > Insecta > Diptera > Muscidae > Musca > Musca vetustissima. Next base: position 206,981 of record NW_026889093.1, read on the forward strand.
AGGAGTAATAGGATAAAAGTTAAGGAAACGTAGATTTAAAGCAGGTGGTGGAAGTGAAACGTTAGAGAGAGGGGTTAGGCTAGGCATACCATGGAGGGTGGGCTATTCTCCCACAGAGTCAGTTTTATTTGTGCTCTGCTGTGTTGTGAAAGGAATCATCTCGAGTTTATATGTATTATGATCCGCTGGAATAGAATAGAATTTTGTTCTTTTTTTTTTTTTATGTCCACCCTAACAGGTCTAACTCATAGACAAGAACTGCGGCCCCACAGACTGAGCTTACGCGGGGCAAAATCTAGCCAGCACCGTCAGTGAGTTGGTTCCACTTTCAAAGTGCTAGGGGTCCCTATAACAGGACAGAGGAAGCCTGTACAATAGGCTATGACAGGGATGTTCCCAACCACAGGCGTCATGAGTTGACAATCTGCTGCAATGCTGAGGGCGGCATTTTTGCAAATCTGAATGTCTTCAGCGACTTATCGCAGACGACTTAAGACGCCATCGATCATTACACCCTATATATTGGGGTATTTATAGGTCGGAATCTATTCTCATTCGAGAATTACATGCAGCGGGAACTTCATTCCAGTCGTCCAGGCGGTAAATATAATGGATTTGGTGCCGCATATTTCCATATTTCACATATGGAGGAAACTCAAAGGATCAGATGGTTATCCTTCGACATATGGCATCAATAATGGGAATCAAAGCCATGATCATACCCTCATCCGCATGCATTACGATATATATGCCGTGCGGTGTGGTTGTGAAATATAAGAAAGATAAAGGTTAAGCAGTTATGGAGAAATCACACCACCCTTGGGGGGAACTGTCTGTTTCACTCTACGGGTATTCGACATTGCTATTCTGAATTCCACATATGATTGGCTTCTACAATCATAATTGATTACACTGGGAGGCAAAATCCAAGTCATGATCTGGGAAGTGGAAAATTCATATTGGGGATGAAAGTCTTATTGAGTGTGATATTGATCTGACGAGAAGTGACATTGTTTTTGAATTTCTTAATTAGTCTTCTCGCTATTTACTGCCAGACCCACTCTGGCGGATTCCTCATTTCGTTCTAAGGTGGTTGTTTCCGCTCGTAATATTAGACCCATTATGTCGATGTCGTCGGCATAGGCGAGTAACATATGCCGTTTGGTGTAGAGTGCAATTTCTGTTCACATTTGCATCTCGTGTGACCTTTTCCAACAGGGTGTTAGTTAAAAAGGTCAAACTGTCACCTTGTCTAAATCCTTGTTCGTTATTGAAGTGCTCCGAGAAGTCCTTTCGGACTTTAACTGCTGACATTGTGCTGGTTCGAAATGAAAAAGGTAATTTATTTTCATTCATTTCATAAATATAACCTGCCCCTGGGTACGTCCCTGTGACCATTGGTATCAGTCGTTCACACATCACGCTGGATAGATTTTTATATGCGATGGGAAGGTGATTAATTATTCTATAGTTGGCACATATAGTCTTGTTTCCATTTTGTGCACGGGACACAGGATACCGAGGTTCCAATTATTAGACATGCAATCCTATAACAAAATTGTACTAATCAGTTGGTGCATGCTCCTGATCATCGTCTGACCACCGGTCATGAATAGTTCGGCTGATAATCCATCGGCACCCGCTGCATTATTATTCTTCAGCCAATTAATTGCTATTCTTACCTCATCTTGGCTAGGTGATATACACTCTATACAGTCATCTCTTATTGGTTCTGGGGTATCTTCTTCACCACCACTATTTGATACCAGAGGCTTCAAAATGTTCCTTCCAGATCCTCAAGGATGTATGTATGTGTCACCAGGTTTCCTTCTTCATCTCTCCAGGAGCATGTGCCGGTTCAAACCAGGTCCATCGATTTGGAGTTTTACTCGTTGGTAAAATTTCATGACTTCATTCTGACTCCTGTACATCTAGATTTGCTCATGCTCGCGTTTTTCTTCATTTTTCTTTTGAAGATACGTTTCTCCACTCTCCTTTTCTCCAAAAAATTCTCTCTAGCATTGCGAGTTGCTAGTGTCTGCAGGGTTGCCCTATACACAGCATTTTTCAACTCGACACACCAGGCTTGTTACAGAACGGTTGTTCCATAAGTTGAGCTTAAAAGGATTTCCAAGGATCAGTAGGCTCGTTTTGTATGCCTTTTGAGCTGGGGCAATTTCATTCATTCTCATTCATAGCCACCGTAGTCGCTGCAGCTCAATACGACTGATTATGTCCATGTCCGTATATAAATTGTAAAGCTCGTGGTTCATTCGACGCCGATATTCACCGTCGACGCAGATCGGCCCGTAGATCTTTCGGAGAATTTTTCTTTCAAACACCCCAAGAACTGCCTCATCTGTTTGCGCAAGTACCCATGCTTGTTTTATTATTCATCAGCCATCAATTTGGTCTTCTCACCGTTTACTGCCATACCCACTTTGGCAGACTCCTTCTCAATTTGTTTACCTGAATATCCGGTTCAAAATTTAGAAACCCGGTGGTTCTGTCTTCCTCAAACACTTGAAGTGAAATTATGGAGGTTTTCAGATACAACAATGTCAATCGGACAAATTGATCGTTTAGGAATAAAAGTTATAACGGAGCAAAATTGCATCGACCCATAGTAGACCCTGTTTCCTTATATAGAGCTATATCAAAAAGTGGACCAATCTAAAAGGATCGAACCGCTTCAAGAACGCCCTATTAAACTCAATGGCCTTGGGGTCAAACTGAATTTGTAGTATTCACTAAGAAATGTAAAATCCCAACATTACCTCTACCTATCTTGAATGGGATGGCTTTGGAACTATCATTAGAAGCCAAATAACTCGGAACATTCCTCAGCCATAAATTAACGCGGCAATGTAGAATGTTACCTAAGAGAGGAGAGCACTTTACACATGCAATAACTTCATAGGAACGAGCGGGGAATTAAAACCAGAAATCAAAGTCACCCGACCTCAACAGATTAACAATCTATACACGACCACCTATTGGTTATTACATTAGATGGTTTGAGGAACCTGGGTGCAGAACCTCAAAATCCATCTGGCCGGGATTCATGAAAATTTCGTAAAAATATTTCAATAGGGTTTTCACATTTTCAAATGATTCTATAAAATAAAGGTTATCCGCTTAATACCTATTTTATCCTGAATTTTTCCTATTTTAAATAAATCCACTAATTGTTCTTACGTATCTGTTAGGATTTCATGATAATTTAGTATACAATTAAAAAAACTTTTATTTTCATTTTTCTTTACAGCCCCTTGCCAACTGCGATGATCCTAATGTAGGCGCTGGTCGTATATTTTCGACTAAAATCAATTTGGAAAATGCCATTAAGGCTGTACAAAAACACATCGGTCTTGATGTTCATGTTGCAATGGGTGTTGAACACTCACCCGCAACGAACATTGAACGGGTAGCTGTTTGTGCAGGTTCTGGAGCATCTCTATTGCGCGGTGTTGAAGCTGACCTCTATATAACCGGTGAAATGTCACATCATGATGTCTTGGATGCAAATCATCAAAACATTTCGGTAATTTTATGTAATCACAGTAATTCGGAGAGAGGTTTCCTGAAGACATTCAAACCAAAGTTGGTCGATATGTTAAATGGACAATGTGAGGTTATTGTTTCGGAGTCAGATGAAGATCCCATTAAGACCCATGTGAATAACGAAAAATGTTGAAAATATTACCTCTTGACCAAAGGAACAAAAGAAATGCATTTCATTTATTTGGATTTATTTTTGTTTTAGTTTTTTTCTTTTGTGTCAAATATCTTTTATTTTTTTTTTTTTTTTTTTATTTTAATTTTTCATATTATAAAATATGGTTTGGCTAACTATAGAGTATATATGTATATAAAAAATGTGTCGATTTATATATGGAAAAAATTAAATAAAAAACATTGTCCAACTAAAACCAAAAAAATCAAATCGTGCATGAAATTGCTGACTAACAAGTGTTTTTTTTTCTCAATTGAGGGGATGAAAATGAATTGCGCGGTGTATGGTTGGGGTTGGTGGTAAGAAATAAAAACTGATATGGAATGATTTCTGGAAAAAATACCAAAATATTTTTTGTATTTTATTTAAAAAAATTTTAATTTTTACTTACAACTGAATGTTATTTATTTTGTTAGATTAGTTTTTTAATGGGTTTTGTTTTTAATAAAAATACTAGAAAATACTTGCAAATAAAAAATTAAATAAACATGTCGTTAAAAATCTATGTATCGTACACTTGTAAAAATTATAAAACAAAAACAGCATAGGTAATAAGAGTTAAGGAAATATTTGGAGGAGGGGAAGATACTAGATAGCATAGGGTATAGGGGGATATTGACATAAATGCATTTTTGTTTTTTTTTTTTCTTAGAAACTGAAGACAAACAATTTAAACTCTAGAAAATACATTTTTTTGTATAACAATATTGTGGTGTTAAATGAAGAGTTAGAGACGGAACTCTTCTTCGTTTTTTATGTTTTAAAGTATACAAGAAAAATAACAAAGACTTAAGTCAAAAATATAATTTAGATAAAGAACAGCATTTTTAAGATACTTTTTTGTTGTTGTTTAGAATTACAAAGCTGTTTTGGTATGGAAGATTTTTGGAAAGTTATGTGTTGTGTGTGTTTTTTTTATTTTTTTGTTTCTTTAGCAACTTAGCATAATTTTGTTGTTGGTTTAATGACTCTCTTTAGTAGTATAGTGTTGTTGTTGATGTCGAGCTGGGTGCCTTTAAAAGAAACACCTCCTTGTGTTACACGCTCATAAACTCCTCTTGCCATCATCTTCATCAATAATTATTTATTATGTGGTTTTTGTGTGGAATTTTACGTTCTTTCATGTAATGTCTGTTTGTGTGTTCTTCAAATTAAACACGAATTACATTCGTTTTCAGGCTGTTACTTTTTGTAATTTCTGTAATACTTTAATACCCTGTTCTTCGTATTCTTGCTTCGACATCCAGAAGGCATCACGATCTTTGGTTACTTCAGCCAAAACAGCACCACCAATGAATACCATATCTTTTCTTCTGGGAGGATCTTCAATGCGAATTTTGAATTTCTGTAAAAAAAAATGAGAAGTGAAAAGAAAATTGAAATTGATAGATAAAAATCGATGTACATAATAAAAAAAATATGTTATGTCTCAACAGCTCAATAGGTAGTGGTTTTGGGGTGGACAATTAAAAAGGTGAACCGTATCATTTGGATCATTACAACGAATGCAGATGTTATGCGTCATGCCCAAAGTGAATTAAGTTACACCATTTACGTGGTGGGTGTTATCCAAAGATGCGGTGGTGGGTGTTCTCCAAAGGTGTATTAACCACGTATTCTTCTTCAACTGCATCCAATTGATTACAATGCGATATGCTTAATAGGTCTGCTTGATATAAAGGCTCTCTTTTATATAATTGGATAAAGCTCCCTTTTATATCATTGAACCTCTCTGTTCATCTTGACTCTCTGTGGAGACTTTGGTGGCGGATTTTTTAACACCTAAACAAATATTATATCGATATTATTTTTTCGGCATTTTGGACAATTTCGACCCATTTTCATGCTAAAAATTCAGGATACTACCATTTGAGTTCTAAATTTTGAGAAAATTTTTCGGAGGGGTGTGTGGTAGTTAGGTTTTGAGGTCGACCATGACACAGCCCATACCATGGTAAATACAGTATTGTTCGAAACCTAAGCAACTTTTTCTTAGTTCGTAGCCATGGACTTATATGATATCGTTAAATTGATTTATAAAAAATATATATTTTATTTACTATTATACTATGTGTCTATAATCTGAAAATAACAAAAAATTTAAATTATATTTCTTTGAAAAAAAAAATAAAGAAATGAAAACAATATTAACTCACAAAGCAGCTGTTCGAAACTTAAACAGCTTTCAATATTTCGTATGATACCCTTTATTTTTTATCACTGCCGCACATCTTTTTGGCATTGATTCTATAAGATTTGTTAGAATTGTTGTTGGTATAGCTTCCCACTCTGATTTTAAGCAGTTCATTAGTTCCTGTCTGTTTTTAAAGCGACGTGTACCAATCTTTCGTTTTAAAATACTGAAAAGGTTCTCAATGGGATTGAGGTCTGGTGTCAAGTTTTGCAAGGAAGTTTATACTCATTTACAACCTCATATTGGTTATTACAGCTTAGCCAGCTGTTAAAAAGACTTAAAATCGTCCGATATTTTAGGTTCTTAAAATCAAACGTTGTATTTAAGATAGGTCTTACGATTGTAACAGGCAGACGATGGATTTCCTTACAAGTTCATAAGTTTTACTGGTCATAATAAAATTCCCATAAGCAGTGAACATGTTAACCAGTTTTAATTTCTATCGTCTATTTTCTTAAAAAAATCGAAACATACATATTCGCTATGATATAGAGATTATTGAAATTCGTAAAAGTAAAAAATGTTTCGCTTATGATGAGTTCGGATAACTGAAATTATTTTCAGTTCAAAAATCCAATTTTTTTCCGTTTCAATAAAGCGGAGTCGACTGTATAGTGTCGACTGTATAATGTAATAGTTAATAAAATAAGTACTTTTCATAATTCAATTTAACAAGATAATAAAAGACCATGATTACTTACTAAGAAAAAGTTGCTTAGGTTTCAAACAATACTGTACATTGCAACCAAGCCTTAAAAACTCTTTGAGGCACCCAGGTATCAACAGGGCTCCTTTCGAATACAGTAAATCAGGGTATTTACAAACCGTGATACACTAATGAGAACAAGGTCCTCTAACACCCCAGCGTCAGGGAGATACTTTAGGAAGGAGGTGACCCAAGACCTAGGGATTGGTTATTAAGGGCTCCCATTTTCTCATCGTCGATCTTGGGTTCATAGGGACGGGGACTTCTACTTTGAGACTCTCCCCCAAAAACCGCTGAATGTCCTTGAAATGCTCATTGAATTCACAGCTCCCAAATAAACACATCCGATAGCATTTAGCTTGGCTCTTCGAATGAGCAAAGCTTGAATTGACGATTAACTGTTTTCGCGTAGCCTCAAAGGAAGAAGTCACATGGTGTTAAATCCTAAGGTCTAATTTGCCAATTGTGAACTCCTCTTCGAGAAATAATATGATCCGGAAAGTGATCCAATCAGTATTGCCAAGACGATGGTGTTGAGTTAAAGGCTATCGAATTTGACCAATGGGACATTGGAAAAAGTGGTAGAAATTATTATTTTTTTAGCAGGTTCTTCTTCAGATGTTCCCCCTCATTTTGGAAAAAGTAACGTCTGGCGATGGACAATAAATTAAGCAGTCGCAGGGATTTTGTTTCTTGACATGCACACCTAGATGGAAATAGTCGGTCCTCATCACTCAAGATTATTTTTGAATTTTTATTATTCCTGGTAATGTTACGCATTAAAGGGTCCAATTAGCAAAAATACAACGATAAAGATGTAATTTATAAGAATTAAGACCCAACTCTTTAACACATAAATTTGTCCACCAAAAAATTTCTACACAAAATAATCGCTATGGTGACTTTAAGCTTATTTCGTTGTCAAAATTGTTGTAAATTTTATGAAGCCCTTTGACAAATATTCATTTCGCACATAATTCTTCCTTCAATACTTACCGCCAATTTATCAATGTCATTTTTCAGTACTCTCTCCAAATACAATTGTTTAATTTCACGTTCCAAACGACTAGGTAAACCAGGATACATTGTTGAACCGCCCGACAAAACAATATGTTTATATAGCTCAGGGCGCATATCAATATCAGCCGCTTGTATTGTATTGAATACCAATTCAGCAATACCCTGACCTTCAACATTAATCAAATGGGGTTGGAAGAGGGCTTCGGGTGCCTCAAAACGTTCACCGCCAACTTTTATCACACGACCATCGGGTAGGGTGTATGATTCCACCAATACTGTCGTTTCCAATGCCAGTCTTTGTTCCATTTCAATGTTATAGCCAATATAGCAGAGTTTTTCTTTCATCATGCGTACCGTTTCGAAATCAGCGGAATGATTAAATGCATAGCCACGTAACAAGAGTAGCTGTAATTATAAAATCAATAAACATTACATAATATTTGGTTGCTTCAAATAAATAAATGTATATTTACTTTAATCAAATATCGTGTAATATCACGACCGGCAATATCCAAACGCCTTGTTAAATGTGGCAGTGCAAATTCTTCATATACCGGACATATATGGGTAACACCATCACCCGAATCTATGACAACGCCGGATATCAAACCTTGAGCATAAAGCGTAAGAACAGCTTGTATAGCAATATAGGTTGAATCGAAGCCATATTTTTCAAACATGACCTGTTAAATAGGAATAATATTTAATACATATTTTTTCATATTTTCCCATTTATTTTTTATTTTACCTCAATCATTTTCTCACGATTTTTCAAGGGATTCATTGGCGGTTCTGTGAGCAATATTTTTGTATTTGTTGGATCGATGTTCATTTTCTTTGGCCCGAATGTATAATCCCATACATGACACATATCTTCCCAATTTCGTACCACGCCATTTTCCATTGGATATGATACCTCTAATAAAGAACGTAATTGTGATGCTTCATCACCAACCATTAAATCCTAAAAGTATGTCATATTATATATATCAAAATTTAAATATGTGTGATTAGTGATAATATTTATTTTCTAAATAACAACAAAATAACATATCAAAATATTAAAAAAATATGTATAAAAGAAAAGGAATTAATAACAAAGGGTTTGAAATAAAAGCAAACACTAACAACAATTTTTTTTTTATTTTTTATCTAAGCTGAGGCAGCTAAGCTATGTCTTAATTTTATTAAGTAATTTCTAAATATATTTCTATTCGGTGCTGAGATATAAATAGCAAAGTGCAGTAAATCTTTTTCTTTTAATTCAAATTATAGAGGCTATTCCTAACGCTAGTCTATCGTAAAATTTAAAAAAAAATACAAAAAACTGAAAGTAAAAACAGATACAGAAAGTTATAGGAATGGGAAAATATGAATAAATCTTGGGAGTTATTAAGGTGTTTTCTTTCTACTGAAAACCGAATTACTATCCCCCGAAACATTAGTATATCTTTTATTTGTCATTTTGTTAGAAACAAGATATTTGACCGGGCAAAACATTTTATGGCAATTTAGTCATGTCCATTTGTCTGTTTAAATCATAATAGAAATCACAATATTTTAAATAGAGTTTTGAAATTTTCTATATAGGTCAATGTTCTGACTTAGTCCGCATTTTGACATTGAAGTGGCTGTCAATTTGGCAATACTGGTTCTTTGCAGAAATTTTTTGATACAGGTCCAAGTTTTCACATATAACTCATATAAAAGTTCCAGCTGCGTTTTCGGTATTTTCGAGGTTTTAACTGCATTTTTCCACCGAAGAGGCTGTTAGCAGTTTGACATTCTGATAAATTTTCAACATAACTCCCTGTTTTTTACATAGTCTCAATTTTCCTTTTAATTTTATCTATGTTCAAGTTCTCGGACCAGTTTTTTTTACTGATTTTCCAACTGTGTGTAATTTGCCATTCCGTGTTCTTGGAAGTAAAAAATATATATATCAGCAGAAAATGTTGTATATAGGTAAATATTTTGACATAACCCCCACATATACAAGTCTTGTCCCATTTTCGGTATTTAAAAAAGCTTTAGTAGGCTTTTCCCACTGAAGAGGCTGTGACAGTCTCCTCCAGCCCAGTGTTTCAATTAAAAATTTCGAAAAAGGTAAATTTTTTGATATAACCCCCACATATACAGGTGTTGTCCCATTTTCGGTATTTAAAAATCTTCAGTCGGCTTTTTCCACCGAAGCTGTGACAGCTCCTCCAGCCCAGTTTTTCAATTAATTTGGGTCAATGTTTTTCAGTTAACGAACAGAAACCTCCGAACTAATCGAAATTGTTTCCGATTTTCTCTTTATAAAAATGTCTATTTCAGAACCTGCATATGCGGATATTATTTGTCATTAAATACGACTTCTTACAGTTGTTATACCTAATGCATATTTCAAGTTATAGCACAGCTTTTATTGCAAAATGTATTTAAATCGAAATCACATATGAAATCAACATGCATTCAAGAGAATTTTTGTGTTAGTATATATCAAATAGAAAATATAAAGTAATTAAAGAGAATAAATAAAAAAATAAATTTTGGAACAACAAACATTCGTGAAAATTAAAAAAATACACACTTTATATAATAAGCATTCAAAGAAGGAATCAAATATTAATGCAGAAAATCGTTTTTTTTTTCGAAACAACAACAAAAAAGGAATTACATTAGAAATACCGATTAAATAAATAAACTATAACACAACGTCTATTTAGCTAACTTGTTTTCTTTAGTAGTGGCAAAAGGTTGTTAGTACAAAGAAACGGACAACTATTTCATCAAATCGTTCAAACAAAGGCAACAAAATTAAAAAGAAACAAATTTGATAATTGGCTTATAATTGAAATTAGGAGACTATAGACTTACATCAACGTGTAAATCCTGTAAAAATATTCAAAAAACAGATTTATCCAAAACAAGTTGTATTTTTAATATTTATTTTTTTTACATATAAATAAAGAAGAACGAAAAAAAAGAGATTTGTATAATGTATTTTGTTTGTTTTTTTGATATATATGTATAAGATAATAATTGACAAAACTAAACTAATGAAAATAGCAATATGAAATGCTATAGAGTAGTGAGAAAAAGTTTTTTTATATGAGACTTGAATTAGTTGAAGAAAACTTACCTTAACTTCAATGTCGCCGATTTTGTTTACAGCACGAATGATTGGCCTGCCAACCATAGAGGGAAATATGTGGGCGGGAAAATTACTACCGGCATAACCGCATTTAACAAACTGAAATAAAAAAAAGCATTAAATATTATTTTCAAAAAAAAAAAAAAAATATATATATATATATTAAAAAAATACACGTCCATTTTAGAAACCCAAAGAAATATTTAAAAAAAATCCAGGCCCACTGTAGAATCCCAAAAAAGTATTTTTAAATAATCCACGCCCATTGCAGAACCCCAAAAAACATTTTCAAAAAATACACACCTATTGTAATTACATAAAAAATATTTTTAAAACATCCGCACCTTTTGTAGGGCCTCAAAAAAATTTTAAACATCCACGACCATTGTAATTACTTGACAAATATTTTTAAAAAATCCACGCCTATTGTAATTAATTAGATCTTGTAATTAGAAGATGCGAGTATATATGGACCGAAGGACTACTATATCCGGTGGTGCCATTATCTTGGAATTGCACCTTAGCGCTGATCTCCATTTACATTTTACAACAAAGGTGTAGAATACCAATTTCTGATAGATTTCATAATCTAAATCGGGTATTAAAATAGTATTAACATCAAGACTGCTTCGGAAACCCTTTCCAAAAGACTATATTGTGAGTAAATAACGTCTTCCGATCGATCTGACTTATGGAGAGGGGATTTAATCGATATAAAAATCTGATTTGAATAGAAATTGAATTAATGTTCAAAGTTTAACATGCTCTTAAGACAATCAAGGTATGATGTGGGCTCAAGGTCTGCAGAAATGCTTGATAATTTTACCAAAAGTAGCCCCATCAGTAGATAGATGGAAAACTGGACTACGCAAACAGAATTTCTTTTCATTTAAATTAATTTCTAAATATCAGGACATGGGAAACTGGGTTTTTGCCAACTAAATAACCAAACTTTGGTTGGACCAACAACTAAGTATAACAATTTGTACATTGGAATTCCATAACTGCCATATTTTATGGCACTATAAACTACAAACTTGAAACATGTACTTGTGAATACAATACTCGGGGAACACCCGCCCACGATAGCTGCATAAGAGCAGCAGCAACCTCGACAAACCAGAGTGGTCTTGCCGCAATTAAGATCAGGATTGTGTGGCCGCCTCAATTCATATTGGGCACCAATTGATGGCGAGGACGGTAATATCTGCCCAGCATATGGTAATGTTCCCCATGGCACGCTACATCTATTCAACTGTCCAGATAAACCCACTCACCTAACCCTATCTTCATTTTGGACACAACAGATATAGGTCGCAGCCTTCCAGAGTTTGGAGTTAGAAGCAGACATAGGTTGAGGAGATTATGAAGAAATATCTGCTACCACAACAAACTTGGGTATATAACATGGAATTCTGTCTCCCGAACTTGTTTTTGTTTGTTTTCCCTTAGGAATACTTCTTAGTTATTATTTCTAATCTTCCGGAATATCTAGTCCCTTTTCTCTTTTCTATTATTATTATTATTATTATTATTATTATTATTTTTTTTTAATTCCAAAAAATCAATAATAGTTATTATTGTTGTTGCACGATAAGGCTTCATCTAACACTAACAACAATAAAGCAATTCAAAGAAAGATAACAAAACAAAAACACATTCATGGTATGAGTAATCATCATAAAGGCTGAGTAGTATTGGGTGGTGGTCTTTGCACAAAAATTAAAAAAAATCATTGCAACGACTTCAGGAAATTTATTCCCAAACACATTACAAACGAAGAATATGTTTCTTCTGCATATGCCCGGCAACATGTTAAAATGTTATTCGATATCCAGAAAACAATTGAAAAAGTGTGTCACTGGTATTTTGTCTGCCTATTTCCTCTTCTTGTTGTTTGCTAATCCTCTTCTGTGTGCTGTGACACACACACTCAACAGATACTATACCTGCGAAGAACATTATTTCTTTTCCATTTTTTACATGTTTGTTGTCTACTTACGCCGGTACCATTGTCGCAAACTATAACATTGCGTCCTTTGCTATCCATTTTAAAGAAAACACTTGATATTCCTACTGCTGCTACTGCTTCTGCTTGCTTATTTGCGTTGCACCCACTCTGCCGCTGGCGACCGACTTCTGCTTCTATATTTTTCGGTTTGCCAAACTTTTTTAAGGTGTGTTCTTGCACTTGTAGTTTCTTCTCGTATCAAGAAACCACTGGAGCTCAGTCACATAAATTTATTTCAACTATTCTTTAGTATTTTATTATTTATTGTCTAGGCAAATGCTTTTATTTTTATTTAATTTGCACGATAAAACAAAACTTTAGTATTTCTCAGGCTGAGATGACGAATAATGTCAAAACTCTTGCGGGTGACATTTCATACGGCTGTCAAATGGTGAACAATATCCAGGGTTGCCTAGTTCATGAAAATTGTAAAAGTGAATACCGATTACTCACGATACTCATGATTTATAGTAGTGTATATACCATTGTACAAAATGTTCAGTTTTTACGGTTGATTGATTTATTGAGACTTGATATTTTTTCAATACATAATCTTTTGTTTGTGTTTGCTCCCGACACTTGAAATTATATGTACATCTACTGTTTATTTATTTATTTTTGTTTTCAAAATTTTAAAACCATTTTTCTTATTTAAATTTTAATAATATATTGAATACAACGTCTAAATAAAAATATTATTATATGTATTCGAATATTATTATATGTATATTCTGGAACATTTATTTCTCTTATAAATTGTTAACAGAAGGTATATAACATATAACCGATGTTTCCACTAAATATATATTTATAATCAAATATATAAATATATATACAAATATATACTTTTGACTATGATATCGAAAAAAATACAGTCGAGTACGCTTATAGCGAACACCGGTTATAGCGAACACATTTCCTGGGCCCGTAGTTTAAAGACAGCTTTTTCATACAAATCTTAACTCTCATAGCGAACTACGGATATATCGAACTTTCTTTATAAAGAACTATGTATTCAGTCCCAGCTTTCGGTCAAAGACACAAAAGTATAAAGATAGGACAATTGAATTTTCAAGTTGGCCGTTAGATGGCTTTTGCACTGTTGTTACGATCATGGCCTATAAATAAGGTCGCCTAGGGAGACCAGCTGATAATTGATACCTCTTAAGTTTGCTGTCAAAGTGCATTATTGTAAATTGACTTCCATTATGAAAACGTAAACAAAGTCGACATTTTTGACATTAGACTTGAGAAAAAACAGCTGTTTTCCGATTTCGATTGCTATCTTGGTGACCTTTTTAATAGATCTTGGTTACGATATCGTAACAACATTTTCTGTCAATTACAAAGAGAACAAAATTTTTTACTCTCTGAAATGCAATGGAATAATGTCAGAAAAAACCTAGAGAGTTTAAAAACAATTTATATGGCTGGCAACATTTGGGAAATATATATGATGTGTTCCACAATGTGCAAGGCGAATTTTTGTGCACTATATAATAAGATTATGTGTTGTAATACGGATCTCAAATGGTTCAAATATACGCATATTGCATTATACTATGTTCTGACGTTGTTCCTCTCTAATTAGACCCTTCACCACACTGTGGTACAGGGTATTATGACTTTGTGTATATGTTTGTGACAGGCGAAAGGAAACGAGATATACATATGGTTCCTTTTGAGAATATGCAAAAAACACTTTCTGAGTCGATTTATGCATGTCCGTCCGTCTGTAGATGTTAAATTGTAAACAAAGTACAGGTCGCATTTATGATCCGATGAAATTTGGCACAGCGCACTTATTTGGCCCAATGACGAACCCTATTGAAATTGAAGAAAATCGGTTCAGATTTATGGTGTACCAAAGTCCCTATATAACTTTCGATTTTTTTTTATTTTTCGACGTTTACACGCCTCTCATTCCCACCCCTGCCGACCGAGGGGGCGACCTCCCCTTACGTAGGGATCGCGTACACACCATGATCCGAATCATGATGGGATTTGAGAGTGGAATAGAAAAACCAGCTACAGAATCTACTTCAACAGCCAGTTTGTTATTAAGTTTTACTACTCATTTAAAAATACAATAATATTAGATTTTTTTGTTCTACGCTCAAGCAAAAATCTACATTAGAGTATACAGAGTTAAAGTCAATGTACCAACTTTCACAATACCATTTTCGACCGTTACACCCATGACAAAGGGGGTCACGACTGTAAAAGATAAACGGTGGCAGGGGAACACGGCAATTGATTTAAATAATTCAAATAAAGCACGCAAAAAAATAATAATTTAATTTCATACAATCTCAAACTTTACTTTGGTTACCATATTTTTCAAAATAATTATTGCTGTTAAGTATTTTTTTGGTGAGAGCACTTCAAATAGTGCATTTTCCATTCAAATGTGTAGCCCTCTATAGCACAAATTTGACACTAATATTGGAAAATGCGTCTTGTCAAGACTTTACGATTGCATGTCTTTGAGAAAATATGCAAATTTGACTAACGCCGACAATAGCTTTATAACGACTTCGTACTCGCAAATCGGACAGAAAAATACCGATGATTAAAGTTAATAATAGTTAAAAAACCAAAATTATCAGCTTGTTGTATGACAATTTAGGGACAAAACGCGTACGCAATGATAAACATAAGTTGAAGTGAAACACAACAAACGAAACAAATAAAAATTTAAATTTTTTTGCAAACCTGCTGTCTGCAAAAAAATTTGTGCGAGAGAGAGAAAGTGACGAGGAGAAGAAATATCATCATTTTTGCTGGATATTCGCAAAAAAATAAATAATACAGAAAAACGCAGAGGAGGTGGTTTCAAAACTATTTGCAGCTGAGCTATTAGAAAGTTAACAAGTACAGAAACCGATTAGACTCCGAAAGGCGGGTAATAAAACAAATTATTTGGAAGAAACATTAATTGTTCAGTGAATACATAGCTGCTGCTGTGCTTCCACTCCAAAAAAGGTGGTGAGAGTGAGTGCGTGAAGGAGAAGTAGGAGAAAAAACGAAGATTTTCTTGTGAGTTGAGGTGGAGGTGGAGTAGTCGAAAAAGTACGAAAATTTGGTTTGAGGTGTTGTTTTGTTGGTGTAACACATAGTAGCTAATTCATACAGCAGTGTACGTCGTTGTTCGATTTAATTGTTTGCGGAAGGAATTATGTCTTCGAATAATCAAACATCTGCCTCGCAAGGCAACCAAAGTGCAGCTGGTCAAGGATCCACAAGTGCCGATCAGCAAACACCTACAGGCCAGTCAAATCCAGACAGTCCAACACGCAGTAATTTAAGACCCACGACCAACACGACAGACCGTGTTGTCGACAATGTGCCATTTCCACCTAGTCATAAACTGACCATGTCAGAGGTGTTTCCGGATGCACGCACAGGTAAACCTAATCATGAGTTGTTGAAACAGCATTTCATTCTAGAGGGACGCATCGAAGAGGCACCAGCACTACGAATTATACAGGAGGGGGCGGCTTTGCTGCGCCAGGAGAAGACAATGATCGATATAGAGGCCCCTGTTACAGTGTGTGGTGACATTCACGGCCAGTTCTACGACCTCATGAAGTTGTTCGAGGTAGGAGGCTCGCCCGCTACCACAAAATACCTTTTCTTGGGAGATTACGTTGACCGAGGTTACTTCAGCATTGAGTGTGTTCTCTATTTGTGGTCTCTAAAGATTACCTATCCCAATACGCTTTTCTTATTGCGCGGCAATCATGAATGCCGTCATCTAACCGAGTACTTCACGTTTAAGCAGGAATGCAAAATAAAATACTCTGAACGTGTATATGACACCTGTATGGAGGCCTTTGACTGCCTGCCCTTGGCCGCATTAATGAATCAGCAATTCTTGTGCGTGCACGGCGGCCTGTCGCCTGAAATACACGAACTGGATGACATAAGAAGATTGGATCGTTTTAAGGAACCTCCTGCCTTTGGACCCATGTGTGATTTGTTGTGGTCCGATCCGCTGGAAGATTTCGGCAATGAAAAGAATGCCGACTTTTATACGCACAATTCGGTACGAGGTTGTTCGTACTTCTATAGCTATGCAGCCTGTTGTGACTTTCTGCAGAATAACAACTTACTTTCAATAATTAGGGCGCATGAGGCGCAAGATGCTGGTTATCGCATGTACAGGAAGAGCCAGACGACTGGATTCCCCTCACTCATTACGATCTTCTCGGCACCAAATTACTTGGATGTGTACAATAACAAAGCGGCTGTTTTAAAATACGAGAACAATGTCATGAATATACGCCAATTCAATTGCTCGCCCCATCCCTATTGGCTTCCCAATTTTATGGATGTATTCACTTGGTCGCTGCCTTTTGTGGGCGAGAAGGTAACCGAGATGTTAGTGAATGTTTTGAACATTTGCTCCGATGATGAACTGATGACAGAGGAAAGTGAAGAACCCCTATCGGATGATGAGGCCGCCCTGCGGAAAGAAGTCATACGCAATAAAATACGTGCCATTGGCAAGATGGCACGTGTCTTTTCGGTATTGCGTGAAGAATCTGAGTCGGTGTTGCAATTGAAGGGTCTTACGCCAACCGGAGCATTGCCATTGGGTGCATTGTCGGGTGGCAAACAGTCGTTGAAAAATGCCATGCAGGGTTTCTCGCCCAATCACAAAATCACCTCGTTTGCCGAAGCCAAAGGCTTAGATGCGGTTAATGAACGTATGCCTCCGCGACGCGACCAACCACCTACACCCACAATTGAGGAACAACAACATCAAACGGGCAATGCTAGCACAGCATCAGGTAGTACTAACAATAATAATGTCTCTCATAGTGGGTAATCATTAGGTCATTAAGCAATAATTAGATACCAAGATAAAAAACAAACACACACACACAGTAAACATAACAAAAACAAATAAACACACACGGATATAAACATTACAAAATAATTCACAATACAAAAGGATATCAGAGGAAAATATTCGAAAATTGTGTAAAAAAATTGAACAAATGATGTATTTCTTAATAACATAAAAAATATCAATTAAAGTTTTCCTGTCTCCCAATTAATTTATACATTTTCTGATCTGAATGTAATCAAAAACCAACTTCCACATATGTTTTTGTTTTTATAGTACATGGTTTAAATATTTCATATTCCCAATAATTGCTATTCAAATTCAAAAGATGATTATGGATAGTATAACAATGAAGACAACATGTCCAATTTCAATCTCCGTCTCGATGTAACTACTTGTTTCACACCTATATTGACGAGTGCTAGTCTCTCTGGAAGAGTAATACTTAGGCGAATAGTATTTAAATATGGTTAAACACACACACTATTTCGTAGATATTTTTAATCCATATCTGAGGATATTAAAATGACGTAAATTTCCATTATATCTATATCACTGTCTCAATTTACAATTGCACATGGTTGATAATAATTTTTTTTATCTTTTAAATCTTTATCTTATTAATTGCTTTATCTATGAAAACTCTCAAAATTGAAATTTATTTATACATAATTGACTGTGTCTGCCGCCACCATATGATTGTGATATATTATGATTTAGCCAATGACGTAGACAAACATACAGACGTCATGACTCGAAGCCTAATTTTCTAATATCTTAAGTAGATAATGTCAGAATGTATGTGTGTACGTACACACATATATGAATATAATACATATCGCTTTAATTATATGTTTATACACTATTTATTAGCAGTCAGTTGCCATATTTCAAAATTGTATTTTTGTAGATGGTTTTTAATTTAATTTACATTTATTTGGCAATTAGTTGAGATAACGCCAGTAATTTTTATTCAAAATCTAATATTTAATTTTAAAACTTTAATATTTTATTATTCAGAT
Source organism: Musca vetustissima (assembly GCF_032173495.1). Taxonomy (NCBI): domain Eukaryota; kingdom Metazoa; phylum Arthropoda; class Insecta; order Diptera; family Muscidae; genus Musca; species Musca vetustissima. Next base: position 225,664 of record NW_026889093.1, read on the forward strand.
TTTTCTAATATGCGAATATGCATACCGATTAGCATGAAACTACAAATGTTACAAAATAAAGTAATGTACAGAAATTCAATGTTTTCTAACAGTGATGCTGAAGTTTTTTGAAATGAAATCTTATGGAAACTTTCTCCATGAATTCAATGTGAGTGTTGTTTTACATTCATATCTCTCCACAACATCACAAACATGATAGCCCAAGAGAATTAACAACAACGACATTATGGAGCTACGGAATTTAACGAACCATGATCCTATACTAAGACAGTGAAATGTATGCAATTGAGATGTATTGACCATACGTTGATAATCAAAAATGCCCATAGCATATAACCAGTAAGGTACTCCCCATCAGAAAATCGATCTAAGATATGAAACTGTAAATATTTAATTGGCAAAGTTAATTTGAAAAAATAGTTTTATAATTTGTCTGTTCTCGTAGAATCCACCATTTTTTTTCCTATTGTTTCCTATATCATCAATTAAAATTATGTAATATCGTAGTAAAAAATTTAGCATTTTGCTGATTCTGGAACAGACCAAATGCTTGTTGAAAAACTATTCACGGATAATACTTATTTTGTAGAAATCAAAGGATTACTAATTCCAGCTACTTTTTTTAATTTTATTTTACAATGGTCTGTCTGTAACATTTCGAACGAAGATGAATTGTGCGTTACATGTAGGTTTTGCTTAAATCAGTGGCATGTTAAGTGTGCTCGTATCAACGCGAAAGTAGTTGATACTATTAGAGACAATGTTGGCGTTCGTTGGTGCTGTGTTCACTGTAGAAAACTTTCTACTGATTTTTATAATTTTGTAAAGGACTTGCAATCGGAGCTTGCAATTGTCGCTTTGGAAATTTTTCCAATCTGTTTAATTCGTAAAGCCTATGGAATACTGCGTCACGAACAGTGTCAGATAACATAGGTAAAATTTATGCTGTTAATGATCATACCTATGGCCGTGTCGCGTCTCATGCAACCACGGAACCGAGCAAGAATATAATGGAAGTAACAATACCTCATAACGCTATGAGTATTGATAGCGGTAGTCTTGAGAAGACCGCCAAATCTACTCATAGTACACAGGAGTTGTCAGTTCCTTTATCTAGCGGGTCATAGTACACAGGTGTTGTCAGTTCCTTTATCTGGTGCGTCTTCCGGGATTGTTGCTGGCAATTCTCCACTACCTACCCAAAGACCATTATCAATGGCCCCTGTCATGAGAATGGTCTTTGTGTCTAGGTTTCCGCCTGATACCTCGGCTGATGATATAAATTACTATATCAAATCAAAAATAAATGGAAATTATTTTCTAAGATGCTACAAGCTTCGATCGGCATACTCTGAAAGTAGATAACCATTTAAAATATTAATTCATGACGATATATTTTCAAGTTTGATATCGAAAGAGCGTTTGTTAAACAATTTCTAGAAAGATCAGATAATTTAGCTCATTTACCTCAGAGATCTGAACCAGTATCAAAAAACTAAATAATCTATTTACCATTTGCTCTCAGAATGTATGGCTGCAATTGGCTAACCCTGAAAATTGTATTTTTGGCCCTCTGGATAAATCGTAGAGTTTCTTGAAAGAACACAAAATTTCAGCAGCAAGACAATATTCTCATGAAATTAGAATTTGTGTCATGAAAATAGTATTTGTGTCTAGGTTTGAACCAGATACTACGACTGATGATATAAATTATTATAATAAATCGGAAATGTTAGGAAATGTACATTCTAAGATGCTCGATCAGCATATACAGAAAGTAGGATTTCATTAAAAATATTAATGCATGAAGATGTTTTTTCCATAGTAACCTATTAACGATTAAATTAAACAATTTAAATCTGATCACTTTCAAGAGTAGAGGGTTAAAATATAATATTTCTGTCTTAATTTTGTTATGAAAAGAAAACAATTGACATTATTTCTTTGCTAATACCCCTTTTGCCAAATATCCATGAACTTTGAAATCAAATGATGTATTTAACAGACTTTTGTTGTTGCTAACTTTTTGTATGTTTTTATCGCTTTTTATATTGCCTAAGGCCTTCTTTCATATTGCCCATATCAACAAACGAATGCAGTTTTGTTTGCATTCTACGGCAACAACAACAGCATATCTATGCCTAATTGGTCTGCAACAAATAGTAGTAGTAGTCCAACATGGGTTGGTGTTTATGTGTGTGTGTATGTTGAGTCACAAAGGATGGTTCGTTGCTTGGTTGGGTTGTGGTACTTCAACTCATTTTTATTTACCTTCACCTTCTTTGAGGTAAATAAATAAAAAAAGAAAATAATGCAATACAAAACGTATTAAAAAATCAAAAGGCTCTTCTTTCAGATGTCAGAATAGAAATATTCTTTGATTTATTAAATTAAAAACCATTCAAAATAGTTGAACATTTAAACGCAATTTTTGGTTTACCATAAAAAATTGAAAATGGAATTGAAAATTGTTTCACCTTATTAAAACCATTTATAGGTTAACATGAGGGGATATGTTTTATATTTTGGTGGACCGACCAACGTCTCGTAGGACTTTTCATAGTTCTTTCTACATCAATTCGTGTAACTATTCGTATACATGTATGTGATCATACGATCAAGCACCCCAAACGATTTGGGTATTATCCACATCCATCTACTCCGAACCGGTACCTAAAAAGCACAGTATTTTTTTGACACCTTTCCAAAATATCCATTAAAGATTTACATGGTGGACCTCAGTTACGTTCAATTAAATGTCGTTTTGATTGTTATGGAAATATGAAACATTTAAACTCTGCAACCAAATATACTTAATCCTTAAATTGGCATTCCAATATTTATTAAACAAAATTCCAATGATCGTATTTTTCAAAAATTCCAAATGTGTATTTATTTCCAAAAAATGTTTACATACTTTTTCTACAAACATTAGCGAATGTGCAATATATTGATTTTAATTTTACAGACATTTCACTCAATTAATACACAAAATATTATACAACATCAAAAAAAGAAAGCTTTGAAATTGATTACACTAATAATAATATTACAATGTTATGAAAAAAAGGAAAACAAACTTAAAACACACACTTATCCCAAATATATATATATGAAACCTCTTTTAAACAAAAGAAAGAAAAAACAACAACAAACATTCATCCATAACAATAGATAACAATATTACTCACTATATAATATATATTTTTTAATTTAATTATTTTTCTAAAATTTATTAATGAAATTATTTTTCGTTCTAAACGAATCTATCATGCATTTGCTTTACTCTCAAATTGTTAAACAATTCTTTATACTATTATAACAAAAAAAAAACAAAACAAAAAACAACAACTGTATTATCATTACAATTATTGTTATGTGTATGAATTAATTAATTACTACATTATAATTATTAATATTAAACAAAATAAATAAAATGATATATAAAATACATATATATCCAATTTATAAATATAGATATATAAAATAATTAAATAAAATATTAATAATATATATGTGTATTTTTGGTAGTTTATTGTGTTCCTTATTAACAAAATGTAACAGCAAAACATACAAAGAATGAAACATTAAGGAAAAAAGAATACAAAAACAACAACTTAAAGCAAAACAAAATCTATAATTTTTCTACTCTCCTGTATAGTGTTGTATTATATATTAAGTTTAATAATTATATATATATATATATTTGTACCTAAAGACTTTTTAAGTTCAATTTACAAACAAAACCGAAAAATCTGTCATCATTGTGTTTTGTTTCTTTAACAGAGAAGCGCATATATCGTTGTTATAATGTATTAAAAAAACAAATGATTCAATTTCAATTGATTAGAATGTGATTAGAAAATTGTATTGCATTGAAAAGATTTTTTTATTTATATTATTCCTGAAAATGTTAATCAAATTATTTATTGGATGTTGGTCTTTCAGTCATTTGTAACTCCTTTGCCCAGATTTAACAAGCTCTTCTTTATGTTTTGCTGATCCTTAAATGCTATTTTTAAGGGACGGATCGCAGAAAAAATCAAGTCTGATTCATGTCAAACATGTTATGAAACTGTTTGAGGGGTAAATAGCCATTTTTATTTGCCTACATAGAGTATTGAATTTATTTTTCTAAACCCTGTTCCACCATCTAGATTAGCTTCGATATGTTCTCCCACATGTTTCTGATTAATTCCATCAAAACTAAACATTTCGATTATATAAGGTGACCATACGTCCTCTTTTTTAGAGGACAATCATCTATTTTAGCTGGCCGTTTGTCCTCCATCTGTCATCTATTTCTATAATCTGTCATTTTTAAAACTTTGATCAATATTTATGGTCTGTTCCAGTACTTTTTTAATAGTAAAGCTAGTAAAAGGGGAACATTTCAAAATAGCTCTCAGTGCAAAATAATTTGAAAAGTTCGGGAACGCAAATCTAGTAAATATGCCAAAATTAGATGACAATACTTCAAAAACAACATAACAGCCAAACAGAAGTAGGCATTAGAACTGTAGTGTATTGAATCTATTTTTTCTTTAAACGCATCTGAATGTAAACCAGGTCCCAACGGCATGAAATCTTCCCAAACATCTGCATCAAACTAAGAAGGGATACTTATTACTGATTCGATATGTTGAGTTGATGTCATAGAACATATGAGAAGCTTTGTTTAATTCCATACAAAAAATAAACATTTACCTCATATCAACATATCGAAGTTAAGGAGGGTGCAGGGATTCTTGACAATTTAAAAAAATGTTTATCTTTCTATGTTATGAGGATCATTTGCCATGGGTATTGTCATTTTGTATTTGGAATAATAGCGTAGTTAAATATTACAAAATGAAATAACCAACAAATCCCCATTTTATATGAGAAGGCGAAGATCACATATTCCAATCTGGTTGCGATACTTTAGAAGAAAAAATCAACAGTAATTCATTATAGCTGTTGCAGGCTCCATGTTTTTTATTCCATGAATTTTTTATTCCTTCTAAAGCTGGATAAATCTTGAAGACAATTTAGTCATATCTGTATGTTATAATCCCACCAGCTGCCTAAAGGAATATTTTAGTAGGAAGCTATATGTTTGTACATTATTGACAGGCATGCAGGTGAAGTCAGCATTTTCGTATATTCTCATTTGAATATACCACTATATTTTTTGTAATTTTAAGGTCTTTGCGGAATTGGATGTAATATGTAATTTCAGGTATCTCAGGGGAAAATGAAATAAAGCATGGCATAGTCCCACATATCCAATCGAATCGATTATAAATTGGTATATCTATCTGATTGTCATGGGTGTGAAAAACCACATGGTCTTATAGCGCCTGACGTTTTTAGTTGTGTTAGTCAAGTCTGAAACGAATTGAAAATACTCACACAGGTGTTTGTGATCAATTCAAAAATCAACCTGATTTTAACTTTCCACATACCGTCGGAAATAAAAATATGTCTATATGAGGGCCTTTCGTGGCGCTCGATCTTTCGAATCAAGCACATTACTTGATCGACTCAACTAGTAGACCTATAAACAACAAAGATGTTTGGCAATTATTTTGAAATTAAAATAAGTTAATAAAACAACACATAACTGAAAATATTGAAAATGGGATAGAATAGAAAGACGACGATGCTAGGAGAATGACAAAAAAGAAACAAACACATATAATGGCATAAAAATCAAAATGTTTATAACAAAAAAATGCGAAGAAAAAATAGTTAAATGGATGATATGTACCAAGAACAAAATTAAAAAATAACAAACATACAAAACTATTAAAAAAAAAAATCTACAAAAACCGTACATTTTAAAGCAATTTCTTCTAAATACAAAACGAAAAATAAAAACTTATATAAAACGAAAACGATATACATACATATATTTAAAGATTTTACTTAATCTTCATTGAATTCAAATAAAAATATAACAAAAATACCATCACACAAAATAAAGAAGAATGGAAAATAATTAAAATAACAATTCTATTAATTACCACAAAACACTGAAAAGGGAAAAATATACATATATAAGAACAAAAAAACAAACAAATATTTGAAATTGTGGTTATGTTATCATTGCACGCTGTTTTTTAGATATGACATGAAACCAAAACAAACAAATATGCCTTATAACAAAAGAAAAAAAGAAAGAAATTATTAAAAAAAACAATTTCAATTTTTACAATATGTGTATGTAATATGGTGTGTTGTTGAGAAATTATTTTATTAAAATAAAATTGTGTTTTTATATATATTTTTTACAATGTTACGCAAAAAACATCTTAGAGAATTTATGTTAATTACTTTTTCTATAAAGATTTTATGGAGGGGTTCCTAAAAAGGCATTAGTCATCGTAACTGGTTAAATACTAGTTTGCAGTGAAAATAAAAAATGGTCCACACAACTTTTTAAGAAAAAAAAGTTCAGTAATTCTTATAATTCTTTGTAAATGTATAATAAAAATTTGATGAAAATATCCATAAAGGAAAACAAAAACTTTTAAAATTGAACTAAAATTGAGCCCCTTCTTATTATTATTACCATTATTAAAAAAAAACGTTTATATTTCTTATAAGGGTTTAATGTTGTGTCATATAGTATATTAGTTTAGTTATAATTTTATTCTAAGTCAATATTCTTCAATAGGCTAATAATAATAAAAAATAGACAAAACTATTCTAACTCAATAAGTCTTACATTAATAAATAAAAATCAACAAAAAACAAATAAAATAAAAACAAGAGAGGAAGAAAGTTAAGTTAAAAAAATAATTTAAAGAAAACACGCTCTAGTTTTTAAAGCACGTACTTATAATATCCATATATACATACATATATATTTCCAAAAAAGAAAAAAAATTATAAACAATAAATGAACATATTTAAATAACATCTTTAAAAAATCTCTAAGAAAGTTGAACAAGTTCTAACAAAAAAGCAAACAAATCAACAAAAACAAAATTGTAGTTGAAAAATAACAACTCGAAATTTCATTATTCAAATCATAACAAAAACACAAAAACATACGCAACAAATAATAACGACAACTTTTTCCAATCAAATTAGTACGCTAAGAACATAACTTTAAAAACAATTTTATGATTATAATTAAAAATAAAAAACCAAAAAAAAAAGAAGAAGAAGGATTTGCAGCAACAAAGAACATTATTTCAAGTTTAAATAACGCAAAATGCTTTAAATCAAATTATTGAATGAATGAAAATAAGTAACAAAAAATATAAAAACTCAAACACACAACCAACCATCCCTCTTTATATAATTATAAATGTTTAAATAACATAAAAAAAAAGAAAAGAAACGAGCGAAAATAAAATTATATTTAATGATGATTAATCTTCATTAACGATATAAGAAAAAAAACTATAAAATAAAACAATTTCTTTTTCTTATTCATGGAAAACAAATATTTTTATTTCGCAAAACATAATTAGTTTGTATGCAACACTGTTTAATTTTAAGAATCGTATAAAAATTCGTATGTGTCGGCATTTGAGGATGACAACTATTCTCAGCGTCTTATTTCAAGCCTGTGTTTTTGAAAAAAATCATTTGAATCAAAATTTTTTATTTGATAAAAATAATTCGTAATTTTATTGCAAGCTTCATTAACTATGAACATTGGATCAATGACAGTTTGCTGAGAGTTAAGCGTCTAACAATTGATGAATTAAATTTTGTTTGCAGGTATATGTATAATAGCTGCAGCTAAATAATTTGTTAATGTCTTGCCACAATGGCTGCATGCTCGTATTTAGTACATTTAGAGTCAATTCGATGGGAACATGGTACAATTTAATTTCATAGCCTGGCGAAAAATCGTTAAAATTCAATATGAATTGCCTTTTTATTTTCACAGTATATGTAGGTGCGGCGACGCACTCTATCTAGAAATATACAAACGGGGAAGAGTGCAGTTTCAATCCTGAAATTATGATCATTCGTCGTAGACCCCATGTAAAATATACGGGCATGTTCTGGCATTCACTTCAACGGCAGAAGGGTATCGAACACACGCCGAGGTGTTCTGTAACACACTTTACACCCATTTACATTTTCATAGTGATAGTCGGGTGTCATGAACACACCCTATATAAAAGAAACCCTTTTTTGAAATAAAAAAGACACTTGATGATAGATTAATGTGTTATTATTGCGTATAATTTGTTTAAAATCACAAAATTAAGATGAAACGTCATAAAAAAACCAATATTAAATAGATGCTTAGGTTTGTGTTGCATTTATTCCGAATGAATCTCTCGCTTGACACACACAGCTGATTTGCAACAATATCGTACACGATAGGGTTACCAAATCTTCCCCTTAAATCAATCAACAAATTAATGATATTTAAGAATCTTTCATACATATATTTTATGTCGCTAATAATAAAATATTAAAAAAGAATAATAAAATGATCGTTAGAATTTACGAAATTACTAAAAAATAACAGAAACCATGTTAAACGAATGCAGAACAGGAGGTAAATTCTGAGGTGATGTGTATGTATGAAGTGAAACGAACACGTCGTGAGTTCGTCCCGATATACTTGATCAGAGTAAAATTCTACGTCGATTTAACCATGTCCGTCTGTCTGTTAGATATAGAGCTTAAACCCTTTGAACCCCGATTTTTTCCGTGACCATAGAACGATTTTCTGTGGACAGATTAAATGCAACCTATCATAAGTAAGATATGAACAAAATTTGACCTCATCCTAACGTTCCGGAGATTCAGTGCATTATTTCTGACAAATAAAAGTCCAATATCAAAGAAAGCAAATGGATTATCGGCGAAAAAATCACTGAAATTACTCTTTAGATTGATTTTCACAAGAATGAAACAAACAATGTTGAAGGTACAATTCAAATACGAAGCGATTTAAAAAATTTGGGCTGTATACACAAATTGTTACTGTATAAATGTTTGCCCTATTCTTTATATTGAAAAGAGCATAACTTGACCAACATTTTTTAATTTTTAGATTTTTCTGTATACACAAATTGCTACTGTAAACATTTTTGCCATCTTCTACATATTGAAAAACGCAAAACTTGCCAATTTTTTTATTTATATATATTTTTTTAATTTTTCTTTTGATGTATGTCAGGTCCATTTTGGATACTAGAAAAGGTGACAAAAGTACCGATCGATTTTATCTATTTTGAATATCCATCTCATGGAGGCGTGTATAAAAAGTTCGGCCCGACAGAAACTAAAGACGTATTAACATGTTTCAATTATTATTTATTCATATGAAGATACACACAATCCGCAAAAAGCTATACACAATGGATATTTCATTATTGAGACTGTTACTATATACTCTTCTAGAAAAAATGCTTTTGTGACCAGCTGAATATTAAGAATTCAATGAAATTTTTATCAATATTTGAACTTGTTCCAAAGAATGAATAATAAGTTTATATTTGGTATGTTCCCCAGATTTAAATATTTTCATCGATATCATAATGGAAAATACGTTATCGTAATATAGAGTAGTAGATTCTTGCAGTACGGTAACAGACCAATTGTTTGAATTTTTCCTTATCGATTCTATGTTTAATAAATCATTTTCCAGGGATTGAGCATCGTTTGAAAAATCTACATCTTGAAATGTGTGTAGATTTATTCTGGGCTCTAATACATTTTCTTTTGTAAAACGTTGCAGACGTTTGTATGTTCTATATAAAAATCCCTTTGGTAATGAATGCAGAAAATATCTGAAAACGTGTCTGTATTGTTTGTTCAGTACTTCTTCCAACCAATTCAACACGATTCTGAACAATTTAATTGTTGACCTCAACCACACGACACTCGGCCATATTCGGATTAAACTACTCATTAGGACATCGGAAAATTTGATATTTCAGTTGCATACAAATATTACTTACATATGCATCATTTTCGAAAGTTTCCTCTAACAAAAATAAATGCGTTTTCTAATACTAATGAATATGGCAAACGGTAATAAGATAAAATTTATTAATGAACAAAACAACACAACTTTAAAACAAATTCAATCTAACTAAGCTACATTTCTACTTTAACAAATAAAAAAACATGCATAAAAAACAACAAAAATACTAAAACAACAACAACTATACTAAATGAAAATCTAAAAAAAATAATAATATCGCTATTGTGGAACACATTTTTTTACTTATACATTTATATTTTTTAAATAAAAACCAAAACTTAATATTATTCAATTTTATGAATTTAATTATACATACAATATTTAAAGAAATAAATAAAAAATTATATATTGAATAAAGTAATAAGAACAGCAACAAACAACAAATCCAACTTATTAATTAATAATATAAATTTAAATATAAAAAATAAATTAAATAAAAAAGAAGATATATAAGTTTATGGAGAATACATTACAAATAACAACAAAGCAAAACAAAGCCAAGTGAATAAGAAAAAAACGGATACAACAACAAGTCTAACATTACAAAAAAATTCAATAAAACATTTAAAATACAAAACACCAATATTTGTATTTTTTATTTATTTATTCCACAAATCCATTTTTTTGTTTCAAACTCTATAAGAATCTACTACTTTTTTTAAGTTTTTTTTATATATGTATATACATATATATTTAACATAGAAAGTAGAAATTCCGCTATTGTAAAAGGATCGTTAAAAATTATGACAGTCACGATTTATTATTTTCTTGTATCGGGAAAAGAGAAGAGATGTTTTGGATAACAGAATTGGTTTACATTTTCCGAAGTGAATAATCTTGGGATCTTTATGTAAGGAACATAGCTGAGAAGTAGACCAATGTCGACTATGCTTTCTAAGGATATTTTGCAACCCATAGGCTACAAGAAAGCCACAAGAAATAGTAAATTGCAGCCAGTTTTGGAGGCGAAATTTCGTAAAATTACAAAAAAATTAAAAAGTGGGTTTCTTTATATTGGGAACACCTAGAAACAGAACCCAAAATATCAAATTACAGCCAATTCGGTTTCAAAACGTGTCCAGAAACCCTGAAAATATCAAAATAAAAAATTTTAATATTTTTTAGGGAAATTTGTTACCCAATTTGAACTCAAAATATAAATAAACAGATAATTCGTTTGGAAAATGTGTCTAAAATCCGGAAAATACCGGAAATTTGGGCAGTTATATGGTTTTTCCTGCTACAATTCGAATTTTTTCACTGAAATTCCATAAAATGTATTTATTAATTTCTTTTAATTTACAAAAAAAGATGACAATGGTGACATACTATAGAAATAAATGACTGATAGAGGACATAAATTTTATAGATGACAGCCAGTTTATGATTGTCCTCTAAAAAGGAGGACATATTGGCTCGCGTTGTGTGGTATATGACACCGTCTTGTTTGAAACCACATATTCTCCAAGCTGTTTTCTTCAATAGCAAACCATAATCTCCTCTTAAAACACTATCAGTCTTATTCTGAATATTCGCTAGGGAGATTTCTCTCATGTAAACAATGTTTCGCATTCACATTCTCGCCTTATTCTGAATGAATAGGGAAAAGCAAAGAATGCGAGATGCGGATTCGAATTTTCGAAAATTGTGGTTAAAAAAAGATTCGTGTTGCCATAAAAGAACAACTTTCAACGATGTCAAAGACACAACGAAGTATTGGGAAGAAATCTGCTTTTAAATTTTCCTTACATAATTGTGTGCCGTTTTATTTAATTTCGATATTAAAATATTCCCTATTACCTTCATACATTCCGTGGTTGAGCTTGCATCGTTATCAATAGAATTCCCAATGACATTTAATTTGTTGTTTTCCAGTTAAAAATTTGCATACAATCATTTATAATATTCTAAATCGTCATATTGTGTAGATATTTTTCAAAAAAATAATTATTACTTATGTTTTTGTAGTCAGCTCCTTTAAATTTATTAGCGAAAAATTTCGCACAAAATGTCATCACGTTCTCCTACTCCCTGTAATCCAGAATAACTAATTTTCCCCCAAAGTGGATTTTTTCGCTTTCGAACTCTATTCAGAATAAGACGAAAGCGAAAATGCGAAAAATTCACTGTGAAATGTTCACGTGGAATTGACATCCGGAATGAGGCTGTATATGTGGCTGTGGCATAATCACCACTTTTGTAGTAGATTTTGAAAATTTGTGTGATAGTTAAGCGCTTAATTTACGTCAATAACAGTTTGACATACGTGGAATTGCAGTCACATTTTAAAACCACGAAACGGATAACCCTTCATAAGATGTTCACGTAACAGAGTATTTAATTCTAACGGCAAAAATCGCCGATCTGAAGTTCAATTGAACGATTCACCTGAAAGAGCAACAGAACTAAGTTTGAGGCTTTTATGCACTGCAAAATGATTATTCGAGCGCTATTCACCTTTAAATGATTACCCGCGCTCCTTTCCGAACGTCAGAACTCTTTTATTTTCTTGAATTTGTAAACAGTCGCACGTGTATTTTATTCTGTTATTTTTCTTGAGCAACATTTGTTGAATTAAATATACTTTCAGTGTAAAGTATATTTGGAAATATGAGTGTCAATATGGAAATAATTGTTGGCACCTACGAGGAGTTCTTGTTGGGCTACAAAATTGATGTTAAGGTAGGTTTTTTATACATACACATTTTATTGTATCGCAGATAGTGTGTAACTTGTCGCTTGTTTATTTTTACTTTTAGGACGACAAGCCGGCTATTATCCAAACATTTGCTGATAAATCCCATTCAGGATCTATAAGATGTGTAGCGGTTAAAGATCAATGGGTGGCCAGCGGTGCTACAGATGATCGTATATTTATTTATGATATGAGTACAAGAAAACAGGCACAGGTAAGTCCCAAAGAAACTAAAGAATGATCATTTACGGGCATATAAAGTTATGAGACTATACATTTCGGAACTTCAGAGGCAACCTTCCGGGAAGTATAGATTTGCCCATAAAAGTCATATCTATATTCGTGAACCCTGAAGTCAACATGTTCTAAAGGAGGCTTCAAGTAATTGAAAGTCATCAAAACCTGGAAACTTTATTGGAATTGTATCGCATATTCACTTTTTTTTCTGTATTAATAATTATTTTCTCTTCCAGATTTTACTTTCCCATGATGGCACAGTTAACTCCTTGGCATTCACACCAGATGGTACTCACCTCTTATCAGCTGCCGACGACGGACGCATGGTCGCCACTCGCTTAAAAACATGGTTTAATGATGCTACATGGAAGAAAGCCCACAGTGGTTCAGCTGTCACACATGTCAGTTGTCATCCAAGTGGTAAACTGGCCTTATCCCTAGGCTCAGATTTAGTATTGCGAACATGGAATTTGGTTAAGGGACGAGTGGCTTATAAAACGAATCTTAAAAGTCGTAATACTTTGGGCTTTCAACCAGATTGTTTAACATGGTCACCGACTGGAGATTATTTTACTTTATCTGGACAAAGAATTGTTGAATTCTGGTCCATCAAGACAGCAGATGTTGTACGTTCACAAAAGACAAAATCGAAGCCAATATGTTTGGCATGGATTGCAGATGATGTATGTCTAGTCGGTCTGGAAGATGGTAAAATTTTGTGGCTAAACGTTGATAATGAAGAAGAAAAGGTAATATAAATTGCATTTTAAAATGCAATTACATTATATAAATATAAACTTTTTAAATATGTAATCTAAATTTTTGTTTCCAGGAAATTGTTGCTCACAATAGCCGTGTAAAAGCTATGACTGTATTCAAAGAGAATCTTGTTACAGCTTCAAGGTAAGCACGTCATAACTAATATGTCAGAAGATTATTCTCGTTTCAACTATTTTTGATCCTTTTTTAGTTCGGGTGAAATCAAAGTATGGCAAATTGTACAAAATAAACAAAAGATAAAGGAAATCGCCTCTACTAACATTGGATGTCGTCCAACATGTCTGAGTGTATTGGATTTAGAACAATTTGGAAGCAGTTATGTGATCAGTAGCACAATTGAAGAAGTCAAAGATATCAAGCCAATAAAACCAAAAGTTAAGCCTGTCCCAAGGGGAGTTGTTACAATTGAATATGACGAAGAGGACGATTCAAAAGCCGACAATAATGAAGATGAGGAAGAGGAAGAAAGTGAAGATGATGACAATGATGATTCTGAAAATGATGCTGACAGTGTTGCTGAAGAAGATAATGACAATGCAGAAGAGGAAGAAAATGACGACGACGAAGATGAAGAAGTTGAAGAGAATGATTCAAGTGACCAAGAAGATAGTGACGACAGTGATGAAGAGGAAGAAAATCCTGAACCAGTAGTACGTCTTCCTAAGTCACGTAAACATAAATTGCAAATATTGAAAAATCAGCAAAAAGGAAATAAAAAACCTAAAGTAGATAACTCGTTGAAACAACAGCAGAAACCAAATTTTTCAAAACAAAAAAAGAATAATAAAAAATTTAAAAAGTAAGATGGGAATAGTTTTTTTATTTTGTAGTATTCATGTTATAATTATTACAAGGTGTAGGGCATAGCTACCAACTGGTAAATATTTTTTCAATAAAAACCAATATATTGTGATAAAATGTTTTGGTTTGGTATAGTTTTTAGCCGACATCTTGAAGGCCAACAGATCTTTCTCAGTTGTTTTTTTTTTTCAAGAAATAGGAACTGAATATACCCGCAAACGTATTCCATAATATATAATTCCTTTGACACACTGCAAATTTAAATTGAAATACAGTCGAATTCGGTTAAGCGAAAACGCTGTATTTCAGATTTTTTTCTCTTAAGCAGGATTTTCAATTAAAAGAACTTCGGATAAGCGAAACTCATTGCACTTAAACGAAGTTTTCAATCAATATCTGAAAAATCATGAAATTTATAAAAAATATAAAAATGAATTGAGTAATAACTTATTTTTTTGTAGACATTTGCTTGAATGGTTGGAAAATGTGCAACATAATTTTAGGGTTGTACATAAAAATTTTAATGAATTTCGTCGCCCTTTCAAAAATTACATTTGTTCTCTTAAACGGTGCTCGTTTCATATATATTTGTGTTTTTACAACAAAAAAGTCTTTCTCTTATACAGATTTTCAATTAACCGGTCATTCTTTTAAGCGAAGTAAAAAGTTTGAAAATCCATCGGAAATATTAGTTTAAAATTAGTTTAAAATAAACCGGCGTTCGCTTATCCGAATTCGACTGTATATTCAAAATTAAAAAAAAAAAAAAAACACTTCAAGTATTCCCTACTGCATTTTGGGAAGAAACCATAACCTTTCATTCTTTTTTTTTTGCATTTTTAGTTTTGTGTTGAAAAAATGTCAAAAACATCCACTTGTTGCGAATATTTTTTATATAATATTTGACGGACGAAGTCACTACCTCAAGTTGACCTACGTTACTTTATTGTACCATGGTAGTTAGAAATTGGAATTTAAAATTAATTTTTTTCTTGATTGGAGACCTGACGGGGAAGTTACATACCTACCATTGTTTAGCTTTTTCCATAAATAAAAATATTTAATAAAGAAATATAAAACGAGTGTTTCTAATTAGCGGAATTTTTCTTTTCCATAGAAGATACAGTTCAGTTCACAGATAACCGAATTAGTTTATTAAAACAATTTGACATCCCTACACCATGCATTCAGTCTTTTAATGAATTTCTAATATCAAAACTGCAAAAATTATTGATTAGGATCTTATTGACAATAATCAAAAATAATTTTGAATGTAGAATCAATAAAATACGAAAACAAAACGTTGCGAAAAAGTTATACATTTTTTCAAGTTCTGGAACAGACATAAAAAGTGTCTGGTTACTTTTCCAGTAACATTTATTCAGTAAGTTCTAGTTCAGAGAGTAAGCCGTTTTTACTCTCTTTTCCGATAGTACTGAGAAAAGTAAACAGACAAAATTTAGTAAGATTTAGCAAATAAACAGCTGATTCAAGAAAACATTTGATTTGCGCCAAAATAAACAAACAAACAAAGGACAAACACAATTATTTGTATTAGGTTCGTTCGTTTACTTTCCCAGTAATATTTACTCAGTAAGAATTTGCAGAGAGTAAATACGAATTTTTCCTTTTCAAGAGAGAAAACTGCAAAAAGTAAACGAACAACATCCAGTAAAAAGATTGTTTCGACACAGCTGATTAAAACAACAAACAAATTGGCGCAAACTAAAAAACAGCATTTTTATTAGAAAAATGGATAACAAGCGGAAAATTGATGTTGTTTGTTCCCCACAAACATTTAAAAGGGTTGTGACCTGTTATTCCTGTATCTGCAATTGATATGGGGGTGGACATAACCGATGGTGTTCCAGACATGTTAGGGATGCACTTTTTTGTTTGGATTTGGAACCTAAAAAATCGTTCGCCAATTACTCTTGTATTACCTTATTTTTAAATACTTGCGTTTTCTTCATCCAATTTTGTATTTAATGATACAAAATCAAAATAAAATTCACAAAACAATCAATTTTCTTGAGAACAATTTTTTGTTTGTTTACAAAACATAACAAAACAGCTGATTAAATATCAGCTGATGGTACAAGAAAATTCTTACTGAGTAAATTTTCCTTGTAAGAATTTGCAAATACTCAGTAACACAACTGTCAAATCTGCTCTCTCAATTCGCTCTCTTTTACTGGACTTTTGGGTAAACGAACAACATTTTGTAATAATTTGTACAAATTCGTACAAATTATTGAGTAAACGAACGAACCTATTGTATTTAATATTAAAAATAAAATGAACAATAAAAGAAAAATTGATTTGGTATGTTTCCCGGAAACATTTAAGCATCCTGCATCAATACATTGCCCTCTATCTGGAACTTGCCTAAAAATATATAACGAATTAGTTTCTAATTTAATGAAACTTTGCATTACTTAGGAATTTTCTTCCATTTTCAGTTATTTTTATATAACTTAACTTCAAATTGAACTTTGTAAATTAAAAAAATGTTTTGAATAGTTTTTGTGTTTTTGGTCATAAAACAGCTGATCCAAAAATGCTGAGTTTGCAAAATCTTACTGCATAAAATTAATTCAGTAAACTCCAGTAAGTTTGTTGTTGTTCAACTGTCAAACTTGCTCTCTCACTTGACTCTCTTTTACTGGATTTTTGTGTAAACAGACAACATTTAGTAACAATTGTTACCAAATATCGAGTAAACAGACAGAGCTATAAACAGCCTTATGCTTGATATTCGCTAGGGAGATTTCTCGCATGTAAAAAATGTTTCGCTTTCACATTCTCGCCTTATTCTAAATGAATGGGGAGAAGCAAAGAATGCGAGATGCGGATCTAAATTTTCGAAAATAGTGGTTTAAAAAAAAAAGAATTTTTGAAAATGGAGATTGAAAAAAAGATTCGTGTTGCCATATTGCAATTTAAGTTGTAATGTTTGTTGCCATATTGTAATTAAATTTTGTAATAACACTTTTTACTAACACCTTAAAAGTACACTTTTTATGATGGCAAAAACCACATTACACGATGTCAAAGACACAATGAATAATGGGAAGAAATTAAATTAAAATTTCTATATTTTATTTCTCCTTTATTTTGTCCTTCAAATCATATTCAGTGGCATCAGGCAAATTTGCCTTTGTGATATTTCCATCATTTTTAATATATTTTGTTGAAGGGACAAATCCTCACCCAAAATGTTTTCATTTTGCCTCCAAAATGCCTCAAACACAGCTTAAATATTTCTTATTACCTTTATAGGAGGTGATTACACTGACGAGTATATTACGAATCTATACCTAAATTATTCCGAACACTAATTTTAATAGAGATCATAATAGGTGTGTCTGGTTACTTTTCCAGCCGTTTTTACTCTCTTTTGCGATAATACTGATTTCTTTGTTTTGAATAATAAAACAGCTGATCCAAAAACGTTGAGTTTGCAAAATCTTACTGAATAAAATTCTTTCAGTAAACTCCAGTAAGTTTTTTGTTGTTTAACTGTTAAACTTGCTTTCTCACTTGACTCTCTTTTACTGGATTTTTGTGTAAACAAAAAACTGGTATGTTCCCGTACTGCAAGAATCTACAATTTTTTACTCCGATAACACTTTTTTCCTTTATGATATCGAAGAAAATAGTAAAATTGAGTAGATTCTTGCAGTACGGGAACAGACCAAACATTTAGTAACATTTGGTAACAATTGTTACCAAATATCGAGTAAACAGACAGAGCTAATTTCTCTCTGTGTACTAGTATACTATAAATTATCGTACATCGATATATCGGGAAAACAACAGTTATATTTCAAACATTTCAAACTGACATATGAGTTCCACACAAAAAAACTTAACCATTTCGAAATAAATGGACGATCATATTTTTAATAGAATTCTATAATGACCAATTTGAATTTATTGATCTTTTTACTGCCTTTTTTAATAAAAATAACTACAGGCGAAGATGTTTTGGATCAAATTCCAACGGTTGCAAAAGCTCCCGACAAATTCAAAGGTAAATAATTCTAGCTAAAATATATGTATGTATGTGTGTTTGTAATGGGTTAATAATATTGTTTTTGTTTTATTTTATTTCTTTTTGTAGTACATTTTTTGGAAGCCAACTCTACGTACGATTTTAAGCCAACAAAACGTGGTTTCTTTGAAAAACATTTAAACACCTACTGCTATGCTGGAGAATCGAAAACATTGGGACGTCTCTTAGAGTCAATTGAACTGGTTTTGGAAATCGAAGGAGATGATTATACTCAATATGAAGGCACAACGCCACAAGAAGTTGAGGAACACTACAATGATCATCGTTCGCTTTTCAGTTTTAATTTATTCTCCCAGAAACGTTCCCGCCTCTCCCTTTCACCCTTCATGCAACAGTGTATTGGCATTGAAACGGTACAACCGTATAAAGTCCATCTATTCCACGAAAAAGTGGATTATGTACGACTAATGTTGTTGCTCAGTGGTATCGCGATATTCCTCTTCTCCGGTATTCTAAGTACAAATGCAATTTTTTACTATATGACAGGAATTATTATTGGCATTTGTTCGTCATTTCTGTTACTAATATGGCTGTCGGGGAAGTTGATGCCAAGGTATGGAGTATGCAGGAATGTAGGAGGCATTTCAGAGATCCGGTAAAATGTTTTATATTTCTTTCCAGACGTGCCATGATGTATGGCGTATTAATTGGTGGATGGACCGTGGGTATTTATGTCATTCGCATGCTTTGGGATAATATACAAATGATCATGATGACCTATCATAATTATGTATGCTGGTACATCATAATCACTGGTCTCATATCGTTCTTCTTGTGCTATCGTTGGGGTCCACCGAAAAATCGTCGCTCGAAGAATATTATCAAATGGCTGCTTCAACTAATGTCTTTGGCTTTGATATATTTCTCAAGTAATTTCAAGGAAGCCATTATAGCTGTTATACTCATGACCATTATTTTATATTACTTTCCACGTGTCCTGCGTAATATAATGTGTTTCAGAGGCAAAAAATCATCGTCATCAGGGATGATGGACAAAAAGGATATACGACATCATGGTAGTGGCAGTTATGTTAAGTCCAAAGAATTGAGAGATGATTGCAAAGAGTGGCGTATAAATAGTCCACAAACTAAAGAGTGGAAGGTAAGTTGGAGAGTGATTTTCGATATACAAAGCTTTATTTGTGATTGTGATGCTGTATGTGGTGATGGATAGTGACCAGAAAGTACTGTGTCTCAGTAGCCACCTGTTTTCAAAGGTTATTTGGAGCTATCCTCAATAATCTTTTTTATAGGGCAGCAATTGAGGTTTGCTACCCTCAAATAATGATAATTTCAAATTGATTCCCCTTTGCTTTTGTCGCTCGTTTTAGATATCTGGCCCTGGGACGGCTGGAAATCACCATATCCATGATATCTACAAACATAATCGGCATTTTTTTTTTTTTTTTTTTTTTTTTGCAAAATGTTACAACTAATTCCGCAATCTGAGATATTGATTGCAATCATTTGAACCCTGACCTTTCATTGTGGGGGTAATTTCTTTAAAATCAAGTTTCCCTAGGATTCTTACAACGAACATAAGTAAAATGTTATCATCCCTAATATTTGGATTAATTTTTTGAGATATTTCGTTCATATATTAATTTTCTCTCTATATATGTATGTGTATATTTTATATATTTTCCAGATTAAATCCAAATCCCGACCATCAATGAATAGTTCACACGCTTCGCGCTCTACTTTCCAATTGGGTGGTGATGACCACGCTTTGGACAATTCCAACTCAAATGCTGATGAAAATCAATCTGAATCCGATATCAGTTTCAATGAAAATAATATATCCAAACAAAAGTTGTATCCCCTGCCAGATGGTTCTTTCATATTGAGTGATAAACGACCAATTATTATAACACCGCGTCAAGCAACACCATCATATCATCGTTCGTCGCCAATGGTCGCATCAGATGCTGGAGAACACGATGATGATGGTGGTGAAAGGGATTTAACGCCAAAACTGCACCAGCATATGCCATTGCCGGCACATACACGTCGTCTAACGGCCGCTTTATCGTGCCAGGAATTGTTTGTGAAAAATCGTCGCAATACACCATCGCCATCTCAATTCCAACGTTCCAGTAGCGCTCAACGTAGTGTTCAATCTCGATCATCTCGTATGGTATCATCGGCTAAAAAGTTACACGGCAGTAATCCAAAAATAAAAGTTTCCAAAGCTGAGACTGATGAAAGTGAGGGTTAAATTAATGTGAAATTTTTTTAAGAATATTATAATTGGAAGGAATTTTAATAAAACTAATATCGAAATGTTTCTTTTAAGGTCTTGATGTTATATTTTTTTTTGCTTAATAAATTGATTTTAAACCACAATAAATGCAAAATTTAATAGATACCTATTTTGATAGACCCTTTAACCAGCAGTGGCCGTTAGTTCGGATAAGCGGGCCGGGCGTATAAGCGAGAGTCATTGGTTGCTACTCAACGGTCATTTAAATAACCTATTTTATCATCGACGGCTACAGTTGGGTAGGATTACCTACCAGCTGGAGAAGAAATTATGAGGAGTAGCAAAGTTTCTCTAGTGGCAAATTCACTTCTACATTCCATCTGAGATAAAGCAACTCTAATGGGGACAAGGTTACAAGTTAGTTGCCAAGGACGTTATTTTCCTCTTTAACTATAACAATCAGCCTTATTCTGGATATTCGCTAGGAAGAGATCTCGCATGTGAACAAATTTTCGCTTTCACATTCTCGCCTTATTCTGATTGAATAGGAAGAAGCAAAAAATGCCAGATGCGGATTTGAATTTTCGAAAATGGTGATTTAACAAAAAACATTCATATTGCCATATTGTAATTTTGTAATATTTTCAATATTTAATTTTTTGATTTTTCTTTTTTTTAATTGTTACTTTCTATTGTTGTTTAAGGGAACCCCCCCCCCATTCTCGATTTGAATTTTTTAAGATTTTCAATGGGCTGGTAAATCAATACCAATGCTTGTTAAGGTTTGTAACTTTGCACATATATAATTGAAGATTTAAAAAAGAAGAAAAATAATTTACAAAAAATTTTTGTTATTGTTTTGTTGTTGTTTTTTGTAATTAAAGAAAAGTCCTTATTTTTGATGGCGGGCATGATAACTCCTCACTGGAACATCGGAATCCGAAAATTCCAACGGTGTTAGAAAGAGTACATGTCTGGCTCTCGTATGAACTAGGATTATTGACTTCGCTCTAAAATTAACAAAATGGTGGACATTTGAAAAAATATTTTTGGAAAATCGCCGATTTTTGACCAAAAACCAAATTAAAAAATAAGGAAGATCTTCACCGATTGGCTTTATCCTAGTTCATACGAGAGCTATACACTCCCAGAGAAACGATGCAAAATTTGGAACCGATTGGATTATTAGTTTTTAAGTTATCGTGCCCGCCATTCGCAAAAAAATGTTTAGAGAAAAACGCGTTTAAAGTTTGAGAAACCCTTTAGCCGTCACTTGATGCTGACACACTAAATCGGATATATCTTCAACAGTTCTTGAGATTTTCACTTGAAATTTTGTAGAGACATTCTTTAATCAGTGTAGATTCGAATTATATCAACAAAAATTTTGACCCCGAGAATGGTGGGGGGGGGTCCCCTTAAACTTTATAACAGTATGAATGTGAACTTCGCTGGAAAACTCCCTTGTAATTAAAAGAAAATGCATTAAAGTTTTAAAATGTGGCAACATACAACGGGATGTGAAAAAGCTGTTTATTGTTTTGATGCAATTTGGTGCAACAACTACAACAGATTACAAATAAAAAAAAAATTTTATGATGGCAAAAACAACATTGAACAATGTCAAAGACACAACGAATAATTGGAAGAAAATTCACAGTTTATTATTGAACTACATAATTGTGTGCCTTTTTATTTAATTTCGATATTTTATCTCCTCAAATTCTTAAAGTGGCCAGTTATTTTATGATATGCTCCTCCTCTTCATGCACGCGATAAATTTGAAAAAAAATATTTTTTTTGTAGCTTTATTATTGTTTTTTCATAATGTTTATTTGAGTTTCTCACGGTTAAGCGACTCATCAGGCAAATTTGGCTCTGAGGGTTTTCCATAATTTTTAATATTTGTTTCCTAGAGAGACAGATCCTCACACAAAATGTCTTTATTTTGCCTTCAAATTGCAACATACTCGGCTTTAATATTCCTTATTGCCTTTATACATTCGTGGCAATACAGTATATATCGGATATAAGCACATCTCATATAAAAAAATCGCATATAAGAAAGATTATCAAAAATACCGAACCTTTTTACATCTCATCAGTTAAAAATTGTTTCAAATAAGAAAAACACTGATATAAGAAATGTTTGTCAAATAAAGGTATTTGAAAACATTTCATATAAGAAAATTTGTAAGATTGTTGGTCAATTTATTAACAATGAAAATGTTTGAAAACATAAAATAAAATACTTTTTTATTGTATTTGAAAGAATATTATTTTTATGAATAGAAACATATTGTAGTCAGTCAGTCCCCAAAACAATTTTTTTCGCTTTCGAACTTGAAAAAATCGCTGTGAGTTCTGGGGGGCTACTCTGTATTGCGATGCGTGAGAAAAATTGTAACGCATCGCGTAATTGGTACTCTCTAATTCGTTTTCGTATCTCCTTTCGCATCTACTTTACGCAAATGTGGCATCACCGCACTCTGTAATACGAAAACGCATGTCAAACTCGTTCGTTAAGCGCAAATATCTTGCGTTAACAAAATAGCAAACGCAAAGGAAGCGAAACATATAAGTAAGCTCCATTAAAGGTTTTATTTATATATAAATTGTAAATTATTTTAAGTAAAAGGCAAAAAAGTCACAGTTACAGACTCAGCAACGTCAGTTCCTAACTTCAGTAGATTTTATGGGGCAACACAGTGATTTGGCAAAGGGACAGTTGCAGAGTTCAAATGCGAAACAACGCGCCAACAATTTGTGGACAAAACTGTCTGATGACCTCAATTCAAATTGACCTCCTGTAAAAGATGTCGGTGGTTGGAAAAAGTAAAATATTATTTTTTTATATAAAATGTGAAACTATGTGTGCATATTTATAGGTTGGTGTTGATAACCACCTTGTCCAAGCAATTTCAAAGCAGCGGCCTCTTTTATTGGAGTTGGAATTGTTGTGGATCTATTTGAAACGACGAGCGTTTGAAAAATACATAAACGAATCTTCTTTATTGAGACATTATATATAAATCTATAAAAATTAAATATTTGAAAACATTTGTCACATAATTCGTACTTATATTTTCATACCCGTGGTCACTTAGGGAGAGTATATTTGATAGATCTCATAAAATTCTTTTTTTTTAATTCGTTCATCATTTTTGTTTAAAAAAAACACTCGTACCACACAAAAATATGTTTTCATTTACAATTTTTTGACGTTTCCTTTTGTCATTCTTCGTTATTGTTTACTTTGTGGCGACAGTGTTGCCCCATTTTCAATTCAGTTTGCGAATGCGTTTGCGTGAACGTTACAGAGTACCAAATTGTACTCTTAACGCATTTAGCTTTCGCATCGCACTTGCTTTCGCAACGCAATACAGAGTAACCCCCCTGGTTTAGAATAACTTTAAAGGGAAGAGCGAACAAATTCTCTGTGAATTGATGTCCACAATAAAGTTGAATATGTACACAACAACCGGGACCCAGGACGATAAAAATGATTTGTTGTATCCAAGAAAGTTGTTACAATGTCGAATGTTTCACCTCTATTATATTTTCAATTCTCAGGATGAATATAATTGGGAATCAGAAACATTCAATCAAACATAGTATCCCTAATAAATATTTTCCAAATCTCGTTGTTTTTAGCTCAAAGCAGATTGATTGTAACAAATTATTCCAAAAACAAACACTCACTTTTTTCTTAAAAATAAATACAACTTTATTTAAATTAAAATTTATCATTTAGACTGTCGACAGTAAAATGAAAAGTTAAAATTATTTCTAATAATTAAAATATTTTGTTGTATATTTTATGAGTTGCTAGATAGTATAAAGTCTCTAATATATATGTATATTTATTTAAAATACATATAAAAACAATTATTTGTATTATTAACAATATTTAATAACAATGTGGACTTGATTGTTTTTGTGTTTTTAACATACAGTAAAAATAACAGTTTCGTGCTCAATTTACAATAACAATAATGTACATATGTAATTATTAAGGTATTATTGAAACCATATACGATGATTACAAATTCATATTTCAATAACATAGAGACAGAAAATGAAAAAAAAATATTATCAATTAAATTCATAACGTATTTAATAGATTTCAATTGTTTAATAAATATTTTTGGGCAGCTTTACTTTCAAAATTTTATTTGATTTATGAATAAGGTCAATTCCAAGGCAAACCCTTTTATAAAATATATATTTACTTAATAACAAAAAATTGTATTGACTTCATTTGTATTAAAAAAACTTTACAAAAGATAAACAAATAGAAATGGAAATCAAATGATTTCACAGCCTTAATTTGTTCAAGACTTTTTTCGATTGCTTAGAAATTGCTTTACTTTCAGTTTTTTATTAATTTCATTACTAACAGTATTGCACATTTGTTGATGAATTGAGGGGAAGTGTGATTAATTAAAAAATAAAATAAGGTATCCATCACTTAAACAAAATAGAGATCTTCATACGATTATTTCTTTTCGAAGAATTCGGGGAATTACAAATGGAGAATTAGAAGACTTAGAATATCCTTTTAATATATATCTGTCACATTAATTTAAATATTTTATATACGACACTCTTGAAATTTTGGATTCTTAATTTAATATCGAACTACCCTAAAAAGGTATAATTAGATGTGAAAAATAAAATACCTGATTTAACAAAAACAATAATAGATTTTTCTTTTAATTTTTATGTGCCGTTTTGCAATCAAGTATAGAAATTTGGAAGGGTTTTTCGAATAAAATTTGATTGTATCAAACTTCTTCGATTTTTTCAATAAACATTTCTTGCACAGGAAAATCTGAAAAAAGTTTTTTTGTGATGGAAGTCTCTAGACGTAGTGGTAGTAGTAGGGGTGGGAAGAAGAAAGGAGATTGATAATTAAACTTATACACTAAACTTTCTAAATCTATAGATAAATATCATTTGATTTTCTAAAACATTTTTGTTATTGTTGTTTTCATTTTTTCAACGTTTGCTGTTAATTAAAAACTAATCCTCTTTTTCAGTGCGATTGGCAGCGACTTCGGCCAGTATGAGTAAATCTGAGGTAGATGATATATTGTCATTTAAGGTATTGGTATTATTGGTCAACGACTCTTTGGACATTTCCGTTTCACCACCTGGTGTGGATAATGCCCGTTGTGATGTTGGTGTCACAGCAGTGACAGCAGCAGTTGTCATTATAGTTGCCGTTGTTGATATCAATGGAATGATTGGTGATGTCGGTTTGCTACTATTAGGGCTTGATGGACTATTCATGTCTTTTGTATTACTCTTATATGATGAGGTAATTGCGGATAATGGCAAAGTGGTAGCTTCTTGATAATAACAACTACCATTAATGGTTACAGGCAGCAGGGAGGCTACTTCTTCTTCAATTGCTGAGACATCGCGGCGTGTAATGCTTTCTTTGCGTGCCTTACGTTTTTGACTACCCACAGCCTGTTGTTGTTGTTTCCGTTGTTGAATTATTCTGGCCTCAAGGGTTCCATAATGAGGCTGTTGATTTTTATTGCCATTTGTCCCCTGACCACCACTAGCCGTGTTGTTGCCACATTTGCTACGTTTCTTGCCACTGGTGGTAAATTTCTTTTTCTTTTTTGTATTACGTTTACGTTGTAAATATTCATCTAAACTTAAGGCTGGAAGTTCTTTGATTTTCTCCTCCAAATCAAAGCTGACCATATCGGGAGAACTTGTATTGGTTGCTTCCGAGTTCAGATCAAAATTATTTCTCCTATCCATTTGCATACTGGCATTATTGTTGTTGTTATTCGCATTTACAATTGATTGATTGTTGACTTCATTGGCATATCTATGACCACCCATCATGATTGGGGTATCCGAA
The DNA here is from genome assembly GCF_032173495.1 of Musca vetustissima. Classification (NCBI taxonomy): domain Eukaryota; kingdom Metazoa; phylum Arthropoda; class Insecta; order Diptera; family Muscidae; genus Musca; species Musca vetustissima. The sequence continues at coordinate 252,294 of NW_026889093.1, forward strand.
GAACAACACATATTAGATTGTTGGCTAGACAGCTCTGTGGTAAAACGTTGCATTGACTTTGATTTTTTAATAGCCGGTGCTGCTATCTGACCAGAATTTATTAACTCTTGATAGATTTTGCCCTTACATGACCGGGAGATTTTTTTCTTTGGTATTAAAGTGTCATCTTCACTGCTGTTACTGGAAAAGCTATTCTCATTGTAGAGCGGACGTTTCAGCGACTTCGTTTCTACCAATTCCGTATCGTCAACGTTGCCCGTAATATGAGACCTTATAAATTGTGATGTTTCTCCAAGGGCCTGTTGTAAGGCACATTGTTGTGGTCCAGATTTATTTTGCATTAATTGACTTAAATCGCCCATTTGTGCCTCATCAGCTAATTTGAAATAATTTCTATTGCTGTGTGATGCAGTGGTGATGTGGTGGTGATGATAATTGCCACAGCCATCACCATTCTCCATTATATCTCCGTTGCCACCACCTTCGGCAATTTGATTTGGACGTATATTTAGAGTACGTAGGGGTGGTGCTGGCAGTTTGTACCATTTAAAATTGGGATTCGCTGAGAAGAAGGCATCTTTGTTCTATAAGGGAAAGAATGAGAAGTGGGAGAATAAATATACATATTTATATTTTTATCTTGGCAAAATTAAAACAATGCTAGAAAACATATTTAAAACTTTACATTCCACTTGACATCGCAGTAACCTGACAAATAGATGCCTACTTGGTTTGTGTGCTTAAAATGGTTCATGGTTAAAAAATATTTTTAAAAAAAACACGCCCAAATCTGCTGATTAAAACTTATTTTTAAGAAATCCAACCCTATGGGTGGTTAAACAATAATTAAGAAATAATAATCCACTTTAAGGCTGTTACTTTAAAAAAAAATTAAAGAATCAATGCTTAAGGCTGATATTTATAAAAATATTCTTAAAAAATGCACGCATAGACTGTATCTTGTTCCTTATTTGTACAATACTGGTGGCCAGAACTAAAGCAACTGAAATTGCAAACTGAATAAATGACCTTTAACTTTTTTGAAAATAAAGTTATAGTGAAAGTTTTTTTCAGATATAAACTAAAGCAACTTTTGGATATTTTCTTACAAATATAATCAATAAAATGCTCAATTTGATCCTTGGGTATGCCTTCCATTCTGAAGAGGTTATGTCTGCTTGTTTGTGAAACTCTAACGATTTTTCTATAGGCTAAAGATCGGATGGTTGTGTTGCCCATTATAAAACCCTGATCCCTGGCATGTTTTGATGTATGTTTGGTGGTAATTGCCAAGCGGAAACACCTAAACAAGCGGTATATTTTCTTCAGCGAACGTTTTCCAACACAATATACATATGATTAATATAAACACTTACCTGTTGAGCCAAATTCGTAAAACATTCTTTATCACTGGCATCTAGTGATGCCCACCAATCACCCAAGATTTTTGTTATAGCCCTGTAAAAATATGAAAAAAAAAGAATTAGCATAATAAAATCAAGCAAGAAGTATCATTTAAATCATATAATTTCAGCCACAATTCTACAATTTAAAAAATTCATTTTTTTCAATTACTTTTTTTAATATTATCCTTTTTTAATAAATCCTTTCCACGAATTATTAAAAACGTACCTATTTTCCAAATTCTTATAACGTTCCTTGACAATAGCACGATGACGTTTACAAAATATTAAAAAGGCATTCATTGGACGACGAGCATGATGATCGGGCTTATTCACAACAGAATCACCACCCCTAGATATTCCACAATTGGTTATTGTTGCTGTAGCTATGGTGGGATTTAGTAAATTAGGATTATCTATTGTTTCCACATCTACATCAACATGAATATCACCATCTTCATCGCTATGTTCCTTTCTGGTTATTGTGTGATGTTTTGTTTGTGGGATCGTCAAATTTGGGCACCGTTTATTAATATTATTATAAGTTGTACTAGTAGTCGTCGTAGCATTGGGTTTTGTTTGTTTTTCCACCATTCTACTAAATGCACCACCCACATCCATTGATGTTTGTTTCTGTAATTTGGGATATTTTCTACGTTTAATTATGTCTTCGTAGACACCATCCAAATCGATCATTTCATCTTCTTCGGCATCATAATCAGCATCATTCATGTCATCATCTTCACCATAGTCGTCTTCTTCGTTATCATCGTCGCCGTCATCTTCCTCATCATCTAAGTAGCTACTGTTACGGCTACCATTTGGCGATTGACTATCTGAGGTGTCATCTTCATAGGATTTCAATTTCGCATAATTATGAACAATTTCAATACGACGATGGGCATGTTCTTGATCTTCAGTACGTCGTGGCAATAAAACCATCATTGTTTTTTGTTGTTGTTGCTGGTGGGGCAGCTGCTGCTGCTGTGGTTGTTTATTTATAAAGCCATTCTGTTTGTAAAATAATTCGTTATTATTTGTCTCCATTGGGGGTGATGATTTACTATTGTAACTGCTACTGTTGTTGTTATTATTGTTATTGCTATATATTTTACGTATATTTAAGTCTAAATTAAAGGCACTTTTAGTTGTTTCTAATTCAGCATCAGTTTTTCCACTTTCGTTATGCATTTCTTCCATTGGTTGTTCTTGGTGATTTTGAGTGTCACCATCCGTATCCGTATCCACATCCACAATTTTATTTTTGGCCGTATTCAATAGATTACAAATATTATTCCAACAATCATTATTTTGCAACTTTTTATGATTCTCCAATAGTTGTACCTTAACACGTTCCTGCTGTTTTGGTTGCTCCTCGGCGACCTGATGGTGATGCTGGTGGTGATCAACACCGCCGTTAACAATATTATAAAAAGTACGACTTGCTGCAGTGCTGGCAAACAGTTGATGATGTGTTCTTGTGGTTGAGTTGGTAGTGTTCAGCTTTTCCATACTCAACAATTTTGGTTTTAGAAATTCCAGTGTATTTACGCTATTGATCATTCTTCTTGGGTCTATGAAATCATTTGATATTATTTCGAGATGAGTTGTAATTTTTTTGTGGGCGCAATGGTATTCTTTTCAAAAATTGATCATTGAAAATAAATGATAATGCTGTAAATAAAAAATAAAAGATTTATAATTTTATTATTAAATATATTAAAGTTGAAATTCAAACAATTTTTAAATTAAAAAACTAAGATTTTTAATATTTATTATAACAAAATTCAAATAATTGACAGAATATTTGATATTAGGTACGTTCGTTTACTCAATAATTTGTACAAATTCTTACAAAATGTGGTTCGTTTACTCAAAAGTCCAGTAACAGATAGTGAATTGATAGAGCAGATTTGACAGTTTGTGTTACTGAGTATTTGCAAATTCTTACAAGGAAATATTTACCCATTAAGAAAATGCAAGTATTTATAATCAATTTTCCGTTCGTTTTCCATTTTTCTAATAAAAATGCTGCTTTTTTGTATGCCAAATTTGTTATTGTATTAATTAGCTTTGTCTATACAAACATTTTACAGGATGTCGTTCGTTTACTTATTGCATAAAAACATAAATTCGTATTTTACCCTCTGCATATTCTTACTGAGTAAATGTTACTGGGAAAGTAAACGAATGGACCTAATAATTATTATAGTAATAACGAAAATTCAATAGGGCACAATTATATAACAACATTCCCCTTTTATTGCAAGATAATAAAAGTGCAGTAACAGAGAGGGAGCAGATTGATTTTTAATCACCTGATTTTTCTTTAGTTGATTAATCAGCTGTTATCTGGATGATGTGATTAATTTTCAAAATTTTGAGCAAAAATTAAATTTTATATTTTTTTTCAGAATTATCGATGAAATCGGAAAACCGAAAAACTAAAATGTATTTACTAATATTGCATTTTTAATTCCAGTTTTAAATATAAGTTTAAAAATATTTTTTCTTTGTGTTTCTACCGGATTTTTATGGACGTTTACTTTTGGCAATTGTATTCCTTGAGAAATCAAACTCTTGTTGAGTATTCAAAAATTTTACCATAAAAACTTGTAAATTGTCATAGGCTACGTTTAGATTACTAAATCCACTCGATCTCAAATGTCAATTCCATTGCGTATACGTTACGTTAATCCTGTTCACAAATTCATGTGTAATTACACATATCGTGTATAATTTGTCATTGCATGTGTAGCCCATGTGTAATTTATTTTTTTTTGGCGTTTTATAACACTATAAATAGCTCAAACTTCTGGAATATACTTAAAAACTTTAAGTATATTCCAGAAGTGGCAAAATGTTTTTAATTTAGTGGCAAAAAGTTTTTAATTTAAAAAAATCGCTAGGAAACGAATTATTTTCAATATTAAAAAGAGTTATTAACATTCTTTTAATTCTTGCATTCTCAAACGCTTCTGCAGAAAGGACATTTAGCTCTTTAAAAATTTGCAAATCAGATTAAAGAAACAAAATGTTTTCAGAAACTGTTGCTGCAATTTTATTTACAAAAGAAGGCATACGAAGGAATGGAGGCCCAAACATTGAACCCACACAAGATATGTACAATAGCAATTGGAAGAACTAATCATATATTTTTGAATAAATTGTATTTTTTGGAATTAAATTTTTTAGTTATATATTATTATATACTTTTTGTATGGAATTCATTTAAGTTTCTTTTTGTCCTACATAGTATTTATAAACAAAATAAAAAAATGTTGATACATGTGTAAATTTTCCCCAAATGTGTAATTTTTGTATTCTCCATGTGTAATTTGTAGCTTCGTTGGTGGCAACACTGAATGGAATTGCCATTTGAGATCGAGTGGATTTCGTAAATCTAAACGAGATTATACGAGGGCAATTCGGATAGTTCTTAGCCTATCACAAAAAACGTGGTATATTCAATAACATGTTAAGTGTTTTGAAACTTCCATCTCTATTATGAACATACTTGTCGAAAACAAAAACATTTACTTGACAAACTGAATTCTATTTAATATACAATATTTTGTGTACAATATGGCAACATTTCCTTTTATACCTGCTGATCGATAAACAAGCTAATCCATGCAAAAGCTCAATAACTTCAAAACACACACAAAGTGTATGAAAGAGAACGAGAGACACAGAAAAAAAACAAAAGGGAGACAATCACTTGCAAAAATTTGTTTACAAAACAAAATTTTTGTGTTTTCTTTTTTGACAACAACAACAAAAACTCTCTTCACACTCACACACACCAATAAAACCTCACTCAATTACTCATGAATCTGTGGCCAAAGCAGAGAAAACAAGTCAAATTTGCAGGTGAAGTGGAGAACGAACAACAAACAAAAAGAAAATACGATTAAAAAAATAACACATCAAAATGCATAAAAAATTGACGACGACGAAACAATCAAAAATGAAAAATGGATCACTCTCTCTTTCATAAATGGTATTCAGTTTTGTATTTTTTTTTCATTGAATTTAAGTTATACACTTTTTTTAATTGATTGAAATTATAACTGTTTTATTTTTATAAATTTTTAACTGTAATTTTGTTGATTTTTCATTGATGATTTTTTTTTTTTAACAAAAAGAGAAATTAAAATTATTCGATTTTTTTCGTAGTGATCTTGAAGAATTATACTGTAGAAATAATATTATATTATTAAAAATTGCAATAATTTTTGTTGTCTTTTTTCACATTTTTAATATAAAACAAAAAATTTCAAACTTACGTTTTTTATAAAATTTAAATAGTTATTTTTTTATAAAATACTATAAACAGTTTATGAATATTGTTTGAAAATTATTTTTTTCTTTTAATAATTATTTTTTAATTCACGAATTGCACTCGGATGGTCGGTTGGTTCCTTGTGTGGTCTTTTGGATATTGTTGCTGTTTAATGAATGCGCTACGCTGCGGGGCTACGTGTACACAGATACGAAACTCAATTACCCAAAGTCAGTGTACTTCGTTTCGTTCGTTGTTGGAGAGCTTAAACAACAATTACAACTACAAACGCACACACACATAAGCAGCAAGAAAAAGCCAACCCACCAATATTTTTGAAAATATTGGCGACGCCAACAACAACAAGAGTGGATGAGAATTTGTTTGTTGATATTTGCTTTTGCCCCGTTATATTGTTGTTGGTATTTGATTGCCTCTCTCTCTCGCGTTCACTTGAACTTGATTGTTTTTGTTGTTTTTATAAAGAAAACATACAGGGCAGTATGTGTGTGTGTTCGCCTGCATATAATATTTTTTTGTATCTGAATTGTTGATAAATATGCACACACAGATACTAACCTAACCCACACCCATACATATTGTAATGCAAATGATAAATGCAGACGTATGTATGTGTGAGGGGATATAAACAAAGGATGATTTTTGTTTTTTTTTAGCATAAATGAAATCTATAATAGAATACAATTGGAAATTAAAAATCTAAATAAAATCATAGTTATTTTTTAAAATTCTAATTGTTTTATGTGAAGAATATTAAATAACATAATTGAAATTAAAAAAAAATCACTATTCTCCTATTTGTTAATAACGAAATAAAAGTTGTTCACTCACACAATTGCAGCTCTTGTCATTTGACAACTTTGTGGTCGCTCTTTTAAACATTTCTCTCTTCTACACCAACACAGCAATGTTGTTGCTTTTTGTTTTCGTTTTAACACAATAACAAAACACACACAAAAATTTGCAATCAGCTGATGACGTTTATTTTTCAAAACAAAATGTACGAAAACAAATGGATTTGTTTGTAAATAACTTTTGCTTTGTGTTTGTTTGGAATTACTTATTATTTTTTGAGGTTATGTTTAAAATTTTGTCATAATTTGTATTTTGTTAAGAAATTAATCAACAATATGAAATACAATTTAATGATGATGTCAATTATAATTCTCAATTTGTCTCTGACAAGAAGTGTAATAGCAAAATAATTGAGTTTTTTTAAGAAATTTATAAAATGTACTTATTGTTGCTGGTTGGCGTTTGTATTCTCATTTTTCTCATTTGCTCTTATTCTTATATGAATGTTAAGAGTTGCCATTAGTCTGTGCAAATGATTGAAATTAAAAAAATACCTCAAGGGAATGAAATTCCAAGTAGGAGCAAGGTATAATTTATAATATTCTTGGATCCATTATTAAAATATATTTGTTTCGAGCCCAACGCTTTCAAAGCGTCGATCGATTGGAATTTCTATGTTATAGTCCATTTACATTGTACTTGTTTCGATTATAATCGTTAGCCCCACACATAGTTCCTGAAGCATAGAAAGTAGGCAGGGTTGTCCCGCTACTGAAGTCTAACAAGGATGCCAACAGAGGTGGAGAGGGGACAATGACACTTGAAGCCCTACTTTTGCCATCGATGAAAAGAAATTTTCCAGTAGCTCAACATAGATTCCGTAAAACGCCGAACAGGTATGAATGCGCCATGACCTAGGATAATGTGGATGCCAGAATGAAACAGGGAGTATTTTCCATCTGAGGAATATATAAAAATCAATCACCACATTCACAACCACACTGTTTACCAATTTGACTGAAATAAATCTCCCGCTGAATATAATAATCAATGGAGATCCGATTTCGGCCACCATTTACCCCAAGATACTGGATTCGACATACGTTTAAAGTCTGTGCAAATCACAAAGATTAGAAGTAGGTTCAATGTCCTCAAGTCGCTGGCCGGCAGCACTTAGGTATACATTGTTGGCCTTTTATAAATCAATATACCTGCCAATGGCTAGCTATACGGCGCTATTGCTTGCGAATAAGTTCAGACGTTAAGAACTGCCAGAACTCCGCCCTAAGAACTGCAATAGGATCATATCATATCCGTAGCTGTTTGGGTTTTATCGTTGGCAATACCCCTGCCAAAGCTTATGGACAGATTTGATGATCTAGAGACCTATCAGACTGGTAGTATTTATATAAGTACAGGCAGTGTTACCGCTGGCAATTTTGAAAAAGTTGCACAAAAAGTAGTTCCCTTGAAAAAAGTTGGTAACATTTCAAAAACATTTCGTTCATAAATAGGAGTCGAAGCAGAGGTGAGAATATCCCATTCTGTAGTGCGCCTTTGTCGATAGTTTTCCCCGCGAAGCACTCTAGAGCCGAAAAGTAGAATCATGAACACATGCAGATGATTTCACTTTTCGGGTAAAAACTTAAATACTCGGCATAATCCCCCATTTGAAGATCCCGATACATTTTAGGTACATACAAAAAAACTTCTTCATTTTGTTTTGACGCAGTTCCACATAAAGTTCAGTCCCTTTTTAAACGTCAATTACATTAGAAATTTTTGCCGGGTGAACCTCCTCTATGAGGATTTCTTTAACATATACGTAAAGGAATTGACAATTTAGATCTACTGCATATAATACGGTATAATGTAAACGTACTATTACATATCTATCAAGCACATTTTCTAATAAGTAGTGTATCTTGCCAAGTCGGGTTCTTAGTCTTGATTTAGATTAGGCGAGTTTACTTGCGCAAGTCTTTGTTTGTAGGAGAGAGGGGAATAGAAATGAAAAAAAATTGCTCGTACCGACAATTTTCTGGCAATTCGTTTTGTGTGTTTCGTATTTGTTGACATTTTATATAGATTTAAATGTGAAAAAACAACAAATAGAAAAATATTTTGGAAACCGAATTGCCTTGTATAAACGCATGAAGCAAGTTCAAAAGAGAACGACAAAAATTGCCGCAAGTAAACTCGTCTAATCTAAATCAAGACTTAGTTAATAAACTTCTTTGCAAAAAATGTCAATATCGGCTCATGTTTTGACAAAGTGGTCCCAGCCCATTTTCTGTATTCTGAAAGTTTTTGCCGAATTTTTCAAACTATGTATCTGTTATTTGCTATTTTTACGCATCTCTTGTCTATAAAAAGTTCGGCCAACCTGAACTTAGTCTGCTTTTCCACAGGCAAATTTTAATTTGGCAAATACTGAGTTTGTAGGCGAGAGGGGTGCGAGGAAGAAAAACAAAAATTTGCCTGTTCAGAATTTGCCGTACACGCAAATTCTGGTTTGCTCTGTTCGTTGAAAACAATTTTGCTGACATTTCCTTTTGAACCTATTCGCTTTACTGACACACAACCGGTTTTTGTTTACAAACCTGTTGCTTTAATTTGTGCAAGTGAAATTTAATTTTTAATTTTTGCAATTTATATAATAAAATATATAAAAAATAAATAAAATATTAAAAAAAATTTAAAATGCAAACACTTTTGACTTTTATTTTCTTTCTTTTGTATTTTGATTCGCAAATTTGGCAAAGAAAAATTTGCTAATGGAAAAGCAAGCGAAAATTTCAAAAGAGAAAACAAAAAATTTGCCAAATAAAAATCTGCCTGTGGAAAAGCAGACTTATCGACGTTTTATGTTTTGTTACTTCCCACTTTAATCGAAACTATGAAACCTGGCAACCCTAGATTATCTCTGAGAGCTTTGACAAGTTAAAAACAAAACAAATTATAACAATCCGAATTGAAAAAACGTCCGCGAGATACCCAAGACCAACCATATAGTGATATGCAAATTGTTCAATATTTTAACTTTTTTAATTTTCTTGTTTTTCCTCCCCTAGCAATTGTTGTCAATATTTTTTGTTCTGCATTTGTGTGGTTGTTTTTATACATTGTTGCATAGTAGTTTTTGTGTTGTCTCGTCTTGTTAGCTGTTACGTTATGAGAGAGCTTTTGGAAGAGAAGAGCGGACTGGAAGGGGAAGGAGACAATATGAAAAGTAGAGGTAGGGACTTTACTTAAAAAACAAAAATGTTAGTAGGTGTGTGGGTTCGTTGTTCGCTGATTATGAAGTGCACTATAAGTGTCTGCCCCTACCTACCCCCTATTTATCCCTACCCTACCTACCTAATTCAGATGTGCACTGCACACAGATACAAAAAACACATACACTCACACACAGTGGCATTGACACGAACGAACATCGCTGTGTTTGTTTTGGTTTAACACAACAAAAAATACACTTTTTTCAAGGTCACAAGGCACGTCAAGAACAAAACAATTACTAACACAAACATAGACCAAATGTCTGTCAAAGAAATGAAAATGAAAACAAGAAAGTCCACAGACACATGCACCCACATATATACATTCGGCCAAACATTTATAAATATGGGATAAATCGACCAAAAAGAAAAACACGGATTGTGATGGGAGACCCTTAACTGTTTTTTTTTTCTTCACCGACCAGCTTCGACGTTGACGACGACATGTGCCGGACGGACACTCTGCTTGTGTGCCAGAGTAGTTGTAATGTTTGTAATAATTCTAGGTCGGACATTTGTTGTCTGACTGGCGAGAGAAAAAGCTTTTTGGAGAAATGGGGGCAAGGTGGGAAGGACATTGCCACAGTCAAGGACAGGTGTATGGTAAAAAAGTTCATCGTCAGGGTCATGGATATTCGATTTTTGTTTTGTTTGTATGTTTATTTATTTGTTTTATTAATCAGTATTGATTGACCGTTATAGAGAACGTTGTTATATACATATGTATGTAAGTATGTGTGCATATATGTAACTATATTTTCCTGTCATTCCGACAATTTGTCTCGCCTTTTCATTTGAACTACAATATGTTTTTATCATTTACGACAAGTGTTCCCTATCCCCCCGCGCTCTATTGTTTAGCTGTGATGTTGGTGGTGGACGACAAAAGACCTGTCTGTCATTCCTATAGTGTTTTATTTGCAAATGGTGTAAAAAAAGACGGAAATAAAAGCTTGCGGTCAAAGACTTTCAACAATTTAATTTTAAACAAAACAAAATGAGACATTCATGCATTCATTCTCATTCGCATATGTCGTTCGTTGTCTGTTTTATGCATTCCGAGTTACGTTTTATTTCATTATTGTTTTTTTGTCTTTAATTTTCAAATCGATTTTTCTTTTTGAGATTTTTGTTAAATCTTAGCAGTACACACATGCATATTATCTAAAGTACATACATACATTTGTGATAGTTATATGTATGGGTATATGCAGTTTTATAAATAATATATAAATATTTTTGCTTTTTAGCTATCTAATAAATATTGTTGTTGTTTTTTTATTGATTAGAGTACAACAACCTTTGCAGAGAAACGCGCCCACCAATACACATGCACGTAACAAGTTCACCAATACGATTGTGTAGATAAAATAATACTTCAGAACGCAACCTGTAGTCACGCTACGCGCGTTTTACGTGAATGTAGTAGCAGTGCAAAAAATAATAATTAAAATTCAAGAAAATCCAGAATCGAACGCCTGAACAACAATACGAAGTCTTTTGGCGACATTTCTATGGGAAACGTATTCAGTCCGATTTGCCGTATTAGTCAAAATATTCTAATTAACTATGTGTTAATATTTCACAAATTCGACGTGGAGTGCATCGCGAAAAGAGTATATCGTTTTACTTGAATATTTGTATAAGAATGAATTTGTATCATATAGTACCATAAAGAGCTGGGTTAAATAATTCAATCGTCGTATATATCCGCACAAAAACTAAAAACTAATGTTATGCTACGCAATGATATAGCCAGAGCCCCCGAAATTACATTTTGTCACAGTAAATTTATGTTTGCAACAGTGATTATTTTCATTTTGTACTAACGGGACCCCCGAAATGAAATCCTGTATTCGTTGCTGATGCTACGGAACATTAATGCCTCAATGAGACATACAGTGATATAGAGGAATCCTTGGTCACCTAGCGCTAACGTACAGTTTGACATTTGCTCATAAATTGATACAATATTGGACAAATCATTTGCAACTGAAATTTATTTGAAGTTGTAAAATATGTGACAACTTGGTATTTTTTCAACGTTGTAGGTTTAACTAAAACTAATTGTATTTTCCCAGAAATTTTTGGTATTTTGCTGTAAAATTTATTGATAAAATAGATTACTCGATATTAGCTGGATCAAAACATATGCAACTCTGACGAATTTAAAAAATACCGTTATTATATGTACCATAGTTTATATTTTTTGTAAAGTTTAAGTATTTTTGAGTGTTAAGAAGTAGTTTTAATAAACATTTTTTTGGATGAACACAACGGACCTAACCGGTCTCAGAGTGCACATCCCAAAACCTAACCTAATAAACATTTAATAAAAAATTGTAATATACAGTCACAAACAACCATATAGAAGTGAAAAGCGATAAATTCGAGTTGGGGTTAATAAAACGCATATTGTGGAGTAAAAAACTCATTGTTGGCGATTATACGATTGGAATGTGACTAAGAGAGATGTCTGAAGAATATTATGTCTCCAGAAGTTCAATATCGCATGTAGTTTAGAAGTATAATGCCACAAATCCAGTTTCTTTCACCCATATAGAAGGAAGTCCATGTAGGCGGTCAAAACAATAATTTGTTACAAGTTCCCAACTAGCAAAAGTCGTTCTGCAAATGCGCTTATTTCATCTTGTCTTCAAATGAAGCGGTGTAGAGGTTAGGGTTGACAACTCAGTCATGACATGTTTTTGGCAACCCTGCAAATGATGTTGTTGCCTATATCGTCTACCTATCAAACATTTGATTCCTTCTGTCTCGACGCAAGGGTCATCGACCCAGTTTCAACCTCATTTGCATTCTACTTTATTAAATACACATATTAATGCTGTAAATGCTAAGAGAATTTCTGTAATTTCCGGACTCATTAACTGCCGAACCACTTGACATAGGCGGCCAAAATTTTGCATCCATGTTTTTAATGTCAAAGCAAATATAGAAATCCAAAATCCAATCCAATATAGAAATCCCTGGGTCCAAGTTTCGATATAGCCCCATATAACCGTATCTACCGATTTAAGGTATTTTTTGTCTATTAGACTCCATTTACAACCCGGAAAATATCATCTCTAGTTCAAATCCATGTTTCGGAGGTGCCCTATTCGAAGTGGAAAAGGTGATTCTAGAATTAGTTTGAGCGCGCATGAAAAAAGTGTATAAAACGGCATTTACATTAGAACTCCTTACCGAGTTAACATATTTTATGAGGATTTATTTGGCATATATACAATGGAATTGACAATTTATACCCACAGGGTTAACGAAATCCGGTATAATGTAATCGTACTATAAGACCTGTTGTAGAATACTTTGAAAAATAATAAAACCATTTGTGATCTTAAATTTTCGCATTTTCATTATTAGGACAGAAATATATAGTAGCTCTCCCTAGCCTTTGTTCTCAGATATCAGGAACATAAGGTCCTCTTTTTTAGAGGACAATCATCTTATTTAACTGACTGTCGAATGTCCTCCACCTGTCATCTATTTCTATAATCGGTTATCTTTGCAATCTACATTCAAACAAATTAATAAATTTTATGAAATTTCAGTGAAATATTTAGTAAATGTATTTTCAGGATTTTTAGACCCACATTCCAACCGAATTATCTGTTATTTTATATTTTGAGTTCATATTGGGTAACAAATTTCAATAAAAATTAAATTTTGGTAATTTTTGGGTTTCTGGACACATTTTGGCTGTTTCTGGACGAATTGGCTGTAATTTGATATTTTGAGTTCTATGTTTTTAGGTGTCTCCAAGAAACACACCTTTTAATTTTTTTTATTTTACAAAAATATGCCTTCAAAAGTGAATGTAAAAAGTCCCAAACGACTCGCAATGTTTTGAATGCCCAAAGTTTGGCCGACATTTTTACTTGTTTAATATTACTTAAGCCTATGGAGAAATATACCTTAAAATTATTAACTAATTTATGTCCCATAAGAAGCACCACATGACAACATGTCACAGAACACAAATACAATCATTGTGTTTTCCGATCGTCTAAAACCACATAAATGTGAAATGTATGTAGGGTATTTTAGAAAAACAAACAAAAATTTCATAATAATAAAAAATGAATGCAGTAAAAAAAATAGCAAAAAAAAGGCGCTGATAAAATGGCGCAGTAAATTTTGTTGTTATGCCTTATTTGTTTGGTTTTTAAAACAACAACAACAATATAACTGTTTATATATTTTGGTCAAGATTTCATTGGATACTTCTAAAATGTATGATGATGATACATACATACATGTGTGACAAAACAATTTTGTACTGTTTGAGAAGCTATGTTGTGAGTATCTTTTTGTTTTCTTTTTTGCAAAATCTAATTTCTCACTTTATTTTGATCGAGAGATGCATGACAAAATACGAAAAAAAAACTAAATGTTTGCGCTCTCTTACTTGACCGTGTTTTTGGAGGTGTTTACCGTTTTTGGATACACATAAACATACTGGGCAGGTAGCAGCAGGGGCATACATTATACAGGTGCACTTTTTGACTTGTTTTCTGATTTAGACGACTCTGACAAAACCAGTTGTTTTTTGCTTGCCTGTGCTTGTGCTTGTTACTGTTTTTGCTTTTCTATATTTTGTTTTGCCTTGTTTACTATCAATTAAGTACAACTTTAAAAGGCCAAATTATGCAGAAACCTAGTAAACGCACACGATCGTTTAAACCACAAATCGCCAACACCAATGTGTTGTGACCGAGATACATACTTCTTATACTGTGATATAAACAAACATATATGCATATACATATATTATCCATGTATAGCTAAAAATAAAGAACAGTTTAAACTGATAAGCCAACCACCAATTCAATTGTAACAAAAAGTCCCCTCCATCCAACCGATGTTATCTATGTGTTATGGTATTTTTAATGTTTTTGCACAGTAGTTAAAAGAAAATGTGAAAAATATGTTACACTAAGACATCAACATCAGCACATAAAAATAATATATACGAAAAAATGTTATACCATCTGAACCCGAAATGAATGATTTGGAATTTAATCACACTGAACAATATATGTAACATTCAATTCAAAATTCAATAGAATATTCGGCTTATCCATTATTCATAAACGGAGTGGGATGTTGCTTGAAAAACCTACCCTGGATGAGATAAAAAACGGTATAGAAATAGGTGAACAATGTCAGCGATAATTCCTTCCATATATCTTATAATTTCCCCACATGCAAACATGACATAAGTTATGTCTCCTTTTAATAAGAATTTCCCAAAGTACATACAGCAATGTTTTGATTATATTTTATATTCGGCCTAGTCTTTGTAAGACTGAGTATACGGTTTTAATCGAAACCATACCGGCAATGTCAATTCAAATAATTTTGAAGTAAGAAACTTGATCTTGGAGTGATGAGGTTCTTTTCTATTTTGTTTGTAGAGGAACATAGAATGTGATGAGTTTTTTACCTACCTCAACATGTGTAATCTCTAAGAATAGATTCAAAACATTGATTTCTATGGGTAGGAAAGAGTTAAAGGTGACTGTAGGGATCATCACAGATCATTACATAATCAGGTCTCTCTTTTCAAAGTCGAAAATGTTTATGTCAAAGCTTCAAATGTATGGTAGATAGGAAATAGACACTCTAACGTTCCTCTACCACAACCTTGTCATGACTTGGCGACCACCCCTGACCACTACCTATTTCGTTCTTGCTATCCACCTACACGGTTTCAGGGAATCATATAGCACAACAACGGCTTTGCAAGAAATTACTTCCAAGATTGCGAATGACCTAAATCAGCGACGACCGCCTGAACGGACCATTGTGGCAGTGATATCAAGCGTTGACTTCCCAACTAACTTAGTGAGCGGCAGGTCTTCGCCAAAATCAAAATATCGCAAGATCAAAGTGGGAGTACGGTTTCCCATTTTGTTAAACATGTATATTGCGAAACTCCCCATTCCTCCACCTGATGTTTCAGTAGTGTAGCACGCCGATGAGTGTACGATTGTTTCGATCAGCGTTAACATTGACGATTTAGCTTCAAAAATGTCAAACTATTTAGCCACCATCAACAAGCGTTATCTAAAATTACCCACTGCAAAGTGCTGCCCCGTCTGAACATCTTTCCTTAGCGACACACATTGGAGATCCTTGTAAACAACTCAAAATAATGCACTTCGAATTGCAACCGGCTGTGTCCAGATGACGAGCGTCGATCACCTCGATGAGGATACCAGGATGCTGTCAGTCGAGCACGTAATGTTTTGTTGACTAGACAGTTCCTGCTGGTATGCTATCTGCCGGGTCATCCCAACCATCACACAGTGAAGGCAGATCGACCTCCGCGACACATCCGTCAAGACTTCAGGCGCTATAGTGATGGCATTCAAGACGTCATTTCATTGGGCATCAACAGATTGTCAATAGCGAACGCGATGAAATCCGTGCATCAACTTGAAGAAGTTTCTCCATCGTCTGCTCGTGTTAACGAAACTAAACTAAATTTTCGGTGCAAAATGTTGAACGCTTCCTAATTATTGTTTGCCCGTAACATTTCCAAGGCTATGGTTAGATTCAACATGCATTGTGGTATTCCAGGTGAAAACTTGCCCTTCAGCTTGAAGAACCGTTACAAGCTTACAGCCATTTTCACCACATTCACCGTTTTGGGTTTCGGCTCACCCTTCTTTATTGTCAGACATCAATTGTTGAAGGCCTAAACAACAAGGAGCATAAATTTTAGTTTATTTGTTTGGTGTTAAGGCAAAAGTGATGTCAAATCATTAACCAAAAATTGGAAATGATTTATAAAACGTAAAGTTAATTCAAATAACACGAAATATAAGTCACAGATAAACCAAAAAAGGAAAAAACAACTGACAGTCTTCGAAGCCACAAATGTCTACAGATGCAATAAAGTTCTACTCCAACATCCTCCTGCAATTTCAGTGAAAGGCTTCTTCCTAGGCAAATTCGTTCGATTTTGGCACAACTAAGGTCCGCATACAGCATTGTTCTCAACTCGTATCGCATTGTCCCCGGAACCATAAACAGGCGTCCCTCCTGCCAGCAAATCCCTCACGACACACACCACCTATTCAATTGTCCATCCGAGCCTACAAGTCTATTGCCTATTGACTTATGGCTAAAGCCAATAGAGGTGACACAGTTTCTTCAAATCCGAATTTCTAATTAATATAGTTTTCTTGTTCCGTTTTCTATCAATATTTTCAGGAAAGAGCTTTCAGCCAACCAATTTCAACAACAGCTACCTATTCCTTCACTCTTCCTCTATTTTTTCTTTAGTTATTTGATAGTTTAATTTACGAAAAATTGTCTTAAAGGGACCTCACCCATTCTCGACTTCAAATTTCGACGAGTTTCTACCGGCTGGCAAATAAGCTTACATTATAGTACGTTTACATTGTACCGGATTTAGTTAACCCAATGGTTTTAATTGTTAATTCCATTAACGTAACGGTCAAATAAATCCTCATAAATTAAGTTAAACCTGCAAAAAATCCAATGTAAATGCCGTTTTAGTTTCGTTCGTTCACTCAATAATTTGTACAAATTATTACAAAATGCTTATCGTTTACTCAAAAGTCCCGTAAAAGAAAGTGAATTGAAAGAACAGATTTGACTGTTGTTTTACTGAGTATTCGCAAATTCTTACATGAAAAATTTACTCAGTAAGAATTTTCTTGAACCATCAGATGATATTTAATCAGCTGTTTTGTTAAGTTTTCTGAAAAAAAACTGTTCTCAAGCAAATTGATTGTTTTGTGAATTTTATTTTAATTTTGTATCATAAAACATTAAAATGGTTGAAGAAAATGCAAGTATTAAAAAATCCTATTCAAGAATTTAAAGACTATATTAACACGGAAGATATATATATATATATATAAACATGCATAATATAAATATTGTTATTGAACATTTATTCGAGGTCTTTTATTGAAAACTTTTCATTTTTTAGCGACTTTTTGTCAAAACGTATGGATGTGTGCATGTACGTAGTCATCATTTGTTGTTTTTCACTGCATGCGTGTATATGTTTGTAAGTCCGTACGTACATGTCATCACATATTTAATGTACAAAATGAGATAACAATTTACCTATTCCTTAAAAACAAAAGAATTTAAAAATAAACAAAAATATAACCAAAAATACTTTCATTAATCAAGGCTAACAATTTATGTTTTAATTTCTTCAATTCAATTTTTTTGCAATAGAGATCTTAATATAATTAAAAATATTTTAAAGGAATTCCGTAAGAGGGCGGCCGAAGAAGTGAAGATCACTACCAACACAAACAAAAGCAAATCAAAATAAATAAACAGAATAATAAAAATGTTTGCATATCATCCCACAAAAAGGGGATGGGGTGTTAAATAAATAAAAAATAAATAATAATAAATTGTCCACATTTTGACTTGATTGACTTGACTTTTTTTCAAATCTCATTCATAAAAAAACTATTGCGTTTTTTTAAGTTTGTTTTCTTTTATCTTTTGACACATATTCCAAGTTTAATTTGTATACTTGTTGTTGTTAGTTTATTTTATTTTTATACACACTTACTATTTTTATGCACTTAATTTTCTTGATATTTGTTTATTAATTGGAAATTATTAATTTGCTTCTGTTATCGTAGCAGAAAAAAAAACAAATAGCCAACCCGAGCCTGTGTGACAAGCAGAAATAAACGAATCCAAATAACAAAATAACGACAATCATCTGTAAAAAGTCAACGTCAACAAAATCAGTCAGAGATGGGATTGTGAAATCGACAAGAAATAACTTGAATAAGAAAAAAAGTGAAAGAAATAAAAAAATACAAAAATATAAATTAAAAATATAATTATAAATGAAAATCTACGGATTTTGAAGATCCTGTTCGACAATACATACAGTGGTTGTCACGTAATTAAAACATTAACTGTGGTAAAAATTTGTTGATCAGCCCTCGTTCCGTTGGAAGTATTTTTAATTCAGAACACTTAGATATACTGCACTTAAGATATTTAGTGGGAAAATAGTAAATTATTGCATGTATTTTTTTCATAAATAACGCTTTTTATGAAAAAACATCGATTTGAAGTGGACACATAAATAAATCATTGTTTGATTTTTTTACTTTACTGCATTTTTTGAAAATATTTAAAAGAATTCTTAAATTTTTTAATTTAAATAAACTATGAACCGATGATATAATTTACAGATAATAAATTTAAAAAAAAATCTGTAAAATCTATCAAAACTAGCAAAAAAATTGTACAGTACATCTAACATTCGCAAAATCACCCTTAACCTTTTGTGGCCCAATGTTGCCTACAGGCAACATAATGTTTAAGAGGTTATATTTAATAGGTGGATACTAAATGTATATTTTTGGACCACATATGTCAAGAGCTGATTATGGACGACACATATCAAAAAATCTAAAAAATTTCAATTTTTGGTCAAGTTATACTCTTTTCAATACATATATGAGTGCAAAAATATGTACAGTACGAATTTGTGTGTACAGTCTGTTTTAAACATTTGAAATTAACGGTTAACTATGTAAATAGTACCAAAAACTACTACTACATCACTGATATTAATACCTTATCATACAACCAATACTTGACGATGATCTTGCTTCTCATAAGTAGTACCTAATGGTGTTTCTACACGATATGTATTTTACATATGTGCTGTCACTTTTTTACATATGGAAATCGAACTCGTCATGTGAAACATACGGAAATTTCAATGTGTCAAAACGATATGCAATTACATATGTATTTTTTTCCGAATAGGACGCGCTCTATTTTCGTATGTGAAACATAAGGAAATCAGCTGTTTGAATGAAACACATTGTTGGAAGAAAATATTTCAATTGTAATTCAGAAAAAAAGGATGAAAAGGCAACAATTACAAATTATTATTTTGTTTGTAGGTGTTTAATAAAAAAATGATGTTGATTTAAGAAAAAATAAAAGTGATTTTTTGTTTATAGGTTATGTCATATGTAAAATACATATGCCGATTTGAACAAAAAAATAAATGTTTTGTGTATGCCGCTAATTTTGACACACATAAGGAATTACATATGGATGAAATAAGTGACAGCACATATGTAAAATACATATCGTGTAAAAACACCATAAGCTCAATTTAATTTCAATAAAATCAGCTACACTTCGAGTCCTGGACCACCCGGCTCTAATTCGTTTAGCGAACACTGAAGGCTTATGATCATTACCCACGCTTGCCCAAGTTGATGGACTAGATCATAAGCTAGAAGTAGTTCCTAAAAAAGAAGTAGCCAACATTATTGTAAATCTTGTTGTTTCGAGTTTCTTCACTGGCTTCCAACGTGGGGCAAGTATCATTGAAACCCAGGGAGCTTTCTTCAAAGTGAGTTTTTCGTCGATATTGGATTTGCTTTTGTTGATATTGGATTGTATTATTAAGGAACATATTTAATATATAATATTATTAAGGAACATATTTAATAAGGAATTTAATAAGGAACATATTGCAAATATGATAATAATATCCTAGACAATTTGTACCGCTTCGGATGGTGACAAGTTGAAATAAGCGAATTTTTCAGTACGGTTTTATTGTAATCACATCTGTATATGGAGTATACGCAATTTTGCTCATTGGAAATATGCAATAAATTATTGTTTTTGACCATTTGTATGGACAAATTATCAGTACCTTGGCTTTTGTTTCGACCATAAAAATGTTTTAAACCATTTTCACAAAGCTATATTCAAAAAGAAGCTCGATGTTTGGTTGCCACACCAGTTAACAGAAAAAATAGAATGGATCGAATTTCCATCTGCCTTGGCCAAACGGATTAAGATAGACCAATTTCTTAAACGGATGGTAACTGAAGATGAGAAATGGATCACATACGATAACCCTGTGCGAAAACGATGTTGGTCAAAGAACGGTGAAGCACTTTAACCGGTGGCCAAACCAGGACTAAGGTCCCAGAAAGTTCTGCTATGTATTTGGTAGGACTTGAAGGGGATTATTTATTAGGAGTTGCTTCCATATGGCCAAACGATAAATTCTTATATCTACTGTCAACAACTGGACCGTTTGAAGATAGCAATTGACCAGAATCGGCCAACAGGAGGTGTCGTGTTCTACCAGGACAACGCTAGGACACACACATCTACAGTGACTCGCCAGAAACTTCGGGACACGAAGAGATTATCATCTTTTTCTTGCTTTGCAAAATTTCTTTAATGATACAAAATTTGTGTTAAAACCGACTACTAGATTTTTTTTTTGCAAATAGAGAGCAAGACATCTATGAGAGAGACAATATGAAGTTACCTTTAAAATGGCAACAAATCATACAACAAAATGGTGGATATTTGCCCCAAATCATTCCGAACCATGTTAAATAATGCACATAAAAATAATATAGTACATATAAAAATAATGGATTTCTTTTTCCCCAACCTAATATATTGTGATACCAAATCGTATTGTGTGTCAAACTAAATCAGCTGATTCCCCACAAATTGTTTTACTAAGAGTCGTCGATTATCTCAGTAGAATTAATTTCTAATGTTTTTGTCTGGTCAACAATAAACAAAAATAGCAATATATTTGTGCAAACGCATAAAACTTAGCGAAGCTTAAATCCAAATACTCAACAACATCCATCTCTGGCAGAAAAATAAATCAACAGGGAAACAGAGAAATCAAATAAATGAAGCTAAACCAGCTGTTCAGTGTGTTTGTGTTGGTAATGATATGCAATAACAAAAATTGTATAATATTTAGAGAGAGAGAGAGAGAGAAAAGAGAGAGTCACATACAAAACATAAACAAACTTTATCGCTTTCATATATGGGAAGAGTACAACGAATGGAGGGGAATTCAAATCCAAACATTAAAAATAAAACAAATAAATATACATATGTATATAATCAAGTCTATCAAACAAATCAGATGATGTAGCTTTAAATGTTAATACGTTCTATGAATAAACATAGCTTGTGCAAATATAAATCTATGAATTTAGTTATTTTCAAATTGTTTACTGTGGTAAGTGCAGAAAAACAAAACTTTTAGGAAAAAAAAGAGGAATGCAAACAAGAAAAAGAAAACAAACAAATACACTAGTTTACAAAAATATCGAATTATTTAATATACTTAGTATCTAATGAAATTATTGTAAACAAAAAATATATGAATATCATATTACAAGAGGAAGGATTTCAACCCTTCAGTTTTTTAATTTGCACTTCCTGTTTATTCTTTTTTGTATTTTAATTCGAATTCAACAGGCTATCTTGTAACTTGTTCTGCTGGTATTTATTTACAGAGAGCATATATTTTTGTTTATTATCTAAATATGTCATTAATTTTCGTTTATATTTGCGGTCTCCACTGCCATTAAAATGTTGTGATAACTATTATTGAGTTCTTAATAATATTTAGTATTCTATGTTAAACAGGTTGTTTATTTTAAATAAAATTAAAGTAAATTCTTATCATCAGTCTCCTCAGGGAACGTCCATGATATTGAAAACCATGATAATGCAATTAGAATGCTTTGAGGTTTGTTAATGATTGTGTTTTGAGGTTCCAGCAAACATGTCCAAATTTTTGCTGTATAGAGAAAGAATTTTAAACAATTCCGCTAGGACCATAAACATACCTTAAATGGGTCGTGGAAAATTTGTTTTGCACACCAAGAACCAGGAGTGTCAATTTACAACCACCCCGCTATATGGGCTATAATAAAAGATGGACCATAAGCGACTATATATCACCAGCCCTGAGATTTAACGATGTAGATGTCATTATCCCCAGTAGAGACGACTGGAACCGTAGTAACCCTTTTCTGGAGGGTCTGGCTTTTTATACAGACGGATCCAATATGGAAAAATTTACAACGGCTGACGTCTACTGTGAAAGGTTAGGCCTTGAAACCTTCGCTATTTGGAAGGCAGCTGAATTGACAAAAAGTCTGGATGCAGAAATCTTTGAACCGGTGACTATCTTTGTGGATAATCAGGCGGCTCTCAAATCTATAAAATCCTGTAATATCAAGTCAGAGGTCATCCTCGAGTGTAGAGCAGTTTTAGAAATACTCACTAACAGCTTTCGGCTGTGCTGGTTACCAGGACATTGTGAAATCTTGGTAATGGCAGACGAACTAGCTGGACGAGGATCTAAATCTACAGATCTAGCAATCGATGACTCAATCAAACTACCCATTTGTCACCGTTTCCGGAATTTTTAGGCTTTCGTTGGCGAACGACGGACTAAATTTGGGCGACTCTGCCAGCTAAAAGAACAAATTCACTGTTGAACCTGAGCAAGGCTGAAATTAGAGTAATGAAAGGAGTTATTACTGGCCATTGCATTATCAGGGTCTTTACCAGTAAGTGGGACCATGATGTTAGTGATTATTGCAGGCTCTGTGACAACGAGGAGGAGACGGAGATAATTGAACATCTCCTGTGTCGCTGTCCAGTTCAGGCATAAAGACGGCACAGATTAGTGGATGTTCACTTTCCACCGTGTGTAAGCTTCTTGTCAACTATGGAACCTGCTTTAATCTACAACGTCATCAGAAACCTGAAGAGGTTGGGACAGTGCAACCCGAGCACGTAATATGTTTTTATCAAAATTTCTACAACCATCGACACTATTTATTGCCTATTTATTTTTTAGCTTCTTGTCTTCTCTATCCCCTTTCTTCCCTACAGATCTCTCCATGTCTCTTCTTGGATGATCACAATGGACCGGACGGTCCCCGAGTGTTGCAGTCATAGTTAGTGATTGCACATCCCCAAACCTAACCTAAACTTAGACCATATATCCAATTGCTAGCAGAAGTAAAAACCTTTTCCTTGAAACATTGGATAATTCATTAGTTCAATCAACCACTAATTTCTCAAGTCATTAGCCGGCAGTATTTGGAAGAACTTATACTATGCGGCTCCAGTGTGGATGGATAAGAAATGTTGACGTAAAAAAAGTAATAAATACTTTTTTCTCTCCAACAGGAAGAACTATAGTTTCGAAACGTATCCTCACCAATTCCCTTCTTCTTCCCACAATTTATTTTTAAATTATTTTGGATATAGACAAAATTTATTGAGGATATTATCATATAAAAAAAAACAAAACTGCTTAACTCTGGGATTTCTGAGGTTAACATTTTGTTTTTGTCGTGCTTGTTTCACATGCAACAATAATTGTTTTTTTTTTTAGTTCTATTTTTATATTCCTCACAACAATGCCAGGGTGTTTTACAGGTGTTTTTAAAGCTTTTTGTCTTTATCGAATTCCAAAACATTTATTTTTTAATTAACAAAATAAATAAAAAAATATAAAAAAACAAACAAAACTCACTGTTTTCTTATAACTAGGTTGATGTTCCACCATTATAGTTCCCCGCCTTGCACAAGGAAGTTCAACGTTTCAAGACATTGATAAACGTTTCATGGGGCACATTAATATTTGCAATTTGACGCATTTTCTTTTTACCCTCAGCCTGTTGGCGTAGAAGTTTCATGCGCCGTGTCACATCACCACCATACTAAAGAAGGAAATAAAATACAGTTATTCACTTGTTTTTGTAATATAAAAAATCAAAATCTAACTTACCAATTTGGCTGTGACATCCTTGCGATAAGCCTTAATGGTTTCTCGGGCCAAAACTTTACTACCCACACACGCCTGTATGGCAATTTGTACCATTTGTTTTGGTATTGTTTCTTTCAATTTCGTGGCCATATCACGGCCAATATCCTTGGCTTTACTCACATGTACAATGCGACAAAGTTCCTCTACCGGCCGTCCATTTAAATGTATATCAAGGCGTACTAAATTTGTTAAATGATAACCATAATCTTCATAATTAAAACTAGCATAACCGGAACTAATCGACTTCAGGCGATCATTAAAATCCAATATTATTTCACTTAATGGCAGCACATAATTCATCAATATCCGATCATTATCAATGTTAATCGAGCTCTCCTGGACACCACGACGTTCAACACATAAACTAATAATTTGTCCCACAAATTCGGTGGGTGTTATAATTGTACCCTTGACCAAAGGTTCATAGTATTCCTTGATATTAATTGGTTCGGGGAATAAAGCAGCATTTGATATTTCCATAGTATCAGTGCCCATTTGTTTAATCATTTTGGGATTTTTCAATACAATGCGATATGTCACGGAGGGGGCAGTTATAATTGGTTCAGCACCAAATTCTTGTTCCAGTCGTTGGCAAAAAACTTCCATGTGTAAGAGACCTAAAAATCCTAAGCGCCAACCTTGTCCCAACGCAGGACTGGAATCGACTTTCATTGTTACAGCTGAATCGTTTAATATCAACTTATCGATGGCACTACGCAAGGCGACATGTTTCGATTGATCCGATGGAAATACGCCAGCATAAACCATGGGTTGTTGTGGCTTGAAACTACCCACCGGTTCACAGGTTTCATTTTTCAAATGGAATGTATCACCGATTACGGATTCTTTACTGTTACGCATATTCACAGCAATTAAACCGACTTGACCAGCAGATCTACAAATAGGAAGCAAAAAATATCGTTATTTTTGAACAATAATTTGTACAATAGTAATTAAATGGGATCGGGCTTCAAACACATATTTTGGACGCAATAAAATTCTCAACTGATATTAAATTGCGATATTCTTCAATAGTTCCACGAATGAGGTAAAATACAGAGACTGCTCCTTTTCGGGCTATAGAAAGATATTCTTCCGTTCATAGCGAATTCGGCGATAGGTGAATCGGCATAGCTGGGCAGATGAAGAGGTGCAACGTATCGTGAGGTCCTAGTCCACATGCAAGACATGTGTTAGGTATCAATTCTTGCCCAATAGGAATTGAGGCGGATGCACCATCCTGATCTTAGTTGAGCAAAGACTACTCGTGTTTGTCCGCGCAGCTGCTTCTCCTCTGTTGCGATGGATGGAGGGTGGTCTCCGATTATAGTATTCACACGATATTGCTCTACTGCCTGAGCGATTGCGTCCGTGTGAATAGCCTTCAGCCCTGCTTGATAGGCTTCTTGATCTAGAGGTTCACGTTTATATCTTTGGACCTCTCTCACCCTAGATCATGAAGATCTTTCCTGACGTACCTGCTCGGGGGAGTCCTATCCAAAAGACTATGACAGGGATGTTGCCGACGATAGCACCCAAGCAAGTACTGTCTCGACAACATATAATTGTGACGAAGGACGGGTAAGATCTTCGTCGCCCCATGAAAATGGTCCACTGGAGCCATGAGGAGACACCCCGTTGCAGTTCTCAGGGAACTATTCTGCCATCACGTACATTCGCAAACCACACTGGTGCCGCATAGCTTACCACTGACCGGCCTATTGCTTTATAAGATCAACAAGGTATCTTTGACAGCGCCCCAAGTGCTGCCGGCTAGCGACTTGAGGATCTTGTTCCTACTTCCCAGCTTATCGCATTATCCAGTATCTTGAGGAAAGTTACTGGTCGGAATCAGTTCTCCACCGACCATTATGTTCAGTAGTAGCTTCATTTCAGCCGTCAGATGGAAGAAATTTACAAGATCAGCTATGTAGAAGATAAACCTCTCAGATATGTCATCAATAATGGTACCCGACGCCATGATCGTGCAATCATCTGAATACATTACGAAGCCCTGCTGCAGTCACCATAGGTGGTATGTTTCCCGATCTATAATGGGTAGATCCCTGTAGATAACAGAAAATGCTTTCTCCAAATATATCTATGGACATTATTAAATATGCTTAGAGGTGAGCAATTTGGAACATATTTAAAATCTCAGGAAAAGACTAGGAATGCTTTAAAATACATAAGAGTTCTCCTAGTGGTCCCCTGTTACATTGTGCTTGACATACATATAAATTTTCTCATTAAGATGTTTTTGTATTAAAAATAAATACTTACATACACTTGACTTCCGTTTCGGCAGGTCTCAATATGGAAATGCTCTTTACAGGATACACTTTTTTAGTTGAATACAATTGAACATCTTGACCGACTTCCAATTTGCCATTTAATAAATAAATTAAATTTAAGGCTCCACGATAGCGATCGAACCAACTATCAAACAGTAAAGCACGGAAAGGAGAATTACGATCAACTTTTGGTGGAGGTACAACTTCAATTACTCTATTCAATACTTCCGGGACGCCAGTACCCAATTTGGCTGAAATCTAAATAAATATAAATTACAATTATTTTCTAATGAAGTCCAATTACTTACCTTCAACACCTTCTCCTGATCTATGTCAAACAGATTCTTTAAATCTTTGCACACCTTTTCGGGTGCTGCATGTTTTATATCGATTTTATTGAGTACGGGTACAACAGCCAAGTTTCGAGTCCTTGCCAATTGATAATTGGCTACCGTCTGAGCCTGTACACCATGACAGGCGTCTACCAGCAATATGACACCATCACATGCCGCCAAAGAACGTGAAACTTCATTGGAGAAATCCACATGACCCGGTGTATCAATTAAATTCAATAAATATGTTTCATTCTTATAGCTATGAAATATGGAAACAGTTTGAGCTTTAACTGTTATACCACGTTCTCTTTCCACTTGTAAGCTGTCGAGAACTTGGCTACCAGAATTGGCCTTTATTGCACCGGTTAGCTCAAGCAAACGATCAGCTAGGGTACTCTTGCCATGATCAACATGGGCAATTATACTAAAATTACGAATACGCTCGACGGGTATATTGGCAAAATCATTGACGAGATCATTCTTGTTGTTATTTGTATCCTCAGCAGCAGCGGTAGACGAGGATAATAAACGGCGGGCTGTTAGATGTAAACTAAATAAATGAAATAAAATGCATTTAATTTTTGGAATTAGAAGCAAATTGAAAATTGACTTACTTCAATAGGCAGTGGTTATTTTTCAATTTCCATAAGGAAATACTAAACGTTTTTAACATTTTCACAATCTATTTGAGCTGTTACATCAATAATCAAAACACCGGCTGCCCTTTGACAGCTGTTAAGCACGTTCATAATCAGCTGTTTGGCAAAACACAACGCCAACATACATGCAAACACAATGAAAGCAGATTTTACTGTCCCAAATACAAAAAAATTTCGCCAGGCAAGCGAAGATAGTTCCGAACCAAACATAGAATTCAACTTATTTTTTTTATTATTTTTATTAAAGTTATTTAATTTTTTAAATAAATAAACAATGTACACATAACCTACTCTGTCATATTATACGGTGTTGCCATTCATTCTAAATACACACGTCGCCGCCAAAGATGCACCCTGAATTGTAAAAACAGCTGATTAATTTATCTACGGGCTCTTGTTCATGCAATTTTCACACAATTTGTTTACATAAAACTTGGAATTTTCAATAAAAATCTATAAAAAATGCGTTTAACATTGATCCAACTATTCAAAGATACCGTTCCCGGTCATATTTTCCGTGGTAAACGTCGTTTGGTTAAGCCGGTTAGTAAACGTGCCATGGAAACATTACGTCGTGAATATGAACGTCAAGAACAAATTATGCTATATTTGAGGCATCCTTATTTATCGGTGGTATGTATAAATGGAAGTTCCCATAAAGTATATTGTATTAATACAAATGTTTATTTACAGGAGGAATCTGCCGGACACGTCAAGGATTTGAAGAAATCAGAAGCAAAGATAGCCATGTGGAATGATGCTCAAACGGCAAAGAAATTTAAACCACATGTGACCATAGAGGAACGTTTGAGCCATCTCAAAATCAAGGAAGCTTGGGATTAGGTTATGTAAATATGTAATAGTATATATACTTATGATTTTTTGTTAATGTTAATAAATTGCAATAAATGTTAATGAAATGTAAAAAATTATTAGTTTTAGAAATTGTTCCTTTCCAATTTATCCCCATCCTTCCGTCTGTTGAACTCTCATACCTTGATGATGGTTTATGAAATGAGGGAGATGTTTTGATAAAGCCCCCACATAAAGTAATTGGCATTTCGAATTCTTGTAGGCAAACAAATTCTTCCCAGTAAATTGTTAGCCGAATTTTCCAACTCATTTTGATTGTACTAATAATTTAGCATTTCGGGTTCTTAAACAAATTCTCCACAGAAGACGTTTAATATAGGTCATTGTCTTCAGATATCCCCTATATAAGGTATTACCGATTTTCAGTATGTTAAAGGACAAACTTTTCAAGACAAACTTTCAAACTCTTTGTAATAATCTTAGAAAAAATTTCCAATCATATCGGATGTAATTTGGCATTCTTCCGGGGAAGATTTTTTTCAGAAATATTTTAATATAGGAACATGTTTTGACATTGTCCCAACATAAGAATACTATCAGTTTTTCGTATGTTGACATCACTAGACTAATTGTCCAAACCAAGTGACGGTAATTTGGTTGTCTCAGAACATAACAATAATTTTCGATGAGGTACTCTGAATTCCCACCTTATAATAAGATAAGTATAAATCCAATAGGGAATATAGTATTGCAAAAACTGACAAAAAGATCTACTTTTTTGTTATAGACTCACTTAAAGTTATTATTATATCTATATTTTCACTCCACGTAGATGAAAATCCATCATTCAGTATACTGTTATATCCATCCAAAAACCAATAAAAATACATAGATAAATTCTGTTTATTTTTATACATATTAAAAACATAGTTTATTTAACAACATCTACAAAAAAACAAAGGCAAAATTGCCTCTTAAAATGCTTATTGTTTCTTACTCTCTTACATCTAGTGGGCTAATACTTTATTGCCATTAGCACCCGCCGCCTCATCTTCCTTAACATAATAACGATCTAAATAATGGATAATTTCGAAACCAACTTCAATCATAATCAATATGATTATCATCCATTCCAAACGTGTATTGTGTGCCTCGTTCAAATTGTGCGATATCAGTTCGGCCAACTCAACACAATGATTGATTTTCTCGTTCATAACTTTCGTTCTGCGTGATATTGAGAAATAATTGCATATCTGCAAATACAGCGTTTCCAACTCTTCACGATCCCAATAGAAATCGGGTGTGTCCAGTAGATCCGATGATAAATTAATGACATGACGTAATGCCAACAGTTCGCCGGTTTTTCTCAAAACTTCTGCTCTTGAAATTCGAATGCGCCTTCCCTTTTTCATGTCGTTTGTTAGAAATTCCATAGAATCGATATATCTGTCCAACGTCGCCTCCCATATACCCAGTTTTACAGACGTGGCCAAGGCATTTGAGAATGTGTATTTCGAGAAAAAGTTATCCTCCCCCGATGTAAGGAAAAATTTGCCACCTTGAAAGAATGCCTTGGCCGGTTCTACATCACTGGACGACACAATATCACCCTCCACATCAATGGCGGATGGAGGTATATAGGTATAGGGCATAACTTCACTTTCACTGCGTACCAATGGCCGTAGGTAAGCCTCCTTTTCGAATGGTCTCAAGAATGACAAAACATTATTTGTCTCAATGTCATTGAAATTCCACATTACCACAGATCCTTCACGAAAGAAGAAAATATCCCGATCCTCCTCACCGACTTGGTATTTGGCCGTGACATAAAGTACATCCTGTTCCAAACCCAAATTATCTGTTGAAAAGAATTTCTTAGCATCGTACAGTTCTTGTTGTCTCAAGGCTTCCAGAAGATTTTCCAAATCATATTCCTCGGCTGTAGAAAATGCGGCCACATTAAAATAACCCAATGCGGCTAAGTCAGCTTTGCCGGCACGTTTTTTACGTTTATTCACCTGACTCAGAGGAACATTTTTCGACAATGTCTGGGCAGTATTTGTAGCTGTTGCCGCCGCCACTTTATGTGCTCCACGTTGAGGTGTTGATATAGCCCTCGCTTCTAAATCCTGTAATTTAAGTTCCAAATTTGTCGGCACTGCTGGCAATTTATGATACAATGATGAAAGTTTTGGTGTGATTTTGGTGGAAAAGTGTTTTGGTGTCTGGAATACCGTGAGGACAGCACAATGCTGTTTAATAATTAGTCTGGCAAAATTCATAATTATTTTAATTTATAAACACATTGCAACTGGCAGTAAAAATAATGAAATTCGCGTGCTAAATGCGTAAACTTGTAAATTGTAAATGTTACGTAGTCGCCGCTGTCGCTGTCGGTGCCGCTAACGAATAACAAAAAACAGCTGTTGGGGCCATATCTGAAGCAGTTAACTAATAGGTTGCGTATCGCACGTGTTGAACGCAAAGAGGCCCCAAGTAAGACAATTGGTCTGTTCCAGAACCTGCAAGAATGTACAATTTTTACTACGATAATAATTTTTCTTTTATAATTTTGACAAAAATATTAAAAATTAGTAAATTCTTTGCTGAAATCACGATAGCCCTCGAAATATTTAAAATAGAGCTATTTTGCACATATATTGCTACTGTTCTAGAATGTTTTGGGTATATGCCCCCATGTAGCGATATTGCCCTATTTTCGATTCTAGTTGCAATTTTTAACCGAAATGACTGTAATCTCGCATTTCGAGTTCTTAGTTAAAAAAAATCGAAAAAGTGTCGACATAGCCCCATGTAGACAGGCCAAAATTTTTAGCATTTTGTTGATTCTAGAGACATTTTTCAAGCGATGTGGTTTTAAATTTCAATAATGGTCCACACATTGACATAACACTTATATATAGTTCCATATTTTGACATGGCCCAATATTTCAAAACTTGTATTTAATAAAAATTTAATAGACCTCTTAACCATTGTGATTTCAACAGACAGGCGGAAATTAACATAGAAATTTAGAGTGATACATAAAAGAATTTCGGAGCTTAACTATAATCCTTGTCATGTCCTCCTCTTTAGTTGGTTCCACGCCCCAGAACTCATAAAACTTGTCAATTTTAAAAATAGAAAAAATGTATTATTATTCGGTTCTTGAAGTTTCTGATAGCCAGATGTTCTAGCGTCCAAGACTATATAAAAGTCTTGGACGCTAGAACATCTGGCGAGAGTAATTTTTGGATTAATAGGCAGTTTTATATATTGAAACTACTGCCGAATGACCGATTAGAAATATACCAGAAAGTCCTTCTGATTAATTTCGGAGGCGTATGTTCATATTGAATTTTCAAATGTCGTAGGAAATCGTACTGCTATCGATCCTTGACATATACTGACCTACCAACCATAGGCACAATAATGTACATCTTCGCTAGCCCGCACACGCGTCTTTTTACTTCAAAGTCCAATAAAAGAGAGCGAAAAGAGAGAAATTTTGTTGACAGTTCTGCGCTGAGAACTTACTGAATGCTACTGGGTAATATTTATCCAGTACAATTTAATGAATTTCAATCAGCCGTTAATTGTAAGATTTGACCGAAGGAAAAAAACTTTTTTTATTAAACTACGTTGAGACAATGACAATTGCATAACACATTGCCCTAATTTCAAGTAAATGTCTTGTGTGAACATGACGTTAGTTAACGTTGCCAGAGGCTACTTTGGCCGTCGCCGTCGATGAAAAAAGTCTTCGTCTCGATACTCTGTTTGTCCTTTCATCGGGTGCTTCGTTTTCGCAATTTATACATAGTTTAAAATAATTTTTGTTTAAAAATAATAAAAAACAACTTCGTCCAACATTTAAAGGTATATTGGGTGAAAAATATATGGTATAGGCCAATGGTAAAGTGTATTTTTATTTGCGGATACATTTGTAGAAAATGTGTGGCATTTTTCTCTTGGCTGGCATCTTATTATCATTGTTTACAAGATTCTCTGGGTTTTTATCAACTTTTCCTTTTGACGCATATTCATAACAAAAGATGTTTGCATTTAATTGGTTGGTAAACAAACATGTTTGCCACCAGATTAGCATAGCGTGACAAACACAATTGGTGGTGACAGGAATCCGGTGCGAATGCAAGGGGTGTTGCGGGTGGGACTAACTCACTTCCGTATTAAATATATTTTATAGACTATAAGGAATAATTTACAAATATGCAAATTGATTTGGAACTTTATTAATCGGCTATAAATTTTTAATTCCAGATTTAAAGGTCATGAACATAAGCTAAGGGTAAATCTGCAAAAATGGAAACCGTACTGCTTACAAATATTAAAAAATTATATGAAAATGAATTGTATGCGAGTGTTATAACTGCTGTAAGTATTTGAGAACTACACTAGGCTTTGTTTTAAAATAACAACACTTTTAATTCCAGTCAAGTTTGCTAAATACGCTCCTGCAAAATGAACGCACATTGGCTACTCCGGAAATTGAATACAATGTATTATTGTTTCATGCCAATGCCTGCTATCAGGAGAAACAATATCGCATGGCTATTAAACAATTTAATGCTGCACTGCTGATGCGTAAATTTATGTCACGCTACAAGAATGCCCACCTTACAACAATCGAAAGTACATATGAACATTTTGGTGAAACTGAGACACGTTATCGTTTGGCCATGTGTCACAAACATTTGGGTGAAAATACACAGGCTATTAGTGCTTTGCAGGCATTGCCTGCAAAGGCGAGAACACCAAAAGTCCATTTATTGTTGGCTAAATTAATACACCATGGTGGTTCGAACTCGAGTGAAGCCATATTAAATTATAAAGAAGTATTGCGTGAATGTCCAATGGCATTGGAGGCTATAGATGCTTTATTAGAATTGGGTGTCGATGGAATTGAAGTGAATTCTTTAGTTATGAATGGTAAGTTAAATTAAAATATAAAAACATATGGGTACTTTATGTTTGTTTAGAGTACATAAAAAGTATTCTTGAAAATATACGAAAAATTTTAAACTACTGCGGAATCCAAGAAAGGAGATACTAGAACGATTCTTATCAAGCTAAATTCAGATCGGTTTTTTTATAAACAGTAACATGGATTTATTCTATTTGTCCCTATCTCATTTTTTTAATGTTTTACTAAATTTTGTAAACAATCACATTTTTCTTTTTCATTCAGATTAATTGAAGTTATTTTTTCTCCTTTAAAGCAAGTACAGTACCAAAAAATATCGAATGGCTAAGTACCTGGATAAAGGGGCATGCCCAGCTGTATAGTCGCAAACATATGGAAGCCTCTAAGACGTTCCAAAGTATTAACAATAAAACGAAATTTCATCAAAATGAAAATCTCATTACGTTGATTGGCAAATGTTTCTATTATTATGGCAATTCTACACAGGCACAACATTATCTAGAGACTGCTGTAATGTTGAATCCATACAATTGGGAAGCAATAATGCCACTAGCTGTGGTCTTCGAATACAATCAAAAGCTTCAAGAGTTGGAAAAACTCACAGCTCAATTGACAAATATTCATGAATTTACATCGGGACATTGGTTTGTGCTGGCACAAAGTTTTTATGCCAATGGTAAATTGGATAAGGCAGCGTCATTTGCCAATAAGGCTCTATCGGTGAATCCGCGTAATGTTGAAGCTCAGCTATTGCGGGGTAAAATATGTCTGCAAATAAGACGTCACAAGGATGCGGTTTATTTCTTCCGTTCTGCCCAGTGTATTGCCAATTATCGTTTTGAGGTTTACAAAGGTCTGTTCCATTGCTATGTTGGTATGAAGAGGGCCAAGGAGGCACAGACAATGTGTGCACTAACGGTGCGTTATTTTAGAGAATCTCCAAGGAGTTTGGTGGTGAGTATTAAGCTTTCCTTTCATTGTATAGTAAAAAATTCTAAAGTATTTTCCTTTCCAGATGTTCGCCCGCACCTTGGTCAATTCCACACATCCCAATGCAAAAAAGAGTGCCAAGAAAGTTGTTGCTAAAGCTTTGGAAATCGATGAACACTATGCTCCAGCCGTTGCATTAATGGCCGAACTCTGCCATTCAGAGGGTGAAACCCAAGAGGCCATTGCCTTGTTAAAGAAACAAGTTATTATTTATCCCCATTATAAACTATTTACCATGTTGGGTGATATTTTGGCCCAAGAAAAAGATCTCAATGCTGCTTTGGAATATTATACAACGGCATTGAGTAATGAACCAACATATCAAAGGGCTTTGGATGGTGTTAATGCCTTGGGCAAGGCTCAATGGTCATCGAATACGAAAAATGAACAAGACACCTCGATGACATCGTCGGCAAATCAAGACGATGAATGGCCCATTGAATGTGATGAACCATCGGTTGAAGCTGTGGAATTGTCATCGCCGGCAGTACAAAATGATGATGATGAATCCGATACATTTTCAGATCCATTCTGGCAAGATGTTAATGCCGAATTAACCAATTAATTTTAAGTAAAGAGTTTAGAGTCATGTTAAGAATATTTCATTCCAC
This sequence comes from Musca vetustissima, assembly GCF_032173495.1. Classification (NCBI taxonomy): domain Eukaryota; kingdom Metazoa; phylum Arthropoda; class Insecta; order Diptera; family Muscidae; genus Musca; species Musca vetustissima. The sequence continues at coordinate 287,416 of NW_026889093.1, forward strand.
TTTTTGTCCATTTCATACATATATTTTTTGTTTTTTTTTTCATTTCTAGATCATGTTCACAATTCATATCCTTTATATACTCAATATTATTTATAATAAAAAGAAAATCTACTGAAGAATTTTAATTATTTGTTATAAAATATGACTTTATTTAATTTAAGATGTGCAAGTACAAGGTCGAAAAGATTTCCTATAAGGCGTTTGCATTTAGAATACCCAGGAGACTATTGACAGACGATTTATAAAGTCTTCCACTAAGAAGACAAGCCCCGTGTCCATATAAACAGTCAATAAGATGTTTTATGTACATAGGTCTTCCATACTATAACCAAAAGAATTTATTTTTACTCAGAGCACTGAATGTATTCTAAATGTAGGTCTTTACATAGAAGTCCAATAAGACCATCTATTCATAGAAGTCAAATGTCCTACATACTTTGAAGACAAATGACTTCCTTATTTTGAAAGGTTACCCACCAGATAGACACGAAGGGTTTTACACACAGAAGAATTGTTTTCTACCCAAAAACAAGGGTTTTTATGCATAAAAGACATAGAAGTACTTCTATTAATGGGCGATTCTTATCCATATATATATAGGAGATCAACGTTTTCTATATTTTGAATGTTGAGATGTTCTTCTGTATTGTATATGGAAGACGGGGATAAACAAAAGAACCGACTATGTTTATATTAGTAACAATAGTCAACGGCTATACCCAGAGAATATATACAATTCGTAATGATTTTCATAATTAATCTCTTTATTACAAAAATGGTTCTTATGTTTATGTATACAACAACACCGATTGATTAACCGGCATCCTTTACTCTCCTATACACTTTCAACGCTTACTTAAATATATAAAAAAACGAATTAACATTTTTTAGGCTGCATTCTCGGTTTCTTTTTCACCATTTTCCGTGGCACTGGTATCCTTTTTGGCTTTATCCTTTTTATCTTTCACAACCTTTCGATACGCTTCCAAATCTTTCTCCAGTGGATCAATAAAACTTTCAAATTCCAGCTGCTTTAGTGCATCCAAAATGTTTGTCGCTGTTATGGTTTTATGATTCTGTTTACGTGCCAAAGATGTTGAGGTGGAGGTCAGGAAGATTACAAATACCGATGCAGCTCGAGCAATGGCAGATCTCGCCTCCTTGGAAACATTGGCACCATCAGGCAGGGCATCTTTCAGTAGACGTGTGATCACTGCATTGGGTAAATTTAAATCTTCAATACGTTCGACCATTGTTCTTCCGGATATATCTAACACGCTTTTTCACAACAAGCTAACTTTCAAGCGGCGTTGAGTTGTTTACAAACTGCAAAAAATACGAAAAATTGGCGAAAGTAGATTTAAGTTAAACATTAAAAGTACGGAATACAAAAAAATCAAAATATAGGAAAAGACACTTACCTACCAAATGATTTAAAATAAATTTGGTTCCTGTGTATAAGTGAATTAAATTAAAATTAATTTGAATTTTGTTAATTTTGATTGGATTGATGCGAAGATGCCGAGAGAATGCTTTTCTTGCGCCTTTTTCATCGACTGAAGAAAAATTGAAAAACGTTCCACCTAACTAACGAATAGAAAGAGAAAACAAAATGGACGATAAAGAAGAACTCAAAAGTATAACCGAAAATTTACGAATGAGGTGCGATAGAGACTAATTGAGAACCGATTTGTTTACGAATGAGGTTTAGGCAATCTGTGATTAGGGATAATTAAATCGACTTTCGACTAATCGGAAGCGTTACATGGTTAGTCGCCGCGGCGACATTTTTGCCGTCTCAATTTCGGAAAGTCGGAAAATATGGTGTTTACATGGGCGCGTTAGACTACGTTTTGAGAACGAGTGGATTAAATATTCTAAACGTCGATTTAATTGTTAAATCGAGTTTAATTTACCACGATTTGCCATACAAAATTAATCAACCCAGTGTCTCGATTTGCTCGAAATCCTATACTACATCGAGATAATTTCGAATATAATCCTGCGTTTACATATAACGTATGAAACCATAAAAATAATTAATTTTCCTTAATGTATGCTACAAAATTCAATTCAATTATATATAATACAATTCAAAATAGTTGCGTTCCAAAAATATGGCAGCTGATGAAAAATTATTTTTTTTTTAATTTATAATTAATATTAGTGTAATTTTAAATTATACTCTTAAAATTGTGAAAATTGCCACATAAATTATGAAACCAGTGAATTATGTACGTATGTAACAGCTGACACCCATTCCCTATAAAATTTCAAGTGAAAATCTCAACAACTCTTGATGATATAGCCGATTTTTTGTCTTAGCATCAAGTGACGTTAAGAGGGTTTCTCAAATTTTAAACGCATTTTTCTCCAAACAGTATTGCCGTTTTGGCATTATGAACCAAATAAATTTTCTAATTTGTTCCGAAGGTTGACTATATCTGCCCCTTTTGCTAAATTTTAATATTCCGATTTTGGTATCTTTTTAGCGAACATTGATATTAATTGAGATCTTCATTTTGTTTTATGTATATCCTCAAAATTACTATGTGTCTATCTTATTTAATTTTAAATTGTACAAACTAATCCATTAAAACATAATATCCAGTAAAAACGTTTTGTATAGTTAATAAAAAGCCGCTCAGCTGTTTCAATGTTTGGACTTTTCATTCGATTACAGTGTTGTAAGCCGTTGTTCCAAAAAGGGCGTTGTTACATTACTTGATCATATGTTACACACAAATATATGTAATTTAATCTATATAGGGGAGGGGGGGTCACCTTTGAACAGCGCTCATAAAATCTTGGTTTAAATTTTTTCCGACCCGCTACCACATTTTTGTATATGCCAATCTTGTTCTTTATCTGCGTAAACCATTTTGGCTAGCTTTTTCAGTTGTCGACAAATTGTGTGTTCAAAGGTGCCCCCTCTTCCCTATATAAAAGAGTTGCGTTATAAGTTTTTTATGCTTTATCCGATTGGACTCAAATTTTGTATTTAGGCGTTTCATGCTTTAATTGATCGATATTTGGGGTCATGTCAAAAATATGCAAAATATGCAAAATATGCAAAAAATATGCAAAATATGCAAAAAATATGCAATATATGTAAAAAATATGCACGGTATGCTAGGTCGATATGCGATAAATATATGCAAAAAATATACAAAATATGCATTGTCGATATGCAAAATATGCAAAAATATGCAAAATATGCAAAATATGAAAAATATATGCAAAATATGCAAACATATGCAAAATATGCAAAAATATGCAAAATATACAAAATATGCAAACATACGCAAAATATGCAAAAATATGCAAAATATATGCAAAATATGCAAAAATATGCAAAATATGCAAAAATATGCAAAATATGTGCAAAATATACAAAATATGCAAAAATATGCAAATTATGCAAAAAATATGCACGGTATGCTAGGTCGCAATATTAAAGATAGAACTTTGAAATTTTGCACATATATTATTATTACTCCTAGGATGTTTGGTATTGGAAATGGGATATATCGGTCCACGTTTTAGTATATGGCCATATAACGGTTATATATGTTTGCATGTTTTATACATATATTTAGCAAATTTTTCATAATGCCCCAAAAATCTAACAGTTGAACCATGAAACGCATACATACACAATTAGATTTCTATAGGTTAAAAATAAAGAAAGCAGACAAATTCGAAAACTACCACGAATTTTTTTTTGTTGATTAAAATGATTGCATATGTGAAATATATTTTGCTCATATTTGCACATATTTTGCATATGTTTGCATATATTTTGCATTTTTTGCATATGTTTGCATATTTTGCATATATTTTGCATATTTTTTGCATATTTTGCATATATTTGCATATTTTGCATATGTTTGCATATATTTTGCATATGTTTGCATATTTTGCATATATTTTGCATATTTTTGCATATATTTGCATATTTTGCATTTTTTGCATATATTTTGCATATGTGTGCATATTTTGCATATTTATTGCATATTTTTTGCATATTTTAACATATATTTTGCATATATTTTGCATATTTATTGCATATCGACCTAGCATATTTTGCATATTTTTTGCATATTTTGCATATATTTTCCATATTTTGCATATGTTTGCATATTTTGCATATATTTTGCATATTTTGCATTTTTTGCATATATTTTGCATATTTTGCATATTTTTGCATATTTTGCATATTTATTATATTTTGCATATTTATCGCATATCGACCTAGCATAACGTGCATATTTTTTGCATATTTTTGCATATTTTAGCATATATTTTGCATATTTTATGCATATATTTTGCATATTTATTGCATATCGACCTAGCATATTTTGCATATTTTTTGCATATCTCGTGCATATGCAAAAAATTAAAAAAATATGAACCCTTCAAATAATTCTAAATCCTTTGAAACGAATTTGTGTCCAATCAGAATTTCGATATCTTCATTATTAAAAAATATGGAAATATGCAAAATCCGAGGTCTAGTTATAAGTGACTGACTGATGATCAACGCCCAAAGCTAGAAACTTAAATTTGGGCATGTTGTTGTTGTAGCAGCTAGTACTGCTGTGTATTTCCAATTTGTCTTAATCTGGTTCTGCCTCTAACTCCAAATTCAGAAAGGCTGCGACCTGTAAAGGTTGAGTCCAGAGAGAAGATGGGGTTAGGAGAGTGGGCTTGGCTGGGCAATTGAACAGATGTAGCGTATCATGTGGTCCGTTACCACATGCCGGGCAGACATTGTCGACCTCTCCATCAATCCGTGCCCAATACGAATTGAGGCGGCTACACCATCCAGATCTCAGCTGTGCCAAGACCACTCTAGCTTGTCGAGGTAGCTGCTGCTCTTCTGCGACTATCTCAGGCGGATGGTCATCGAGGATGGTATTCACACGATATTCTTGAACTGCTTCCTCAAATGCGTCCGTGTGAATACTGTTCAATCCTGCTTGATAGGCCTGTTGATCTAGAGGCTCCCTTTTGTATCTCTGGACCTCTCTCTCCAGATCATGGAGATCCTTCCTGACATGCCTGGGTGGTGGGTGCCTATCCATTAGGTAGCGGTTCGGATGGCTGCTCCTATAACACCCAAGCAAGTATTGCATCGACAACATCTTGTTGTGTTGACGCACAGGAAGGATCTTCGTCTCCTCATGCAAGTGGTCTATTGGAGTCATGAGGAGACACCCTGTTGCAGTCCTCAGGGCGGCATTTTGGCAGGATTGAAGATTTTTCCACTGCGTTGCACTAACGTTAGCGGACCACACTGGCGCCGCATAGTTTACCACAGACCGGCCTATTGCCTTATAAGTCATTAACAAGGTTTCCTTGTCAGCTCCCCAAGTGCTGCCGGCTAGCGACTTGAGAACCTTGTTTCTGCTCCTGACTTTGTCGCAAATAGCTGTGGCATGCGCGGACGACTTGTATAGGCTATCGAATGTGACCCCTAGAACATTGGGGTAATTAGTGGTCGGAATTGTGGACCCCTCGACCTGCACATTCAAAGATAGCCTCATTTCCGCTGTCCATGTGGAAAACAGTGTGGCCGTTGATTTAGTGGATATTTTCATATTCCTCGACCATCGATTTCCTGTCTCTGAATTCCACGTACGACTGGCGTCCACACATATAGTTCACGATCCAACGTTTCAAACTTGGCCGGAGGGTTGTTCTCTCGATGTCCTCAAACAGCTTGGCGTGACTGACGGTATCAAATGCCTTTGACAGGTCTAGCGCCACCATGACTGTCCTGTTACACGGCCTGTTCTGGTTGAGTCCTTCTGCTATGTGTGCGGAAATGGCGTGCAAAGCTGTTGTTGTGCTATGCTGTTTCCGGAATTCATGCTGATGATCAGCAACCGAGTAGCATTCACGAATGCTGGGGAGTAGTAAAGCCTCAAGTATCTTGGCTACTGGCGACAAAAGTGAGATCGGCCTGTATGACTCACCTTTGCTGGCATCCTTGCCCGGCTTTAGTAGCGGGACCACCCTGCCCATTTTCCAGGCGTCGGGAACTACTAGGGTGGATAACGACAAGTTGAGGGCTTTGGTGAGATAATCTACTCCTGGCTCATCAAGCTGCTTCAACATCACCATTGAGATTCCATCTGGACCAAGCGCTTTGGATGATTTCGCGTTCCTGATGACATTTGCAACATCCTCCAACGTAAATTGTGGTGGTTCCTCCTCCACCTGAAGAGAGCGTATACGGCGCAACACTCTTCTCTTCGCCCGGTCACTCTCGGGGTGCTCTATAAACTGCCGGTTGAAATAACACGCGCACCTCTTCGGATCTGTCACCTCAACGCCGTTAAATGAGACAGAAGTCCGATCCTCCTTCGTTCCAGGGTTCGAGAGCGACTTAACCGTTGCCCACAATTTACTCACTCCGGTACTGATGTTGGGTGGCGTAGGGGATGATAGATACCAAGCAACGGCTCTGATTAGCTTTAACATGGCGAAGCCCAGGCTTATCTTGGTCCCTCTTTCATCTCAATTGTGGACACTGACCTCCCCGCGGTGCCACCTGGGGAGCTATTCTCATCACCCGATGAAATAGTGAGCTAATATGTGCCGCGAGTTCACCCATAAGAACTATAAAAAAATGGGTTGAGGCGTCGGGTTAGTTGCCCACTCTCGGAAAACCCAACCTACTATGAAAAAGCAAAGAAAAAGAAAACCAAACCCCCCTAATGTTGACGACCCCCGCAAACGTATAAAGGACCACGATCTGCGCTTGGAATGTGCGCACGATATACAGAACAGGGGCAGTGTTCGCTTTGGCGGATATACTCAAGAAGTACAAAGCCGATATTATTGCCTTACAGGAAATGCGATGGAAAGGGACAGGCGTAAGTAAATCAGACGATTACGCCCTGTATTATAGCTGCCATGAAACGAGACATGAATTTGGCTGCGGATTTATGGTTAACAGGAGAATAAAATACCTTGTCTCCAGATTCACTCCAGTAGATGAGCGAATTGCTATAATCCGTATAAAAGCGAAGTTCTTTTACATCAGTCTAATTTGCGCCCATGCTCCGACCGAAGATAAAGATGAACAGACCAAAGATATATTTTATGAGCGCCTAGAAACAGCATATGACCGTTGCCCTGGCCATGACATTAAAATTCTGCTAGGAGATTTTAATGCAAAAATCGGAAGGGAAAATATCTTTGGCCCCACCGTCGGAAAATTCAGCCTTAATGAAGAAACATCCGATAACGGCATGAGGTTGATTGACTTCGCGGCAGCAAAAAACATGGTAGTTAGCAGCACCAGATTCAAGCATCTCGATATACACAAGGCCACCTGGATTTTTCCTGATCAAGTAACGAGAAATCAAATTGATCATGTTGTGATAGACGGAAGGCATGCATCCAGTGTTTTAGACGTCCGATCGATCCGAGGAGCGAATATCGATTCGGACCATTACCTTGTGGCAGCCAAGGTACGCACCCGTCTAAATGTTGCAGCAAAGGTGCGATCTAATACAACACGGAAACTCGACGTCGAAAAGCTGCAAACACAACAGGTAGCCGAGGCCTACTCTGCTCAACTTACCCATCTGCTTGAAGAAAGCACTTCTTGTCCCGATAATAGTATAGAAGCACAATGGCAAAGAATTGCCCACTCCCTACAAACTGCAGCAAAAAGAACAATTGGGTACCAAAAACCACCACCAAGAAACCCATGGTACGATCAGGAGTGTCGTATTGCTACTGATGTGAAAAACGCAGCGTATAGGGCAACCCTGCAGACAGTAGCAACACGTAACGTGATGGAGAATTATCGGGAGAAAAGGAGAGAGGAGAAACGTGTTTTCAGAAAAAAGAAGAAAGAACAAGAAAAACGTGAGCGTGAGCAAATCGAGATGTACAGGAGTCAGAATGAAGTCCGGAAATTTTACCAACGAGTAAAACACCAAACCGAAGGCTTTGGTGCAGGCACATCCTCCTGTAGAGATGAAGAAGGAAACCTGGTGACAGATACAGACAGCGTGTTGAGGATCTGGAAGGAGCATTTCGAAAAGCTGCTAGTATCAAATAGTGGCGATGAAGAAGATACCCCAGAACCAATAGGAGATGATGGTATAGAGTGTATACCACCTAGCCAAGATGAGGTCATAAAAGCAATTAATCGGCTCAAGAACAACAAAGCAGCAGGAGCCGATGGGTTACCAGCCGAACTATTCAAGACTGGTGGCCAGATGCTGGTCAGGAGCATGCACCAGCTGATTAACACAATTTGGCTAGATGAATGCATGCCCAAAGATTGGAACCTCAGCATCCTGTGTCCCGTGCACAAAAAAGGAGACAAGACAATATGTGCCAACTATAGAGGAATAAGTCTCCTTCCCATCGCATATAAAGTGCTATCCAGTGTGCTGTGTGAACGATTGAAGCCAATGGTCAATGACATCATCGGACCATACCAATGCGGCTTCAGACCTGGCAAATCGACCATAGACCAGATTTTCACTCTGCGCCAAATCCTGGAAAAGACCCACGAAAAACACATCGACACATATCACCTATTTGTCGACTATAAAGCCGCATTCGACAGCCCTATCCGTTCAGAGGTGTTTAAAGCCATGTCTGCGTTCGGCATTCCTGCAAAATTAATACGGCTATGCAGGATAACTTTAAGTGGCACAAGGTCAGCCGTTAAAGTAGGAAAGGACCTATCGGAGCCCTTCACTACCGAACGAGGATTCAGACAAGGTGACAGTTTGTCGTGTGATCTTTTTAACATCCTACTGGAAAAGGTCATACGAAACGCAAAGGTGAACAGAAATGGCACTCTGTACACCAAACAACACCAGTTACTCGCCTACGCCGATGACATCGATATAATGGGTCGAACATTGCGAGCGGTAACAGCCACCTTTGAACAAATTGAAAAGGAGTCTGCCAAAGTGGGTCTGGCAGTAAACGGCGAGAAGACCAAGCTGATGGTATCAACGCGCAAGACGTCCAGTAGACTCGGACCAACTGTGGAACTTGAGAACTACAGCTTCGAGGTAGTTAAAGACTTTATATACCTTGGTACCGCCATAAATAAAACGAATGATATCAGTTTTGAAATTCGGAGAAGGATTGTGATGGCCAACAGATGCTACTATGGTCTAAGTAAGCAGTTTAGAAACAAGGCCACCTCTCGGCAGACCAAACTCACACTTTACAAGACGCTGATACTACCCGTGCTATTATATGGATCAGAAGCATGGGTACTTGCGCAAGCAGACGAGGCAGCGCTTGGGGTGTTTGAGAGAAAAATTCTCCGAAAGATCTACGGGCCGATCTGCGTCGACGGTGAATATCGGCGTCGAATGAACCACGAGCTCTACAATTTATACGCGGACATGGACATAGTCAGTCGTATTGAGCTGCAGCGACTACGGTGGCTAGGCCATGTTGTGCGGATGAATGAAGAAGCCCCAGCTCAAAAGGCATACAAAAATGAGCCTACGGATGGTTCCCGTAGAAGGGGAAGGCCACGAATTAGATGGAAAGACCAAGTAGAAAACAACATCTTGGAACGTGGTCTTCCAAATTGGTGGACTTGCGCACAAGACCGGCGCGCTTGGAAATCTTTTTTAAGCTCGGCTTATGGAACAACCGTTCTGTAACAAGCCAGCTAAGTAAGTAAGTAAGTACTGATGTTGCAACACTTCAGATGCTCTAGCCACTTTTTCCGCTTATGCTCGCCGACTAACCTGTTCACTTCCAACGTCAGTTCTCTGACTCTGGGGTTAGTAGGGTTAGAACGGCGAAGCTCATCACGCTCATTCGCTAGTCCCGCTGCCTCTGATGGGAAGTTCGGTCTTAGTTCGGGTATATGACCCGCAGGTATATAGCGAGCGGCTGCAGCAGTGATGATGTCCCGGAAATTCCTTTCTGCTACCCGAGCGTCAGAAGGGATGGGCAATTCTCTGAAGCGACGATTGGTGAAATTTCTGAACTCTTGCCAATTGGCTTTCCCATGATTAAGGAAAGTACGGCGTTCAATCCCACGACGGCCGGTTCTATGCACCGGATTGACTCGGAGGAATCAACTTCCGACCAAGGGCTGTCAACCCAGCAAATACTACATGTATTGGGCATGTAGGTGGGGTTTGGTGGAATTTAGTACTAGAAGGTAATAAAAGGTACTAAATGTTATATTTCAATGGAACCGGTGGAGATAGATATCTGAAACATGGTATGTAGCTTAAGCTATTACAAATAGAATGATGTGCAAAAATATTTTTTGGAAATTAGTACTAAAAGGTACTAAAAAGTACTAAAACTATACTACGTCGGAACGGTTGGAAGTAGATTTCTGAAATTTTGTATGCAGCTTTGACAATGATAAGTAAATCAGAATGTGTGAACAAATTTTGGAAATTAGTACTAAAGATACTAAAAAGAACTAAATATTAGACTACGATGGAACAGGTCGGGATAGATATCTGAAATTTGGTACGTACCTTAAGCTATTATAAATAGAATGATGTGCAAATATTATTTGGAAATAAGTACTAAATAGTACTAAAAACTGTATTACGCCGTAACTGTTGGAACTACAACTCTGAAATTTTGTATTCAGCTTTGTAAATTATAAAAAAATCAGAATGTGGAACAATTTTGGAAATTAGTACTAAAGGTACTAAATATTATACTACGATGAAACAGGTAGGAATATATATCTAAAATTTGGTATGTAACATAAGCTATTACAAATGGAATGATGGGCACATATAAAATGTATAAATTACAAATAGAGCGATATGCATACATATTTTTGGAAAATTGTACTGAATATTATATCACAGTGAATGGTAAAAAATATAAATATAAATTTAGAGTACAAAAATGTCCCACTGTTAGTGCAAATAAGGAAATTCGTACTAAATGACACCAGAACTACAAATATTGCACTGTGTAGGAAAATGTATAATTCCGAGATCCGGTATGTAGTTTTGTATATTATAACAAATAGAATACGAATGGAATACATGTACTAAATATTGTGTACGGTAAAACGGATAAAGATAGGAACCTGTTATTAAATACTTATCTGAAACTATGACAATAAACATTCTAAATGTAAGTTCTAAAATGTACTAAAAGTACAAGACGTTGTGTACGGCGTTACGGGTGGATATAGAATTTGGGAACAATGTATTTTATACGCCAGAACGAGTAGAGGTAGAGTCCTGAAATTTTGTTTGTATATTTAGCTATAACAAATTAAAAAAAGTATTTTTTTTAATTTGTAGTTGTGTACTAAATAGGAAAGTTTAGAGACAGATATCCGAATTTTAGTAGTTATCTTCGACTATGACAAATAAAATGTTTTATAGAAATATTTTTCGAAAAATTTTAAAAAAAAAAAAAAAAAAAAATACTGACAGTTATATTTTCCAATCCCACGTGGATCTATACTACACGCTGAACACCACAAATACTAAAGTATTTGCACTTTTAAACGCAATGTTTCAGAAATTTCTAAAATAATAGTACTGATATATATTTCCAACGATGTGTCCAACCATACTGGAAACATATTATACTGCAGCGATTTCCAATGTAATGAATAACGGACTGTATCTTTACTAAAGATACCGACAATTTTTTCCATTGAAGATTTGTAACACGTAACACAACGGAAATTCTAAATTTCTGCAATTTTAATGAAAATCTTCCCTATAAACGCAGGTCTCTGTATAATAAATTATGAACTGTGCAAAATATTATGTTACAAATTCGTACTATAAGGGTACACAAGGACTAAAACGTACTACATATTTTACCATTAGTATAAAATTACCGAAAGTTTAAAAAACGTATTATGGTACTATTTGCATTGGTCCATCGGGAGGATCGAGAAAAAATATATAAAAATAAGTAAGTTGTACTCGATTTAGTAGGATAGAAGCATCAACGTTTCGGTTCGAAAGAAATGCGGAGTAAATTCTGAGAATTTTCTAAAAAAAATCGAAGATATAAAATCTATAATTAAAATGTTTCAAATTTATACTTAATCCAAAAGTATATTGTTTAGCTAAATTAATGTTTATTTATTTTTTAACTATAAAAATAATTGCTAACAAGGTAGCGGGCCTATGCTAGTTTCATATAAATTATGACAATTTAAATATGCACAGTTAAGAAAGTGCTCTACAATTGTATGAAAAATCTGTTGTTATCATCTTATGTAGCATGATCCATTTCGAGGTTCCTTACTTTTTTTAAAGAAATATAAAACAATGGAATGGCAAAATTAAAATAGAATTCGGTATGTTTATTACATTTGTTAGCATTTATTTTTTTGTCTATCAGATGTTAGTCGAAGATACGTCTCCGTAGAAAAAGTTCAACGGCGTGATATCAAACGATTTGTTAATTAAATTATTGAAAGATATGGTCATGAGGTTTCCATTAAGGTGTGGACGGTAGATTTTCGAAAATTAGCTGGGGCCAACACAAGACCCAATTTAAAAGATCGACAAAGAAGCACTGCCACAAATTGAATTTACGTTTTTTATACAACTAATTCATAATAGAGATCATTTTGACAGAACGGGCGAAGTCATCTGCTCTTATTGTTCGACTTCTTAAATAGGCCACGGATCAACAGTAGCCGTGAATAAATAGGCCATGGACCAACAGTAACCTTCAATGATTTTTATAGTCGTTTGGAAGGTATAGGTCATAGTTCAGTAAACAGGAAGCAGGGAACATCTGTTTTTTTTTCTCAAGTTAATTGTTACAAATCATCATATATCAATTTCAAACAAAATTAAAAATAAATTCCATAAAATTTTATGTATGCCGATTGACATATTTTCAAAAAATTAAACAAAATATCATGGCACAATTATGCAAGGTAGGTAGTCATATGTTTCCATTTTTTTCATAAATTTGCCTTTGACTGTATTCAGCTTTCAACATTTAAGGGAACCCCCCCATTCTCGATTTTAATTTTTCAAGATATTCAATGGGCTGGTAAATCAATACCAATGCTTGTTTAGGTTTGTAACTTTGCACATATATATTTGCAGATTTAAAAGAGAAGAAAATTAATTTACAAAAAAATTTTGTTATTGTTTTGTTGTTGTTTTTTGTAATTAAAGACCAATGAGCGGAGCAGTATAGTAGAACGGGGCCGGCCATATGATACCCTACACAACTTCCACGAAAATCTAACTTTCTATTCTGAGCTTGGCAATATTTCGCGATATTTGCACATTCTTGACCGATAAGAGGTCAACAAATATTACATATATTCGGTGCAGCCCTACTAATTACTTCTCCAGATTCTATTCACCATGGGATGTGTGGTGATGTTCGGCTTTCAATTGTGGCTTACAGATGAACTGGAAAAAAACACAAAAAAATTAAGTTTGCGGTCCACTTTATCCCAATATAATTATGAGATTATCGCTGAAAATTATAGGCGTTATCCTTGACCATACCTAGTCCCTCATGGAAAATTTCAAAGCGATCAGGGCTTTATTTCCGCTCTCTAGTGTGGTAATGGATTACAAAATAATATATGAATACATAAGCAGCTCTAAATATTTAAGTGTAACTCCCACACCTAAGTACATACGACAATATAATTGGTATCAATTTTAAGGTCAACCACTCCTCTTGAATATACTATCAACTTCTCGGGTCTATGTCCTTCGGGAGTTAATATATACGCCATAGAATACAAATTTTGTAATTTTTCACACAAAAGTCAGGGTCTATTTGAACCGCTAAATATTGTCCGATCTTTATCAAAACAGGCATGCTGATTCTTTGGCCCGATCCCCTACTCCATGTAAAATTTCACGATGTTCGGGCCATAATTGCGGCCTCTGGAGCGACCAGAAAAACTGACAAAAATTCAGTATTTGGTCCATTTCATCCCCTAAATATTAACCGATCTTTACCAATAGGGGTCTTCATTGGCCAGAACTCATCCTTCATGCAAAATTTCGTGAAGATTGGTCCATAACTGTGGCCTGTATCGTGTTTACAAATTATACATGTCTAGATCGACTCAGCTAGTCGAGATATGACGATCGGTATACTTAAATGTGGGTCTAGGACCAATATTTCGCGGCGTTACAAACTCTTGGGGCTGCACAAAGCTATAATACCCTGACAACATAGTTGTATAGGGTATAAAAAGTCCTTATTTTTGATGGCGGGCCTGATATTTCCTCACTGGAACATCGCAATCCGAAAATTCCAACGGTGTTAGAAAGAGTACATGTCTGGCTCTCGTATGAACTAGGATTTTTGACTTCGCTCTAAAATTAACAAAATGGCGGACCTTTGAAAAAATATTTTTGGAAAATCGCCGATTTTTGACCAAAAACCAAGTTAAAAAATAAGGAAGATCTTCACCGATTGGCTTTATCCTAGTTCATACGATAGCTATACACTCACAGAGAAACGTGTAAAAATTTAGAATCGATTGGGTTATTAGTTTTTGAGTTATCGTGTCCGCCATTCGCAAAAGAGAAAAACGCGTTTAAAGTTTGAGAAGCCCTTTAGCCGTCACTTGTTACTGATACAATAAATCGGCTATATCTTCAAGAGTTCATGAGATTTTCACATGAAATTTTGTAGGGACATTCTTGAATTAGTGTAGATTCGAATTAAATAAAAAAAATGACCCCGAGAATGGGGGGATCCCCTTAAATTAAAATATCTTCCTTCGAAATGTACGCATATACAATTTGATAGATGGTCGCATGATGCTATAATAAGGTGCATCATGGATTTGGACAACGTTATCTTTCAACGCCTATTAATAAGATCATGCAGGAAGACCAGCTGTATATCAGCTGCTTCTCAAGTTTGTTGTCAAATCCATTATTGTGAATTTTTTCACATTATGAATATGTAAACAACGTTCAAATTTTTGATATTTTAATATAGTACTCATGGCCTATAAATAAGGTCACCAAGGGAGACCAGCTGATTATCGATACCTCTCAAGTTTGCTGTCAAAATGCATTATTGTGAATTGACTTCCATTATGAAAGAAAAAACAGCTGTTTCGATTGCTATCTTGGTGACCCTATTAATAGATCTTGATAGTACTGACATCTATGATTATCTTTCAATCTTTAGAAAATTCCTAAAGTCATTCAGGACTTTTATTTGGGGGCTAGTCTATGTACCATGGTAAACCGGAAAACCAAACTAGACACTCCGATAGGTAAATTGGGATGGGACCTTGAATAAACTAAAATAAGGTGTGCCCTTTGTATGGGGGCTATGTATAAACATTGAATTATATTAAAAATGTGCCGAATTGGCTGTAATTGGGTGTTTAAGGTTCTCATTCGATAGCAAATCTTCTTACTAAAATGTTCATGGACCGAAATATCCCATTTTAAATTATTACGAGCTCAATCGTGATATAAACGTCGACTTTTATTCAATAATATTTTGAAATGTTGCAAACTGAATAACACATTTAATTTATACTCCACCATATGGTGGACGGTTTGCGGTGCTACTTCTAACAAAATCACCTAAACCATTGCATTTTTACGACAAAATTTTCCGGACCGTAAAGCTTTTCGTACTTAAAACTTATAAAATACCGTACTTAAAACTTATAAAATACCGTAGTGAGAGAGGAACCTTTATATGGGAGCTATACTAAAACATGAATCGATATATTATGCTTTCAGTACCAAACATCCTAGGATGTGTAATATTTTAAAGGCCTATCTTTAATATTGCGATCTTTAGCATGACTTCAAAAGAGAGACAATAGGATTAGACATTACCTTTAGTTTGGATGCTCTTTTAATTATGAAGCCATACATACGAGTAGTGTCTTTAATTATGTATTATCGTATGTGTGCACTGTCAGTTGTTCCAAGTCCACCGCGGGTGATGGCTTTAAATTGATTTTAATTTGGAAATATTTGCCCATAAAACCATTGGGACCATTTTTTTGTTATTTTTCCATCGTTTTTTGTGTGGACAGATCAACAAAGGTGGAGATGACGATTGTTGCAATCACCAAATAATGTTTTTGGTGACAGCTATTTGGCGTTTATTTATTTATGTTTGTGGTTGTTGTTGCTGTTGTTTTTATTGTTTTGTTGCAGTAGTGCCAGTTGGCTGTTCGTTTGTTTTATTTTTTTTGCACTGATCGTATCCGTGTTGAATTGTCGCTACAAATTGTCATGATTGTTGTTGTGGTCGACAACAGCGATGACTGTTGCCACAAACAACACCAAGAGCAGAAATTAGATATAGCCAGCAAAAAAAAAAAAAAAAACATTGTGAATACATGCTGCGACATGTAGAAGTATACTAATCCAAGTTATTGTTTGTTGTTGGGCAAGATCTCCCTCATATTGAGTTTGAGCGCTGGGGATGACGTTTTGGATAAAAAAAAACAACACAGATTGCTCCCGGCAGCCAACAAGTCTGACATCCATACAATAACCCAACATAAGTCGTTGAAGTCAAAGTTACCAAATATCCCCAAAAACTGTGAAAAAAAACCCAGTACAACAGTAACAAACGGCCGACCGACAGCGACCTCATCATCACGACTTTGTTTTAAAATTCTGTTGATTGTCCGTCTAACTGTCAGTTAGTCTTCTACATGTGGACAGTGGTATGACGTTGAATTAATGTAGTTTTTTGGCTAAGTTGAAAACAATAATCTATGGCGCCCAACGCTAAAAGATGGAATTGAGAATTCTACTTTACTTACTTAACTGCCTTGTAACAGAACGTCTGTTCCATAAGCCGATTTTAAAAAAGATTTCCAGGCGCGTCGGTCTTGTGCGCCACTCATCCAATTTGAAAGGTCATGTTCCGAGATGTTGTCGGTATCGAGGTATATAAAATCGTTCAATCCCTCTAAGCTGTAGTTTTCTAGTTTCACAGTTGGTCCGACTGGACGTCTTGTACGTTCATTTTCTCGTCCCACTTTGGCAGACTCCTTCTTAATTCGTTCGTTCGTGGCAGTTACCGCTCCCAATGTTCTACCCTTATATCGATGTCATCGGCATAGGCGAGTAACATGTGCTGTTTGGTGCACAGGGTGTCATCTTTTTTCAATTTGCATCTCGTATGTCCTTTTCCAGCTGGATGTTAAATAGGTCACACGACAAACTATCACCATTTATGAATACTCATTCGGTATTGAAGGGCTCCGAGAGGTCCTTTCCGACTTTAACTGTTGACCTTGTTATCCTGCATAGTCGTATAAATTTTGCAGGAATACCGAACGCTTTAAACACCTCTGGGCGGATTGGCTTGTCCAATGCGGCTTTGTAGCCGACGAATAGGTGGAATGTGTCGATGTATTTTTCGTGTGTCTTTTCTAGGATTGGCGCAGTGTGAAAATCTAGTCTATGGTGGAATTGCCAGGTCTGAAGCCGCATTGGTATGGACAAATAATGTCATTGACCCTTAACTTCAGTCGGTCACACAGCACGCTGGTTAGCACTTTAGATGCGATGGGAAGGATACTAAATCCACTTTAGGAGAAAAGATAATATTTGTAACGGCTATTTCCATGCTGGGCGCTTAACCTCAGCCTCAAGTCTACACTTTTATACGATAATGTGTCGATTTGGACCAAATCCGTTGAACCAAATTTGAACCAATAATCTGCGGCGCCCAACGCTAAAAGAAGGAACTGTGACATTGAGAATTGGACTTTAGGAAAGTAAAACTCCTGATAATGTCTACTTTCTCAAATTGAACTGCAATGGACTTCGATGAAAGATCAACGAGATCGCGGATTTTATGAGTCGCAGCGGAAACGAAGCTGAATAACACCAGCACCCTTCAGAGTTGTGATGGATACACCGCCAGGTCGCACGAGAGGTGGAGGTTTAGTATTCATATTGTATCATTCTGTCCAGTACAGATCTATCTCGCTTCAACTAGACTCTAGTGACCCAGACATGGAAGATGTGCTTAACGTCAACATTCCGCCATGAAGTCGCTGTGTCCCACGTTACTTGCGGACATTAGTCATCTTTTGGAAGACAAGTGGAAGTCGGGTGCTAGGATTTTGAATGGTCATCCTGAATTATGGCATTCGGTCTTAGGTAATGATCATAGGGGCATGGCGCTGGCCGTGCAAGTAGATAGAATAACGTTTTGCACGGTGAGCACTTACCCAGTAATGACATACCCACTGTCAGAGCTTATCGGACATATCCATCGTGTCTCCAGATCTGACGTAACTTGCAACCCTTCATTTCATCTCCTATTATCATATCCATCAGTAGACCACCCGACTTCATATCTTCTGAACGCCGTACTTTCCTAAACCATAAGAAAGCCAATTGGCATGAGTTCAGAAATTTCACTAATTGTCACTTCAGAGAACTGCCCAATCCTTCTGATGCTCGAGTAGAAGAAAGGAATTTCTGGGTCATCATCACTTCTACAGCCGCTTTATACCAGCGGATCATATATCCGAATTGAGACCTAACTTCCCAGCAGAGGCAGCGGGATTAGCAAATGAGCGTGATGAGTTTCGTCGTACTAACCCCAGAATCAGAGAACTGGCAACGGAAGTAAACAGGTTAAGGGGAAAACACATACGAGGATTGAGGCCTGGCAAGTTAAATTGGTTTCGTAGGAAATATCAATTTATAAAGGAATATCAGAGTCAAACTTGGATTTGGACGCCGATCTTTTTTATTATTTTAAAATGAAAGAATCCAACTGAACATGCCAATCCAGAAGTCCTATTACGTGTTTCCCCCTTTAGATGGCGAACACAAGCGGAAAAGTGGCTAGGACATTTGCAGTGTTGTAAATTGTGGGCAGATCCGAGTTTCAACCGGCAGTTTGTTGAGCATGCCGAAAGCGACATGGCGAAGAGAAGAGTATTGCACCGCACGCGATCTCTTCAACTGGTGGAGGAACCACCATAATTTACGTAGGAGGATGTTGCAAGTGCCAAGTGGTGAGGGCGAAGAAGGATACGCTCATGACTGAAATGTCGACTTCGACGTCGATTCCAACTCTAGGTACCAAATCTCCAACGCAATCGGTGGCTTGAAGAGTAAGCAAACAACATGGCAGACATCTTCATATGTCTCGGATGCGCCAACGAAGAGTGACAAGCAATGGCGTAGTTTCGACTTTTAAAATGACTTTTAATAAAAGCTTCAAAAGTGACAGCTATCGAAATAGCGGGTAATAACAGATATATTGAATTATTGTACCATCGTTGGGTGTTCGTATTTCTTCATGCTGACCACTGTGCCCCAGCGCGATGTCTGTTGCATTTTGACATACACACACAGTATGGCCGTGTTTACAGCCTATGTCACTTGAACTTTTATCACAACAAAAAGCTTTCTAGATGATCTTAGCCACAAACATGTAGTTAGTTAGCCACTGTGAATGGTAACAAACAACGGCAGCATCGAACATCCTATCTGTTGAAAGCACGTGACATGTAGTAGTTGTCGACCAATTGTTTGTTATTGTTGTTGTTGTTCATTCGAAGGACTTACTACTTTTTTGCATCACTTCACTCACCATTAGTTTGCTGGTTTATTTTGTCGATCAGTGGCGGCCAATCAATTGACAATTGCGAATTTTTGTTGTCGTTATTGCTTTACGTCCATTGATGCAATGGTTTCATTTTCATTTCCAGCTGTGTTGTTGTTATTGTTGCTGCTGCTGTCGTTGGGAGGAAATATACGAAAGCGAATTTGGAAAAAAGAAGCCATTTGTTGTTGTTGTTTTTTGTTTATTTTGGTATTGCCAATGATCTGACTAAATCGTGTGGTATCACGATCGTGGTTGTTGTTTGTTTTTATTGACAGTCTTGGGACTTAATCGACTAATTTGCATTTGTTTTTTTGTGTGGAGAGGCCAAAAAGAGCATGTTCGAGTCTTACCTTCGGCCTATCAGCCTGAACATTTGGGTGGAAGTGTGAAAATGTCTCAGCGGCATGTCACCATCCAAATCTGTCACAATGACAAAAGAAAAACAAAAGGTTGTGTAGTTCCAGGAAGAAGAAATAAATTATTTCACAAAGGGGAAGGATTTGTGCAATAATTAAGCTCAACTAATGGTATAAAACTTCTGTGCGAGAAAACTTGTGGAAAGTCTAGTCGATATTATGATATATATTTGAACATATGCCATATTTGTGGTACTTCGAAAGCTTCTAATGTACATATAAGATACTTTGGTCAGATGAGTCCAAAATCAACACATACCAGTTAGATGGAAAAGTTTGGACCAAACCATCAACAACACCAAATCCACATCATGTTACTCAAACTATAAAACATGGAGGAGGTTCTATTAAGGATGGGGCAGTGTCGGCACTCTTGTACGGATCAAAAGTATAATGAGGAAGGAAGACTCTCTTCGCATTTTACGGGAGAATTTGCCCATAGTCCTTGGCAATTGCCAGATAGGTCTGAAAATTTCATTCTCAAAAATGACAATCTCGACTTACCCATATGCTTGAAGATAGCTCTTGCTTGAAGATAGCTCTTCTTGCCCCGATAATAATATAGAAGCAAAATGGCAAATCATAAACTGCGGCAAGGCAAGACTTGGGTATTAAAGACCTAGATCAAAAAACCCGTAGTACGATCAGGAGAGTCGTAATACTACTGAGCTGAAAAACGCCGCGTATAGGGCTACCCGGAGCAAGAGAGAATTATCGGGAGACGATTAGATACGTATTTTCAAAAGAAAGAAGAAAGAACAATAAAAAAGAGAGCGTGAGCAAATCCAAATGTAAAGGAGTCGGAATGAAGTCCGGAAATTTTACCAACGAGTAAAACACCAAACCGAAGGCTTTGGCGTAGGCACATCTTCCTGTAGAGATGAAGAAGGAAACCTGGTGACAGATACAGACAGCGTGTTGAGGATCTAAAAGGAGCAATTTGAAAAGCTTCTGGTATCAAATAGTAACAGTGAAGAAGATATCCCAGAACCAATAAGAGATGACGGTATAGATTGTATACCACCTAGCCAAGATGAGGTCAGAATAGCAATTAGTCGGCTAAAGAATAACAAAGCAGCAGGTGCCGATGGATTATCAGGCGAACTATACAAGGCCGGTGGTCAGACGTTGTAAAGGAACATGCACCAAGGAATTAGCCTGCTTCCATCCAGCGTGCTGTGTGAACGATTGAAGCCAATGGCCAATGACATTATTGGACCATACCAATGCAGCTTCAGATCTGAGAAATCCACCATAGACCAGATTTTCACACTGCGCCAAATCCTGGAAAAGATCCACGAAAATACACCGAAACATTCCACCTATTCGTTGACTACAACGCCGTATTCGACAGCCCAATCCGCTCAGAGGTGTTTAAAGCCATGTCTGCGTTTGGCATTTCTGCAAAATTAATACGGCTATGCAGGATAACACAAGATCAGCAGTCAAAGTAGAAAAAAACCTCTCAGAGCACTTCAATACCGAACGAGGATTATGAAAATATGACAGTTTGTCGTGTAACCTGTTTAACGTCGTGCTGGAAATGGTCATATACCAAAGAACACATGTTACTTGCCTACGCCGACGACATTGACATAATGGGGCGAACATTGCGAACGGTAACAGCGACCTTTGAACGAATTGTAGAAGGAGTCTCCCAAAGTGGCACTGTCAGTAAATGGCGAGAAGACCAAGCTGATGGTATCAACGCGCAAGACGTCCAGTACACTCGCAACAACTATGGAACTTGAAAACTACAGCTTTGATGTAGTGAATGATTTTATATACCTCGGTACCGCCATAAGCAAAACTAATAGCATCAGCTTTGAAATCCGGAAAAGAATATTGTTGGCCAATAGATGCTGCTATGGTCTGAGTAAGCAATTCAAGAACAAGGCCACCCCTCGCCAGACCAAAATCACACTCTACAAGACGCCGATACTACCCTTGCTGTTTTATGGATCTGAAGCATGGGTACTTGCGCAAGCAGATGAGGCAGCTCTTGGAATGTTTGAGAGACAAATTCTCCAACCGATCTATGGGCCGATCTGAGTCGACGGTAAATATCGCCAAACAATGAACCAATGTACCAGCTATTCTCGGACATCGACATAGCCAGACGTATCGAGGTGCAGCGACTACGTTGCATAGGTTATGTTGTGAAAATGGATGAGGATGACTCAGCTCAAAAAACATATAAAAGCGAGCCAGCTGACGGTTCACGCAGAGGAAAACCATGAATCGGATGAAAAGATCAAGTGGGAGACAACATCTCGGAACATGGTCTTTCAAATTGGATGAGCTGCGTACAAGATTGACGCGCGCGGCTTGTGGAACAGGGGTTCTGTCACAAGCCAGCTAAGTAAGTACGTATTTTTAATTATGAATAATTTAAAGTTTGTGTAATAAACACCATAAGAAAAACACACGTGTATCATTTATATCAAATAATGGCTCGGCTTTGCACCAAACTGTAGAAATAAAACAAATGTTGCCAACCGATCTTTCGAACTTTTTTTTCAAGTATGTGGATACAGAGTCCAGGCTTCGAGGTCCAACAAGTTTTCTGTTTATATAAGCCCATTTTCATCAAATTGTATTTAATGCAACGTCTAATACAAATCGGAGAATATTTAAAAATTTATAGATCCCTTCATCGGATTTAATGAAGGTTTAATAAAAATATTACGATGTGAAATCGGTGGATCATATGAAATTCAAAATATTTTAAAGTGTACACTCTTTGTGGGAGAGGTTAAGTATGCCCATCTTCCGTCATTATATATGAGAAAGGTATCAACATCATATTTGGAGTCCTTTGAGCTGAGCGATTAAAATAATAAAAGGAGAGAAATCGTTGATTTAAAGCTGTTTTGAAAAGATTGGGTTATTCCTTGGGAGATGTATACGATAGTGATAGTTAGAAGTACCATTGGGGGTTTTGAGTGTCGGTGTTATCTCACAATACCAACTCGCTGAATATTGTAATTAGTTTTATGCCCAACATGACAGGTCTAGCTCAATGGCAAAACTGCGACCCTACAGACTAAACTAACGCCAGGGGGAAATTGTCATCAATTCATTGAATTTGACTCGTCTTTGAAGAGTCATCTTGATGATCACAAGCCTTTCTAAAGTGACCTCCAATTTAAGAGGAGTCCAAGGTACCTGCAAAAATATTTTTTAAAAAGTCCTCGATTTTCCACTGAAATTCTTTGAAAAATATTCTTTAAAAAATCCTCAAGAAGTCTTTGTAAAACATATTCTTCAAAAAGTCCACGATTTTTCCTCTGAAAGTCCTTGAAAATATTTCCTTGTCCTTGAAAAAATATTTGTTTAAAAAAAATCATCGCATATTCTTTTGAAAATCCTTGAAAAAAAATATTCAGGAAAAATTTTGTTTAAAAAAATGCCGCATATTTCTTAGAAAGTCATTGAAAAAAATTTAAAAAAAAAATCCCAAAAAAGTCCTTAAAAAAATTCCCTCATATTCCTCCGAAAGTTATTGAAAATAATATTCTGTAAAAAATTATCAGAAAGTCCTTAAAAAATATTCTTTAAAAAATCACCGTTTATACCTTTGAAAGTATTTGAAGAAATATTCTTTAACAAATCCCCGCTTATACCTTTGAAAGTCCTTGAAGAAATATTATTTAAAAAATCCACGCTTATTCCTCGGAAAGTCCTTGAAAAAATATTATTCCGCTTTTTCCGTTTTATTGATTAAAAATTAAAATATAGTATAGCAATTTTAGATTTAATGGCACTTTTATTATTGTAATAATTGATATAAAATTTAAAAAAAAAAAAACATGATCGATTATCTACATTTGTTACATAGCTAACGAAGCATCCATATCGACCAGTAAAAGTTTACGTTTTGGTCGATATTTAAACCAAATATAAATGTTGGCACATAAAATAATTGTCAACAAAATAATGACTATCATAAATGTTGAGGGGCCACCGGTGGTGTGTTGAAAATCCAAACCCTTGAGATCCATGTTTTCTTGTAGCGTTTTTAAATCGTTGACTTGTCGCTGTAGGTCATCTAATGCCGCTGTGTTATTGATCGCCAATGAATCCGTTAAAGGAGGAGCCATGTTGTAATATTTTAATTATTTATTTACTTGAATATTAAATAAATTAACGTAAAAAGTTTCTGCCAGACAACCAAGCACAAAGAGAGATGAAATGCAACTAATTTCATCAAAGTTCTTTTCCTTTTTACGTTGACACGCCCATAAGAAAATCTGCATTAATTGAAGTGTTCTTACCTAACACAAAGCAATAAAAAAATTTCAGCTAAAGTAAAGTGGTCTATTGCCACCTATGACTAGTTTATTATATTATTCGCAAATTAGTTTCACTTACCTGTAAACTAGGTAAAAAATAAGCGATAATAAAAATATGTTTAAAATCCATTAGGATGAATTTCTTATTAATATTGTTGTTGCAGAATTCATTGGGTAATTTAGGTAGTGGTGGGAAAACCAAGTGTAACTAGTCCCAGTTAAGGATGTTAGACTTGATTATATTAGATTTGTTAACAAACTTATAATAATAAATATTACAAAATGATTTGAATATGGGAATGTGGTATCCATCTTCGAACAGGTGTTTAGATCAATGACCATAAGCCCGAATTTTAAAAGGAAAAGTCTTAAGGACTGTCGTTGCCATAGCTGGAATTTAAAAATATCCTAAGGATAACGAAAAATGAATTTTTACAAGAATATTTGCTTAAGGACAACCTTATCCCGAAGCGTGAAGTTTTTAAATCCGGGGATTTTAAAAGAATATTTTCCCAAGTACGATCACAAACAAGGACTGTCGGAGCTAAAAGCGATGATTTTCAAAATAATATTTTCCTAAGGACTATCACAGCCATATGCGCGAATTTTTAAAACAATATTTTCTTAAGGACTATCAGTTTGGATTTTTTAAGGATATTTTTTTGCCATTTCAGAGAAATAAACGTGGATCATTCTATAAAAAAATCCTGAAAGGACCTTGAAAAATTTCATTAAAAATCCACTCTTATTCCTCGGAAAGTCCTTGAAAAAATATTCTTTAAAAATCCACGCAAGAAAAATCAAACGAGAAATCAAATGGATCATGTTGTGATAGACGGAAGGCATTCATCCAGTGTATTAGACGTTCGATCGATACGAGAAGCGAATATCGATTCGGACTTCTAACTTGTGGCAGCCAAGGTTCGCACCCGTCTTAATGTAGCAGCAAAGCGATCTAAAACAACACGGAAACTCGACGTCGAAAAACTGCAAACACAACAGGTAGCAGAGGCCTACTCCGCTCAACTTACCCACCTGCTTGACGAAAGCACTTCTTGTCCCGATAATAATATAAAAGCACAACGGCAAAGAATTGTCCACTCCCTACAAAATGCAGCAAATGCAACACTTGGGTACCAAAAACCACCATCAAGAATGATTCGATCAGGAGTGTCGTAATGCTACTGATGTGAAAAACGCAGCGTATAGGGCAACCCTGCAGAGAGTAACAACACTTAATGCGATGGAGACTTATTGGGAGAAAAGGAGATAGGAAAAACGTATTTTCAGAAAAAATAACAAGAAAAACGTGAGCGTCCGTGAAGTCCAGAAATTTTACCAACGAGTAAAACATAATACCGAAGGCTTTTGGTGCTGGCACATCTTCCTGTAGAGATGAAGAAGGAAACCTGGTGACAGATACAGACAACTTGTTGAGGACCTGAAAGAGGCATTTTGAAAAGCTTCTGTTATCAAATAGTGGCGGTGAAGAAGATACCCCAGAACCATTAAGATATGACGGTATAGCCAAGATGAGGTCAGAATAGCAATCAATCGGCTGAAGAGTAATAAAGCAGCAGGAGCCAATGGGTTACCAGTCGAACTATTCAAGACTGGTGGTCAGATGTTGGTAAGGAGCATGCACCAGCTTATTAGTACAATTTGGCTAGAGGAATGCATGTCCAATGATTGGAACCTCAGCATCCTGTGTCCCGTGCACAAAGAATGAGACAAGGCGATGTGTACCAACTATAAAGGAATTAGTCTTCTTCCCCTCGCATATAAAGTGCTATCCAGCGTGCTGTGTGAACGACTGAAGCCAATGGTGAATGACATTACTGGACCATACCAATGCGGCTTCAGACCTGGCCAATCAACCATTGACCAGATTTTCACTCAGAATCAAATCCTGGAAAAGACCCACGAAAAACACATCGACACATTCCACAAGGCCACATCTCGCCAGACCAAATTCCCACTCTACAAGACGCTGATACTACCCGTGCTGTTGTATGGATCTGAAACATGGGTACTTGCGCAAGCAGATGAGGTAGCTCTTGGGGTGTTTGGGAGAAAAATTCTCAGAAAGATCTACGGGCCGATCTGTGTCGACGGTGAATATCGGCGTCGAATGAACCACGAGCTTTACAATCTATATGCGGATATCAACATAGTCAGTCGTATAGAGCTGAAGCGACTACGGTGGCTAGGCCATGTTGTGCGATTGAATGAGAATGCCTCAAATTTATATGCTCAAAAGGCATATAAAAGCGAGCCTACTGATGGTTCACGTAGAAGGGGAGGGCCACGAATTAGATGGAAAGACTAAGTAGAAGACAATATCTCGGAACAATGTCTTTCAGATTGGGGGAGATGCGCACAAGACCGGCGCGCTTGGAAATCTTTTTTAAGATCGGCTTATTTAACAACCGGTCTGTAACAAGCCAGCTAAGTAAGTAAGTAAAAATCCACACTAATTTATCTGAAAGTACCTTGAAAAAATATTCCTTTAAAAATCCACACTCCATCCAAAATCCTCTGAAAGTCCTTGGAAAAATGTTCTTTGCCAAAGATTACGTCCATAAACTGTTTTATAATGGGAAAACCGAAATTGGACGAAAATAGGCGATTTTCCAAAATTCAATAATCCAGAGCCAGATATGTAGGTTTTATAATTGCGTTGGAATTTTCGAATTCAGATGTTTCAGTGATCGGCATTCGTCTTAACAAAATATTTAAAAAACATATACGTTTACACGACTCAAACTCCTTGCAAAAATTCCACGGTTATGCATTGGGAGATCAATGAGATACTATTCCTCAATGCACACCTGAAAGCCATTAAAACCTATTTAAAATATAAGGCCCCTGAAAAGAATGTTATTTAAATATCAATACATAGCAAAGACATCCCGCAAAAATTCATGAATTCTTTTAGTTCTTTAAAAAATGAAAAAGTTAATGAAAAACTATTCTTAAAAATGCAGGTCTTTATAATTTTTTTCTTTGAAAATACGGATTAAAAATTAATATTTT
Source organism: Musca vetustissima (assembly GCF_032173495.1). Classification (NCBI taxonomy): domain Eukaryota; kingdom Metazoa; phylum Arthropoda; class Insecta; order Diptera; family Muscidae; genus Musca; species Musca vetustissima. Next base: position 314,744 of record NW_026889093.1, read on the forward strand.
TCAAGGAGAAAAGTGTTATAATTGTCATTTATTCTATCAGTTTTTTGAGGAATAAAAATCCCATAAGATAAAAAAATCTAATTTTTTGGGGAAATGTTAAGGATTTTCATATCGAAACAAGGCCCACACACTCGTAATCGAAAATGTAAATTCCTTTAACGTCTATATATCACAAACGCTTCAGTCCCACACTCCTCCATTTGAGGATTAACCGACAGCTTACAAATTTGAAGAAACATTTCTTTTATCACGCTTTAATATGTCATAATAGCAAAATCAACATTATGTTAGTGTCGATTACGATGATCGCAGCTAACGTGGATCTGGTTGGTTACTTAGCACGGTTGTCTGATGACTTCATCAAGGAATTAAACACCGATCAAATGCCATCATCATCTTATCCTTAACATTTTGTGCTTCTTCTACGTCATCTTCTAGTGTGGTGCTTGTAATCTCTACACACAACGACCTCATGGCAATTTTCTGTGATAGACCCCCTCCCCCCTCTTAAACGATTGCTGACGGGCGATGAGCCGTCGATGAGAAATTTTAACAGATTATATTATTGCCTGTTGGACAGACAGACTGACTACATGAACAAGTTGAAGTTCTGTGTGGCAACGGAATATCATATCGAACCGAACATCAATACTAAAGGCAACAAATAGTTACAACAGTATTAACAACATAAAAAAGTAACAGCAACAACAACAAAAACCAGACAACATTAATTAAACCGACCAGCAATTGAGCGAAACGAATAGCAAAAAGATTGATTCGAATGAGCTGTAAAGGAGCGTAACAATTACAGTGGTTTCAGATTGAATAGGTCCAATATATATAGAGGGTTATTTGTAGATTAGATTTTTCATATTGTATATCCCAAGCATAGGGCTCTGACAATCCTAGAAAAATGACACTGAAAGCATTTGCAAACACATTTTGAAAGATTATATATTATCCAGACTTTTTCCTTAGAAAGACTTTGAACGAAATTTATGGTGTCTATGTTCTGAAGTCCTTAAAAATATTTCTTTAATATGTTCACGTTCGGTAAGTTCTACAAAATATTATGTAACAAGTGCATGTCCCTAAAATAGTCCATTTCCTCAAAGATTTTAAATAATATTCTTTAATCTGTTTAAGTTCCGTCCGTTCATCTGTCCATTATAATTTGTAAACACGATACAGACCATAGTTACGGACCAATCTTCACGAAATTTTGCATGTAGGAAGGGTTTGGCCAGTGAAGACCCCTATTGTTTTTGGTGTTTTGATATTTAGGGGATGACATGGACCAAATGTGTGAAAAATGACAAACTTTGTATTCTATGGCGTATAGTTGATAGTGTATCCAAGAGGAATGGTTGACCTTCAAAATGACTCCAATTACAGTGTCGTATGTACTCGGATGTGGGAGTTACACACAAATATTTACAGGTGCTTACGTATTCAGATATTATTTAGTTACCCATTACCTCATTAGAGGGCGGAAATATAGCGCTGATTCCTTTAAAATTTTCCATGAAGTTCCAAATATGGTCGACAACGCCTATAACTTTCGATGATGATCTGATTAAAATTTTGGGATGAAGTGTCGAATATAGGGAACATCACAACACAACCCACCGTGAAGGGAATCGGAATAAACATCCGAGTTCCGTGGTAGTTGGGTAGGGTATCGTATGGTCGGCCCCGTACGACTATACTGCTCCGCTCACTGGTTTAATTTATGGGCAATGTTTTTGAAAGACCTTGAAAAGTAATTCTTGAAACTAATTTTAATACACTCACTCGTACGCCCCTTGAAAAGAATATTCTTCAAAAAATCTATGCCCCTAAAAGTTCTTGAAAAATATTCTTTAAAAACGCAAGCCTCTGAAGGTCCATAAAAAATAAATTCGTTAAATGTACTCTTATGCCTATGAATATCCTTAAAAATTAAGGCTTTTGCCTCTAAAGGTTCTTAAAAATATTTAACAAAAATCCACCCTTATGCCTCTGATGTCTTTAAAAATATTTTTTACAAAATCCAGGCTTATGCCTCTAAAGGCCCTCGACGTTTATGACTCCGAAAGCCCGGGAAAATTTATTGTTTAGAAAATCAATGCCTATGACACCGAATGTCCTTGAAAATTATTTAAAAAAATCCACACCAATGAAATTGAATGTCCTTGAAACATTTTTCTTTTAAAAAAATACACGAATTTGACTCTGAAAGTCCTTGAAAGTGTTTTCTTTAAGAAATCTACACTTATGGTTCCGAAAGTCCTTGAAATTTTATTATGTAAAATTCCGAAAGGCCCTGAAAATTTTTTCTTTAAGAAATCTACGCCTATGGTTCCGAAAGTCCTTGAAATTTTATTATGTAAAATTCCGAAAGACCCTGAAAAATTTTTATTTAAAAAATCCACGCCTATGGCTCCGAGAGTCCTTGAAATTATATTATATAAAAAATCCGAAAGTCCTTGAAAATTGTTTCTTTAAAAAATTCACGGCTATGGCTCCGAAAGTCCTTGAAATTATCTCTATATATATAAAAATTACATGTATGTTCGTGATCGCTAAACTCAAAAACTACTGCACCGATTTGGACCAAACTGTATGTACATGCTCTATGGGGCGTTAGGAGTGTTTCTGTGTAGTTTGAAGTTTATCCGACAGATGGCGCAATATTTATTTTTGTCGGTTTTTCACCATAATCCAAAAACTACGCACCGATTTTGACCAAACATTACGTATATGCTATATGGGGCGTGAGTAGTGATTTGTGTTTAATTTTAAGTTCGTCCGACAGAGGGCGCGATAGATAGCTTCTTTGTGTTTTGCCCGATTAGAGATTGATCGGCGTGTGCCGATGTTAAGTATTCCGACACCGACTCATACATAACATTTTTTCGTGAAAAACGCGTAAGAGTCAAACGAAAAAAGAAAAACTTATCAAATTGAAGTAAAATTAATTCAAATCTATTTATAAAAATTATATAAAAATGTATAGTACCTCATCAATTCAGAATGGCGGCACCGATTTGACTCAAAATTTCTTTCAGTTGTCTGTAATTGAAGTGGGAAGGTTTTTATAAAATAACATTTTGAGAAAAATCCGCGAAAATCTTGAAAAACATATTTTGAAGGAACGGCTGGACCTATTTGCCTAGTATTATGTGGGGCATATACCATAAAGTGATACTATGCCGGCAATATACAGAGAAGTTCCTTATCCTACATGAAATACCTAATTAAAGGTAATGTATACGGTATTTTCTACTATTTTCAAAGTACATAAATTCGTACTAAATTCTATCGCAATCGGAGAAATATTTAATGAATTTAGTATAACATTTACATAAAATTAGTCGAAACAGTATATGGGAGCTATATCGAAATCTGAACCGATTTTCACGAAATTTAACATACATCACTCTAGACTCAATTCAGAACGCTCTGCAAAATTTCGTGCAAACTGAAAGAACTATAGGGGCTTTAATGCACCCTTTACACAAAATCGAACGAAAATATATGTGGGAGGTATGTGTAAATCTGAACCGATTTCAACAAATTTTAGTCTCAATCGGATAATTATTAGTCGCTTTGTTGTACTACAATTGTGTTGTAGTTACGTCCTTTTGTTTCAGAAAATAGCATGTCAAAAGGACGTAACTAACATAAAAACTTTAAAAACCAAAAAAGTTAATTTTTTTCAAGATATCGGTATAAGTGTACCAAAAGGTCCATTACAAATACCTCAACAATTTAGCTAGCTATGGAAGGTATTATTGAAAATTTTATTATATTCGGGATGTATATATAGTCGGAGATTGGTATAATTGAACACAACACACCTTTTACACGACTTATGAATCGTATGTGATAAAAAAGGAATAGTAATTATTTGAGATAAGAGTATTTAGATCAAAACTTGACCTTCTCTTGAAAAATGTTTGGTGGAATAAGTTTAATTGATAAACTGAAATACCACACATACTGATATAATTTACTATTTAACAATAACAATATTACTTAATATACATTTACGGATAAATGAAGGTTTACCGTCATGAGGAAAATATTAGCATATTTTTTGATTGTGGAAATTTGATGTAAATTTTTTGATAGTTTCTGAAATATATTTTCCATGAATTCGTTCATTTTTACTAACCCTATATTGATGCTATTCTGATAAGGCAAAACAACGTTTGCCCGGTCTGCTAGTATTATATAAATAATCCGAAAGTCCTTCAAAATTGTTTCTTCGTTGTTTCCACGGCTGTGGCCCCGAAAGTCCTTGAAATTATATTATATAAAAAATCTGAAAGTCCTTGAAATTATATTATATAAGAAATCCGAAAGTCCTTCAAATTATATTATATAAAAAATCCGAAAGTCCTCGAAAATTGTTTCTTTAAAAAATCCACGCATGTGGCTCCGAATGTCCTTGAAAATGTTTTCTTTAACCCTTTCAGTGTTTTTGTCGAATATATTCGACATTTAAAATTACTCTCTTTCTTTGCAAATTTTCCGTTATCCTATGTACCGTTACAATTGATGTCTTTGTTTTTGCTGAAAGACAGACAAAACTGTCCGAGGGTTAAAATAAGAATTGCTTTTTTTCTAAACTCTGTGCCTTCATACGATTTTAAGCACAAAATTTTAGATTTTTATTCCGACAAAAAATTTTTTTGACACTGAAAGGGTTAAAAAATCCACGCATGTGGCTCCGAATGTCCTTGAAAATGTTTTCTTTAAAAAATCCACGCCTATGGCTCCGAAAGTCCTTGGAAATGTATTATTTAAAAAATCCACGCCTATGATTCCGAAAGTCCTTGCAATACATTTGCAAGGACTTTCGGAATCATTTAAAAAATCCACGCCTATGATTTCGAAAGTCCTTGAAATGTATTATTTAAAAATCGGTTATACGTCCGAAAGTTCTTGAACAAAATATCATTTAAAAATAAATTCGAATATATCTCCTATTTCAAGGATAACTGGATATCTTCTTTCCCATGTATAAAAGTATCCCTGAAAACGAATTCAAAAATTTAAGGACGCTTATGATTTTTTGTAGCCACTGTGTGTGCACTATTATGCGGAACTTCATTATAATACATTCATAGGACAACTGATGAATCGTGCTAGGGCTATAAGCACTGGAGAAGAATTTCGGTTTTTTGCTTTGGTATGTCCTCCGCTCCGCTCCCCTCTACTCATCCCAAATTCAATCGTTTTGTCCATACATATGCCCATGAGGCGAAATTGAGACATGTTTTGTAAGGTTTGACTTCGGATTGTCTAGTTGATTATGGGAGAAGCTTTTCATTTTTTCTGGCCAGTGATGGTGGATTTTCCGCCTTAAAAATGCCAATGGTGGCAAGTTCGTTGTTGTTGCTGTTGTTGGTGTGATGGTATGCTTATACTAGGACATGTTGGCTGTTAATATTCGTCTGTTACTGCCGACATTTACAAATTAAGACATTTTCAACTTTTGGTCACACTCGCTAAAGGCACAGCGACCGACAAACACACACAGCTGAACAACCAACCAACTAAGTGAGCTGTAAATAACCAAGAAAACTGCCAAGCAGCAACCAACCAACCAGCCAAACAGCCATCCAATCCATGCTAAGTAATCATCCAAAGCAATCGGCCAACTGAACCCGCCACTGTTGTAAAGGTAATGATGTTAATTAAAATGTACAACTGTTGCTGCTGTTGTTGTTGTTGTCGCTGTACGGTTGGCTGTCTCGGCTGCTTGTTGCGCCTGTTGTTGCCTAAGATAGCCGCGTCGTTGTTGCCGTGAAACTTGATACTCCTCTTAGATCTTCATGGCAATAGCCTCCTGGATGGATGACGGGCTGGATTCATCGTCGTTGTAGTTGTTGCTGTTGGTGGTATTGCGCTGATTTTACAATGCGGATAACAAGACCACAAGCCCGATCACCCCGTTGCTTAATGCTAGCTGTCACACCAACAAAATACAAAATAATTCTTTCAATAATGACGCTACATATGGTTCAGGCCCAGGACTTCGTCATCATTGTGGGACAGTGCAGTGGCTGTGGCATGGGCATGGGCATGTAGATGTAGCATGCGGACCTATCGTAATTGTAATTTATTGTTATGCAAGTGTGTAATTAATTCGTTTATAATGTTGTAAATCACGATTGTTCAAGTACAACCAATCGGACAAAATGGACAGTCGAAGGATATGTATTGTATGTGCGATCAACGATTGCAACATATTATTCCAAGTACGTTAACATCTAGTTCTTATTAATAACAGTATTAAAGAAGTTTCATATACAAATAAAATTGTGTTCGGTTACACCGAACATGGTATACCCTTCAATAGGTGGGAGTTTTAGAACTTAGAAAGTGCATTCATCCAGTGTATTAGACGTTCGATTGATCCGAGGAGCGAATATCGATTCGGATCACTACTTTGTAGCAGCCAAGGTTCGCACTTGTCTTAATGTTGCAGCAAAGGTGCGATCTAACACAAAACGGAAACTCGACGATGAAAAGCTGCAAACACAACAGGTAGACGGGGCAAAAGGTTGTCCCGATAATAGTATAGAAGCACAATGACAAAGAATTGCCATTGGGTGCCAAAAACCACCAGCAACCCTGCAGACGGTAGAAATACGTAATGTGATGGATAATTATCGGGAGAAAAGGTGAGAGGAGAAACGTGTTTTCAGAAAAAAAGAAGAAAGAACAAGAAAGACGTGAGCGTGAGCAAGTCGAGATGGAGCCAGAATGAAGTCCGGAAATTTTATCAATGAGTAAAACACCAAACCGAAGGTTTTGGTGCAGGCACATCCTCCTGTAGGGATGAAGAAGGAAACCTGATGACAGATACAGACAGCGTGTTGAAGGTCTGGAAGGAGCATTTTGAAAAGCTTCTGGTATCAAATAGTGCTTCTGGTATCAATGACATTATTGGATCATACCAATGCGGCTTCAGACCTGGCAAATCCACCATTGACCAGATTTTCACTCTGCGCCAAATCCTGGAAAAGACCCACGAAAACACATCGACACATACCACATATTCGTCGACTATAAAGCCGCATTCGACAGCCCTATCCGTTCCCAGATGTTTAAAGCCATGTCTATGTTCAGCATTCCTACAAAATTACTACGGCTATACAGGATAACTTTAAGTGGCACAAGGTCAGCAGTTAAATCGGAAAGGACCTATCGGAGCCCTTCCATACCGGTGGCAGTTTGTCGTGTGATCTTTTTAACATCCTGCTGGAATAGGTCATACAAGACGCAAAGGTGAACAGAAATGGCACTCTGTACACCAAACATCAGATGTTACTCGCATACACCGATGACATCGATATAATGGGCAGTGTTACTCTTGGGAATTTTAAAAAAAGTTGCACAAAAGGTCGTTCCCTTGAAAAAATGTAAAAAGAAAAAATAAAATCGTCAATAAAACTGTTCCTAGAATATGTCAGATATACTTGGACCTCAAAAACGAAGTTGACGAATCAAAATAAGTTTGAATTTAGACATAAAAAGGAAAATATAACTTATTACTTAAAGTAAAGTCGCACAAAGCTTAAAAAGTTGCAAATAGAGTTACAAAGCATCAAAAAGGTTGCAAATTGCGACTTTAGTCGCACAACGGTAACCCTGATAATGGGTCGCACTTGCGAGCGGTAACAGACACCTTTCAACAAATTGAGAAGGAGTCTGCCAAAGTGGTCTGGCAGTAAACGGCGAGAAGACCAAGCTGATGGTATCAACGCGCCAGACGTCCAGTAGACTCGGACCAACCGTGGAACTTGAGAACTACAGCTTTGAGGTAGTTAAAGATTTTATATACCTTTGACACCGCCATAAATAAAACAAATGACATCCGTTTTGAAATTCGGAGATGGATTGTGATGGCCAAAAGATGCTACTATGGTCAGGGCCACCTCCCGCCAGACCAAACTCACCCGGTCTTTTCCCGTGCTGTTATATGGATCTGAAGCATGAGTACTGGCGCAAACAGATGAGACAGCTCTTGGGTTGTTTAGAAGAAAAATTATCCGAAAGATCAACGGGCCGATCTGCGTCGAAGGTGAATATCGACGTCGAATGAACCACGAGCTGTACAAATTATACGGGGACATGGACATAGCCAGTCGTATTGAGCTGCAGCGACTACGGTGTGTGAATGAATGAGATGGTTCCCGTAGAAGGGGAAGGCCACGAATTAGATGTAAATATCAAGTAGAAAACAACATCTTGGAACGTGGTATTTCAAATTGGTAGAGATGCGCACAAGACGTACGCGCTTGGAAATATTTTTTAAGCTCGGTTTATGGAACAACCGTTCTGTAACAAGCCAGCTAAGTAAGTAATTAAATTCTCAATTGTTCTACATTTATTTTAATTTTCTTGTTGATGGTTAATGTCTTTTGGAGCACCCTAGGTTGACTAGTCCTCTAAAGAATTTCCATCTTCCTTCCTCTGTTGCCTGTTAACACAACCTTGTCCTAACATTTGACGCAACACAAATCTATTATTTACTTGTCTTTAAAAACAATTAAAATTTATTAGTTTATGATAGGTCGAAAATCCCGGCGGTACTGCAATACCGGGCCAACCCGCGACAGAAGTGGAGCAAGCCCCTTAAGAACTTCCGTCAATTTCCAAAAATCAGTTTAACATTTGTTGTCCTCCGATGGAGGATCTATCAGATGTTAAGCTGATAAGAACAGATACTACACTTTGATCTTAGCCATAAGGCCGAGAAGCGATAACCAGACACTGGTTAATATGGACATTATACCTTGCAATGGATATCAAGTAAATGAGAATTATAAGATAAGGGAATGCAATAAAATAGAAATGGTTATAGTAATGTGTGTTGCATACACATTTTTAAAGGAATTAAAGGGATGATTGTTGCTGTTCGCAATCAGGTAGCCAATAGTGGTACCTACCCCTTATTTTGAGTGGTACCTACCCCTAATATTGGTACACATTGGCAAACGTTCCAAATAGACATATTAAGTCACCTGATAAATTTGTTGATCCACTTTTTTGGAATACATCTTCACTTTCTGTTAATGCAGTCGTCCACATAGATATCATTTCGATGGTTCTAGGCGCATTTGTGTCGCATTCGTCTGAAATAATATACTCGCCAAGCGCTTTCTTTCCCAAAAAATGTTCCTGCCCCAAAATCTTCTTACACAGTGTTAGCAGCTTCGCAATAAATATATTTTGATCGTTCCACCATCGACTTTCTGTGGAAGCGTCTCTTACCCGTTGGTGGAGATTTTTACGTCAATGCTTTTCTTGATGTCTAGAAAAAAATGCTACCACATGTAGCTCCGACCATAACCATTCTTACACAATACGACCTTGCCGACAACTTAATCAAAATCATAATGTACAAATATATCGTATTAATTTTAATAACTGCATCGAAATAACCACATATATTTTCCTGCGATATTTTCTCACATTTTATTCCTCTTATTATTTCAAATAATAATTACTTCCTGGTATAATATTTTACCCTTTTTCTGTTTATCGATTAACTAAATCGATAAAATCAATAGCCATCATTTAGATTTATTCAGATAACATTCTCATTCCATAACAATTAATGCAAATGTGTGTGTGTGATAGAGAGTCAACATCACATATCACCTGCTGAGTACGCATCCATACGAGAGCCCTTAAAAACTCGTTAACATAACCTTAATTGTTCACCAAAGGCTTTTTTATGTCCAAAATTTAAATGATTTTATTTTGGGTTGTTGATGAAATTTATGCCCCCTTCCTTTTGATATTGGACACCTAGTGATGAGGGTGATTAAGTTTTCGAAATGTGGTGGATTGAAGCAACAGATGACCAGCATATTTACATGGTTGTTGGGCACAGTGGCACAGAGTTTGGTTACAAATTTCTGTATTCAGAATTTAGAAGAGGTAGTGGGTATATTAAATTTGTCATTCCATTTGCAACATTTCGAAATAACCATCGGAGACCCTATATATATTTTATTTATTTTATTATATATTTTTATATTTTTTGTATTTTATTTATTTTATTATATATTATTTTTTTATTTATATACAGTGTAGTGGTACAGGTATTACAGTGTTATGTCTTTGTGCATATGTTTGTAACAGGCAAAAGAAAACGAGATAGACCCATGGTTCCTTTTGAGAATATGAATAGAATCACTTTCTGAGTCAATTTATGCATGTCCATCCGACTGTAGATGTTAAATTGTGAACAAAGTACAGGTCGCATTTTTGATTCTAATTGGATGAATTTGCACAGAAATTTAGCCCAAGGACGAACCCTATTGAAATTGGGAAAAATCGGTTCAAATTTAGATATAGTATAGAATAGTGCACCAAAGTCCCTTTATATCCATGGATTTGCACGAAATTTGGCATAGCGAACTAAATTAGGTGTAAAACGTTGTGGGTTAAATTTCGTGAAAATTGGTTCAGATTTAGATATAGCTCCCATATATATATTCCTCCGATTTTAGGTAAATAGTGCACCAAAGTCCCTGTATATCCATCGATTTGCACGAAATTTGGCATAGCGTACTAAATTAAGTCTCGAACGATGTGTGTTAAGTTTCCTAAAAAATCGGCTCAGATTTAGATATAGTTCCCATATATATTCGTCCGATTTTAGGTAAATGGTGCACCAAAGTCCCTATATATCCTTCGATTTCCACGAAATTCGGCATAGCCTACTGAATTAAGTCTAGAACGATGTGTGTTAAATTTCGTGAAAATCGGTTCAGATTTACATATAGTTCCCATATATTTTCGTCCGATTTTAGGTAAATAGTGCACCAGAGTCCGTATATATCCACCGATTCACACGAAATTTTGCATATCGTACTGAATTAAGTCTAGAGTGATGTGTGTTAAGTTTCGTAAAAATCGCTTCAGACTCAGATATAGCTCCGATATATTTTTCGTCCGATTTTATATAAATGGTGTTACAAAGTCCTTATATAACTTTCGATTTGCACGAAATTTTGCATAGCATACTGAATTATGTCTAGAACGATGATTCCTGAAAATCCGTTCAGATTTATATATAGCTCACATATATACATATATTTTCGACCTATTTTATGTAAATGGTACACCAAACTTCTAATGTTTGTCCGATTAACACGAAATTTTGCACAACATATCAATTTGAGACTTGCATGACTTTATTGTGTTTTGTTGAAATTGTGTATCCATTTTGCTATACATCGTTTTCCATAAATTTGCCCATGGTACGCAGACGACTCTAAATCTGACCTAATGTAATTAAATTTAGCATAGGTTGCAGAAAGGCATGATTATGTTCCTTCGAGGGAACATCGACATGCAATTGTTAGGGTACATATGTACAATATGCCCAAAGTGGTGAAGGGTATCATAAAGTCGGCCCAGTCCGACTTTACTACTTTCCTTACTGATTTTGTTTATAACAAATCCGTGCACTGTTGATAAAAAAGTATAGATAAAAAAATGAATAGCGTAAAATATTGAGAATATTCTAGATATGGATCCGAACAGACGTCCCTTTTCGAAGAACCATCGACATGAAATTGAAAGAACTTAAATATGTGATAAGTGAACCGACTACCATCAATCCATACTCATGCCTTTCTGCAATCTATTCTAAATTTAATTTCATTCGGGCATATTTAGAGTCGATTGCGTAACGTGGCACAAATTTATGTAAATCAATTTAAAGAAAACTCGATACATGGATGCTATGTCTGCATCTGCACCAATTTCAACAAAACGCAATAACGTCATTGTAGACTAAATACGTTGTACCAAATTTCGTGTCAATCGGATAAATATCAGTAGTTTGGTGCAAAATTTACCAAAAAATTGATAAAATAAAAGAGCCGTATCTAAATATATATCTAAATCTGAACCGATTTGCACGAATCTTAGCGCTCATTATTTCAGACTCAATTCAATAGGCTATGCCTAATTTTGTGAATCGAAAAAATATATTGTCTTTAGTGCTCCATTAACATAAAATCGGACAAAAATATATATAGCAGCCGAATCTAAATCTGAACTGATTTTCCCGAAACTTTACATAGACTATTCTATACTTAATTTTGTGTAAATCGAAAAATATATAGAGATTTTGGTGTACCATTTACATTAAATCGGAAAAAATATATATGAGAGCTATAGCTAAATCTGAACCAAATTTTCCCAATTTCAATAGGGTTCGTCCTGGGGTCAAATAAATGAGCTGTGCCAAATGTATTAGGATCATAAATGCTAACTGTACAATGTTTACATTTTAACATGGACAGACAAAAAAGCATCAATATTTAATAAAAATTAACAAAATTGGCCTCGTTGCCTCCTAAATTTCGGTATTATCGGACAATGTTTTTCAATCGAGTTCGCTGTTGTTTTGGATTCACTAGGACAGAAAAGTTCCCTATCAAAATGATTAATATTATCCCAGCTTATTATTCGGTATTTCGGATGCGTTTTTCAAAGGAGTTGGCTATAATTTGATATTTTGGGACCTTTTTCGGTGGCAAATCATCCATACAAATATTATAAATATTGACCAATCTTTGGATGTAGCATCTAAATAATCAACTTTAACAGCGATCACTGCATACTAAATAACCCGCAATTGAGGAAGAAGGAGGCACGGTATAAAATTAAAAAGTTCTATTTCTGTCTAAACAACACTTATGTTTGTGAAGGAGAACTTTTGTCAGGATGTAAAACGACTGTTTGAAAAGCAAATGATATTGCCTATATGGAGACCTCATAAAGTTACCAAATTCTCGATTTGAGTAATATTTTATGTTGATTTGGCATGTCTGTCTTCTTGTTTGGTATCTGTATTACGTGCTCTTGGATGGCAAAATACTTCTTCATAGAAAAGGTTCCAATAGGTACAATGTTTTGATATTGCCACCATATAAAGATCCGCAGATAACATAATACAGCCTGACTGACAATGTTCAGTATAGGTAAATGTATTGAAGTAGGGCCCGTCTCATTTGAGCGGAATGGGAAGCAATTTGACATTTCGGCTCATGTATTTATATATCTCCACATAAAGTTCCTGAATGCTTTGAAATGTGTTTTCCAGCAGAAAGGAAAATGTAATTTGGAATTTTGGATTCTAATTGGAATAAAGTATTAATTAAGAATATTTATTAATACAGGTCTACGTTTCAAATAGGGCTGTAACGGCCTCTCACAATTTAAAGTATTTTGAAGGTTCGCACCCAAATGGCTTCAATTTGGCATTTCGGTTTCATAAAAGAGAACATACCTGCTTGACTTTGGTGAATATATGAAAACCCTAGAAGGAAAAAATCGCCATACGTTAAAGTTCGGTGATATGGCGTGATCAATTTTTTTCTGGCGACCCTATTATACTTGAAGAGATAGCTTCATATTATATGTCTTCGGTAAAATCGAATTTTTTGTATAACATTTTGTCCTTCTAACTCGTCTTTCATTTATTGAACCGGAGTCCAAAAATCACAAGATGCGAGTATTCATCCTCGCAACATTCTACAAAAACGATATTCATACAATTTTAGGTGGGGTTCCCAAAGACGAGAAATCGATATGTTAACGTTTTATTGGTCTATTCTCAATTTTATCAGTTTCTTTTTACTAAAACCCTATATGGGCAATATTGCCAATTTTTTAATATTCCATTTTCAAAAAATCAGCTTTTTTGTTTTTGTGGCACATCAATGATTTTTGGTACACATATAGAGAAAAATGTTCTGACTCCGAAACCGTTCGCGATCAAATTTTTGGTTGATGCGCGCAAAAGTTATCGAGGTTTTAATTTTGGGTATAAGAAAAAAATCTTAAAATTACGCCGTTTATTATATTGACCAAAAACGCTGATATATATCTTCCTCCGTAAAATAAGAATATGAATATATTATAATAATCACGATAAAGTTGCACATCTTCGCGAAATATGAGAAAAATAATAAAAATATAGCAGATTACATCAATATTTTCATTATATTAATGACATACACACATCTACAAATCAATTTAAAAATATCTACATAATCTAAACACCATGATGAATCAAATGATATCAAAATCACACAAGTCCGTGTAGCGGTTTTTAAATCACAGCGACAACAAAACAAGATATTGAGGAAAAATATTTGTTTTTGGTTCGAAAGAATAATGTCATCGTATTTATTTTTTTCAATTGTATACATGAAATTTCAGAAAAAAATGTTGGGGTTATTCTGCTATTTTACCCGAATTTCGCCGAAAAATTTACATATATAATAATAATCACTTTTTGTGTATAAGTATACGCCTTTGCGGATTATATCAAGAGCCTTCCCATAAATCTTAGAATTCTATAAATAGGAATAAATCTTAAAATAAAATAATATTATGAAATATACATTTTAAATTGCGTGTAAATCGCGTAATTCTCAAAATCATTTGATGCGCATGCGGTTTCCAAGAAGTACTGAAGTTTATCTTCCAATCCATGTATATTTTGCGAAATTTCATTTGACGGCTAAGATGTGCCACACGTTACATTGAAGTACCCAAAAAATCGTAAAACGTGAATAATTTCCGAAAACTCCATATGCCATTAACGCGCATCCGATTTCGGTGTGCATCCTAAAAATATACATCGATCTATACCGATTTCAATGTGGTCCATTAAGAACCATGGATGTGCCAGCACAATCTATTTTTGAGATAAATGGCGTACATCTCTCTTTCGGCTGAAGTTTTTAAAGTTCTCTTTTCGAAAAAGATCAAAATCCGTATGAGGTCATTTATTGAAGCGGAAATGATACACAGAAAACGCAAAGAAATCCGCGATATTTTCAAAAACATTTTTTGCCAAATTTCGTGTTTTTGGAAGGCCAGTTCCCGCCGTTCTAGTAGATGGATTTTCACGAAAAAGATTTTATATCATCCTAAACATAAAAAAACGTATTGATCGCGGGTACCCATATCATTCAGTTGACAGATCTAAAAATTTGGCCCGAAAAATAGGTTTTTTAGACATTTGATTGCACAAAATTCGCACCTTCGGATGAGTATTACTCTGAAGCTGTGCATACTACATACACAAAATACATATCAAATTACGCAGAATCGCGACTACAATAATCTTGTAATCGATTTTTATAAATTCCTGTTTGCGTATTAAAGCTAGAAGTAAAATTAAAAAAAACACTCAAAATCGAGCTTCAAAATGTCAGCATCATTTAAAGGTAGATGCAGTTAAAATTTTTAAAAATGATACATAAGGGGCGTAGTCCCCATTTTGTTGGCTTCTAGTTTTCTTTTGACACGAAGACCGTGCAATTAGTGGCTTAGTCACAAATCGATAGAGAACATAAAAAAACTGGTTCACCTCAACCTGTTTTTACACATTTTTGTACATTAAAGTAGACACAGCTTCCACCTAAATAAAGTTTGGTGGTCAATATCATGAACAGTTTGCAACGACAGATCAATTAACCCAAAACTATTCACTTTGTTTCATATACTTAAGTAGTTCCCGAGTTATGATGGGGTGAACCTCCGCTTCAGCTATGTTAAAAAATTGGCAATATTGCCCATATATATGTACATATTTCAATAAATTCAGTATTCCTTATTATGTATTATGTAGAACTGTCGTATTCGTACAAATTATTTACTATAGCCAAAAATAAAATTCGATTAAAAAAGAACCGGTTTTCTATTTGTCGCACAGTGTAAATGATATAAATAACAGTAGCATCGAAATTTTAATTTATTTTTTTGTTTTTCATGGTGGATAATATAATGTTTTTTAATCGACAATTGTAATTTGATACTTTTATGTTCTACAAAATATTGGATCTAGACCCACCTTTTTGTATACCAATCGTCATATCTCGACTAGCTGCCCGTCTGACCATTAAAATTTATAAATACAATACAGGCTACAGTTATGAACCGATCGTTACGAAATGTTGCCTGTAAGACGGGTTCTGGCCAAAGAAGACCCCTATTTTTGGCAATGATTTAGAGGATAAAATGGACCAAAAACTTTATATTACTCTTTTTTTTTCTAGTACCTCCAGGGGCCACAGTTATTGCCCGAACATAACAAAATTTTACACAGAGAAAATAGTCTAACCAAGCAATAAGAATGGCTGCTTACATAAGAATCGGTGAATATTTAGCAGGTCAAATGGACACAAATTTGTGTCTGAAAAAATACAAAATTTTTATTTTATGGCGTATATATTTGCTTCCGAAGGACATATACTGGAGAAGTTGTATGTATATCAAAGACGAATGCTGGACCTTTAAATTGATACAAATATATTACTGTATGTACTCGGATTTGGGAGTTATACGTAAATATTTGCAGGTCTTTACATATTCCGATATTGTTCAGTATTACCATTACCACACTAGAGGCCGGAAATGTAGCACTGATGACAACACAAATAATTTTAGATGATGATCAGTAGGTATTTCGCTCTTTACGCCACAATTATAAGCCGAATATCAAAAAGAAGGGCTGTTTTGATACTGATCGGTTAATATTCCGCGGGTCAAATAAACCAATACCGTTCTGTAAAA
This sequence comes from Musca vetustissima, assembly GCF_032173495.1. Lineage (NCBI taxonomy): Eukaryota > Metazoa > Arthropoda > Insecta > Diptera > Muscidae > Musca > Musca vetustissima. The sequence goes on from NW_026889093.1 coordinate 331,358, forward strand.
ATAATAAAACTAAATTCGAAAAAATGCCAGGGTGCAAATATCGCGAAATATTGCCAAGGCTCGGAATATAGATGCGCAGAAAGATAAGTTAAGAAAGAGTATCATATGGTCGGCCCCTGATCCACTCACTTGTTAGTTTTCAATATGTGGGAAATGTTCTTACAAAAATTTAAAATTATGGGTCAATCTTTGGGTATAGCCTTGGAATAAAGTCCAGTCTTCTTATACGTATTTTGATTATCTTAACCACAATGACGTGTATATCATTTCCTCTGACAATAGTTTACCATGACATAGTGATTGGGCATTTTGAATATCCATCTCATTGTGGAGAGTGTAAAAAGTTCAGCAGAACTTAACGAAGTTTTAGCTTGTTTTTCATCATCGACGCCGTACCTTCATCTTTTTATGAAGAAATTGTATTATTTATTAAAAAATAATATTAATTTGAATACTAACCAGCACGGAAAGTAGTAAAGTCGGACGGGGTCGAGTATATGATTCCCTAGACCGTTTTGGGCATATTCAACAGATGAATCCTAACAGACGTCGCATTTTTAAAGGTAAATGTAAAATGAAATTGGATCCATAAACATGTTATTCTGCAACCGATACAAAATTTTTTTATTTTTCAGATATAGAAGCTATATCGAAATCTGAACCGAAAACTTAACACACATCATTCTAGACCTAATCAATTACGCTGTGCCAAATTTCGTGCAAATCGAAAGATATATAGGGACTTTGGTGCACCATTCACATTTAATAGGACGAAAACATATATGGGAGCTATATATAAATCTGGACCGATTTGCTGGAAACTTAGCATATATCATTCTAGACCTAATTCAGTACGCTATGCCAAATTTCGTGCAAATCGAAAGATATATAGGGACTTTGGTGCCCCATTTACCTTAAATCGGACGAAAATATATAGGGGAGCTATATCTAAATCTGGACCGATTTTCACGAAACTTAGCATATATCATTCTAGACCTAATTCAGTACGCTATGCCAAATTTCGTGCAAATCAAAAGATATATAGGGACTTTGGTGCACCATTTATATTAAATCGGACCTAAATATATATGGGAGCTATATCTAAATCTGAACCGATTTTCAGGAAACTTAACACACATCATTCTAGACCTAGTTCAATACGCTGTGCCAAATTTCGTGCAAATCGAAAGATATATAGGGACTTTGGTGTCCAATTTACCTTTAATCGGACGAAACTGTATATGGGAGCTATATCTAAATCTGAACCGATTTTCTCGAAACACGGCACACATCATTCTGGACCTAATTCAGTACTCTGTGCCGAAAGATATAGAGGGACTTTTGTGCCTCTTTTACGTTAAATCGGACGAAAATATATGGGAGCTATATCTAAATCTGAACAGATTTTCCCCAATTTCAATAGGGTTCGTTCTTGGGCCAAATAAGTGACTTCTGCCAAATTTCATCTAAATCGGATCATAAATGCGACCTGTACTTTGTTTACAATTTAACATGTACAGACGGACGGACATGCATAAATCGACTCAGAAAGTGATTTTATGCATATTCTTAAAAGGAACCATGTGTCTATCTCGTTTCCTTTTGCCTGTTACAAACATATGCACAAAGACATAATAACCTGTACCACAGTGTGGTGAAGGGTATAAAAACCCTGTACCTAAACACCATAATTGAACATTTACATTGTACCGAATTTCTTTAACCCAGTGGGTTTAAATTTCCAATTCCATTGTATATATGTCAAATAAATCCTCATAGAGTTAAACCTGTAAAATGTTCAAACGCCTGTGCCTGTTTCCGAAATATATTATTTTCCACCTTTGTTTCAATTCAGATTAAAAAATACTGCGTCTCGAAACACTGTGTGCGTTGTAATGCTCTACAAAGTGTAAAAATGATTTATTACACGATGAGTGTAAATTACACCGAACAAAAATAGTAATTTGTCTAGAAATAAATAATTGAGGTTATTTTCAGCAGAAAGTAGATGATTATTGTTGAGATAGGTCTGACCATCATCTTCAATTTATTGTGCTATATAATCTTGCATTGAAAAAAAGAAGAAACCTTAAACTTGACCTTCAAAACAGTTTGGTATTATCGTGTTAGCATCTTCAGACATTAATTATTAAATTAGACAAGCTATGAACAGATATAGAAACTAATTCACAATGTGAGAAAAAAGAGCCCGTAGAGGACCACATTTCCAATTTGCCTGTCGTGACAATTGTTGTAAATATTAGGCCCAATTGAAATTGGCATATATGACCCATAAATTGAAAATTACTAAATGAGTTGGCTTACAATTTTAAAGGGTCTGTCATGTATGCTCTTGTGAATGTTGAAGTACACAGCACCATCCTTTGTTATTTTCTAAATATATTTCAATTTATAGCCCTCAAAAAATTGATCAATATTTTTGTTTCTAGTGTGTGTTCAAGTGTTATTAATAAATCACTCAATCACATCACAGAAGTATGATTCACATTTATCTCCTCTGAATCATCATCGGCATTCGCTTGTAAGTTAAACAACCTTGTCAACCATTATAAATTAATCAGATTTTGTTGTTGATTTCTTCGACACTATCTTTGAGCTTAATTATGATTAAGTTATTAAAACTGTTCGGATGTCAGATCTAAGATGATGCCATATCTCTATATAAGAGTATGTATACACATTTATAACAAACAGTCAAGTGTTGATGAGCAGTTGGTGTGATTTAATGACGGTCAATGTTCTTAATTGCTTCTCGGATTGCCCAATTTTGTTGTTGGTTTCGTTGTTTCTATTAGAAATTTTTGTTACCTTTGAATGTTGTTCGTATATAAATACCAAGGGCGATTTGATGTGAAAGACAAAACATGTCATTGTCTTAAAATAATATATATAGAATTAGAAATTGGATAATATTTTGCCAGGTTGAGGATGAATTGAAATCATTTGTTTTTATTATTCACAATTCCGTTCTGAGTTGTGAGCGAAGATGTTAATAAAATAATACGGTAGACTTAAAGCGCTTGTGACAAATGGTGGATTAGACAAAGCTCGAACTTTCAAATCTGTAACGACAAGTTTCCTCCGGTTACTGGGACATGCTCGAAAATTTATATTGACGTGATCCAAAGAACCGGAGACGTAGGATGATGAGACTGCTTCTTGAGAAGATCCGGATCAGACTTCCGCCCTCTACGGATCCTTTACTTCGCGGTCACACACACGGTTTTAGATATAGGCCTCGACGGCTTTTCACGGTTAAAACACTTTTATATAAAGGCCCGCGGCGGTTCTTTATTTCGGCTCCGTTAAAATAACTCTTCTTTAAATAAAGGACCACGACGGTTCATTTGTGTAGGTTTCATATTCGGTTGTGTAGGGTATCATATGGTCGATCCCGTCCGACTATACTGCTCCACTCACTGGTTAGTTTTCAATATGTGGAAATTGTTCTTACCAATATTTAAAATTATGGGGTCGATCTTTCACGGATCTTTATTTCAACTCGGTTGAAACCGCTATTCACAAAAGTAGTAGCAGGCCCACAACGGATCTATGTTAAAATCCCTTTGTTTGCCAATTACTACACTCACTGTTTGCTCCGCCGATGATTTCACTACGTAGCCTCAGAGACTTTCTGATCGGTTGACCGATCAGAAAACTTGAACCAATTAGTACTAGGAACCTATCAGTGCTAATCCTATCAGTGTGTCTAGATCATCTGAAAGAAGAATTCTTAAAAAGTTTTCTCGGTCAGAACACAAATTCCTTCCGGAAAACAATTCATCAACTGTTTCCCAATTAAACCAGAACCTCCAAAAATCCGCTAAAGTTACAAATATGTAGCATGGTGTTCTAGCGAAGGGTCGTCTTTAAAGGCTACGCCAATCGTGGGTACTAAACATCACTCACAACCTGTGGCTGTGGAGGGGATGAGGTCCTCAGATGAGGAGCAACCAGCCGAAAGGCCAATACAGTTGCTTGAGTCGAAGAAGGTGTCTCTTGCTGAAAGTCATGGAAATTGTCTACTAGTTACAGACACTCAGTTTAAATGTAGAGAAAATTAAGCATTGTTTGTATGGAAGCCATAAACTTATGTATATTGAAAACTTTCTAATACACCAGTAACCCCGAATATCAAATGACAGACACTTCAAGTCTTTTATTTTTATTTATCAATAATCAAATTAGAGACAAATGACAACTATACAATTCATGATATTCTACTTCCTATTACAGAATTGTAACTGCGGTATGGATTCTACCACTCTTCGGAGGGGGGAATGTGAGAGTTTGGACTTCATAACACTTTCTTGAAGAACAACGGTCGAAACAACTATGAAAATCACTTCAGCTAAACATGTACATGTTCAAAATTCCGATCCCAAATTACCCCCAGGTTCTTGGTGTCACATTCGATAGCCTGTATAAGTCGTCCGCGCATGCCACAGCTATTTGCGATAAGATCAGGAGCAAAAACAAGGTTTTCAAGTCGCTAACCGGCAGCACTTGGGGAGTTGACAAAGAAACCTTGTTAACTACATACACACCAATAGACCGTTCTGTGGTAAACTATGCGTCGCCAGTGTGGTCCGCTAACGTCAGTGCAACGCAGTGGAAAAGTCTTCAATCCTGCTAAAATGCCGCCTGAGGACTGTAACAGGGTGTCTCCTCATGACTCTAATAGACCATTTACATGAGGAGACGAAGATCTTTCCTGTGCGTCAACACAACAAGATGTTGTAGATGTTTGGGTGTAACCATCCGAATCGTTACTTAATGGATAGGCATGTCAGGAAGGATCTTCATAATCTGGAGAGAGAAGTCCAAAGGTACAAAAGGGAGCATCTACATCAACAGGCCTATCAAAATGGATTAAATTGTTTTCGCACGAATGTAGTTGAGAGGACCATTATATATATATATATAATAACCTTCAAATCTTGCCTCAATGAAGTAGATACATTATTTGTTTGGAAGATGCGATACTTATACTCCAACTTCTTCTCCAGAACTCTGGTGGTTTAACTCTTTTTTCACATACTCGACCTGAGCACAATGGATCATGAGTCTCCGAGGGAAGCGACAGCTAAAAATGTGGTGGCTGACCAACCTATATTTTGACCTAATGAGATTCATTATCAACAAATACAACGTGGCGCCCAACATTTAAATATACTAAACAATACCACAATTGGGTTTCCATGAAATTGAGGAGCATAGATGTGCGTTGTCAAACTTATATCCAATCTAAAGTGATGCTGGATATACATAAAATGTATTTTATGGTAAATTACAAAATTGTATGTAAATGTAAACAGATGTATTATATTTCTCCATATTCCAAAATATTACTACTTCGCAACTAACTCCAATAAAACAACATTTAAATATTTTTTTTTAGTTTTTTATTATTTTTTTTAAGATTTCATTTTAAAATTGTGTCACACAATAATATTGGTTTCGTCTGCTTATTTAAGACATAATAATAATTAACTGCAATTTAATTAGAATAGATTTTTATTTCGGCTGAATATTATAATTTGCTTCGTTCTTTGTTTATAAAAAATAATTGAATTGCGTTTTTATGTATTTTTAATACACATTTTGCAAATAAAAAATTAGATTAATATGTATATATACTTAATTAACAAATTACATAGATAAAAAAATAGAAATTATATATTACAAAGAAACTAAAAAAACTAGTAAACTAAAAAGAAGAAAGAGAAATGCAGAAAAAGAGAGAGAGAGAAGGTTTCTCTCTTTCTCTCTGCAACTCAACAAGGCCACGTTTATATCTTACAACATAGTATGTTCATTTGTTTGTACGATATAAACATGACCTTGAAATGTTTGCTAAAACTAATTTTAAGATATGTTACTTAAATTAAAAACAAATTGCTTTTAACATTTATTTTAATTATTTGTTTGGGGTTTGTTTTGATTTTCTGTTTTTGTTTTTTCTTTTTAATAACAATTATATTGTTGAACAAAACATGTGTTTTTTGTTTGGTTGTTTCAAATAAAGTTTAACTTTAATGCAAGAAGAAAAAGATTATGTGGTTGAAGTGTTGTTTTTTTCAAAGGGGTTAGGGAAGGTCTTCGTGGATCTTCCACCAATCCATAAAAAAATAATAATTTGCTTATAGTTTTGTTTTACATTTTCATATTTGGCTTATGTGTGTGTGTTTTTAAAAGCTTTTTTATAATAATTATTTTGTTTTTTATAAAGTTGTGCTCATTTAGAGTTGTTGGATTATATAGTTTAAAATTAATAATTGTGACAAGTATATAGTTGTTTAAAATATAACATACTTTTTCAAGTCCTTGAAAAGAGAAGCTTGTGATTTTATTTAAAGGGACGTTTTGTTATGTGTCACCCTGTTAATAATTGTCAATTAGTTAAAATACAACTCTGAGAGAGAGTTATGTTTTTTGTTGTTGTGAATTATTTATTTGCTTCTCTTTCAAAGCTCGTGTATGTGTTTGTTGTTTTCTTTGAGTATAGGAGTATTTAATAATAATAAAAAGTTGTTTTTATAAAATTGAGTATATAATTTTTTGTTATTAAAGAGAAGGATTATACATATATAATTTACTGTGTATATGTGTTGTTTGTTTTGATTATAGTTTTGAATACATTGTTTTTTATATATGTCATTAAATTAAGCACCAAAAATTAATTTTATTAATTAAGACCTAAAACCTAAGTGGGAGTAAAAAAGATAAAATAAAGAAAAAGATTATAAAAAAATATATATTTTTTTGTCTTGAGACATAGATACGTGCTTAAAAAATAAGTGTTGTTGTTGGGATATAATTGTGGGTTCTTGTCATTCTTAGTCAGTTGAAGCCTTAAAATTATAAAGTGTCTCTAGAGAAAAAAAAAACAACTTGAAATCATGCTATACTTAACTCAGCTCACAACCCTATGCTATGTTTACACTCACCAGCATAACTCATTTATGTGAAACATGTGATTTCGCGGAAAATGGTCCTTTGTAATGAGTGTTCTAACTGTAACTTATACTCAAATATAAACTATCATCATGACATTGCCGTTCATTTCGTAAAAAACCTAAATATTGTTTCTCTTATTTATTTTAATATTCTTAAAGCCTTGTGTTGTTGTAAATAATATGAAAAGACAAACTAAAAATTGCCATTTACAAAAGTTTTGCAGGATTTTTAATTCTTATCTAGCCCATTTATTGTTTACTAAATTCTACTATGTTTTTGTTTATAATTTCTATGCCATGTGAAAAAATAAATTTCTCATTTCTCTATTCTTTAGATTTAATACTACAATAGTGTTGTTGATTTTTTCTGATTTTTAAACTATAGACTTTTAATTATCTCTACATAGTAATGTATAAAAAATGCCTACATTTTATGGTGGAAGGTCAAAGGTGATGCAAATGTCCTGAGGCAGGCACAGAAAGAGAACTAAACTGAGGCAACGTTTACATTGGTGTTATTTAAAATGATATGATCTGTCAAAATGAACCATGATTTAGATGCTGATATTTATATCAACATTTAAAATATTTCGTTTACATTGCCAACTCCTTTGAATAAGTCTAGTGAGATTACTTCTTTCTATGATTCTTCTTTTTGAATTGACTATCGTTTCAACAGATGAATTTCCGTCTATTTTGACAACTTGCCTATGACACCTGCGTAGCCATCCGACACGATCACTTCCATTTGCCTTCCGTCATCATACAAGTATGCTTGCTTTTGTGGTACCTCGCTTTATAAAAAATTACTAGAAAACTATGCTTTTGTTTGTCTTTCTTTCCTTTTAAATACTATATCATCATCCGATTAAAATTCATTTTGTTTTCTGTATAAAAGTAGTAGTAATATGAATGCATGTATATATGATTATTCTTTTTCTTATATAAAAATGTTTAAATTGGTGTTTTTAAAATTGTTGTCTTTTTTTTGGAAATAAAATAAGAGGCATTATCATTTCTATGATTACAATCTTTATGACCTGATTGGGAGTTTTGTTTTCCTTTATAGAGGCTTTAATGGTAAAGTTTTCTTATAAGATTTGTTTTGTTTTTATAAAATGCTGAGGGTTTTCGTATATTTTTCCATTAAATGCAGGATAGAAAAGTTCAGATAAATATGATTAGGTTTTTTTTAATAAGGAAATGTAGTTATGGCAGTCTCTAGGTAAAACTGTGTTTATATCAGATGTGTTTTAATAAAAAATCGTAATTTTCTCGAAAAAAATTGCCAATTTTCATAAAACTATTTTTTTATAAACATAGCCTAATTTTGTTAAAATAAGTTTACATCATCACGATGAATACTGTTTTTGCTCCGCTTGTAGAGACATATTAACTTACTGATGACAATGTAAACCTAGATTAAGCTTCTAAAAAATCAAAGATCTACGTTTTTTTGATAAATTCGTTTAAAAATGTCTAAAATCCAGGATTTTTCAAAGTTGAAAAAGAAACTTAAAAACCAATTTTTTAGAGTATAAAAATTCTCTTGTCTTCTGCTAAGGTTGTGGAATTGCTATTTACATAAAAAATCGTAATCATAAACTTTTCACAACGTTTAGCTTATTTACCTCTATTTCCATTTCATTCGTGAACACAATCATTTTATTATATTTTAATATATATGCTAGATTTCTGGAGAGAGGGGAGGAAATGAATAACATTTTTCTCATCCCTCAATCGAACATTGCATTCAGTGTCTAGTAGGAGATATTTAGTTTGTTAGTTCTGTTCACACGTGGCAATATCTATCAAGCAATTTATGCAGTCTGGCCACACATTGAATTTAATGCATATATATCTGGGCATTATTTCAATATGGCCTGAGAACATTACCTTGCACACTTTATTTCCTCCTCTGCGATCACTACTATTCCCTATTGTTGTTGTTATTACTATTATTATTCAGATGATTTTGCAGATGTTGTTGATGCTGTTGTCTTAAATGCTAAGGTTTTCTAGGCAATTTCGGAATACCCACAATTCGACGAATTTGTGGTGACATTAGTTTATGTTAGTAAAGTTCAGTATGTTGGCGTACTGGCGCTGGAATCTTGGACATGCCACGTTCACGTCTTGGCGATACAATTACCGACATATCACGCGATGCATTACTTTCACATGATGAGGCAGCGGAGCTACGTTTTGATGGTGCCTTTGTGGGTGGTGAACAACTTGCCGAACGTTCCAAATTACCATTACTATGAACCCAGGCACTTGTAAAATCATCATATACTGGTTGTTTCTTTGCCGTTTGTGGTCGGGCTGCACCTGCCTGCAATTTGGTATTACTGGTCGAATATTGTAGCAACAGAGTTTTCATTTTTTCGAGAATTTGTGCATCATTTTTCGCCGAACTGGCAGCTTCCAGCAATTGTTGGGCCAATGGAGAATTGGCATGATTTTTAGTTGGTGATGTTGTCAAGGACGCTGTACAGCCTTTAACACGACGACCATTGCTATCATAAATGATGTGTGATGATCGAGTTTTTGAATTACGTTCAAAAGGTGATGCTCCTGCTGCTGCGGTGGAGCTACCAGTATTGGGTGTAAATGTATCACTTGAAAGAGTGGGACGTTTGCGACCACCTCCAGTAAGGGCATTTCTACCACTCCATGTGTTGTTAATGTTCTTGGGAGTGCTTGGGGCCGCAGGTGCTGGCGATTTACTCTTCCTAGCTTCACTAATAGCACTCACTGCAGTTGGTGGTTTTCTCATTGATCTATAGACCGGTTTGGCCCTACTCATAACTGGCAAACCTGTACGTGAATGTAAATCCTGTAGGCTACCCGTAGTATTACAGGTACTGTTATCAATGCTACGACGACGTTGTGGTGTTGCCATGGGTGAATATGGAATTTTACTTTTATTGCTAGCCAAATTCTTATTGGAAGCTGTTTTGGTCGAATCGGTAGCGTCTTCACCACCGAAAATCTTATTGGAAAAACCGGTCTTCTTGAGGCCAGTATTACTGGAGATGTCGACGGTAATCTCTTCGTCGGTAATGTAGATGCCAGATTGTTCAAATTTATTAGAGGCCACCTGAATGTTTTCGGCATTTAAAATTGCTGGCAATGATTGTGGGCCATTGTCGAGGTCATGATGATGGTGATGTTGCTGTAAATCATCATCATTTTGTGTTGTATAGCTATTGTCCATAGTTTCTGGTGTTTTTTGTGATGTATTGGTATTATCTTCACTGGGCGAAAATTGAGAATCACTTGATGTTTGATCGTGACGCACTGAAAAGAGAGTAAAGAAAAAAATATATTAAAATTATGAAAAACTGACGTAGCGGGCATGGTAAAGAGCTAAAGTAAGATAGTCTGTCAGCAACATATCATGCTTTAAATAATGTTGGGTGCCACAATTGTAGCGTTATAAAAACGACATGAAAAATTCTCAACATTCTTACGTCATTATGTACGTTCAGATGTCATTAAATTAGAAATAACTGATTTTGTTTTACAAAACTCACCATTATTTTCTGCGTCATCAATTGATGCTTGGCTATGTATGGATTCGCGCTTTTGGGCATTCGATTGGATGACACCCAAACTGCGATATCCTTCATCACTGATTTCACTTCCATTATCGCTAATATTTTCAAATTTATTACTATTTGCACTTGCGTCCGAGGCATTTGGATTACCGCCATGACCATGACCCGTCGACGAAGACGTCTGATCAAAAGAGTCGTATTGAACATGACCACTACTGCCATCATGTTCGACAGTAATGGGTAAAGATTTCGGTCCATTAGTATATGAATCCAATGAAGTTTGTTTTTTACGCATATCAATTAGGCGCCTAGGACTGGGTGACATAGAACGGCGTACAACACTGGGTGATGTCAACGATGAGGCGGAGTTATTACTGGCTGCAGCAGCAATCTCTTGATGTTGTGGTGATGTATAGAATTTACGTTGTTGTATAGTTGGACTAGGGCTACGATTTTTATTGAGACCTCCATAAACGGGTGCAAGCAAAGACGACGAAGAAGTTGAGTGATTGTTGTTGCTGCTGGCTAATGAGGTATTAACGTTGTTTACTGTGGCCGTATTGTTGTGATTGGAAATACTTTTGCGTGCTGTTGGTGGTGATCTGAAAGTTGATATGGAAAAAGGATTACAAGGGATTAGTTTAAGCGGAGTTAAATGAAAAAGGTGTAATGTGGATTTGTGCAATAAAAAGTAAGTGGAATAATGAGGTTGCTTTATGGAAAAGTCGCCATATAGTTAACATGGTTGGACAATAGCATTCGGTTCAGCAGGAAAATATAATGCTTGAAAGTAATTTAAAATAATAAATAAATATTGTAGCTCTCCGCACATTATTCTCTACTCAAGCCCATTAATTTACATTTAACACCCATTTGCAAATTAATACCAAATTATTTCCAGTTTTAGCTCAAATTCCCTTCACCACCCATCCTCTAATTTACATAAAATTCCCATTTGCTTATAAATCTATCAGATGGGGAAAATATGTCAACTAAATTAAATTCAACGCCATTTTCTCGTCACTCAGATATTTATTACCATTCTAGATTAGAATAGAAAATACCAAAGGCTTGATGAAAACCAAAAATCCGAACAAAACGTTACCACATATTATTACACGTTGATGGCTTGTCACTTTGCGACTAATTACAGGTTGTCAAATTCAAATTAAAACCCATTTGGACTATGTGAATAATATCAGATTACGGCGACACACGTTGACATGTTCCTCCAGCTAGGCGGGTTATTGTTCGAAACGCTAGCTGTTCCAGATCACAGCTATTTCAAATGTTAATTTGTCAACAGGTAAATTTCATTTTCATTCTGTCGATTTTTTCGCTTTTCTTTTCTACAATATCTGTCTTATGTGAATGGACAGGTTGTGAGAGAGCTAGACATTTATGGGTATTAGCCTTTAGCTAACTGGTTGACTGCTTGCTTGGTTTCTTAGTTAGCTCTTATTGGCAATATTTCCCTACTCAATTAGACACTCCCCAATTAATGTTCACAATCAATCGATTTATCAATCGTTTTATTGTTTTTTGTTGGTGTTGCTTTTTGCTGCACTTTATTTCAATTGATCAAGGAAGACAAATTATATTGATCACTTATTAAGATCATGATGTGTCTACCGCTTATAGCTGTCGATGTTGTTGTTGGCGTTGCTAATGATGCCTATGAAGATAAAGCCTAATGTGGTAGTGCTGACTAGAAACTAAACCATTTGTCATACTCAATTGCATTTTATTTGCAAAGAAGGCGAACGGGACGATGTCGTCCAACCTATTGTACAACGAGATGGAAATTGTAACATTCGATAACAAAACGATTATTAGAAAAAATGTGGAGGTTGGAAGAGAAGCGAGATTAGTATTATTCGTCTTTAAATGTACTTTATTTCGATGTACCGTTATTATAATTTTCGGTATTTTCAATTGAAGGAAGTTCTACTAAACTATTCACCATAGAAAGTAAATTTCTAGTTCAGGTAAAACGAGGTTAATATACAAGGGATGCACAAAATTCCTATAGTTTTATTATAAGATTAAATAGTTGGCATGCATTTTATTTTCCAATATCTTTACGCACTCAAGATTTCCCAACTCTGCAAGTTATATGCGCATAAATAAAATCTATTAATATTTTATTCGACAAATTTGCTTCATCATACTCTGTGGCATCATACTAGGAGCCTGCATACACCATCCAGATGGTTGGTTGGTATTGGAAATCATTCACGAAAAAACAAACACACGTTATAGCTTACCTTTCGAATATCACCTGAGCTTTATGCAGCTCAATGCCATTTGTTTGCTGATTGGCTCGCGGTATTAAACGTGCGGCCACCGATGAACGATGTTGTGCCTTACAACGGCAAGGATCATGTTTATCCAAATAGTGTGAGAGTGTATCCCAACCGCCGCCAACACGCACCATAACGTGTGAACGTAAGATCTGGAAAAAAAGAAGAAGGAAAGAAAATGTACAAAAACGGAAATTAAGAAAAATTACAATTTAATAAATTTGTAATAGAAATTATTATTATTTTTTTTTCATTTTCTCATCTAAACGAAATTGAATGATCATCTGTTGTAGATAGGAGTCATGCGCCACATGGTGGTGTGTTGTGGTTTCACATTACCCGGAGTTATAATAGTGAAAAACTGAGAAGTAATGGTGTATGTATGTTGTGATGCCATGTGCTGCAAGATTATTGCGTCCAGATAATTTGACAAGTAATTATACTTTAATAAATCACCATCATTGGAACGATAATGTGCAACACAGGGGGAGGCGAAAATATTTGCTGTGTATTCTTGCCAGATATTCAATTTAACTGGCGCTGGCTGTCAATTTGCCATTATATAGGGACGTGCACATCTCTGTTATCTAAGATGCTTCACAAAATGCCGATTTTCATTTCTTTTTGATTGATTGGCATTTTGTGGTGGCTGACAGTCTAGGAAAACCGGTAGTCATGAATTATTAAATTGCACACTTTGTAGGAAAAGATGTGCATTTCTGAGAATACAATATTCGCTGAGGCGAAACTAGGGAGGTTGGCATTTAATCCAAATCATTTGCCATGGAAGTGAAAGCAATAATAATATTTACTATCTATGTATTGATGTGTTTTACACGATAAGCCGCTTAATCCGCACAACAATATCAAATTTATTCAATAAATAAAAAAATTGTTTTCGTTTGGGAATTTTTGATCCCAATCAAATTGTTTGACGTTTTTTAACACCACAGATATAATCATGGCGACAATTGTAAATAAAAAATGTATATCGGTTTGAAATAATATTTATCGATAGTAAATTATCAACAAGATCATGTTATACATTTTTACGAATGTAACTGGTATGCGAAGTGTGAAAACATATGTTAGGGACTAGAAGTAGAAAAATGTTTTAATTAAAAAAAAATGGGAATACTACGAAATGAAATTCGTCAGAAAATGCAGTAAAGGTAAATCCAAGGTTGTGATTCGATTATTTGATATTTTATAACAAATTTTATATTTAGTGGATACTTGGCAAAATGGCAGAAGAAATGAGAACGGATATTGGAATGCACTCAACTGGAACTTGTCGCGCATAATGGTGAAAACAGAGCTCGAACCTGTGAAAGTTCACAATATTAATTGAGAATTCATACCCAACAAACTTTTATAGAAAAAATAAATTTATAAAAACATATATTTATAAATTTTAAAAAACATATAAAAAAAAAAATCATCAGGCGAATCTATAGATGGAGAATCCTATATGTGTCAAAAGAAATTATTCGGACTATTGTGCACACTAAAGAAGAGAGAATAATATCTACGAATTGAAAACAGATTAACGGTCATCGGCACAACGAAAGGCTACACAAACATCAGTACCGAGAAAATAACACTTGGAAATGCAACAAACTATTTTTATTGGCATGGTGTAATTTATTTACAGATATCCCAAACGGACGGCATATTCCGTTTAAGTAAAATATCAGGGAACACAAATGTCCCTAGGAGGAGGTACCACGTTTATAAGTTGTATAGCAAAGCATGCGATGGTAGTGGAAAGAACGGATTGGCTAAATAAAAATATACTCTTCAACTCTGTTTTTATTTAAATTTTATTTGTTATAGTATAAACACATAAATTTTTATTAATCATTTGAAAGCAAATCTTATTTAAAAATTTGAAATTAGGGGTTAACTATGTAAATATTTTGTAAATGGTACCAAAAACTACATCTCTGAATCTACTACATTATTACACAACCAATACTAGACGAGGATCTTGCTTCTCATAAGTAGTATCTAAGCTCAATATAAATTCAATAAAACCAGGAAAATACTATCCTCTTGTCTGCGGTTACACCCTTTTCGGTTAGAGGACGGTTCCTTTAGGAGACACTCTTGTAGGTCGATCGATGAAAAGGCACAGATTGATAGGATTGATGTTTTCATGGTTAGGTGTGGTCTCGCATTCTTAGACAGATGTCAGTTTGTTGAGAATAGCATCATTGAGGATTTAATTTGTAGTGCGGAGGGATCGGATCGGCTGTGTGCTCGGATGCACCTGCCACCCGCATCCCTCGCTAGACTGGCTTGCTCTACGGAGAGGAGGGTTTTCTGTTTTACCACAGAAGAGCCTTCTCTTCGGACTGGAGCAATTTGGTATACAATACCGCCCAGCGCACCTTAGTTAGTTTATGTTATTGTAAATATATTTAGTTTTAAGATTTCAAATTAGTTATAAGTTTTTCATAGCCCTTTTTAATTATTCTATTTTTCGGGGCATAGTTTTTAGGTGGTGTCATATGGCATAGTCTTAGTGGTTGTGTCCTCTGCTAAGCCGAGACACTTATTGTTAAGGGTAAAGTAGGTGCTGAATAAGTGCATGATAAGTTATGACGTAAGATAGGTTTAAGCCGTTTAATCTGTTGTAGATGTAAGATTTGAATTAATAAAATGGCCGTAGGCTAAAATCGTAAATCAATAAAACCAGGTACACTCGGAGTCCGGACCCCCCGACTGTAATTCGTTTAGCGAACACTAGAGGCTTAAGATCATTACCCACGCTTTCCCATGTTAATGGACTCAGATCATAAGCTGAAAGCAATTCCTAATCACGTAGTAAAATGCTAATCTTGTAAATCTTGTTGTTTCGAGTTTCTTCACTCTCCAATAAATAGCAAACGGGCTTCCGGAAAGGATATTCGACAGTTGAAAACGTTTTTTTCATTTTGGAGTCAATAGTTAACATAATGTTAGAAGAAAATAGGAATGAAAACATAAGCCATTCCGTATACATAAAGGACAGCAATGATTCAGGCATAAAATGTCACATCCTTGTTAATAATATAAGGGACATTTTTGAATATGTGGTGTCCGAACATTTTTGTTTTCACAAATGCCTATCTCTAAACAACATCTGATAACTTCATATAAAAAAAAAAACTCCCATTACATTAAATACAAGGATGTGTCACTTTCATGTCTGAATCATTGTCTGTCAATGGTCCTCTGAATTACAAAAACAAATAAAAACAAACTCCATAAAAATTACAATTCCTTGGCATTTACGATCAGGCAAACATACATTTTCAGTTGTTTATATTCATGCCGAACATTTAAGAAATTTGTTATCGTTTTCGTGCCCAAACAATCAAAAGTGCCAACATTGTCGTCGAACTAAACGACGAAAAAATTTCCATATTGGGCATGGATTTTGTATCTGGTTTTTTGTTTTTCGTCAAGCTCGCCTCTATATATGAAGAGAGTACGTTCGTTGTCAGTCGTTGTATTGTGTTAATAAAATCACTGAACCCGAGTGATCGTTGTATTGACTGCTGCTGTATTTTAATGGACACCATGTTAAGTTACGACTAGTACTCAATTACCCCCATTGGACTATGGAATTGAGTAAGTAGTAAGCAAGTCACCAGTTTTATGAGGCTATGCAAAATGTATCCTCTGCTCCTCTTGTCCAGAGGACAGTCTGTATTAAACGAATATTTTACAATAAATTAATACGGCGAACCAATGAATAGGATCTGTTTATTTTTGTTTTTTTGTTTGGGAAATTATGTCGAGTACGAATTGTTGTGCCAGCTTTATTTTACACCGAATGGTGTATGATAAAAACAGGAGAAACACTGGGGGGATATTGTCACCATTGCAACAATGCTGCAGTGGCCGATCATGATAACAATTTCGTGAGGTGTTTACGCAAAAGTAGTAATTCAGTATGCCAAAATAAATTTATATTTTTATTTGCTTATATTGAGTGTGAGTTGAGAGGAGTTTAATGTTTATTGGGACATTTGAAAACAAATGTTCATATACTCGCATATATATATATATATATATTTCTTAACACCGTGCTGTCCAATTAGGTGACAGCACAGCAACACAAAAAAAGACAAAACACTGAAATTCAAGATATTGACATCATTGACTTTACGATGGAACGCCGCCATCCAATGCTGGCTGACACGTCAATAAAACAATTGATGAATTGCAGTTGCCGAGAAGAGAAATCATCGATGGCGTTAATTTTTTTCTTTAAACAGCCGCTGACCGTTTTGCATATTTCAGGTGGGTTATTTTTAAATACATATATACATATGTCGATGTGTTTGTGTGTAGGCGAAAATTTATTATTTTTATTATTGTCATACTTACCCGTACAAATATTAAAACCTTTGTATCGCCAATGCGATATTTACCCTCGGATACACGAACCATGGGGAACTGTGATGGACAGGTACATTTTTCGACCAAATCACGAACCTGGAAAATGATGCAAAAATAAAAATTATTCAAAATTATGAATTTTATTCAAATTGTTACAAATTATTTCTTTTGAAAAAAATACATTTCAATATCTTAGCCTAGAAAACCTCTTAGACGGTATATAAAATAATTTGCTTTTCAAATTAAACTTTAAATGCTTGAACAAATATTTCTTATCTTTTACAAAAAAGTGTTTTTTAAGTATCGATTACTAGAAAACAATAATATTGAAACTGTTTTCAATTGAATCACATTTCGGGCCAACAACAAACAACATGGATTACAATGACTTCCTAGTGTGGAATATGAGGATGTTGCTAGCTGGGTGTAATACTGTGACTGGGTTATGATTGTGGTTATATCTTTAAGTGGCTATGAAGAAACATAATATTCCACAGTGGTCCAAAATGGAAACATGTACCGGGCAATTAAAAACGAATGGAAATAAAAAGGCTATGATAAACATTATTGCAAACGATATGCTGAATATAATATATTGGGTTTGGAAAGTTCGGTTAGAAACTTTGACTTTCATTGCACAATGTGGCCAGCGTATGTATATGTAAATATTTTATATAGAAGTTAATGTAATACCGAACAAGGATTCAGACAAGGTGACAGTTTGTCGTGTGATCTTTTTAACATCCTGCTGGTAAAGGTCATACGAGACGCAAAGGTGAACAGAAATGACACTCTGTACATCAAACAACACATGTTACTCGCCTACGCCGATGACATCGATATAATGGGTCGAACATTGCAAGCCACCTTTGATTGAAAAGGAGTCTGACAAAGTGGTTCTGGCAGTAAACGGCGAGAAGGCCAAGCTGATGGTATCAACGCGCAAGACGTCCAGTAGACTCGGACCAACTGTGGAACTTGAGAACTACAGCTTCGAGATAGTTAAAGACTTTATATACCTTGGTACCGCCATAAATAAAACGAATGACATCAGTTTTGAGAGGGATTGTGATGGTCAACAGATGCTACTATGGTCTAAGTAGGCAGTTTAGAAAAAAGGCCACCTCCCGCCAGACCAAACTCACACTTTTCCAGACGCTGATACTACCCGTGTTATTATATGGATCAGAAGCATGGGTACTTGCGCAAGCAAATGAGGCAGCTATTGGGGTGTTTGAAAGAAAACTTCTCCGAAAGATCTACGGGTCGATCTGCGTCGACGGTGAATATCGGCGTCGAATTTTTACGCGAACATCGACATAGTTAGTCGTATTGAGCTGCATTCGTATTGTTGTGCGGATGAATGAAAATGCCCCAGTCAAAGGGCTTATAAAAACGAGCCTACTGATGGTTCACGTAGAAGGGGAAGGCCACGAATTAGATGGAAAGACCAAGGAGAAAACAACATCTTGGAACGTGGTCTTCCAAATTGGTGGATTTGTGCACAAGACAGACACGCTTGGAAATCTTTTTTAAGTTCGGCTTATGGAACAACCGTTCTGTAACAAGCCAGCTATGTAAGTAAGTTCGTAGTTTTTAGATTTAAGTATTTAGTATTGAATTTTAAGAATCTGGCAACTTTTGTAGCATTGAGACGTGCTTATTTTTGTGTCAAATTGTACTTAACAATTTTACGATTTAACTTACATATCATGTATAGTGTCAATAAAGCGAAATCTTTACTAGGATTTATAAAACGATGGCTTAAGGAGTTTGACGCCCCTTATGTGACAAAACGTTTATTTGTTAGTATGGTTCGCCCGAAGTTAGAAAACGGATGTGTTTTATGTAGCTCGTTATACAGCTGTTATTCCAAAAAAAAACTTGAATACTTGAATTACAGTTGAACCGCTTCCCCCCTATGAAAATCGCTTAAAACTTATTGATCTTCAAAAATAAGAACGAAGACATTTAATATTTAATACTATAAGACTTTTACGTGGTTAAATTGACTCAAAATTTCTAATCCATGTCTGATCCTATACAACTATTAAAAATGCTATTCTACATATAGAACTATAGATGACAAGTAGTTGCCAGATGTTTGTAAGTAATTTAATTTATGTACCAGCTGATGTTTTACTGTAGTTGGAGTTTCCCTACGATACTAACCCTCCATAATCCGGATTATGGAGTATACGCTCTCCTACGTTATGGGAAGTTGTCGCCCTCGGTCGGTAAGGGCGGGTAAGAGTGACTTTGTAAAAAATCGAAAAAGTTAATTTTTTATTATTGGATTGTTGGGGCAATTTTTTTTGTTTTCCTAACTTTAACCTATCGATAAAATAGCCAACCGCTTCCTTCCGTAGTCAGAAACATTTCAATAATTTCCTTAAATTTCCAAACACTGTGCATAATGTTAAGGGTTTTCGAAGATTTCATGCCTCTTCGCAGCACAAATATGATTGCATTTTTTGGTTTTCCTTTTTACGTCATATTTCTTTTATTCGGTTAGGGAGCAAATGAAAGGTCAGAACTTAATGTGTGTTGGTTTTTTTTTGCTATTTTATTTTCCTAAATGGACAGACAGATTAGGATTGTTGCAAGCCCTGGCTATTTATTTATTTTTTTGTAGCTTGGTACATGATCCTCCTGCATTAACCACAGAAGCAGCCACCACCGCCGCATAACATCATCTACCATATTACACCGCATGGAACAACATTAGACATTATCACAGTGATCGTGTTTAGGTTAAGAAACAATTCATATACGGCAGAGTCATCAGTGGTGGTGGTGGCTAGATGGCTGGCTGGTTGGCGGACTTGGTCTTCGCGTACAGGCAGCATACCAAGTAAAATACTCTTTGTTTGGCGCTACCTTTTAAGACTTTTGTTGAACCTTTAAATGGCCCGTGTGTGCTATCTTCTAACCACCAAACAACTACCGAACGACTAACAGATCCAGAGACTTCCAGCCAACAACAATTTCAAGCATATAACGTGACGATCATCATGATCATCCCACAGCGAGTCCAGCAGCAAAGTCACTATGTCTGTGCTTCGCTTCGGAGTCGCTCGTTCGTTCCTTCCATCCAAAAAAACCGCCAATGCTCATAGTGTATTGCATAAATTCACGCGCTCCTTGGCAATTTGTGGTTGCTGTCGTTTGGCCGGGCGTATAGCGCGCCGTGATCTTGCACTCGCGTATGTATCATTCATTGTCTAAACAAATAATCCAACAAATAGGCCCACAAACAAGCATCTTACATGGGCCAAACAAATCTGCAGGAAATGCGAAACTTAAAAAAACACAACCAAAACAACATTAACGGCTTCTTTATAGTCTGACCTCTGTACTCCTGGGGTTCGTTTCGTTTTATTTAGTTTCCCTGGCGATGTTGGCGATGGAGAAGAAGAAGGTAGGAGTTTTTTTGTTTGGCCTATGTGTCTTTAAATCACAGTTTATGGCAGACAGACTGACTGATTGTATGCTTGTAGCTACAGATTCAAACCCAAAGGTCTGGACACACTCCACACCACCCCTCCACCTCCATTGCTCCCGCACCCGCAAACAACTGCCATAATCGTGTTTTACTACATGTTCCTTCCTCATCAACCATTGACCATTGCCAATACGCCTTAGTTCATGCTCATAGAGGAGGACGATGTACTTGGTTGTTAGAAGATCGTCACCAGGATCTTTGAAACACGCGGCTGCGGCGGCAGCCCAATAAGCCATACCCAACAAAAAAATCGTACATTGAGGAAGAAATGAAAAAACCGATACCATTTGTAGCACTTCATATCGAATGGTACCGACGAAACAAATTTCGCTCGTTTAATTTTATGTTGAAAACCATTTAAGTAACAGAAAAACAATTTCATTTTATGTTAAATCGTGTTGATGCATAATTTCTTTCGAGATATTTCTTCTTCGACTCCGCCATGGCAAAGTCGAACAAAAATTCTCTGAACTCACGCAATTTGTTGAAATTGAAAATCATTTTTGTTGTTCGAGGAAATGGCGAAACACAAATTGTGATTTTTCCTATAAAAACCAAAAAAATCGAATGACTAATCGTAACATGTTAACGGGAAATGGCGATCGTTAGAAGAAAAGCGAATATATTGGAGTTATAGAAGAAAGGTTAAGGTGATGTAGGATCAAGGTAGATACTATACGGCACTGAAGGAAGAAATCGTTAATTTTTGGAACCGAAAGAAGAAGGCAATTTTATGTACTAAAAGATGAGACAGAAACGGTGTGTTTGTCGTTGTCTGTTACTGATTTCGTCTTGATCAATATCATTCAACTCCAGATATCTAGGCTATGTCAGAAAGAATTAATTTCCTAGTATACTTTTATCGGTGGAAAGAGAGGCTGACAGCGGTCGTTGGTACCATCAAGTGTGTTTTGCGGACTGATTGGGACATCTTTTAACACACCACGAATTATGGCATTCGGTCCTAGGTAATTACCAGAGGGGAATGTCGCTGGCAAAAAAAAAAAAAAAAAATAGCTCAACATTTTGCACGGATAAGGGGAGACTGTCAAAGCTCCCCGGACATATCCATCGTGTATCCAGGTCTGACGAGTGACGTGTATTGGCAACCCATCACTTCATTATTTCATAACTTCTGAACGCCGTACTTTCCTAAACTATAGGAAAACCAATTGGCAAGGAATTTCACTAATCGTCGCTTCAGAGAACTCACAATCCTTCTGATGCTCGGGCAGCAGAAAGGAATTTCCGGGACATCATCACTGATGCAGCCTGAATTGGTACCTAACTTCCAGCAGAGGCAAGGGATTAGCAAATGAGCGAGAACTGACTATGGAAGTGAACATGTTAGTCGGCGAGGACACGCGGAAAAATGGCCAGAACATCTGAAGTGTTGTAAATTGTGGGCAACGGTTAAGTCTCTCTCTCGAACCCAGAAAGGAAGGATGATCGGACATCAGTCTCGTTTAACGGCGTTGGGGTGACAGATTCGAAGAGGTGTTGTTGTTTTAACCGGCAGTTTGTTGTACACCCCGGGGGCGACAGGACGAAGAGAAGAGTATTGCGCCGCACGCGACCTCTTCAAGTGGAGAAAGAACCACCACAATTTACGTTATACGATGTTGCAAATGCCATCAGAAGCGAAAAAACCATACAAGGCGCTTCATCTGGATATAATATCCAAAGTCCTCAACTTGTCGTTAGCCACCCTAATAGCGCCCGACGCCTGGAAAATGTGCAGGTTGGTCCTGCTACTGAAGTCAGACAACGATGTGAGCAAAGGTGAACAATGCAGGTCGATCTCGACCAGTAGCTAAGACTCTTGAGGCATTGCTACTCTCTAGCATTCGTTAATACTACTTTTTTGCTGATTACATATAACGGAAGGACCCAACCAGAACAGGCCGTCATATAGGACAGTTATGTAGCGCTGAACCTATCAGTTATACACGAAATTCAGGCGCGTAGAGTTATACAGGGAGTTCCCCAAGGAGGGTTGATATCTCCGAAACTATTTGACCACTACCTTTCTAAAATTCTCTCTTGTTGTGGTTGATTTTTTCCGCCCGACGAAAATGGAAATATTCGCCACTAAGTCAATGGCCACACTGTTTACCACATGGACAGAGGAGATGCTGGTCGTCATGTTAGCGTGTTTGCCAGTGTGTCGCACTATATCTACGGATGCGTTGAATAAGCTGCTCGGTGCAGTGTCGCTGGATCCTGAAGTTAAATTTAGGGCTATCAAGTACAAGCTTAAACGTACAATCATCAAGAAAGTGTGTATTCTGAATACATTCCGATTGGTACAGGTTCGTATCCTGGTAGTCGTTTATCCATCTTTGGCTCAGCCACCATGAGATAGACCATAAGCTAGGCGCTAACGTAAAATTATACAAATACTGCACAAACCTGTCACATGTTGAAAAGTGGAAAGACTTCTGAAGAATAACTATTGACATTTCCGAGCCACCGAAGTGGATATGGTTCTTAGTAGCCAAGATGAAATTCTCGATTATTTGTATTAATTTTAAGAACTAAATCAGCAAAGAGACGACGTTGTGAATAATCAGTGGTTTCGCTTAGGTTTAGGTATAGGTAGTCAAGGGCAAAAGTCGACTTTTAGGCTTAACTGGGGCATTTGATATCTATACCGACTTTTGGTGAATAAGCAAAGACGTTTATAATCGGGCTTCGATTTTCAATAATGAATATTAAATGGTTTATGGTAAAATTTTTAAATAAATCGAAAGTTGATCATGAAAAGTCAACTTTGCTATTTTCGCCGTGATCAGAAGTTTACTTTGACTTTTACAAAAATCGATTAATCGAATAGTCAAAAGATGGCTTACGTATCCAAGTTCATTGGAACTATTCCGAGAAAGGAACGATCGGAACTAGTTCCAGGCGTTCATTTTTCCGATCTCTTTCCATTTTTGATCTCGTTTTTCATCCATCATCAGAATGAACGATGAAGGAGAGATATTCAAAAGAACTATCTAGGAGTCTAACTTTATGGAGCAAAGGAATTATATAAAGGAACTAGTTCCTCTTTAAACTTGTAAAGTGAACTTTAAAATAAACAGCTGTTTTTCGATTTCTGGTCGACATTATTAATTGGCCTTGAGCTGATCTATCTAGATGACAATGTCTATTAATCAGGTTATCTAGGGATCTCCCAAGTATGCTGTCAGATTATTGTGAATTGACTTCCATTATGAATACGTTCCCTGTTTAACTGTTCTCCGTTTTTAGAGATTTGCAAGACCTATTATTTAGGTCCTTCAGGTATGTCAGCTGTTGCTCAAGCTGTCAGCCGTTGCTCAAGCTGTCAGCTGTTGCTCAAGTATTGTGAATTGAGATGTAAATAACATCGTTGACATTGTAAATCAGAAATAACAGTTGTTTTCGCTTTCTGAGTGATCTTAGGCATTGGTCATACGTTTTGTTCTGTTCAAGGCCTATTAATAAGATCATCCAGGGAGATCCGCTGGATATCAGCTGCTTCTCAAGTTTGACATTAGACTTGGGAAAAACGGGCGACTTTCCTTAGCTAGCCGTAGTGGCCGTATTAATAGATATTGTTTCTATTTTTATTTGGAAGAACAAATCTCTCTAGATCTCTCAAAAGAAAATTTGAGAGAACCAGATATTTAAAGTGTTTAATAGAAAATCAAAACAGAACTACTGTGTCTATTTTCGAATATCAATAATTTAACTTCTGGAAAATGTAAAATTACATCCTCCTCCTTCCGATATTTATCGGAAATTAATTATTAATTGAATATCCGATATTATCGAAAGACTTTCCTTTTCTTCTTCTTTTTATTTATTTATTATTATTTACTTTTTCAAAATATTTTGGGTGGTACTCTTGTCTGATGGTTAATTTGGCTCCCACAATTGGCAAATAAACAAAAAGGCCGACAATCTGATAGATGGACAGACAGAACGGCAGACAAACAAATAAACTCAACAGACAATAAAATGAAACTACCATTTTGATGATGGTGTTTGCATGATAATTGTGATTTATTGGCGAATATCATATTATTGTGATTTTGGTTAAGGAAGTTTTGAGTTTTATTTTGGATGCAAAAAATAAACTGCAACACAATGGCGTACAAATTATAAACAACAAACTGTGGACTGGACGATGCAGCGATGAATTTTTCTTAGAGCTCTTATCAGAAACAGAGAGAGCGTTCAGGCACCCATTGATGGTGGCGATGATGCCAGTGATTGTTGATGCAAGGATGCAAGGAGTTGTCTGGGGGTGGGGTAGGGGCTTTTGGAAGCGTAGTTAATGTGCGGGTGATCAAGCAGCTGGATAAAACGTTCAAGTGAAAATTTGTTTATGGCATTTAAATGATCATTATTAAAAGACCATTCACCGATCATTGAGATAACATTAAATCATTATGTTTACGCGCTTTGCCACAACAACAACAATTTTGAGTAGTAGGCTCTCGGGGGCCTCTGCATGTGTTGTTGTACGATACTCCAGTAGTTATTTGTTAACTCGGAGCTTTGCTTGCATTGGTTTTAAGTACCTGGCAAAGAGGCCTAAGAGGCAACTAAAATCAAAAATTTTCTTGCATGCATTCCTGCCAGATATTTAAATATTATTTTTCACTTCAAGTGCGGGTTGTTGAGGTAATTTCTGGATTTTTAGTGGGGGAAGGCATAACCACCAAAAAAATAAGGAAATGTTTTGCCATACATAGTTTAAGAGTATATTTTGATTAATAAATTTCCATGTTGTTGGCCAAGTGAACTGCAGTCATCCAGCGTGCGAGTGAGTGAGTTACTGGTGACTGGGATGGTTTTTCTTGCTGGCGGCCACCTTCTTCGATGGTTTTTTTTTTTACTGACATGGAGGAGTGTAGTTGGCGATTTGGAATTGCTGGTGTTGATGTTGTTTGAATTTCATGTTGCTGCTGTTGTTGTTGTTGGGGGGTAATTCGTGTTGAAAGTTGATAGCAATTTGCCCAATGGCAACATTTATAGATACCAAAACAAAAAAATTCAAAAAAACCAAAAAATATTTGAAAATCTAAAAATGTCTGTAACGCTTCATCGTTTGCCAGAGATCCTTGGTCGGTATTTTTCTTTAACTCAATCAAAGACATTTATAAGATGGATGATGTTTGGCGTTTTTACACCACCACCACCACGGAACACAACAACAATCACAACTCCAACATTGAAAATAATGATAATTTGTGTTGTATAAAAAAAAGGCGGTGGTGTTTGGTTTCTCATCGAAATCGATTGAATGGCAGGCAGGCTAGAAAAAAGCCCCACAGCAGCAGCCCAAAATGGACGATTTGTAGCCCCTTCAACATTGTATAGCCTATAGATCAGATGACAGGCTAACGATTTGGCAGCCACTATTCAAGCTCTCAAGTCCAGTTCAATTGTCCAAAAAATAACAACAAATCTACAATTCCAGGTATCGTTAATCAAACACCAAAAACCTAAACCGGCCCATTGGATTTTTGTCTGTTCGCACCACTTTAGCTTCAACAACCACATTATTTTGGAGCGGGGGGCAGTGTTCATACATTTTGATTTGTGTCTGGGAACAAAACCTATTTGGGGTGTTAGGTTTTCTTCCTTTTTTGTTGTTGTTGTGATTTAAAGGGAATACCAAATTTCAGTTTGTAATCTCCTTGAAGTACCAATGCCAGAAGCCAATGGAAAATTGTCTGCATGCATGACTTTAACATGTTGCGATCAAATGTGAGATCGTCATCAGCAGAGTCAGCAGCGCTAACAAGAACAATAACACCAATAAATTTACAACAAATGTAACAATGAATTTTCAATTGTTGCTGTCATTGTGGTTGTTGTTTTGTTGTTTGTTATCGAGCTTGCTGTTCAATTGTAAATTCAAATTCAACACATATATCATCCGACTGAAATCAAAAACCATGGTGAGGAAAATTGTCAGAGGAAAACAATTTTTTTTTTGTGTGGGACAGAGGCGTATTTTTTGGGAGGAGATAAATAGTGATAATTGCTCTTATACATCTCATAAGAATATTCATTTTCAATGTAAAGGCCTGAGAAATTTGGGTCGTATTAGTTGCACTAGTAATCATACGACCTATTGGACAAATAGAACTATGGGACGTATGCTTTGTATTGACAATTATACGACATATTGAACACTTTTTTATAATTTTTATTTTCAAATGTTCTTTGATGAAATTCAAAATGTTCGCAAAGCACCAAAGATAGATTGAAAGAAAGTGTATAACCTATAGAAGATTTCTTGCAAATTCAAAACAATATCCAACCGGATAGCCTATATATAATTTTGGTAATTCATGTTATGTTATATCAATAAGTAAATGGTGATGGTGATCAGAAGAATATTTTGATAAAAATGATTTTTTTCGGAATTTAAATATTAATATATGCCCCATTTTTCAAAAATGTAATACAGGCCGTATGAGTTGTGTTGATAAGTATACGGCACATTAGACCCTTACTAATTTTTACATATTCCAAGTACGTAGGCAGACTGGGCATTTCATAATTGAAATAAATAAATAATCGAATAGATTTGTAGTGGTTTCATAATCGAATACATTTTTGAAGAAAAATTTTCTTCGTCTAAAGAAATTACAGGCGTATGAGTTGTGTCGCTAATTATACGACCTCTTGAACATTTTTTCCGTTTGAAATAAAAGTTTCTGGTAAATATACTTTTCAATGAAGTATTCTGATTTTTTTAAAAATTTGGTAGGACTAACAAAATCCTATTGTTGGAGTTTTTATAAATTATTTGAGGACTACAATCATTTTGTTAATATGAATTTTTAAGAGTCATAGATATGTATTGATATATCTTTCGAAGGACTATCAAAGCGCAGATTTTAAATAATTGTTCTTACCAGCTGAGGTCATGGTTCGTGTTTTTAATAAGCCTGTATTATTAATGAATAAGTTCCTAAAAATTCCTATGAAAATAAGTTTTTTTTTTATTTTTCTCCTTAAATATTTGAAAGGATAGGGAATACCAGTGTCTATTTTTTGAGAAATATAAACAATATACTTGCTGGAAACTTAGATTTTTAAAAGATTTTTGTGAAGGACTACGTATAGCACTCCATAATTGAAGGTTGCCACTGACAGGCAGCCTTTAGGAGTCGGCATTAATAAGGTTCCTTCTATTAGTGGGCCTCCACAATGAGTCGTTCATAGCATCCGCCCTTCAGAAGTCTCCTTCTATCAGACGCTCGTTTTATCAGTGGGCTGCTTCTATCAGGATGTGTCTTGCTATCAATAGGCGTATAGAAGGCTTCTACTAAAATCAGTCTTACAGAAAGTTGGCTAATATAAAACTAATAAGTCTCCGCTTATCCGTTGGCCTATGTGGACCCCTCCTATCAGATCCCTATAGAAGGCTTCTTTAATGAGCCGGTTTATAGAAGGAATCGGCCTGTGGGAGGCTTCGTGAGCCAATCATCTACAGAAGGTTCTGTCAAGCAGTCAGTTGTGAAAGGCTTCTTCTGACAGTTTGACTATAGAAGGCTCGGTCTATCAGTCGGCCTATACAATACTATTTCTATCTGTCGGACTATAGACGACTCTTGAATCCGCAGGTCTATCTAATGCTACTTCTCTCAGTCTTCCTAGAATGGTCATAAACTCAGCGTTTTATATGGCTTTGATACGACAAAATGTGTCCATCGGAATATTGGGTGTAGACCCCAAATCCGTTTCAAACAATTTGGACTCGATTTACAAGTGTCCGTCCGTCTGTCTGACCGGCTGATTCCATCCATACACATAATAATATTTATTTTAAACTTAGTTCAAGTTCGAAGATGGGGAATATCGGTACCCTCCTTTTGGTGGTCAACATTTTGCTAAAAATTAGTTTTATAATTTCATGCGAACATTACAATACATATTATCTTTACTAAGCCAAGACTGAAGATTGGACCTATTGGTCCACACCTTCTGCTACCTCCCCCACAAAGGTTCAAAATTTTTTAAATGTATAATTCCAATAACAGGCGAATGGAATATCCTCTTTGAACCAAACATGTCACAATCCTAGATTAAATTCCCTCCTTCTGGTACCACCCCCACAAATGGACAAAAGTTGCTATATTTTTCTGGTGATCAAAATTTTTTGTAAAACGCAACGGATAATCCGAGTTGAACCAAACACCGCAAAACCTTTTATCTTTACTAAGACAAGATCAAGGCTGAAAATGGGACCCATTGATCCACTCCTTCTGGTTCCTCCCCACAAATGGTCAAATATTCACTATTTATCAGTATTTATAAATTCAACATTAGGCGAATGGAATGTTCGATTTGAACCAAAGTGTGCACAACCTAGTATCTTCTCCAAGGCTGGATCAAATTCGAAAATGGAACCCCTTGGTCAACTATTTCTGGTACCTTTCCCACAAATTCTTAATATTTTATAAATGTCTATATAGAGGGTAGTTGATAATGATAGCCAGTTCATTTCAGAAGTTTTTGGCAGAACTGTTAAAACTGCAGTTATGGACTATTAGTTAACATTTTTGGAATCATCTCGAGTCGTGGTTATTGATTTGTAGCAATATTTTGATTGATTTACGAACTCTTCCCTCTGCCCCCACCTCTACCTACTCCCCTGTCACTGTTTCGTTTTTTGTAACAAACCTTCGGAATCATTCATGAATAACAACTTGTCCGTCGTCTAACATCAACATCACCATCGTCCTCATCATCATACAGGTCATACAGTTAAGACCATTTTCGTTTGGAAATCCATCATCCAACATTGGAATACATTTTGTTTGGTGAGCTGGACGTTTGATCCGCTGCACAAACACCAGCTACAGTGTTTGGTGACCAACAAACAGAGCTTGGATTTACCAATTACTGATGAATAGGTTTTCGGTGTTTTGGTGGTTGGCCGGATGGCTGACAGACTGACTGCAGTTAAAAGCTTGTGGCAATGGTGGTGTCGTTGATGATGGTTTTGTATGGTTCGCTCGTTAAAGATTCATAGTTGGCGGTGGTGGATAAGTGGCGCTTTAACATTTTCGCACTGCCATTCAATGGTGTTTTTTGTTTTGTTTTGGCATTTCTTTTGTAAAGAAATTCCAACAACAACAAAAAACGTGGAGAAAAATGCCACATAATAATCAGTTAGAGGAGACGAGTATACTTGGTCATACCTACATATATGATGGCAATCTAATGCAGAAGAAACAACAAAAATAGTGGAGGAGATGTTGTTGCTGTTGCTGTTTGGAGTGTTGATGATACCATCAATGAAAGATCATGATGTTGAGAGTGATGGAGTTAATGGTGTTGATGCCTATTATTATGCAGCCAAGACATTGATGATGACGTTGTTTTGATGGCTAGACACCATCATCATCATCACAACAACAACCACTGATGATCACCTCACAAAAACAGTTGTTTGTTGTTGTTTTTGTTGCTGAGGAAAACTATCGTTTTCATTATGGTTGATGTTTTAAGAGTGAAGCATGTGAATATCTTTTAGTTATCTAGGAGGATCGAGTGCAAAAGACGAGTAAGGATTGAGGAGAAAGGGAAGAGTATTTTCAAGGGGGGAGGGGTGACTGATCACCATGGTCATAACTTTCATTTTCATTTGCCGTGTTAGAAGTTATGTTAAAAGTGAAACATTGAAATTCGATTACAAATGTTGGCGTTAGCTAATGCCGTTGTTGTTGCTGTTGCTTCTGCTGTTCGTAGTTTGTTGCTGTCGGTGTTTGGTGTTGGTCTTTTGCCTGCCTGTCTGCTCTTTGGGAAAAACTGTCGCTGATGGCGTGAGGAAATGTTAAAAATGTTTTTGATTATTTCAAAGGCAAAAGGCGATGATGGTGGTGATGTTTGGATGGCAATGATTACGGATACCCCATAATGATTGTTGCCGTCGTCGTCGTTCGCCGTTGTTCATAGTTGTTGTTGAGTGTTGTCTGTCTGTCTGGCTTATTATGTTACACTCCTTCGATGGTGTTTTCCAGTTTGTCTGTTGTTGCTAGTCCATCCGTTTACATACTGTTTGTATATCAGTGCAAGGTTTGCGTTTCATTTGTTGCTTGGCAAATACCTATTTGTTGGTGGGGTACTATGTTTCCTTCGCGATCAATATTCCAAATATCATTTCGATGGTGTTGGTGTTGTTTGGTCTTGACAACACATTGTCGCCACCAGGCATTGCTTGAATGATGAATTGTTTTCCTTTAGTTTAGATTTTAATTTAATTTAAAGCAATAGGAGATCGTGCAGAGTGGGTTAGTTACACGAACAGTTTAAAAAAAAGTATTAAAAGTGAATATTTTTTTCATGAACCCTTAGAGCCAGAAGGATATTTCTTAAAAGGAATGTCAGAACCAGAAAAGTGAAATAAAAGGTCAATAATATTTTTAAGTATTATCAGAAGTGAATTGGAAAAAATATATTTAAAGAACTGTGGGAGCCATTGGCGTGGGCTATTAAAATTTTTATTAATGACTTTCAGGGCCTGAGGCGGGATTTAGTTTTTTTCCAAAGAATAATATTTATACATTACTTTTTCAAAGGACTTATATATCGTTATCTCTTTAAATATTATTTTTGAAGGACTTTCGAAGCTTATATTCTGCAATAAGTATTTATGAAGCATTGTCTTGAGATCGTGATTTTTTATAGGAATACATAATTTTTGTGGGCTATCGTGGATATTTTTTCCGATTTTTAAATAGTTTGGGACTATGAGAGACATATAATTTTAAAAATATAATTATAGAAATATCCTATATTGTTACTTTTTAAATGTAGTTTCTGGCGGATTGTCTCCAGATCGGGATTTTTTTTAACAATTTTGAAACAAAAAGTTTTTAATAGAACATTTCTAAAGAAATTATTTTTTTTTGAAGGACTGTCGAAGCTCAGATTCCGCGATAAGTATTTATGAGGAATTATCTTCAGATTGTGTTTTTAAATAACTTTTGAAACACATACAATAGAACATTTTTAAAGAACGGATATTTTTGGATGGATTGTGGATTTTTTAAATATCTTAGGTCTATCGAAATCTGTTTGTATTAAATTGTTATTTGAATCAGAACCAATTGTTTTTAAAAGAACATTTTTAGAAGTTGAGGCCTAGATACCAGTAACATACGTGTAGTTTTTTTAGAATTTTTTTAGAGGACTATCAGTGGCAGAAGACTAAATTTTATAGGATTTTTTATCAATAACAGAAGCCAAGATTTTTTTGATATATTTGGAGGACTATCATTGACAGAGTTTAGAATTTCTATTGATTTTTTGAAGGACTGTATAAGATTAGAATGATTTTTTGAAGAACATTTTGGAGGACTGTCTGTGCCAGAAAAGTAAATCTCCTTGAAGGATAATAGATGACAAAATTAGAGTGGTGTATTCTTTAAGAAACATTTTCAAGTGTTAATTTTTAATGATTAAAAAAATAAGGTCTATAAGAAGTCAGTAAAGACTGTTTAAGCAAAGTCAGAGCGTGGATTTCTTAAAAAAAATTAACGGACTATTAGAATTTAAAGGTTTTAAACTATCATGACGTGGAATTTTTCGAGAATGTTTTAGTGACATAGTTTTTTTAATATTTTGAATATTAATAATATTTTGAAGATCTACTGAATAGCTTTTCAGGTCCAACAGGGCGTAGATTATGAAAAAAAAATAATTTAAGTTCTATTAGAGCGAAGATGTCTTGAAAAATATTTTTAGGGCCTATCATCATTTAAATTTACTAAAAAAA
Organism: Musca vetustissima; assembly: GCF_032173495.1. Lineage (NCBI taxonomy): Eukaryota > Metazoa > Arthropoda > Insecta > Diptera > Muscidae > Musca > Musca vetustissima. Next base: position 363,877 of record NW_026889093.1, read on the forward strand.
TATTTTTTAAGGTCTATCAGATCGAATATATTTTTAAAATCATTTTTGTGGCCTAGCATTGCGTAGATTTTTTAAATTTATTAAAAAATATTTTTTAAGTTCTATCAGATCGTGGACATTTTTAAAATCATTTTTGAGGTCTGCCAGAGCGTAGTTTTGAAAAAATATATTTTTAAGCTCCATGAGAGTAGAGCGTATTTTTTTCAAAAAATATATTTTTAACATCTTTCAGAAGTAAGATTTTTTTAATACTTTTAAACTTATCGGAGCGAATTTGTTTAAAGTTTAACAAGTCTTTCAGAGCGTAGAAAAAGATTTTGAAATCTATCAGAGAATATTTTGAAGGGTTATCAAATTACACTTTTTTTAATATTTTAATGACCTAATACTATTTTTTAAAATATTTACTTTATTTTGCAAGATTTTTCAGAGTATAGATTTAAAAAAATATAAAATTATGGTCCTACAGTTTTTATTAGAGCTTAAATATTTGTATATTTCTAAGAATGTCGGAATGAAGACTTTTTATTATTTTGAATGTCTATTATTTTTAAAATCAGAGCGTAGAGTTTCTTAATCTTCTGATATTTGGTATTTTTAAATATTTTTTAAACAATGGCTATCTGATATTAAAATACTATAGAAGAGTTGAGTTTTTGAAAAGATATTATTGAAGGATTTTTTTTTGTTCTTTAAAATCACATTTTAATTTAAAGTAAAATTAGTGCATGTCCATCGGGATTTTTTTTAGATAATATTCTCAAATTCTATCAGAGCGTGTAGCCAATATTTCTGAAGGATTTTGAGATCATGTATTTTTTAAAGAATATATCAGAGAGAGAGAGAGAGTGGTTTGTTTAAATATTTTGAGGGACAATCACAGTGTGCATTTCTTAAGTCTGTAGGTAATGTACGAAATTTAAACACATTTGATTTGATTCCGTTTTTTATTTTTTTTAATCCCATAGAAATCTCCAAAAATAAGATTTCCAATAATTTTTTTAACCAAATAATCCAATATAAATTTGTAAAGTTATTCATATGGTTTTTGTCTCATCTATTCCACTGTGCAAACACCTTAAACTGTGATATATTCGATATTGTTTTTCCTTTAGTTTGGGCTGTAGCTTTTTTCACAATTATTTCAAAGCTAAATCACTACACTTTTCACAATTTCGCACAGAAAAACGTCGGAGGCGCAATTGCAACCAAACAGATGGCAAATACAGACAAGCAACAATATAAACTTGGCCAACAATACCAGCAAAAACAATGGCAAATAAAAAAAAACAACAAAAAAACAGCACAAAAATTGCACATTTTCCATAACCACCAATTATGAGGTAATGAGCTCAGCAAAGGCCTTTACAATATTTCATTACATTACGATGTTGTAGATGGCAATGTTGTTGTTGTTGTTGCAGTTGCTGGTTGCAATGAGTTGCACTTCCAACTTGTCAGGCGTTCATTTCAAATGAAGAGAAATCGTGGGATCGTTTAGTTTTTTTTGTTTTGGATTTTTGTTGTTATTAGGAAAATAAATAAATACATACACGTATGAACAATTTTCTAATACATTTTAATTAAGTTATGACTTATGGCCCATCTGGCATGAACATGCCAAGCCACGCATCATTACTCAAATCAAGACAAATTTATGTATTTATTATAAATACGTTTTTTTTTAGTTGAATTGAGTTGTGTGATAATGAATTTCATTAAACTTTGTGGAAAATAAGAAAATGTTAAGCCCTTTTGTTTCTGATTTGAAAACAATGGAATAAACAATAGTATGGGTCTGGGAGAAAATTATATGCCTTATGACAGCTTAATTGTAAATTGCAAATAATTACGGAAAAGCAAATTGTATGGAAGATAAAGAGGATAGTAAAAAAGAGGATCTGTTATGAACCGCAAAACAAAAACATAACATTTTTTATTAAAATAGCTTATTAACAAACTTCTGAACGGAATATCAGAATTTTGTTTTTAAGGAACTATTAGATCATACACCATTTAAACGCGATTTTCAAAATGTTGATTTTTTAAAATACTTTTTAAAGAGTATCAAAGTGTTGATGAAATAAAATGAATTTTTAAAAGTATGGATTTTGTTTTTATTGAACTTGTTAGAAATAAATTTTAAGGTCTATAAGATGGAAATGTTTTTTTTAATTGTTTCTAAGGTATGTATTTTTTCAAAGTACATTTTTATTTAAACAAGTGTCATATTTTTCAATTATGGAAAGCAACCAAACTCCAGTTGCGAGTTCAACTGGCAACGCAATTGAAATAAAACTTAACATTATGAAAATCAACTTTTCTCAGTTGCTGTCGATAATACTGTTTTGAAAATTCTACAACTAGAAATATTGTAAACAAACAAAAAAATGAATTAAATATTTCAGAAAAACTAATTATATGTGATGATAAGCTCAGTGGAACTATTTTTTGATGATGAAAATTATGTTCAAGGTGTGTCATTTATTAGAAGGTATTTAACAGATAAATCTATTAGAACTACCATCAGTTCTGTGTGTAGATGCTGGCGTTTAGAGAAATGTTCAATCAACTGCTCATATTAGCTTGAAAGACTACCAAAGGATATTGTGTACATAGATGAAGATTTAAACCCTGACCAAAAGCCTGGCGGTCAACAGAAATTCCTCCTCTCTTAAAAATGTGTGCAGCTCTGATGTTTTTGTGGAGGGAAGTTTTCAAAAGTCCCATAGCAATGACTTCAACCTTGGTATGGCTCAACCGACAATGTCGGTGGTTTTCGCCGAAGTTATCCGGCTAATAGAAGAAAAACTGTGTAAAATTTTGATTGTATCCAAATTAACGGAGGAGGAAAAAAGGAAGAATAAAACTTGTTTATTCGAAAAGTAAGTTCCAGGGTGTTGTCGGATGTATTGATGTACGTGTGTACATATCATGGACCCAAAAGAAGATGTTCGCCACTTTCTGCCATTCATTTGGAATGCGTGTTGGTGTACCATAGCAGTTAAGGTCTTCTGAAATGGCCTTCCACACATCATCGATAGTGGCTTTGGTTTGACCAAAAGTCCGCACGCCGCGTGCTACCTTTGGGTGAGCTTCCATCCGGGCAATAAGGACCTCAAATTGTTCTTTTGTAGTAATATAAACCATTATGGGAAGCCTATTAAGTTCAGTTATTATAAACAGCAACCAGAAATAAATGGTTGCCGAAAAATTCTATTTGAAGCAACTGTAGTTGACTGCAGTTGCCATCCATAATGCAAATTTGGCAAATGGCAACGCAACTAAACTATGGTTGCCATCCGTAATCGACCCATCAGTCTATGATTTGTTGAGGTCTTCGGACTTTATATAAGGTATATGTTTTTATCCAAAAAGGATTCGGATTTAATGTTGATCAAATCGGTTATTCAATTCGCTTCAAATTAAATTTACAAGTTTATGAAATATTGACCCTTTGTGGGGGAGGTACCAGAAGGAGTAGACCAATGGGTCCCATATTCTGACTTGATCTGGGCTTGGTAAGGATAATAGGTTGTGCAAAGTTTGGTTCAAATCGGACATTCCATTCGCCTGATGTTGGATTTATAAATGTAAAAAAATTTACCCATTGTGGGAAAGGTACCAGAAGTAGTGGGCCAATGGGTCTCATCTTTAAACTTGATCTAGGCTGGGTAAAGATAATAGGATGTGCAAAGTTTGGTTCAAATCGGATTGTCCGTTCGCATGACAGGACAATTTTGACAATTTTGTGGGGGAGGTACCAGAAGGAGTGGACTGATATTTCCCATTTTCGAACTTAAACTTAGTTTGGAGTAAAAAATCGGATGTAATCGGTTACTAGCTTCGGCGGTTATCGTGCGCACCAGCAAGCCAGACGGACGAACGTACGGACGGACATTTGTAAGTCGACTCCAAATAGTCTGAAACGGATTTGGTGCAAGGAAAGATGAGGTATAAAATCAATATTTTAATGAGACACAGACTTTTAGAGTCTATCAGAGCGTAGATTAAACAAATAAAGAGAATGTAGTTTTTTTAATAATAATAATATGGAAATATTAAAGTTGTAATTATTTATTTTTAACCGTATTTTCCAACCGAAGGTGCTGTAATTTGGTATTTCCGAATTCGGAGGACGATAAAGAAATTTGAAAAAAATCTGAGTGGGCAGAATTTTTTTTTTTTTTTTTTTTTGCAGAAAATGTTCAGCGTAGATCCAAGTTTCGGATACGCTTTAAATAGCCTTACCATCCTATTATTGGTATTTTGTAGGTTTTAGCCGGATATACCCCCAAAGGGTATAATGCCGCATTGCGGGAGAGTAAAAATAACATTTCATAACATTTTCAATGTGGATCCATTTGCGGGCATATTGTTGTTTTTATAAAAAAAAAACAACTATTTGTCTATTGCAACTTTAATAGTGTATTAATAAAAAAGCGAGAACTTTAATTGTTAAAATTTGGAACCGATTGGATTATTCGTTTTTGTGTTATCGTGCTCGCCATTCATAAAAAAAACTGAGAAAAACGTGTTTAAAGTTTGAGAAGCACATCTGCCGTCGTCTGATGCCGACACAATAGATCGGCTATATCTTCAAGGAATTTAAATTTTGAAGAGCCATTCTTGAATTATTGTAGGTTCGAATCAAATAGAAATCCAAAATTTAATTATTTGAACCCGAGAGTTAGGGAAGAACCCAGATCGACTTTTTTTCAAGGGTCAAGTTTTTAAAGTTATGGTGTAATGAATTGCTGGTACCACTAGAGTTCATTAAGCAAAAGGTCGTGAAAGACAGATACGCATCCCTAAGTTTAGTCTCCATGGAATTTATTATTAAACTTAATTTATAAAAATTTCGGATATCCATTAATCGATTGATTTTAAGAAATTGATCACCTAGTCAAAGTAGCCAAGGTTCTATTATGTGTTCTTATATGTATGTACCTCGCTACTGTTTATGATATCAAAAATTCAACCTAATTATTACAGTTTGTCAACTAAAACAAATGTTTAAATCATTGTATGCAACATCCACAAAAAACCCCAACAAACAAACATCATTAAAGTCTACACAGTCTAAACATCGTATGTAGGTGAGTGAGGTGATGATGAATGCATTGACCAAACGACCGACTTGCGAAGTTATGTCTATGCATGCATACAACAGATATTATGCGCTCTCTGTGCCAAAGCATAATTTAAACAACAACAAATGCAACAGCAACACAAAATTGTTGTCATTCATTGCGGCGACAAACAGCATTAGTTTTAATAGACTGCATTTAACCCCAGACAAAGCTAACCTCAATTGTCAAGAGATCATCTGGCTATTTACCTAAATACCATAAATACAAAACAAAAAATAAGACTGTGCTGAACTCTCCCACAAAAAAAGAAAGAAAAATATAAAATAAAAAATCTAAAGAAAAACGCACGATTTACTGAGATTTATGTTACGTTAATAAAGACGAGATATAAATCCCCCTTTCAACAAACTAAACGCCTAGATGTATGCAAGCCAATAGGCCAGCCAATGACTGTGCTCGCACACAAACACACACACACACTCTCAGGCTAAGTGTGCATGTAAAATTCTCATGTTTTTCTCATTATGAATAAATACGCATAAATTGGGCAAGGTGAAAATGTCAAAACATGGAAAAAATATGTGCTCTCCGACTTTGGTTGGCTGTCGGTATGTCTCTCACAACAAATACACGAGACGACAATCAACAGGGTTCTATGTCTGTATGTAGGTAAGCATATTTCTATGAATAATGAATGGATTTCCCAGGAGCAGTGAAATCCATGAAACCAGCCATTTGAAATGCAGGGAAATATACAAAACACGCATAAGGAGGAAAACATTTCGTATTTGATGTGCATGGAAAAATAGAAACAAAAACAAAGCGATGAGAAGAAGACGGAGACGAAATAAATATGAATTACTGAAATATGCAATGAATGAATGACATGTGACTGAGTATGTGTGTGTGTGTGTATGTAGAGTTGTTATGTTGTTGCTGACGACGTCTCATAGAGGGAAAAACAATCTTTAAAACACGTCGCAGAGTTTCCATGCTTGTCACGTAAATGCACTCAAAAGCCAAGTACCAGAACGTAATAACATAAAGGAAGCAACAAAATGCAACCAAAGAAACACATGACGGTGGAAAGGGGCGAATGGCTGGTAAACTGTGACAATAGGAAAGAAAACATCACAACATTATAAACAAATGCAAAACATACCGAACAACAAGAAGAAGAAGAACACAACTGATTTGTTGCAACAAAGTCAAGAGGAAGCAAAATAAAGTAGAAGTAGAAAGAAGAAGCCTAGAAATATTAAACAGCAACAATAACAACAACAAGAAAACACTCTTTTTTATTACACGTGAGTGCATAAATTATAATTATTACAACTTGAGTCGAGAGTAGTTTTTGTGACCTAATGTCACGATTTTTCTAAACTGATTCTTTTTTTCTTCGTCTTTTAATATTTTTCTCCGAGGGACTTTAATGAAGCCAAAGGCATATTAAAAAAATAGGGACAGTGGAAATTTTTGTTAAATTTGAGGGAATAAAATTAAAGGCATTTAAATATGGGGAGGTTTTATGGTTTTTGAAATTTGGATACGAAATTGATTGCAAAGAAGTATTACACAAATATTGGGAGTATTAAGCAAATATTTTAAAGAAGTTTAAAAATGAACTGAGCAAAAAGATTTTGGGGAGTGGAAAAGTCCTTAGTTGGGGTATCGAGTAGTCCAAACAAAAAACCCACAAAAAATTCGCCATACATCAAATTTTTTGAGTTATGGCGTGATGATTAGTTTGCTGTTAACTCAGAAGTTCATGAAGAACAATTAAAAAAGTGTAAGTCGGTGTTGCCGTCAGATACCCTCAGCCTATGGATTGCGGAGGTCTTCGGAATTACATAGATGTTTTATTACTCGCATTATATAAGGTATATGTCTTTATCAAAGATATTAAATCAGATAAAGATATCAAATTAAATTTACAAGTTTATAAAATATTGACCCTTTGTGGGGGAGGTAACAGAAGGAGGGGACCAATGGGTCCCTTCATCGGACTTGAACTGGGAATGGTAAAGATAATAGGTTGGGCAAAGTTTGGTTCAAATCGGACATTCCATTCCCCTGATATTGGATTTATAAATATTGACAATTATGAACCTTTGTGGGGGAGGTACCAGAAGGAGTGGACCAATGGGCTCCATCTTTAAACTTGATCTGGGCTTGGTAAAGATAATAGATTGTGCAAAGTTTGGTTCAAATCGGATATTCCATTCGCCTGATATTAGATTTATAAATATTGAATTTATAAATATTGAAAATTTCGACATTTGTGGGAAGTTAACAGAAAGAGTGGACTAATGGGTCTCATCTTCGGACTTGATCAAGGATTGGTAAAGATAATAGGTTGTGAAAAATTTTCTTCAAATCGGATATTTTTAAATATTGAAAATGTTGACCATTTCTGCAGGATGTACCAGAAGGAGGGGGCCAATGGGTTCCATCTTCAGACTTAGAGTAGAGATAACATAATGTGCAAAGTTTGTTTCAAAACGGACATTCCATTCGCCTGATTTTGGATTTATAAATATTGAAAATTTCGACCTTTTGTGGGGGAGGTAACAGAAGGAGTGGACTAATCGGTCCCATCTTCGGACTTGATCAAGGCTTGGTAAATATAATATGTTGTGCAAAATTTGCTTCAATCGCATAGTCCGCTCGCCTGATATTGGATTAATAAATATGGAAAATTTCTACCATTTGTGGGAGAGGTAACAGAAGGAGTAGACTAATCGGTCCCATCTTCGGACTTGATCAAGGCTTGTAAAAGATAATAGGTTGTGCAACATTTGCTTCAAATCGGACATTCCGTTCGCCTAATATTGGATTTTTAAATATTGAAAATTTCGACATTTGTGGGAAGTTAACAGAAAGAGTGGACTAATGGAACCCATCTTCGGACATGATCAAGGATTGGAAAAGATAATAGGTTGTGCAAAATTTGCTTCAAATCGCCTGATACTGGATTTATAAATATTGAAAATTTCGACCATTTGTGGGGGAGGTAACAGAAGGAAGGTGGACCAATGGGTCCCGTTTTCCAACTTAATCTAAGCTTGCTAATAGATAATAGGTTGCCAAAGTTTGCTTTAAATCTGATAGTCCGTCCGTAAAATTCATTACATTCTACACAACAATGTTGTCAGGGTATTATAGCTTTGTGCAGCCCCAAGAGTATACCGACCTTTACGCATACCAAGACCATATCTCGACTAGCTGAGTCGATCTAGACATGTGTGTCCGTCCGTCCGTCTGCCCATTATAATTTGCAAACACTATATAGGCCACAGTAATGGACCAATCTTTATGAAATTTTCTATGAAGGATGGGTTCTGTCCAATGAAGACCCCTATTGTAAAGATAGGTTGATATTTAGGGGATGAAATGGACCGATGCATCGTTCCAGAATCGCAAAAAAAATATTTTTTTTTGATAATTTTTCGTAGGCAGATCTGAGAATCAAAGTAAATCCAATACTAAATGACAGCAGATTCTGCAGCCAATGAAAAAAGTGATAAAAATTTCCAAAATACAGAATATTAGGGGGTACCCTTATATGGTGGCTATACCAGAACCTAGACCGATATATATCATTTGCAATACGAACCATTATAGATGTAATAGCAACGCCAGAGCAAAACTTCAAAGCTCTACCTCAAATATTGCGTGATTTCAACAAACTGGAAGGCGGACACGTATAAATCGACATAGAATTTTATTCTGATCAGAAATTTTATTCTGATTAGAATCGGAGTTTGAGTATAACTAAATATCTTTCAAACCTGCAGTTCATCTTGTTCTATGATATTTTTGTGAAGGATTATATCCTTTTTATTATTTCTTTTTCTTTATTGAACTTCTGAAAAAGAAAATTCAAACCTGTCCCACTGTACCTCCCGCAACCACACACTAACCGGCTATTAGAAGAAAACCAACCAACAAAAACAAACGCTAGCACTCAGAATATAAAATCAAAAAGCTTACCACGAATTTAAAAAAATAGTCATAAAAACACGCTGTTGCATACAAATTGTGAACTGTAAAATAAATAATAAATGGATATCAAAATGCAGCGAAGATATCTTTTCATGGAAAATTAAATTCAAACAGCAAAACAAAGCTACTGTTGATGACATCGATGGTCTGTTGAATAGTAGTAGGGATTTTTTCATAATTTTTCTTATCAGATTCCAAATAGATTGCAGGGCAATGGGGTTCCTCCAATCGATGAGCAACTAATGTGGTTATTAATATGCTTATTTGTTTTTGCGAACATCTCTCTGACATTTACATAAATGACAACAATTTGAATTTTTCGTCTTGTCATATCGTATCGTTTGTCATATTGTAAAAATTACAATTTGTCAATTAGTTAAACTATGTCGTATATGTCATAACTGACATTTCAGCTTTAAAGTGTAACTTCCACCTAATATCTTGACATTTAATCTGTCAAGATTTTCTGATAATAATTTTGTAACCGTTTTGTGTATAAATCAAAATTTAAACATCGACTGACAACAAGTGTGAACAACAAATTATCTGTCACATAAATTGTATTTGTTTAATGAGTGTTTTCGTTGTTGTTGCTGCTGTTTGTTGGCACTTAAAATATTTAAATTGTGTTTAACTAATATGGCAATTATTTTTTAACGATTAATTATCTCGAAACTGGTTATAATAGGTTTTAATTTATTTATTTTTTGTTAAAAATGTGTCATTTAAATGCCATAGGCTTGGTTTTTAAATATACGAGGTGATGAAGATAATGGATTTTTTTTTTTCAAATTATTTTTTAAATATGTGAAAACGTTTCTCGGAGATTAGGGTAAGCGTATTGGAAATGCGACATTTTTAAAATAATGAAAATTAAGTTAATTAATATTTCCTTAGCTAATAAACCTTTTTTATCGCTTTTATCGTTATTTATTGCAACATCGCGAAAAACGCCATTGATAGTTACACACTACAACATTTATTTACTATTTTAAATTTTATTACAGTTCTTAAATATAAGGCCTTTTGAGTAAGGATCGTAAGATCAAAAGTACGATGAACACTTACGAATTTCTATTTCTATTCTTGTCTTTGGGAGCTCTATCAAAAATATTGTGAGCCCCATTTTTCAACCATATTTAGAGATCAAAAAATCTAGTCTTGTTTAATGCGGTTCAATATAATAAGTAAAAAAATAATGCATGACTCGAAATAAAAGGAGGATATACTTTTTTCGTTCGATTTGACTTAGGACATGTCGCCTCAAAATAACCTGAAATAGCCACAATCAAATATGTAAAGCATTTTCTTCATGAACTTTAGAGTTATCACAAAAAAAAATCTCTACATAATCCATAAACTTGGCGTATGGCGAATTGTCCTTTAGGTTCTTAATATGCTCGCTAAGGGTTTTTCTCCTTATAATTTTCCACCCTCCCAAAATTTTTTGCACATTGTTATTGAACATCGTTAGTACAAGGGTTGATATTTATATTTCTCAAGGATCTGGGAATAATGTCAACTGAGTTCTTAGGTTTTTTTACTGTAGGTGAACTGTTATACGGTATAATGTATATGAAATTTGTTATTACGTTTGCAACACCTCGATATATCCACCGGAAACCCCACTATGTATATATTCTTGATCTGAATAAAAATCTATGTCGATTTACGCATGTCGTCTGTTTGTTGAAATCGCGATAGAAATCGCAATATTTAAGATGAAAATTTCCGCAGACATTGCTCCTAGTATGATTGGTACTACAAATGACACATATCGGTCCACTTTTTGGTGTAGCCCCCATATAACGATACCCCCTAATATTTGGTATTTTGGGGATTTTGAACACGTTTTTCTATAGATTTGACTGTAATTTGACATTTTGGGTTCTCATGGTATAGCAAATCTCCATACCAAAAATTAATATTGACCCAAGTTTCAGGGTAGCCCCCATATAACGGTAATCCCCAATACTCGGTATTTTGGCTGTGGTTTGGTACTGGCTGTGGTATTGGTATTTTGGATTCTCATTGTACAGCAAATCTCCATACCAAAAATTATTAATATTGACCAATGTTTCAGTGTAGCCTCCATAAAAGCGGTAATCCCCTACACCCTGTATTTTGGAGATTTTAAATAGGTTTTCCAACCGTATTGGCTGTAATTTGGTATTTTGGGTTATCATTGTTGAGATTTAGGGCAGTTTTCTCATTGTATAGGACATTTCCGCCCTAAAAAATTTATTATTGACCCATTTTTAATGGTAGCTCCCATATAATTTGTATTTTGGATTCTCATAGCGGTATTCCCACATCTTCGCCCGAAAAATTATTAATATTGACCATTGTCGGTATTTTGAGAATTTTGGACATGTTTTTTAATTAAACTGCCTTTAATTTGGTATTTTGTATTCTCATTGGCTGTAAAATCTCACTACCAGAAAATATCTATATTGATCTCCGTTTTATTATAGCCCCATATAACCTAAGCCCCTGTATTGGATATTTTGAGAATTTCAATTATCTTTTTCTCATGTATTTTTCGGTATGTTCAGGGTCCTATCAAAGCATAAGTTTGCTTCCAGGAACCCTATTAATTTTAGATATTTTGATTGCCATCCTCATGGTGGAGGGGAGTGCGAACATAGCATCCTTTTTTTTGTTCTATTTTCGGAATTCTCATAGTTTTCCAACACCGCCACTCTTGATATTCAAATAATAATTCAATATTTTTAAATAAATAATCAAATTCCTATTTCATAATGATGATTACACGACCTTATCCTTTTGATGACATTGATTGCCATATGTCTTCTAGAATCCTTTGAATCGTCGCCGGGCTTTTGGCTCAGACCTTTTCGTTTATGTCGCCTCAAAGGAATAAGAACACAAGGTGTAAATTCACAACATATTGGTGACCAATTGTGACTAACTTTTAAGGAGATACGTTCGTATTTTTTCTATGAAAGCACTTTATATTTTGGTAGCCTATAGTGTTGTAAAGTTGTAGTCTACAAAATATATTCGTTTTACTTCTTTAACATATCTCGATGTTAATAAAAATATTATTCCTACCCCCAATATTTATTGCTTGCAATCATATCAAGGAAAAATTGAATTCATTGAAAACCCAACTACCCGAAAAAAACATGGCACACGAACATTGACAATCTCATTGAAGTGCACTTCAGTAATTATCTGTATGTCGTTTTTTTGCCATTTTTATTGTGGCAGACAAGAAAACTAAAATTCATGTATTTTTTCATGTTTAAATGAAGTAAATTTTGAGATTCGGCTGTTTTGCCAATTGAAGCAAAAAAATAAACACAACACTCAAAATAAAATCAACAGAAATGTGTTAATTCCATGTTGCGTGCTTCAATACACTTCAACTCAAAAAAATGTTGTTTGTATGAATGTTTACGTTTTTTTCTGGTGTGTGTGTAACATTACCTTAGTCCCCACTATACAAATATAAACCGACTGTCAGAAATGAAAACATTATTACATTATTTTTTCGTAGTTTTCAGTTTTTTTTTATTCCTTCCCATTCGAATTAAACTATTCGTTCACATGTAAACTTCATTTCATTTTATGCCTCCCATTTGATTATTTTAGGTATGAACGGTGGACTTCTTGTTATGTTTTGATTTTTTGCGGGCAATCGTATAAACATTGCATAAAAACGCTTGTTGTTTTGCGAAATTTATGTAAATTTCCTATTACTAAATACTGCTACTCCAAAAAACCAAAAACAAACAGACCTTCAATGTGAATTTGCCGGACAGATTTCATAATGAGCAATAATGACGTTTTATTTTGGAGAATCATGCAAATGTCATTTAGTGTGTAGTTATTGTTAATAATGATCAAGCAACGAGTCATGAAAGTCTGGACAACAAGGTTTGGTATTTATCTTTCAGGACTTGGAAAAAAATTAATACATATCAGTCTACTTGTAACTAGATACGCGATCCCATTCGGACAAATTTTGAGCCTATTGGGCTATATCTTAATTTGAACCGATTAAAAAACATAAACACAATACACCCATTCTTGTGGTTCACACACAATATCGAAAACACTAAGGAAATAATTCTAACTTGTTTCTACAAAACTGTATTCAAATGAATTTGAGTGAATTACTACTATGCATTTCGAAATTTAAATTTTTTCTTAAGCTATATCCACAAACCGAACCCAAACCTCACCTGAATATTTTTTGTTTTTAATATGGACTTTAAAAACGTATAATAAATTATAAAACTTTTTTTTTCAAAATTCTATGAAATTATTTTTTTTGTATTATAGAGTATATTTATTTTATACTAAATTTTGAAACATTACATGCATTTTAAAATTTACACCGACCTTTCGATTCTTCTTTACAGAAACCTCATAGAACTAATGTCCCCCCACCTGAAACAAAATTCTTATTCTTAACAAGCATTGCATACTTGTTGCTACTTTTATCGTTATTCTTGTTGTCGTGAAAAAGAACTGCTCCAACAAATTATCCAAAATGCTGACATTAACTGCTTTCCATCCATGATATTGATCTATTTCTCAGAATCATTGGCTAAGTGAAATTAACATTTGTCGTACGACGACGAAACCATATATCATGAAATGAAATCATAACGAAAATAATAATTTCTCTTGGCCCAAAATGAAAAACAAACAAACGGACAGACAGACCGACCAATGACCACAACATATAAACCAACAAACGACAACCAACCGATCGACCATACAACCAACCAGCATTGCAACTGCAACACTGAACTATAACCATAAATTTTCCAACGAAAACGAATTAAAGTCACGTTTTATGGTTAGGGCGCGCGTGCCCATATTGAGAAGCTATGAAAATAAAAAAAAAATATTGGCTATTGATGGTAGAAATTTTCTTTCTCCATACACACACACAAACACCCAGCTACACATTTGACAACCGGAGGCCACAAATGAAATGTGCAACCGCAACAATGTTGGCACAATTCTTTAAAAACATATTTTCGTACATAGGGAATATCCAATAACCATTGAAACCTACTATGGGGGCCTGACTGATGTTTGGTGCGGAACCACATGAACCCACAACTAACACGGTGGCCCACATTGGCTGACTGGCTGGCTGGCTGGCAACCAAAACAAAACAAAGCAACTCAATGAGATCGCCACACTGATTATCTTGGCTGGCAAATCTGCATGGAGCAGAAATGAAGTGGTGAAATGAAATGAATTGAGCTCAAAGCCACACAACTTGGCCAAGTCAGCCCACCACCAATCGAATAGCCATGAATGTTGTTCTTGTTTTTCTTTTTGTTTAAATAAAACAGAAAAAATTGAAAACATGTAAATTGTTGTAATGGCAAAATATTATGCAGTTGTTTATTTTGCATATTAAGTTATAATTACATCTCAAGAGAGAGGGAGAGGGAGGGGATTCTTAGTCATTGTAATGGACATATAGATGTCCATTTTGGAGGAAGGAGTTTAACATGGTCTTGTCATGTTAACATTTTTGTTTTTTTAATATTTTTTAAATACAAGAATGTTATATCATTGAATGGGGTATATTTATAATTTAATTATAGCTTTGCCTCATTTCATTTGAATATTTAGTTAATAATCATTGTCCGCATATGTCCGTCTATCAAATGTTATTAACATATTCATTTGATAACTAACAACATTATTTAGTTGTTGCAATTCGTGTGTTTAATGTTTTTTTTCATTTAACTGCATGTGATATTTAAAAAAAAAATTAAAACTTAAAATAATATTGGGGGTTGGAAAAATACATACGCCAACAAGTAACCAGTAAGGAAAGTAGTAAAGTCGGACTGGGCCGACTACATGATACCCTTCACCACTATATGTTTATATGTATCCTAACAATTTCATGTCATGTCAACCTATTCTACATTTAATTTCAATCAGATTTAAGGAAATCGATTTATAGCAAACATGATACACGCGATTCAGTATGCCGCACTGTTAAAAATATAATCTCAATCAGACACCCGTTCGAAATATATATGGTACGTTGTGCAAAATTTCGTGTCAATCGGACAAACAATTTAATACGCTATGCCAAATATGGTGGAAATCGAAAGATATATAGGGATTTTGGTGCAACATTTACATTAAATCGGACGAGGTTCATCATCAGCCATTATCATTCATCATTCTAGACTTAATTTAATACGCCATGCAAATTTCGTGAAATTGAAAGATATATAGGGGATTTGGTACTCCATTTATATTAAATTGGACGAAAATATTTATGGGAGCTATATTTAAATCTGACCATATACTACTACAAAGAATTTGGTTGAAAAACGCGTTCAAAAACCCCAAAATACCGAAAATTGGGGGGTACCCTTATATGGGGGCTACCCGAAAAATGGACCTATATTTATAATTTATAGTGGAGAGATTTGCTACCTTATAAGAACTCGACGTACTAAATTACAGTCAATTCGGTCGAAAAATACGATCAGAACCCCCAAAATACCAACAATTTGGGGGTACCGTTATATGGGGACTACCAGAAAAACTAGACCTATATTTATAATTTTTAGTGGAGTAATTTGGTACCCAATAATAACCCAATGTACAAACTTTCAGAGAATTCAGTTATAAAACGAGCCCAAGAACCCCAAAATACCGAAAATTGGGGGTACCCTTATATGGGGGCTATCCCAAAAAATGGACCTATATTTATAATTTTTAGTAGGGAGATTTGCTACCTAATAAGAACTCAATGTACCATATTTAAGCGAATTCGGTCGAAAACTGCGATCAAAACCCCCAAAATACCCCCAAAATTGGGGGCACCCTTAAATTGGAGCTATCCGAAAATATGGACCCATATTTATAATTTTTAGTGAAGAGATTTGCTACCCAATAAGAACTCAAAGTACCAAATTTTAGAGAATTGAGTCAAAAAACGCGATCAAGAACCTCAAAATACCGAAAATTGGGGGGTACCCTTATATGGGTGCTATGCCTAGACGTGGACCGATTTTCTCCAATTTCAAAAGGGTTCGTTCTTGGGCCAATTAAGTGACCTGTGCCAAATTTCATCCAAATCGAATCATAAATGCGACCTGCATTTTGTTAACAAAAATACATGGACGGACGGACAGACGGTCATGCGTAAATCGACTCAGAAAGTGATTCTATGCATATTCTCAAAAGGAACCATGGGTCTATCTCGATTATTTTTGTCTGTTACAAACATATGCATAAAAACATAATACCCTGTACCACAGTGTGGTGAAGGGTATAAAAACGTCGATAAGTTCGACAGGTCAAAACTTGAGATGGAAATTGGAAGATTTTTCTACAAAATGGGAGTGCAAATTTTGGTTACAAAATACCGTGCCCAACATACCGAAATTAGGGAGATATCATTATTTGGGGGCTATCCTAAAAAGGGGACCAATATTAAACGGGATTTACATTAGAACTTTTTACCGGGTTAACCTACTCTATGAGGATATATTTGGCATGTTCACAATGGAATTGACAATTGAAACCCACTGGGTTAACGAAATCCGGTACAATGTAAACGTACTATTAATGATTTTTATTTGTCATTCTGTTTGCAACACCTCGAAATATTCACCGTATACTCCACAAAGTATATATATATATTCTTGATCTGTATAAAATTCTATGTCGATTTACGAATTTCGTCTGCCGGTCTGTTGAAATTACGATTAAGATTGCCATATTTGCACAGACATTGTTTAAAATTTAGATATATATGTAATTTCGATCGATTTTATAATAGTGTATCTCAGTCCCAATATTCATCCAATTAAGATGAAAATTTGTACAGCTTACCAAATTGAGGCTAGTATTACGTGCAAAAAGTTTAGTCGAAATCAAGATATAGATATAGCTAACATATATATATATATATATATATATATATCGATTGGATTTCAATGGTACACCAAACTTTCCTGATTTGTCCGATTGAGACAAAATTTTGCATAACGTATTGGATTAACTTTAGAATGACATGTGGTAAGTTTTGTTGAAATCGGTTCTAATTTGGATATAGCTCCCAGATATATTTTCGTCCCATTTCATGCAAATTGTGCACAAAGTAGCCAACGTTTTTCCAATTGGTATAAACATTTTGCACAGCATACTGTCCGCGGTATAGCGAATGACTTGTGTCAAGTTTGTTTTGTATAGATATCCCAACTCTGAAGTCGGTTCATATATAAGTCGTCTATTTTTAAAGATTTGGGTTTGATTTGTTTCAAAAATATTGTTAAGTGGAATTAATTTTGTTAGTGCTTGGTATCCTTACACAAGATCAAATACATATATAACGTAATATGATTTGTAAACTTTTCTAGAAAACCGAGATTTGTATCAGAACCACTTTCAAAATTAATGACTCATATAGAAGGGTCCATAAAAAGTGCCCGATCTGCATACAATCTAAATCGTAACAATTAAAATATGCGCCTTTTCCGCAGTGGTTATTAAAACAATAATAGTTAAATGTTTTGGACCTGAAGAAATTTATAAATATTAAATAAAAATGTCTTTGGAACTCTAATACCTGTCATTCTAATTTTAGGGAAACACCTAAATTTTGGACGACTTTCCATTAATATGGCCGTTCCTTGCCGTTACTATTTTTAGAAGCAAAAACTGTTTATTTGTCTTTCTTCTATCACGCATTATAAATCATATTTTGTGGTCATTAAGTAAATAGAAGTTAACAAAAAAAAAAAAAAAAAAAAAAATCGGAGTTCAAAATCAAACAAAAAATCGGCAGCAAGGTCGGTCATTTATTTTGATGGCAAACAGCAACAATAAGCAGTGCCATAAGTTTGTGTACAGACGAGCGACCATTAAATGATCGTTTTTTAGATATTTAAACAGGCCCAACAACATTCATCAAAGTAACCCCAGTGTTTGGCTTTTTGGCAGCAGTTAAAACTCCAAAATTGAGCCGGTAAAGTGGCGTTAATGTTTCGTCAAATAAATGTCTTGAAAACGGAGAAAAACAAAAACCAAGGCAGACACACTTGCTATCATTGGGTATGATAGCGGCGCAGGCAGGCTTACTCTTGCTTGGCAGTTTGCAGATTTTTCTGTCTGTAGGCCAATGTTTAAAATCACTCACAAACACATCAAGCTTTAATAACAAATCTAATAAAAATAATTTTTAAATTCAATTTAAATATGGCTTTTAATTTTTTCTTCTTCTTCTTCATTAAACATCATAAAATCTTCTTAAATAAAAATATGAAAATATTTACAAATTTGTTTGTTTGACTTACCATCTCATCGAGACTCTTCAAATCGTTTGTAATAATTTGTGGTTGTGGGCCGTACATTAACATGGGACCTTGATCGTCATCATCTTCATTTTCACTGTCACTATCGTCGAAAATGTCAGTTTCGGTACCGACAGTTTCAGTTCCCACGCCAAATTCAGTTTGTGTACCATCACATTCGGTTTGGGTGCCACAGCCAATGCCGTTGGCTTTATTGTCGGCGGCAATCTCTCGATCAATTTGTCGTTCCATTTGTACCAACATTGGAGCTAACATACCTGTTGTGATGGGGATGAACGAAAAAATAAAGACAAAAGAGCAGGAATTAGTTAATGTGTAGGGGATTTAAAGGGGGAAAAGGATTAATATTGAGATTGATAAATTTGACACCTTAAAAGGAAGGTGTTGTTTGGGGTTGAAAGGGAAATTATTTACATTTTATTCAGACAAGGGTTACGAGTAATGACCAAAAATTTTAAGAACGAATTCTTCAAATTTCATTCATTCTTCAATTTTTTTTTGTCATTACTAGATACCTTTTTCTGAATAAAATGTAATAAATATCCCTCTAATTTGGTATTTTAAATGAAATCACTTCAAAAATACTTCATCAGATTTACTTCGAAAAACATTTTGACATACAACACCGATTTTAAAATGTTGAAATTAAAAATCTACAACAACATGTTGATCCTTCGTAATGATACAGAATATATAAATAAAATTTCGGTAATAAGTTTGGAATTTTAAATACAAATAAAATAATGTTAAATTTAAATAGAATAGAATTTCTCAAAAAACTTCGAAGAATAACCTAGAGATTCATAAAAACAACTGGTTGTTGTGGTTTGGAAGTCGAAGGATTCCCACACATCAATTTGTGGATTGGCCATGAAAAGCGCGTGATATCGCATCCCTGAACATTATCCTGTATATGACGTCTATTCACTATGAGATCGATAAGGATATCGATTATAAATGTTCATAACTTATGGGCGCCATCTATACTTCATTTTATATTTTGATGTGTACCTACATTGTTAGTGCCTACTTTAGGGCATTAGAAACTAAGGTAGAATTAGTTCTGATCATAAAGTCATATCAATCAGCTGATCGAACCAAACATATGGAAATTAATGTATTCGAGTTTACAGAATATTGAATCGCAATGATCCAATAATCATGATGATAATGACTTATTGTAAGGAATGTCTTATATCCTTTAGAGGAAATTGGTACCACCTATATTTCACTTTCTATATTATTACTTATTTAAATAATGTATAAATAGTGCATTCTTAAGCTTAAAGCCTCAAAACTGCTTATAGAAATGTAATTTTTCATAGAATTATCAGTACTTTCTTCAGTTCTATAGTTCATCTTGTGTTAAGTGGCTTATGAATGGAGTATACTTTTGGGTGCTTTGGGTACAAAAACTACTCATTATTTTATTTCTCAATTGGTTTATTTTTTTGTCACCGAAAAAGTAAATCTCGACGATCCAGATTAATTCACCCTTCTATGAGGTATTACGTAACACCTTTAGACGAAATGAGTGCCATCTATACTTCATTTTCTATTTCGTTATTTATTATTCTACTTATAGAATTTTAATTTATCCTAGATGAATTTTAATTTTTTCAGATTAATTAAAAATAGTGTATACATTTAGGTTTGGTGAATGTTTTAAATTCCAATGTCCGGACAATTGCAAAATATTTTCATAAATTTTTCGCCACAGGATTATACTTTCATATTAAATAAATACGAACTATACAATATTGTACTTTATTTAAATTGTTTGTGAATAGTGTATCCTTTTGGGGTCTGTGTCAAGGTTGTTTTAACATTTTGCTTCACAGTTCCAATTTAATTTGCGTTTTGTTGCATTAGCTTATACAATAACTTAGACACCAATGACCCTGACGATATTGTTTGTAACTTCTATAAGAGTACGTAGCTTCTGCCAATTAAATTAGCGACATCTATACATCACACTATATTTGTTATATTTCAGTAACATTAATTACGAATAGTGCATAATTTTGTGTGCAAATCGATCCAAGGATTAATAACACATTTTCTGCATGTTTAAATTGTCGGGTTAGATTTGTCATCGATGTAGGATCAATGACCGATCTTATCATCCGATAAGATCATATCAGTAAATGACTGTGCTACGCAACTAAATTGAAGTAGAGATGGCGTTAATGGCATTAATCTTTACATGGATAACTGCTGTTTTAAAGTTTGTCCGTTGGTAATATTTTCAATTTTGTCCTATTATTTTAGGTAAATATTTTTTCAGTAGTGTTGGCGGTTTATTTGGGATACCATTTGTATTTGTTTTTGCAAAATAGTCAGGCTGAATCCCAGTTTGTTGTTTTTATAAAAAACAACTATTTATTAGTGGGGAATATATGGCATTGTTTGCGAGGGGTAAGGCAGGGAAGACTATAGTTTCGGATCTCGCCACTGATCCTCATCAGATCCCTTAGTTTTATTTTATTTTTTATAAATTAGTTTACGTTGAAAAGGGGGATGGTTTAGACCACCACATACCTAATATTGGGATATACATCTAAGCCTGTAAGTGGCTGTTATGCGCTCTAGAGAAGGAAGAAAGTTAAAAGTCATCTTCTGTCCGATTTAGTTTAATTTAATTTTGGAATGATTTTTAAATATGAAGTATATATTGTGTTCCTTTTATATTGCGAAAAATAAAAATATATATTTACAATTATAAGACAACCCTTAAATTATGCAGCTATTATTTAAATAGTTAACATTCAATTTCAAGATGTCAAGATGACAACCATTGAAATATAGATGGCGTTCTTATAACAAATATTAGCTTATCCGGAAACTCTGTACCAATTTTGTGTTAGGGTGGATTTTAGAGTTGCATTCAGTTGACAATTATTAGCTTCTTTTTATCATAAATTTGTATTTATCTTTTTTAAATTTTTATATTTATATCTAAATCGAAGGATAAAACGAACCTGAAAGAACACATGTATTATTTTATTTCAAATAAATATAGACTACTACATAACGATAAATTGAGTTTGTTAAAACAAATATTATGCGAAAATTCTGTAGATCTACTACTTCTCTAGGGCCTACTTCTCTAGGGCTGATTTAAGAATTAAAAAGTTGAAAATGTTCAGCCTCTTACTATAAATTTGTATGTAAGTATGGAAGAGACAACTCGTTTTATGATTTCTTATAGATTT
The DNA here is from genome assembly GCF_032173495.1 of Musca vetustissima. Taxonomy (NCBI): domain Eukaryota; kingdom Metazoa; phylum Arthropoda; class Insecta; order Diptera; family Muscidae; genus Musca; species Musca vetustissima. The sequence continues at coordinate 385,531 of NW_026889093.1, forward strand.
TTTTCTTTCGTAGCTCAGCTTCATTCACTAAATTCCTGCAGTTGTAGGACAAACCTAAAAGTATGCATTATAATATAAATATTAAGTTTATACTACCACTAAAATATAGATGGAGGTAATTATAATATATAGTAGCTTATTTGAAAACTCCAAAGTTATTTTAAATCATGTTCGTCTTTTGAAATAACGAAAGAACTTGCAAGATTTAGGAGAGAACATTCAAAATTTTCACATTCAATACTACTACTCCTAGGATGGTATTTAAAATAGGATACATCGTTCGATGTTTTGGTATAGATGCAATATAAATATAACTCCCTTCGGTATTATAGGAAGTTTAAGTTTTAGATTCTCATTGGGAAAAATGTCCCTCTACAAAAAAAAATCATTATTGGCCCAAGTTACTCACTATTTTGGGCGTATTTTTAACCGAATATGTTTATAATCATTCTCATAATAAATCTCCCTACCAATATAAATATCATATAAAGCTCTAATCCCTTTATAGATATTCGGATGGTCCTAGGATCTAGTGACTAAATTTTAGCTTTACGACGTGGTCATTCGAGGACTTCGGTGGGTAAACAATGTCTTCACAAAACATTTGCAATATAAGTGCATGTGTAATATCCGGTATGTTCAAAGTCTTAGCATAATTTGCCAACATGAGTGTTTGTAGTTTATTTGAATTTCATATTTTGTGGGAATACATCTCAGCATCGGAAATTTCCTTCTCAAGGTTTATATCAATAAGATTTTTATTTGACTTACCAAATTTCGCTCCTCTCCGGGCAACTTCTAAAAGGCATAAAATGACATGTTTTTCGTTTTTTCTCATAATGAGGTCGTCTGTTTCGAATAAGAGGCACTCTATAATTTTAAGGCTTTTTCTGAAATGACAAAGTAAAAAAAAACATTATATCAACAAATAATAAAAATAACACAATAACAATGTATTCTTATCATCAAATAAATCTTACAAAAATATAATAATATTCAAGACAAACAAACAAAGAATTCGATGAATGAATGAAAAAAGTCTCAAATGAAAAGTGCAAAGAGATTTGTTTATCCCTCCAAAACAAAGATGGAAAGATGCAGATACGATTGTAAATCTTTGTGGTTTATTATTACAATTATACATTTATTGCTGTTGGTGTTGTTGTTGTAGTTTTTCTTATGGAAGGTGTTGTTATGGTTGATGTTAAGGAAGGTCTGGATGGATTTCATTTTCTTTGGGTTGTGTGGTATACGATATGATGATGTCTTTCTATGATTATCTGTCTGCTCATCAAATGGATCTCTCTAAGCATTCCTTTTCCTGGCTGCATGTCTTTCAACGCAACTGTCTGTCGGTCTGCCTGTTGCCTTGGAGTTTATTCATCCATTCATTGACTCATTATTAGTTTTGGACGCACATCAAAGAGAATCTATCCCTCGTCTGTCTGTGTGTCTGTCTGTCGGTGGTGTGTGTGATGCATTTATTATTTAACATTAATTTGCTGTGAATGAATTTTACGCGGATACGGTTTAATTTTGTTGATCTAAATTTAATTGAAATAGTTTTCAAGTTGTTGTTTTTGGGTTCTTTCGCTTTTCATTCTTCAAAGTGTATGGCAGTTCATTGGTGTTATTTTTTGTTTTGCTCTAATCTTATGAAATTGTTGTTGTGGATTATATTTGTTGTGTTTTTTATTTCATAGTTCTCTAAGTACTTTTTCATTTCGTTCTGCTTTCATTTTGTGGTTAGCTGGCAGAGTGGCTAGCAATCTAGCTGTTTGGCTGGCTGACTGTCTGTCTCTGTGTTAGCTTTGAATTCTATTGCCAAGAATTTTCTATTTTGTTTAATTCTAGTTGAAAGTGCAATGATCGGCAGGAATGCTTCCGAATTTTTTTTTTCAATGTGATTTCATGTGTGTGTGAAGTAAATGAAATGTCTTTAGTTTTGGCAAATTAACATAATTTAGTGGAGAATGTAAGGAAGATTTTAAAATGATTTTGGATTACAGGTACGAATAGAAGGGCAATCAGCAGATTTAAAAGAATTTTGGAATATACATAGAAATTATTAAAAAATATCGAATTATTAAGATCCTCAGCGTACATGTGGATACACGTAAGAAAATTTAGTTGCGGTATGAATTAGATTAACAAATTGATCTTCTGTTAATTTTGCCTACAATTTTAATCTTTTTATGTGAAAAATTTTTAATTTTTTTTGAATTTTTTTTATTATTTTATGCTTAATAAAAAATATAGAAATAATTTAAGAGGACCCACATTCCTCGATTTCCAAAAATGTAATATTGTTTTTTGATTTAATTTGAGCCTACACTAATTCGGTTTCGGGTTCCCCTTATTGTTTCTCTGTATTGTATTGTCCGATTTTTAAATTAGAATATATAAAATGCATTTGTAAAGTTCAGTTGTTTTATAAATCAATCGTATTTTATATCGCACCTAATTCTTCGATTACTAAATAAAACCCCATTAACGTTTCCTATGCGAACGTTGGTGTGAAATAAAAATATTTATGTTTGTTTTTCGAACAATAGAACTAATTGATATTTTGTAATATAAAATTTGATCATGGCTAATATAGGGCCTAAAAGAAATGTTTATATTATTGTGGAATAACGCAATATAAAGGTATGGGAAAATAAAAAAGAGATATGTTAGTATTTTAGATTTGTCTAATTACTCAAAGTAATAGTTCAGTAGAAAGAGATTCGGGGTGTGTTTTATAATTTAATTTTTTTTTAAATTATTTTTTAATAGCGCCTAAAATATATACTTCAATATTTATAACTACTTAAAAATTCAAAAATTAACATTAGGGATTTTTTTAAACGTAGTAGTTCTTTCTGAGAAATTATTTAAGTTGAGGTATATATGAATTATATATCTCCGAATCCCTTAAGAAAAATTGGTAGCACTTCCCAATTCCAGTTACTAGCTAAATACATAAAAACATAGACAGCGACTCCTTAATATGTCAATAAAGTTTTTTTTTGGTATGAAGCTCTTTAGGACAGATTTCCGGATCAACTCAAACCAAAGACATAAAAGTATAAAGATACGTTGTTATGATATCATAACAACAGAGCAAACAATATTAAACGTTTTAAGGGCTATATCTCAAGCTTATAAAATAAAAACATTTATTTTGAGTGCAGATCTCTGATTTAATTTACATTTTATACGCACATTATCGCGTATTGGTGGTTTTATTCTTAACATGCCTCTGTTATACCTGATACCCCTGGTTATTTTTTTATAAACTATTTTGTCAAAATGTATTTTGTCGAGTCTTTACGGTTTGTATGTCTTTGCTCAAACCCTTTAAACTACAATTTTATCAGTAGGTCTATTCTGTAACATTTAACAACATTCGATATTGTTTAAATTTCTTTTGTTATTGTAAAAACAATAAAACAAACAAATGAAATTGTTGTAAAATAGACAATATCGAATTTGTTAAAAAGTTACAGACTACAGGGGCAGGAATAGTGTTTTCTATTCATGAATTCAAAATTATATACTCAATGTTATACAATTTGTAATGTAGATGCCGGATCCGTAACAATACTAAAATATCGTTTTGCATATTTCTACGTTCGCTTTTTGGAAGTTTCAAGACAATTCTAGCCTCAAACCTGTATAACATATTCATCAGCCACTTATTACCTTATTATTTTATCAATGGTCACCTGTATTTGCATAAACAGCCTAAATGGCGCCCAACGGTATACATTGTGTTAATACACAACAACAAAATTATTAAAATTGAAGTGTAGATGACAATCCGTGCTGTTCCGAAAGGAACTAGTTCAAAGGAATTATTCCGCAAAATGAACGATCGGTACTAAGTCAGATGTGTTCGTTCATCTGTTTCGGGTTCCTTTTGATCCAATCGTTCAACTAGATCTTGCTGAATGAACTATTCATTGGCCGAATAACCGACGTGTACCAATGAACGCAATGAAATATAGAACTGACTGAATGACCTAATTCATTTTGCGGATCGAATTGAAAAATATCGTGTCGTTTCAGAAACGAGATTGTTGTTGTTGTCCACCTAATAAAAAAAAAATTTCATTTGTATTCGGATAATTCAGTTAGAAACTGAAATGTCGATCTTAGAGACATTGGGTACATAGTTTCTCGGTCGAATCGATGTACAGCTATGTTTACAGAATCAGAATTATCAGAAAATTTGTATTTCAGGTCATGTTTATAGAAAAACATTTTTAAACATTTTTCGAAAAATATCAAACTAAGTAGGGATCCCAAAATTTCGAGTTCATTGTTCGTAAACTTCCTTCTAGAACGCTATACAAAAAATTTCTATTTGAAACTAATAATGCAGGCCTATGTAGAGCTATTGCCCCGTAATAAATTTTCATTCTAATTGACATATCTTGGATCTGAAAAATGTCAAAAAAAACCTATATCCACGTTAGGATATAGCCTCCATATTTGATGAACGGAATATGTATCAATGAGAAAAGAATTTCGACCGAAATAGCCACGATTATGCTGCAGCATGCAGCTAAATGACACATTGGTCTTTCTTAATTTAAAGAAATTATTTAAAGTATATATATTTGTGTAGGCTAATTGTTATAAATTTATTTATTATTGTCCTGTAACAGTAATCAACAAGTAATAAAAGTTCGGGATCGTATAACACGTATAAAAATAAAACTAGGTGGTAGTGCTTCAAAATCAACTTAACAATAAACCAGTAGTTTGCATGCACTGTTATTTTTACTCAGTCAAATATTCACAGTATTAAATTTGGATATTTTTTTTTTATTTTTTTTCGATAATAATAATTCTAATATAAATTGAATCAGTTCCATATTTTTAAAACATTAAAATATTTTTTAAATATAATTTGCTATAATTTTTAAATATTTCTCAGAACTAACCTGCACCATGTTATGAAATTTGATACATTATCACGGGCAAAGAATGTACCGCTTTTAGCTCCAACCAAATAGTGTACATTGCCCATGGCCAATATTGGCCCAGCCGAGCCTGAAGTTATTGAACGCGTCATTGATTTGTTGCGTGCCTGACGTCGAGCCAAATAATCCTCAGCTGCTTGGCGTACATAGTTAGCGTGCTGCAAAGGCAAAGAGAAACAACAACAAAATGAAAAATGTAAACAACATTTCAAGAATCAACAACAAGAAAAGACAATTAAAGAGACAAAACAAACAGCGAACAACAAACATAATAACATTTTACTATATGGTACATAAGTATCAACGTTTGTAAGCCTCAAAAACAATTTAAGGAATCTGCGTAAAAAAAGAAAAACAAAAACACCCAGCAAACGCCACCATTAGATATTTTTACGGACACCACCCAAAAAACGAACCAAAAATACGGCCGTCGCAAATATTTACGCAATGTAAAATGCCTTACAAAGAAAAAAAAGAACCAAAAAACGTCAGAACCACAAATGCGTAACCATTAGATGTGTGTTATTTTGGCTAAAATGTCTATGCATTTGTGTATGTATGTGTGCGCATATGCGTTTTTGTGCCTCTAATGCTGTTGCACTTTTTAAAGGCAGGCGACATTTTGAGGCTACAACATAATTAAATTAAAATATATTTGACGAAACGTTATTTTGTTACCATTTCTGTGCTGCTGTTGTTGTTTTGCTCTTCTTTCTCTATTGGGGCTAACAGAAAACATTTGTGGTCTTATTTATTTTAAGTTTTTTTTTTGCTTAATAATAAATAACGAGTAGATATTAATTTGAAGGAATTTGTGGATATAAAAACAAGAAAAGTGAATTTTTGCCCCTAAAAGTATGCAGCATACATTCGACAACCAAAATTCCTGCAGTTCGTTGAATAACGAAGATCAGTTGCAAATCAGCTGTTTCTCAAGTTTGCTGTCAAAATCCATTATTTTGAATTGACTGTATATTATGAAAACGTAAATAAGAACAAAATGCACTTGCAAATGTCAGTAGTAAAGTATTTTCAGGATCTGAAAATGCCTAAAATTGGGCGGAACCATTTCTGTGAACGCTGTATCGAAACATGGACACGTATTGAAAATTTTCGGTGTAGAAGTTTATTATCATCATGTATATATATATCGAAAATTTCATGCAAAATGTTTTTCACTCTCCTTGAAACCGGAATGTCTTTTGTTGGAAAAATTCGCATACCTAAAAATGGGCCGAGGTACATTCACATGGGACGATGTGAAACATGGACTTGATTTGAGAAATTTCTTGTAGAAAATTTCTAATTCACCGGAAATCCATCTATGCCAAACTACAGTGAACATGAACCTTTGACCACCTACACCTCTCAAATGGTGAGGCCACTTTATACTAGTCTATGGCCATCAACAAATTTTGAAATGGTGCGGATACTTCAAGAACTCTGAATGCCATTTCGATTTTCGGTTGGAAATGGGTTTAGGATCATCAAAATATCTCAAACTGGGCGAGATTTGCATATGAAGGCTAAGGCAAAACATGGACTTACACTGAACATTTCTCAAAAAGATCTTTATAAACCACCAAGACACCGAATGGCCTTTACATGAGGGTCATGTCAGAACAAAAATCTATATCGAAAATTTTCTGCAAAGATATTTTTGACTTCCCCAGAATCCGGTTTGCCACTTTGAATAAACCTCAAAAAACCTAAAATAGGATGGAACCGATATGTTAAAGTATGGAGTATATTCGTCTGAATATAGTGAATTAATTTTTGCAAGGCCCATTCACAGTATCTCGGTTGTAATTAGGTTCATTGAGTGAATTCGTCTATACTTCTTACTCTCAGAAATTGAAGTTGGAACCACTTTTTCTCCGTTTTTTTTTAATGTATAAAAATCATGTTTACTCTATCGTGAGCGGAGCAGTATAGTCGGACGGGCCGGCCATCTGATACCCTGCACAACTGCCACGGTAATCTAACTGTCTGCGGATTTTTATTACGAGTCCGGGAAATACTTCGCTATATTTACACCCTTCTGACCGATTAGATGCCAACAGCTCTTCTTTCATACCCTGGGATATTATTCGAATTTTATTTTTTAATTTTACACAGAAAAGTCTTCCTTACACAGAAAAACATTCCTTCTTCAGGAAAATCCTTTCTTCCTTTCTTCAGGAAAATTTGTGGTGTTTGGCTTATAAGTTTGGGTCCATTTGACTTGATAAATATTGACCAGTTTCTTTTTTCAGAAGTCACTAGGAAAACAGACTAAAATAAAATTATTAGTCCATTTGATCTCCTAAATATTAACCGATTAAAAAGTTCTCTGGTCAGCCTGTATCACCCTTATTACCCACCAAGAACTCGGTATTACAAAACGTGGACCAATATGTTTAATTTTGAATACCATACATTATAGGGGTAGTAGCTTAAATATTTCGAGCTCTATAGTGATTTCAACAGATGTACAGTTAGAAGTGAATTGGCTAAATCGGCATAGAATTTTATGCTGATCAACAATTTATAATTTATGGAAGGAATATTTCGAGGTGTTATAAACGGAATGACCATATGGTGTAGAGTGTACAAAAATTTAATTATTCTCCTAAAAGTATGCAGCAAACATTGGACAACTAGGTTTAAAGAACGAATTGTGGTAATGAAAATTTTAAATTATGACATCATAAATTTTTGGAATTGGATTTTTTAATCTCTGAAATCCAAAATGTTAAATGAAAATTTAATATCAAATATTCACTTCCCATATAATAATGTGACTCTTTAACAAATTTTGTCGCTTATCATCAACAAATTCGTCACACATATTTTTTTTATTTCCTACGTTGTAAGATTTCAATTAAAAAAATATAGATTTTTTTCTTCGTAAAATCCATGATAAAACAAAATGGTTTGTCACGATTTTCTTTTTGGTTTTCATTAAGACAAAATTGGGATATTTTACAATTATTTTGTGTCTCTCAGTATTTTTTTTTTATTTGGACTCCAAGCTATTATTATCATATCGATCGATAATGCTAGAAATTACAACAAGCTTGTCATAATGAGAAAATGAAGAAGAAATGTGGCAGCCGAGGCAATGACGTTGTTGTTTATTGTTTGCATAACAATGGCAACCAACAATTAAAAAATATTGAAAAAATGAAATAGTTATTGAAAACTAGGCAAAAATTAAAAAAAGAAATATTGGTTGGATTGGTTGTTGATGCACAAAAAAACCGCCTGCACCATCATCACCACCGGTCGCCCAAAAAATTTTCTCTATGACAAAAAAGGGTTTTTGGCTTTTACTTTTTGTTGTTGTTGTTGTTGCTGCTGCTGCATTTGTCATTGTAATGCTTGGGTAGCCGCCAAATATGTGAATAATTGCCCATTTTCACACACAGACTCAACAAAGAAAAAAAGAGTTCACAATGACTTCGTTGAGTTTTGAATAGAGCGACCATTCATTGCGGTGCTTTTTTTGTTTTCAATTTTCATTTGTTTTTTATTGTTGTTGGTGTTTTTTATATGCAATGAGGCCAATTAAATGTCATGCATGCCACATTTTACATGTACACTAAACGTTTCAGACATTAATGTGTCCACTTGAATATATGTATGTCGGAGTTGTAGGCATTGCACGCATACATAGATATGTGCACACATATAAGTACCTAGTAAACATAATTGTCAGATTTCGACCAAAGTTCGATTTGTGTCGTATAAAGTCGACAGAATGTGGATAGGGATACCAAATATTGGGCCAACCTCAAAGAATGTTTCTATGTCGACATTTAAAAAAAACTACACGTCAAATTAATACATTTTCGAATTGGTAAATATGAGCAGACCCTCAAGATACCAAAAATCGGATGGTACTATTGAATGGTTAATAATGGTTTGTCAGGATGTATTCGATTCACTGGGACCACATACAACACAGAATCGGGAAGTTATACTGGTTATAACACACTGATAAACGCAAGTGCCAAATTTCAGCAAACTTGGACTAACATAGAACCTTCTGTGATCTGAAAGAGCGGAGGTGCCATTATACTACCAATATTTTTTTAAAAGATCAATTGCATGAAGCGTCAAATTATATTTTAATTGGAATATGTGGCAAAAATGTACGATATGTCTAAATCGGTAGATATTGTTTTATATGGTTTATAAAAATGTGAAATAAATGTGTTATATTCTAAAGCTCCTTATATGGATCTTCAGATGAATATTTCAATATTTTGCAAAGGAAGATTTTATTTTGGAATATAGAAAATTATCAATATATGTTTTGACATAGTCCTCATACAAAGTTCCCGCCCCTTGGTCGGTATTTAGAGGAAATAAAATCAACATGCCTGTAAATTATTATTCGGTGTTATTGGAAGAGGGGGACATAACCGCATATAAAGGTTTCGACCTGTTTTGAATGTTTTATCCGTATTTTTCAGCCAAATTGGTTTTTGGAGAATAGCACACATCTTTGCAGAAATTAACAAATATCAGACCATGTTTGGAAATAGCCTCCCTATCTTTATATGGTGAAGGGATCCCTCATGATGAAGTGTATAAAACCTCTGTTCGGTCGAACATAAGGCTGTTTTGATTTCTCCTTCCAATTTTGATAGAGAGTATAAGCAAAAAAAAAATTATTCGGCCGGGTCTATCTTCTTGGGGTCTCCTAGAAGAAAACTCATGCTATCATACGACCTTAAACATAGCGAAAAGTACGTCAGAAAAAGATGATTGAACTTCTTAAATACCTACCGTTATATGTGGCAAAAATCAAAAGGAGATCAATATTAATATTTTTGGTAGTGATATTTGACAGCCACTGAGAATACACAAACCCAAATTACAGCCGAAGTTGGTTGGAAAACGTTGGGCGCCATATTCAATTACATATTACTTTGACCCTCGAAATTAGCAAAGTCATTACAATCCCTTTTGTGATGCCCCAGACCGAATTTTTGGAATTTATTAAAAAAAATATTTTCTAAAATTAAATTTTGTAAAATTTTCGCATAGTTGGATACATGCATGTTTAGTATATTAACCCTGGAAGTATGCAATACAATCACGAAACTTTGTGTTCAATACTAAAGTAGGCAATAAAATCACTCAAATGAGGAAAATGTGTCCTCCAAAATTACTCCCTCAAATTACAAACATTTACCATCTAAACAAATGTTGGGCGCCATAATCATGTTGGCATTTATTTTAGAAAAATGGTGAAAAAATTGTTTAATGATTTTGAATATTATTTAAAAAAAAAAACATTGCCCGTTTAATAATTGTTTTTCAATCTGAAATAAAATAAAACTGATTATTTTTTTAAGACCTACTACGTAATCTGTATAACATTTCGCCTAGAGGTAGGCATTACAATAAGAAAAACATTAGAATTTAAGGGTTATAATATATTCTGAAAGTCGGCTAATGTGACTGTAAGACAAAGTTTATCAATAGTTCCTAATATCTGTTACAAGTTAAACACCACGTAATAGGTGATCCATTTTACATAACCTATCAGCCATCTTAAGTAAATTCTAGATTCTAGAATTCTTCTCATATTTATCTCAGCTAGCACTATCAAAGGGATTAGGACCATCTCTATTATGTGGTTCTCGAGCATATTATTGACAGAAAAATACTTATGTCTTCTTGCAGCTTAATTGTGTATTATATTTAACTTCAAAGTATTCTGCACAATCCGAAAAAAAACATTACATACCAAATTATTCGCTATCACTGCATAAATATATCGTACCACAAAAAAATATGATGTGGTGACTGAAAGTGAATTTATTAATAATACTTTATGTTAATATGAATAATAAAACAAGTTGGGCGCCATATTGATTTTTGCCGAAGGGAGGTTTTTTTATTAAGGGGACCCCCCATTCTCGGGGTCAATTTTTTTTTTTGATTTAATTCAAATCTACATTAATTCAAGAATGTCCCTACAAAATTTCAAGTGAAAATCTCAAGAACTCTTGAAGATATAGCCGATTTATTGTGTCAGCATCAATTGACGGCATTTTGTTAATTTTTTGAGCGATGTCAATAATCCTAGTTCATACGTGAGCCAGTCATCTACTCTTTCTAACACCGTTGGAATTTTCGGATTCCGATGTTCCAGTGATGAGTTATCACGCCGGCCATCAAAAATAAGGACTTTTCTTTAAATAACAAACATTTTTTGTAAATTATTTTTCTTCTCTTTTAAATCTTCAAATATATATGTGCATAGTTACAAACCTTAACAAGCATTGGTATATGATATACCAGCCCATTGAAAATCTTGAAAAATTAAAAGAGGGGTTCCCTTAAACAGATTTATTTAAATGTATTTAATAAAATGTCAAATTCTTCTCATAATATTCTGCATAATCGTATATTACACATTTCAAACAGATTTCCCATTATGCAAAACAGAGATGAAGAAGAATAATTTTCCAAAAATATGCGATTTTTTCTGAATCAGTCAAGTGTTTAATAATGAATCATTTTGTGGACACCTCAACAATTTAGGACAGCTGAGACATTCAGTGTATTGTCAGGCACGCACTTTAGGCGCCTAGAATTATGTTGGTGACTAGTACTGAAAGCAGAAGAAGAAGACGAAGAAAGCCACGTAATGTGGCAATAATCTTTTAATGTGGCGCCAACAACAATGATAAATGGCCGGACGGTGGCATTTTTGCGCATCATTACAACAAAAGTGAAAAAAACAAACAAAACAAAACAAAATGCAAATTTCAATATTTTCTATGCTCTATGAAAAATAACAAGGGGAGGAAGATAGAAAAGAAGAATGGACAATATTTTTTTTTTCTAAGCATACGCCGAAGGTGTTTAAAGGAAGCAACATTTTCTTTCTCTATAGATGTAGTCCTCTCTAAGTGAAAAATACTGCAATTGTTCTCTGACTATCTCATAAATTCCCATTTGATCTTTGTTTGGTGGGGATCCCACAGCATAACTTTGATCCTTAGCCGCCCGAATCTTTCTTTCGATCACCACCAAACAATTAGAAAACACTTTTCACTGTTGTTACGCCCTGACTGTGTGTGTAGCTCTGTCATGTCGACGCCGGTAATTTTTATGGCATTGCCGAGAGTGTGGCGCAAAATATTTATGTCAATTGTTCAAATGAAGTGTTTTCTGCTAAAAGCCATTAACAAATAAATTGTCCAAATAGTCAAATATCCATGTCCAAGAGCAGTCAGCAGCCATTACCCGTCCTCCTAGAGTCAAAACCGAAAAAACGAAAACATTGATTTGTTTTTGGACATCAAAAGGAGAGCCCTGCTGATCTCATCTCGATGGCACAATAAAGTGAATATTTGTGTACAATCCATGATTGCAAAACAATATGTGTAGATATGTATGTATGTAAATGGTGTTCCCATGGCCCATAGAGGATGTTAGGTTTTAGGAGAAAAGGGCAATGACTACGACAACTTCCAAAAAAAAAACTTCAAACTCAATATAAGAGTCATATTAAAATGCAATTGGGGGTTTCTTCTGTCTGGGAGAAGATGTAAACGGAGAAAAGTGTTAGTTATTGAAAATGTCTTTCTTGTAAATATTTGTATATACAGTGAGTGTTGAAAAGGGGTAAACAATTTGTTTGAGGTAGAATGATGCCAATGCAAATTTGAGTTTCAACATTTACACAACAGAAAATGTTGAAACTCAAATTTTGTAAAATCGAAGTGTTGCTTCAAAATTCCTCTTACTTTTTATATTCAATTTACATTTTTGAATTTTGCTGACTTTCTCAATGAATCAATTGTTTAATTCAAAGAAATTTAACCAGATTTTGAACACTTCTTCTAAAAGTAATCTGATCTAAACATTTTAAAAATTAATTTTTATTTTTTTATTTTAGGGGCTAGTTGTATCAAGTCAGAATTTGTCAAATTAAAACTGGGGCCCAACGGTGAAAAAGCCAAGAGCTTTTAAATCCGATTACCAGGTAAATTTTGTCAGCAGAATATAATCGGCGTTGGACTGATTCGATAGGTTGTCCGCATTGGTGCTAACATAGTATTTTTGGTTGTATAAAATGGCGCCCAACGTTTAATGATATTCTTTAGTTTTCTTTCGTTGGTATTGGAAATTGTAATACTTCACCTCATTTAGGATCTTGATTCTTCCTTATTTTTATTTTGGGATGAGCTTGAACTTTTTCTGGACTTGGTTACACTTCTTTTCCCAATAAGGTAAGTAAGACCATCGGTATTTACTTTACACCTCTTTGTGTACAAAATGGCGCCCAACGTTTACTGATACTCATTCGTTACTATTCATATGTTTGTTATAATCATAACTTCCACTTTATTTGGAAGATTATTTATGTCATTTTCAAATTCGGAGAAGAGGTCACTTAGGTCTTCAAAGGTCAACCGTAGACATAATGGCGCCCATGACATCCTTCTTGTTAGGAATTTTATCGAATTCGATAATGTCATAATGTTCGATATGGTCATAAAGAGCCAATCAAAGATCGAATTAATAAATAAGATCAGACGCATTTATCCTATCCCAAAATTACATTTTTGTTTGTAAAAAATGACACCCAATGTCTGCTGAAATTGTGTTCAGAATTATGTTCTTATAATAATTGCTGCGAAAAATATTGGAGGAATCAATGTCTGGCTCCCAATCTGAAATTAATTCAACTCTGCGATCTGGCACGCAATTTCTCGGCTTTTTAATGGGGCTGGAACTTAGTATGGGTTATAAAACGAAGGCTATGTTCTCCGAAGAATGTAGGTATTTACTGGCGCCTAACGCAAAAATAATTAATATATCTTAAGGTCTGGCGCTCAACATTGTTTGCAAATCATTTTTTAATTCAAATTTAGGAAAAATTAACTCTGTGGCCACTTTGTCAGCTGTTTCCCACTAATATCTGAAAACCAATTTGACAAATTCGCCGTTTTTTTAGCATGGGTGTAAAATTGTGGCTACGAATTTGTATATTCTCCCAAGTATTGGCTGGCGCCCAACGTAAAATGTAATTCATTAATTTCTCTTATTTGAATATATTATATTTTAATAAGGACTGGCGCCAACGTTATTTGCAGATCAAATATACCGGCACCCCAATATTAACCCAGTATTTTAAATCAAATATTGAAACTGTTATTGTCTGGCGCCCAATGTAAAAGTAAATTAAATATAAATGCAATTAATTATTTGCAATGCAATTAATTATTTGTTTCTTTTTATTCTACAATTGTTTTTATAAAGTCTGGCGCCCAACGTTGCTTGCAAACATCTGCATACCTACACCACAATATCTCCCAAGTATTCAAAACTAAAATATTCACCACATTTTACCACCTATTGTATACCCAAGACCATTACCATTTTCGAATTGTTTCCCATGAGCATCTCTTCGCCTCGACGGCCATGATCCCTTGCATTCTGCGATGCGGTATTCGGTAAAACATATGGAAAATGTAAATTTAACTACTGTCATGTAACGTGAAAACTATTTTGCATTTTGTGTTGTGTTGTGTGTGTGTGGTGTCAGTTCTAGTGTGTTAACACTTTGTACGAATTGAATTCTCTGCTTCCCCAATGGACCCCGAAACCAAATGAAAACAAAGGATATGGAGATAGATGGATGAATGTGGGGTATAGATAAATCGAAGAGACCGACAAAACTAGTACATGGAGGTTGACCACCAACCAAACAACCGACCGAACAGCCAACTAAGCAGCTAGCACAAGACAAAGACCATTAAGTGCGAACGTTGTAAGTACTCTTGAGCATTGTCAGGCCACCACCAACCACATGGGATGTTGGCTGGTGTGGCTAACAAGAACAACAAATGCAAAAAATACAGCCGACTACGACGGGTGCGCTTAAGACTTATTTGCATTGGGTGGTTGGTGGACTGTTGTTAAAGCTGTCGATTTTTACTGTCTTTGTTTTCGTGATGCTGTTGTTGGTGTTGTTGTTGCTTTAGGTGGTGTTCTGTAGCATTTTGTTGGCGCTTGAGGCGTTAAGGCCACCACCATTGTTGGCTGGAGGTTTCGAGTTTGTTGTTGTTGCTGATGCAGTTATTGTTGTTGTTGCTGCATTACCAAAACAGCAACAATCCAAAAACAATCTTCAACGTCCACTTTCTTAATTGTAGTTGATGTAGGTACTGATGTCGGTTAATTTTTTCTTGTTGTTGTTGTTGGTCTTTATTATTGTTGTTCTTGTTGTGGTTTTAAAACAAAACGACTTTCCTTTTTTATATTTGTTTCTGTTTGTTTTTTATACAAATTTACATTTTGTTCTGCGATTCTATGATGGTGGTTTCCTAAAAGGAAAAACAAAACCCCACACAGCATTCTCACACATCCACAGATGGACTTTCAAGAGGAAGTATAATTCTTAAAAGACGCTACCAGACAATTTTACACTGTAAGAATTTTTGTTTTTTCTGTCGTATAGACATCGTTTTTTTTTCCTGTGCCAAACAATAGCTGGATATCAACAATGAGATTTCATCATTGCCACCACCAACGAAGCATCTTAAAAAGCTTTCAGAATGTTGTCCATTGTTATGACTGGAAAGATAAATACTGGATAGGCTGGCTGGATGAATGTTTGTTTAATATTTGTTTTGTTATTGTTTTTCTTCTTTTTTTGTTCGTTCATCGTCTTCTTAAACTTGAAGTGTTTGCACAATTTTAAATTATTGTTGTTGTTCTTGTTGGGTTGTGGTTGTTTATGAAGTGCATTCATATCAGTGATATGTCTAATTTTTGTGAAGTTGCAAGATATATGTTGGGAAGTTCGTTCGAAGTTATGTTATAAAAAATCACTTCTGAAAACGAGATTGCGAATTATGCAGCATACTGCATATATGAGATACTCGATGTTATCATCGAAATCTGGAAAATCAGAAATAGGTAAAAAATTGATTCGTCTAGCCCAAAAACTCATACGAGGATATATCGGGAAGAATCTAGATGACATATTTTAGTTCTAATTTGGGTGAATTCAAAATCGCCAACTAAGGCCCCAATACATGAATTGATTCCGCAATCTTCTTTGGAATGCCTTTAATGAGTTCAATCCAATACAAAAAGCCAAAAAAAAAACTTGATGAATCAAAATGTTGAAATATTCTGTGATTTCAATTTTAGATTTCCTCTTCAAAAAAGCTCATTAAGTGGCGCCCAACGTAACGAGTCATATTGCATTTAACCAACGTTTTGTGATTTTGAATTTAAAACTGTCAGTATCCAGATGCAACTGTAACATTTCTGAAAACGAAATAGCAAATTTTGCAGACCCGAGATACTCGATATTATCAACGAAATCTGGAATCCCGAAAAAATTGACTCGTCTCGCCCAAAAACTCACCGAACACTATGCTCATACGCGAATAAATCTGCAAAAGGCTCTAGATTATATAGTTCAGTTGCTGCGAAGATTTAAAATCGCCAACCAAGTCTCCATTACATGAATTGATCTATGTTGATCCCGCATTCAACTTAGGAATGCCCTTAATGAGTTATTTCCACTCCCTAAAGCCACAAACTAGAAGATTCAAAATGATGGCATATTTTGTGATTCCAGTTGAAGATTGCCTCTTCATTTACCAAATCATTCTCTTGGACTTAGTGACCAGGTTCATGACAGGTTCAAGAAATCTGAACTAATCATTCATTGTGGCTGGAAATAAATTTCTGATTCTATATATTTTGTGTGCAGATATATATTTTTCCCCATTAAAATTGGATAGCCAAAATCCGTGTCATATTCTCTACAATATTTCTGAGTTTATTGCCTAATGTTGCAGGGTGCGATGAAACCCGGGATGAAATATCCAGGGTTTCAGGATATTTCAATACTACTCAAGTACGGAGAGGATATTCTTAGGCTGTGCACCACGTTTAATAAAAAAATGTATCTGACGATTCCTTTACAGGTAAGACCCCTTAAAAAGTATCTCGGATAGAAAATGGCGCCCAACGAGTGGAAATAAAATATATTTTTCTCTGGACTTTGTTTCGATGTGGCAACTCCTTTATATCAGGTGTTCAAAAAAGACGCATCCGCAATGTTTTACAATGGAAAATTAGAAATCCGTGCTTACATTGTAAAAAAATTGCACATGCGTCTTTTTTGAACACCTGTTTCTATATGAAGGAGTTGCCAGATCGATACCAAATTTAACATGTTTTCATAACAGAGATGGAAGTTTCCAGAACACTTAACTTTTTTCTGTTTATACCGCCCTTTTTGTACTAGGCTATTAACTTTCCGAACTACCCTCGTACATAGAATACCTCATGTGGGTCTTCTATAGAAGACCTCCTACGAGTCTTCTATAATGACCAATGTGGGTCTTGTATACATAGAAGATTTACTGTGGCTTTTCAATCGCCTGTGGGCCTTTCATTACTTGATCACAGAAGAACCCAAAATTCAAATTTTTTCCTGCGGGGGTCTATTGTGTAAAAAATATCTCCTTTTCCAATACATACATTCGTACATATCGCATGTCTTCTACAGACCACCACTTTTGGGACTTTTACAGATAAGACCTCTTGTGAGTCTGCTATAGACAGAGAGTAGGACTTTTGTTGGTCATGCGGGTTTAGTATATATAGGTGACCTCTGGCAGGACTACTATAGTTAGAAGAACTCAAAACTAGTTTGCTATATACCAAATTGGCGCCCAACGCGAGGAAATTAAATACAGCTATCTCTGGTTGTTTGCCTAAGTTAAATTATTTTTCATGACCTTTTCTGTAAACAAGTGGCGCCCAACGCTAGAAGTTAATATTTTTATATACTTTAATTTCTAGATTTTCTTATATTTTTGGTTTTAACACCATATCCTCGTTCCCTATTTATACTGTGAGAGTTGTGCCGCTTTAAATAATCAATGTTATGTAAACTCCTGTTGAAATTATGAAAAAATAAACATAGCTACTACAAAAAAATTAATTCCAACAATGATTAGTAAAAATTATTGTTTTAGAAAATTTACTTTCAAAATAATTATATTTCGCAATACAAAAAAGTAAAAAAAAATTACAACATATGTATATCCAGCAGTAACCTTGACATAAAGTCTACATATGTCCATGTTAATAAGTGTGCGAAAAAATATTAACCTAAACACCTTCCAATTATTTCCGTCTTTTGTATAAAAAAGAAAAAAAAAACAATTTTTGTAAACAATAAAAAGCAAAAGTGTTCGGCAACAAAAAACGGCGTTTAATTATTTTTCTGTTTTTGCCGCAACACCCTCTGTGCAACAAATGAAAACAAATCTTAATGATATTTGTTTTTTGTTTACGCAAAATCGCAAAAACCGAACCAAAACTACTTTCACATTTGCCACTAGGTTTTTGTGATGAAAGAAAAAAATACATCCCGGCATAGTTTAGGGAACCTAAACATAACGTAACATCATGTGGGTCCATAGACCTAAACGTACTGTGAAAACTGTTCATCATTTATAAAAGCAAAACAAAAATGGCAAAAAATAAGTCATAACTGAAATATTCCGCAAAAACGTTTAAATTGTTGTGATAATTGTTTAGTTTTGACAGGTGTTAACCGCAAAAATAAATAAACTGCCCAAAAAATAATAAAAGAAAATATAAAAAACGAAACACACACACTTCATGGGAGATTTGTATGATGTTTTAACATTTAATTTTAAAATAACAACAACAATAATAACATAATACTAACAACACTGACAAACAACAATCAACAACTATTTGTTTGATCTATTATGTTAGATTTTGGGGTCCGGCCGCCTTGAATTTAGTGCTGTCATGCTGTTCGTATGAAAGTTTACATGCCCGAAAAAACAAGAATCTAATCAGAAAAATGATTGGAGACAGTGGTTTCAAACAGAGAACTCGCAGATTAAAATAACGGAGTATTTTAAAAAGAAATTTTCATTTTTACGGAATTTCCTCCATGAAAGAAGTAGATTTTCTGTACAAATAGGATTGTAAAGAAGACCACAGAAAACCTCCTGTGAGTCCATACATAAAAGACCTCCGTTAGTTCTTCTACACATAGAAGGCATCCGGTGGGTCTTCTATACATAGAAGACCTTTTGTGGGTCTTCTATACACAGAAGTCCTTTTCTGGGTCTTCTATACATAGAAGAACTCCGGCGGGTCTTCTATACATAGAATACCTCTTGTGGGTCTTCTATACATAGAAGACCTCTTTTGGGTCTTCTATACATAAAAGATCTCTTGTGGGTCTTCTATACATAGCAGACCTCTTGTGGGTCTTCTATACATAGAAGACCTCATGTGGGTCTTCTATACATAGAAGACCTCTTGTGGGTCTTCTATACATAGAAGACCTCTTGTGGGTCTTCTATACATAGAAGACCTCTTGTGGGTCTTCTATACATAGAAGACCTCTTGTGGGTCTTCTATACATAGAAGACCTCTTGTGGGTCTTCTATACATAGAAGACCTCTTGTGGGTCTTCTATACATAGAAGACCTCTTGTAGGGTCTTCTATACATAGAAGACCTCTTGTAGGGTCTTCTATACATAGAAGACCTCTTGTGGGTCTTCTATACATAGAAGACCTCTTGTGGGTCTTCTATACATAGAAGACCTCTTGTGGGTCTTCTATATATAGAAGACCTCTTGTAGGGTCTTCTATACATAGAAGACCTCTTGTAGGGTCTTCTATACATAGAAGACCTCTTGTAAGGTCTTCTATACATAGAAGACCTCTTGTAGGGTCTTCTATACATAGAAGACCTCTTGTGGGTCTTCTATACATAGAAGACCTCTTGTAGGGCCTTCTATACATAGAAGACCTCTTGTAGGTCTTCTATACATAGAAGACCTCTTGTAGGGTCTTCTATACATAGAAGACCTCTTGTAGGGTCTTCTATACATAGAAGACCTCTTGTAGGGTCTTCTATACATAAAAGACCTCCGGTGGGTAATCTATACATAGAAGACATCGGGTGGGTCTTGTATACCTAGAAGACCTCTGGTGGGTTTTTTATACATAGAAGACCTTCGGTGGGTCTTCTATGCATATATGACATATCCTGTGGGACTTCTATAAAATACCTCCTACAGGTTTTCTACATAGATAACCACCTGTGGGTCTTCTATATATAGAAGATCTCTTGTGGATATTGTATCGCCTGTGGGCCTTTTATTCAATATATCCTTCTTTGGGTGCTTTATAGATAGAAGGCCCTCTGAGGATCCTTCGTTGTCAAAAGACCTTCTTAGGGGGTTTCATAGATAGAAGACTTCCTGGGGGTCTTTTGTGATAGAATATCTCTTTTTCCAATAGATAGAAAATATTCTGTGAATTTTGTGTATAGGTGACCTCTGGTAGGACTACTGTAGTTCGAAGAACTCAAATCGAGTTCCGTATGTACTAAATGGCGCCCAACACGCCCAAATAAAATATAGCTTTCTCCTAAATTAATTTATTTTCCACCTCCCTTTCTATAAACAAGTGGCGCCCAACGCTAGAAGGTCTTATTTTGATATCATTTTAATTTCGATCACTTCACTGAAAATTAAGAAAATAAACATGGAACTCTGGACTATACACAGGCAGCCTCTCGAAGGACTACTCTAGTCAGAAGAACTCAAAACGAATTTCCTAGATAAAGAATTGTGCTCAACACGGGGAAATAACATACAGTTATTTCTTGATGTTTGTATAATTTTTTTCATGATCTCTTCTATAAACCAGTGGCGCCCAACACTAGGAGGTCGTATTTTGATATCACCTTAATTTCGACCACTTCACTGGAAATTAAGGACCTCTGAAAGGACTACTATAGGTAGAAAAACTATATTAGTGCTACCTATAGCAGGTCTTGTTATTGGCTATCTATGGACAGAGGCCCTCAGATTTTATGACCAGAGGAGACAAGGGTTTACTGTGGATCTTAAATATGACCCATCTCTTGGATACCAAAAACCTTCGATATATCTTCTAAATAAATATTAGCCCTCGCATGTTTTCTATACACCTTCTTCAAAAAAATGTTTTGGTTCCACAGTCCATAACTCGCTGACAAAAATACGATATTCATCACAAACATGAATAATTTTCATACACGCTAGTATGATTTAGGTAAACAATTGGACAATTCAACGAAAATTAATTGAAAAAATAAATAACAACAAATTTGTGTTAATTTGCAAAAAAAGACCGCAACGCAAACGCTATGACATGGTTCAGTTCTGCAAAAACGTAAAACCCGAAAAGAAAACCGCTCAGCAGCTAGACAGACAGCGCAACAGTTCAAGGGTAAATCCGCACAACAATCACATAACCAGACTCAGAAACTTCCAGCTACCAACGACTACCAGTCAATATATAGGCGCGATGTATGTTACACGTCTTAATCTGGGATTAGCATGCGGATAATCTTTATTCACACTTGCTGAAGAGGGGGATTTTCGTTTGCTCATTCGCTCATTTGTTTGCATATCCGCCCGCCCATTAAGACATTTGTCGGCTTCGTTTATCGGAAACGAAAACCAAACAACACGACACATAAAATAAATTGGCGCAAAAATGAGAGTGTGAAAACGTGACTCTTGCAAAATACTTCGTGTGTCTGCGACTTTTTGAAATTCGTGTTTTCGTTGTAGAGTTGTGTGCGAATTCGAACTTCGTACAGTATGATTTGCAAGATCAAGTGAAAATGACATAACATATGTTTTGATTTTTTTGTTTTAGTTGATATTTCAGACAGCCAAGAGTTGGCATTGTCTGCCACAAAATAATAATAACAATCAATAAAAAAATCCGCAATCAGAGAGGCACAGCTCAATTGAGACTGCAATTGTTGAGCTCAATAAAATTAAATAGTTTAAAGACCTTTTTTATTATTATTGTTTTGAAATCACTTTGTTTTTATTTTGTTTACAATTTTTTTGGGGTTGAATTAATATTTGTGTTTTTTTTATTGAAATTAGGTTCAAGATCGTCTTTATTAAAAAAAAAAAACAAAACAACTAAAATCACTCATATCAGACGAAATGGGCTTGGTTTTTGTTTTTTCGAAAACAATTTTTGTTGTTTTTAAATTGATATTTGTTATGATTTCATTGGCAACATCAGTCATACGTCATTGCAACACCATCAATGAGTTGGGAAAGGAAGTCTCAATCATGTCGTTTGATCAGAATCAAATGAATGTCATGACCGATGATGTTGGGAAATATTTTATGCTGATCCAATTTGTTTTGTGGGAGTGTGAACATGAATAATTAAGAAATTCAAAATTGATGTGTTGAGATGATCTCTTGCTAAAGCCTTTTTTCAATTTCGATTTAGTTAATTAATTTTAAAAGCTACGAGCTTCTGATAGGCAGCCAAGAGCGACATTTCATTAGAGACGGCCTTATTTAAATTAAAAATTCACTACTGCACACGTATTGACATGCCTTCTTCTCCGGGTCTATTCGGGAGAAGACGGCTAGAGTATCAATTTCATACTTTCCAAACCGACGATGTCTTCTGCTACATAGGGATGGACATATACAGAATATATATTCAATTGTTTCCAGCTCCTCCTGATCCTCACATAAACGGTAATAATCCATTTCGTTAATGTCGCATTTGGAGCGATCTAATCCTGCAGTGACCTGTTATGATTACTACAATGATTATCTCTCTCTCTCCCTTACTATGAGACAGCAACGATGAAGTTCTACCGTGTGACCATCTATTGCCGGTATTTTCGCAGTAGCTCATTCGGATTTTGCCAATGAAATTGCCAATAGGAGGTTGTACAGATTCCTCAATCGGTAGATTGGACGGCTATGGGCCCCATCTAGCAAGTTCTTGGGCTATCCCATTCCCTTCTATGTTGTTATGTCCAGGAACACAACATCAATTACCTTTCTGCAGAGCAACATTGCAAACAAGAACCGCTTTTGAGTTTATAGTACACGACTTAAGGGCCTCTTGGCTATCGGAATACAATATCAGCAGTAAGTGTTTTGATTATATCAGCCTCTTTCATGATTGCTCGAATTTCTGCCTGAATAGCACTACAGAAATCGTTACGAGTTATATATATTCAATTCCTTACAGCATACACCTGCACCAATGCCTTTCTCCATCTTCGACCCGTCAGCATAAATCGAAAGACCGGTCAAAGGTAAGGGCCACTTGGCCAGGATTCCCTGCTAGGAAAATCTACTCTAATTTCTACAAAGTCATTATGGTAGGGAACATAGTCGCCGATGTGAGTGTTGCTATCTAAAAAGTCGCAATCTGTAAATGCGTTGAGGATCTAGCGTGGTCAAAGTGAAGCGACTTCCACGCGTCTGTTTTTCGTAGTCTCAGAACACATCTTGCGGCCTGAAAATTTCCCGAGAAATCAAGTGGTTGGAGATTCAAGATTACATTAAAGGCCGCTTGTGGAGTAATCCTTAGTGCTCCGGTAATCAGGACCGACGCTGATCGATGCACGCTACTTATTTTGGCCAGCAGTGTACGCTTGTTAACCCCTTGCCACCATAACATAAGTTAGTATAGGGAGTACAAACAGTTTATGATCTCGGTTTTTGGTCCCCAACGTTTACATATAGAGTGCTATTAAACCTTTCTTGAAGTTAAATAAATAGAGAAACAGTGGTTTCCCCGACGGCTGTCCTGCCAAGGAAACACCCATCCACCGAGAACCAGTTTTCCCATGACACGACCAGTGTCCCCAATTCGACATCCCCTTTTCTTTTTTACCGCATCTATACATCCCCATGGCAAGTATAACGTTCAAACTTTTTAGACTGTGAATATAAAAGTTTTTGAGAATAGTGATATAGTCCTATCATCTGATTCGACGACGAATTCAATGCTGATTTCCGCGAAAACAATCCAAACTCATCAATGAGACCCCACCAAATTTTACAATCTGGAAAATATTTTACTTTTATGCCCATGTCACTGCAGCCCATCTGACCCGATTTCATTAATTGAAATATCTTCTAAAGGCGGATTTTTCATCTCCAAACCATTGACAATATTATCGATTAAAAAGGTTTGAGCTAATATCTTAGTAGAGGGGTTTCACAATATTTCTTGCTATTTTCCATTGATTTTTATTAAAATACCAGCCCCATCACTGGAAAACTTATTTAACGTATTGTTTCTTCTGTACTAAAATTTGAAGTATATCTTTCAGAATTATGTATGTATGCATTTCATAAGAATTATGAAAATGTTCAATTTTTTTCACTGCTTAGGAAACCATATAATAAACGCAACACGCAAAAATCTATGCGTTATTTCACACATTTTAAGTGTAATGGAAAATAGAAATGTTTACATGGTTGTGTATACTGTTGCCTTAGAATTAATCAATAATTTTTTGTAGTGTTGCTGCAGACCAGGTGTTTTAACTTGGAAGTAGGTAAACCAAAGCTTACTAAGTATTATAGTGCGTATGCAGAAATATTTTCTTGTTGGTGCTGGCAAAATATGTAATGAACATTAGTTAATAGGCAATAAAGTTTTGTAAATGCAACTTAAGATACCCTATAAACGGTCTAATAATAAAAGACATAAAAAACAGAAAAAAATAAATTACAATAAAAATTTTTTCTATGTTGCGGTATTTGTAAAAAGTACCTGCTTTTTCTAAAATGTAGAAGAGCACTGCTGTCAAACTGAATTTTATTTAATGATCTATATGAACTAGGCCCTATGAATTCTTCTTGGTGAGTCATTCCATTGAACTAGTTCCTCAGTGAATCATTTAATTGAACTAGTTCCTTTGTGTACTGGACACCCAAATTCAAATCAAAAATGTTTTAATAAAACGCTTAATTTAAATTGTCAATTCTTTCGGTTATCTGTCAAACTAGTGACAAATCTCTTAATTTTCCAAAAATGTCACAATTTACTAACCCGTACTATATCTCTTTAGACTTGTCTAGGAATAGGAAGCTTCCAAATAAACAATATGCCTGAGTGGATAGCACTTCAGAATGTAACCTAATATTTACATCAGCTGATTACAAACTTCCTTATAGGGTACATTAGCTATTACCTCAAACCATCAAAAAACTAACTATTCCATGTTAAACTACCATTTACAAAAGTGTTCCTAATTTACTATATATTTCCACGAAAAAAAAACCGCAACAAGTAACAACCTTACAAACTTATGTGCAAAAATTAATAATAACTTCAAGCAAAAACAACAACTATAACATGAAGTCAAGAAACCAAACAACCAGCCGATATAAACATTGATAGGTATGAAGAAAAATATGCGGAAAAACTCACACTAGGCAGTGAGTAATTAACGCCAAAGCGCGTGCATAAGCGTGCATGAATGAATCGCCAGCTATATATATACATGTGTGGTACACATTATGAATGGGAAGAAGAAGCGTTTTGCAAACTAACCAACCGACCCACTTATTAAAATTGGGTATATAGACACAACGAATGTGCTATGAACCATATGTCAGAGATCGATAATGGAGGCATTTTTTCTTTCATAGTTGTGCTTAATAACACTAATTAAGTTTGATTTAAAAATAAAGAAATATTAAGTTTTTTTTCGATAAAAAAACAGCTGATATGTTTGGGAAGCTATAGTAAATAAAGAGTTGCTTGCACTAATTGAAACGGACTAATTTTGGTCACATTTTGCGGGATTGCTTTACCTGACGTAAGTTATTATAGAATTTATTTATTATATGTAAATAAGCTTTTGTTGATTTGCAAAATGTGTGGATCAATAAGTTTTTAGATGATTTTTTTTTTAAATTAAATATTCCCTAAACCTAGATAATAATGACAGTCGAAATGTTAAATATTTGAGGCATTGTCCGATAATTATACAATTCGTCTTGGAGGCATGCCTTCATATATCTCCCCTAGCATTCCTCAGGTCAAAGATAAAGTTCAAGTAAAATTAAAAATGTGATTCAATTGATGTCAGCATTTTAGAGCATTGGGCAATCTAATTCACGGTCTCCTAACCTCTCTGTTTCATTGTTCGTTTTGTATTTGTTTTCGCTCCCATAGGTCTGTGTTGATTCATTGCTCACAAAGTGAGCAAAAATAAAAAAATGATTTTAACTAGTTTCTATTACGTAGAATATTTAGAAGCTACAGAATTTAACTGCAGGAGGATAAGTCAAATTTCTTTTTATTATTTAACCATTTTTTTTATAAATAACCTTTGTATGGAAATAAAGGAACGAGACCGCAAAAATGAACGAGATCAGAAAAATGAACTTTAGGAACTAGAGAATTGGACCTAGTTCTTGTCGTTTCTTTATTAGAATAATTTCAATGAACTCGTTCTTTCCGGAACTACACAGAAATTCATTTACTTTCTGAGGCGATTAATTTAAAACAGATTATCTGTCCTTGTAACTTGATGTCAAAATATTTTCAAAGATCTAAAAGAACATAGTTCAGAATGTATTGAAAAATATATTATTCGACAAATCCATCAAAAAAAATTTAAGATTGCAATTTATAACTTAATGTTCTTATCTTGTTTTGTTCCAAATCACAACTTTATATGACAGCTGATTATACGAACAGCTGTTCTGAAACATAATAAATATACTTTGCATCAGCTGATGTCACCACAATATTGTAAATGGAATCATTAGGGTAGTTCGCATTGAAATATTCGTTGCAAGCAATATATCATTAGTTGTGTATGATTACTTTTCTAAAAACATTTACTCAGTAAGTTCTATTCCAAAGAGTAGGCCAGTTTTATTATCTTTTGTTATTCCAGTAATATTTTGCAAATATTCACACAAAAGGCTTGAAATTTTAATTTCTTTAAATTATTAATGAATAAAATTCATAAAATTAAAAATGTTTTTTGTTTGAAATTCATCGAACTGGATTAATGTTACTAAAAGAAATTTACCCAGTAACATTCAATAAGCCATTAGCATAGAATTCTCAAATTATCTCTATCATTCCGCTCGCTTTTACTGGACCTTGGACAGACAACATCCTTTAAAATTTGGAAACAATTGTTACTTATTATCTTTACATTTTACAACTCATTTTCTTTTTTATTTCACGAATACAAATTTGTAAAAAAAACACACCTAATGTACAAAAAGATTGCAATAAAAATGTATTGTGATAAAACAGGTGTTTGGACTCTTCTTGATATTTCTGTTTATTTAAGAATGAAAATGTTCATAATTCTTTCGTTAATTATGAGAGTATTAAGTAATGTGCCGACAAATTTATGAAGATGGTAATAAAGTTGTAAAAATACCACAGAAGCTTATACAAATATTCCCATAAAATTAAAATACTAACAAGGAACGGAAATATGTAACGGAATTTATTATTAACAAAAATTGGGAAAGGAATTTTGGTTCGAGGAGAATGTATATTTTAAAGAGGGTATTGCGATGTCAGAACCTGATATTAAATTCACATTGAACATTTCTTTAAAACTAATTGATCCGTACATTTTGCATAACCTGAAAACCCCATGTGGTATTAATGGTATTTCGTTCGACCCAACATCGGTTTATCTTCTAATATGTCTCTAATGAGCATCAGACAGTTTCCTTTTCCATCACTTTTCAAGTTGTTATTTTATTCCCTTAATATTTACCAGACACATTAGGTAATTAATTTGTCATTCAACAATTGTCCATTTCTTAATTTTCCCTAACAGATTCAATATAAATATTTACAAACAATTTAAAACGAAATTCCTCACATTCATTTACCCCCAAAGTAACAACTCTTTAAATAATTGAAGAATGCAAAACAATTTAGAACTTAACGCAAGAACGTCAAAATAACAAAATTGCATAATGTTTATAAACAATTTAGTGTTTGTAAACAAAGCAGAAAATTGACAGACACCGAGTTGGAAGAGAATGTGGCTAGCTGGCTGGCTGGTCAGACACAAAGGTCAAAATGTGTACCAAGCTAACAAGACAGCGACGACATCACTCCAATGCACCACCACCGACACGCTGTAAACAACAGCAACCGAGAAATTGAAAAATTTAATTGCTTGCTAATGGATAACAACTACAACAAATTGGTAACGAACGAACATAATTTGTGTCTGGGAGAAACAAAGTGGCGATTTTTTGCGTAATTTGTGTTTTTGTAATGAGTGAAGTATTTTTTGTTTTGGTCTAAATGTCTAGCATGAAGTAGCATTGGGCAGGTTCTAAAGTTCAATTTCTTCCGTATTAGAAATGGAACGTGTGAAGTGTACCATTACATTTTGTAAGTAACTGAAAATTAATTGAAGTACATAGTAAATACTAAAAAGATGGAAATATTTTTGAAAAATGAAAACAAAGTTAATCGAATATATAAATAATACCTAATTAATAACATATATTATGGAAGTAGTAGAATGTGTAAAACTGAATTTACAAAAATGGGAACTGTAGAAAACTTTTTGATCCATACATTTTGCATATCGTAATTTACAACACAAAATTGAAGGATGTGTTGTTTGAGGTACATTATTGGCCTGATTCAGAACTACGTTATCATTAAGGCGGAACTTGTTCGTTATCATTAAGGCAAAATAGTTATAGTAGTAACACTATGTATATTCCTGCAGATTCTGTAACAGACATTATAGGTTCGAACTACCTACATATAAATCCATTTACGTATTTTCTGTCTACTACCTTCGATCCCAAATTTAATGTCCATTAGGAATTGTGGCGATATTGTTGTCGGGCTATATTTAATTGAATCTAATTTAGTAGCTTTAATTCGTCCAAGAGATATATGAAACAAATATCCACATGTGTCATAGAATAAACTTTTCATAAGAACTTATGACTAAAGATTCGGTTGAATACTTCAAATGATAGATAGTCAGAGGCCACTGTCGTCCTCTATCCAAACTTATTTACGTTGGTGATTTTTTCTTTGTTGTATACACCTTCGCTATATTAGCAGGAGTGAAATCCAGGGATGGTCCGTTTGACGAATTTTTAGGTTTTCGACTGTCAAAAAGTTGTAAACATCGAAAACGTCATATACTTGTATAAAATGTAATAAATGTAGTAAACGTCATTTATTTCAATATTATAACCATATACAGTTATTTTCAAGAATATATATTATTTTTACGTACATCTGACTATTCCTTACTAATGCTGATAAAAAATTCTGAACTTTTTTGAGAAGAAAATTTTGACATTTTATATGGATTTGAGTAAAGCGTGCGTAATTTTCGAATTGATTAATGGGAATTTCTATCTTGTCAAAAACCTAATGGTTTTGGGGGGTTTCCGATGTTTCTGACGCATGTATTATACGTCGGAAATGTATGTCATTTACGTCACTGTTTCTGACGGACAATCTCTGGTGAAATCTCAATAACGCTTATTGTCAGTCCACTTGCCGGTTCTTGCTTGGGCTAGAACAATACAGATTATATAGCAGCGATTACCGTACCGGTTATTCCGATTTTTTCGTGTTTTATGTGGTTTTCTCGGGCCGAATATCACATCGATGTTAATGTTTTTTTAAATGCTTCCCCTGAATTGTCGCTGCCTAACTAGAATATAGGAAAACTACATTTGATAAATAATTTATCCAATGAACGATTGGAGAAAACTAAACTAGATGAACGAAAAACTGGATCTAGTACCAATCGGTCTATTTTGAAGTCCAACTATCCGCTTTTCCACCAACTACAATGACTTTTTTCCGTCTCGATACATAAAGAGGGTTCTATCCTCATTGAGAGATATGGTCAAATAATATGACAATATTCATTAACATGAATATGACAATATTCATTGTCATAGGGACAAGCCCGGTCAATGATCGCCACTTTTTAGTTATCCGTAATCTCCTGTTGAGGAAAAACTCATTGATCCATACATTTTGCATACCACCTAATAATCTTCTTTTAGTAGAAGCAATTGT
This sequence comes from Musca vetustissima, assembly GCF_032173495.1. Taxonomy (NCBI): domain Eukaryota; kingdom Metazoa; phylum Arthropoda; class Insecta; order Diptera; family Muscidae; genus Musca; species Musca vetustissima. The sequence goes on from NW_026889093.1 coordinate 415,447, forward strand.
AAAAGGTTGTCTGTATTAAAAATTAATAAGACACGGTTCTCATTTTATTGTCAAATGTTTATCCTTAGGTACTACTTAAACTATTCTTCCTTAGCCTAATCTCAAACACACTATACCTACCTATCAATAAACTATTTGTTCTAATTTCTAATTTGATCTGTGGTAGTTTTCCCAACGATCAAATCTTCTGTAATACAAAATTATTTGTAAAATATTTTTAACAGCAATATTATTAGTTTCCGTATTTAAAGGAAGGTATATAACTGGAATCAGGTTTTTCTATTAATATTCCATTTTCCTTTGTTATTTTTTGTTTATTCATATAATTTCTGCTCTAAATCTAAAGGTCATACATGGTGTATTGTATCGCCAAGCAATTGTGTAAAAACATTAAACAATTATGTCTTTATGTTAGTAATAGTTTCAACAATATCAGCGATATTGTTGTTACTCTATTAAACAATTAATAAGATGGTTATCATCAATGGCTATTCAATAGTTGTAGCTGTTGTTACTGGCCTCAATGACCATCTGCCAATGGTCACCCCTCGGCCCCTATGTTGTGGCGGTACACAATACATGATATTATTGTTTAAAATGGCCCATTGGGGACCAGACAAGTTTGCCAATTCATGAATAGACTTAACTTAAAAAGCTAATTCAATAAAAGCCAATTTTTTTGTTCATTGTAACATGAATATAACTCTAAAGAAACAATTCACTTGAATGAGCAAAAAGAAAAAATCGTATTTAACCAACGTCATCCTCTAGAGCCTCTGGCCTAGCAAAAATCAACTTTAAAGCAAATACATTTTTCTAGCCAAGTTTGAATATGAAAAATGCTGAAAAAATGTTTTTTGTTTACATACGTCGAGCTACAAAAAATATATATTGGAAAAAAATATTTGTGTGTTTTCTACTACTCTTTTTTTGACCACATTGAAAAAATCTTGCTTGGCAAACAAACGGCAAAGACAAACTTTTCAAAATTCAAACCGACTTGGGGAATGTGGGTGAACTTGTTAACTCGATCGAGGCCATAACCGTTAAATCGAAATAATACAACATTGAAACAAAACAACTATAAATTTTGCTCTCCTCTCCGTCTTGCCAAAACAAAAAAGCAAACCACAACAAAAAATTATGGCTAAAACAACTAAAAAGCATTTGTGGTGGTTTAGTGACTTTTGATTTCAAGAAATCGATAAATAAAATAGAGCATTATTGTTATTGTTGTGGTATTCGTATTGGTGGTACCTTTGTGCGTTTTTCTTGGCCAACAATTCTGTTTATGTATTGCCAATAGGCAATTCTTAACAATCGTACTAATCTTTTGGTCAAATCCATCCAAGTGCTTAAATTTAAAACCATCTGAGACCCATTGACCAAAAAAAGGGGGGAAATAGCGGACAACCAATGCTGGCCACCATAAAATATGTGCTAAAACCCTAAAATCGCATCTAGTTCATAAATAACACGAACTACGACACATTGTCGAACACTAAACGCAATATTGAAGTCAAAGCGGAATAAGTTTTAGTTTCGTATTTAAAGAGTGTCATGTGGACAATTATTTGACGGCTACATATATGTGGAATTCTATCGCCATGATGTTGGACACAGACGTGTGAGGTTGGTCATGTAGAGTGGGGTAAAAATTCGTAGTCCATGGAAAAAAATATTCACAATACTAAGAAATGTTTTATAAATCATAATTATTTTACAAAACTTATTGATCCATACATTTTGCATAGCATCTCTCGTCCTTTTTATACCCTCCCCCATAAGGTGGAGTTTATTTTAAATTTGTCATTCGGTTTACAGTACCTCGAAATATTCACCGGAGACTCCACAAAGTATATTTATCAGAGTTAAATTCTATGTCGATTTATGCGCGTCCTTCTGTCTGTCCGTCTGTTAATATCACGATATTTGAGATAGAGCTCTGAAATTTTGCACATACGTTCTAGTACTCCTTGTTTGGTATTGCCACTACATAACTTGCATATACCCCCCAATATACGGGATTTCGGACACGTATTTTCGTATTTTAGGTTCTCATTGAATAACATATATTCGTACCAAAAGAGTATGAAAATAGTAATTGAAGCATATACAAATCCGATTAAAAAGAAACAATATTGAACAATTTCTATGAGCGGAGATGTAGGAGAATAGTTAGACGCTTTGACAAGAAAAGATTTTTTATAAAAATTAGTTGATCCATACATTTTGCATATTATCACTTCTCATTATTTCTATACTACTTTGGAAAAGATGCAATTAGTGTGTCTCAGAGATATATAGGACGTGTATCCTGAATAAGTGTATAGTTCTGAGTTCTGTTATTGTCAAGTTTCGTTTAAAAACATCTTCCATTGTTGCGGTTTGGAAACTTATTGATCCTTACATTTTCATTATCTTCTCCCCAGGTAATTATCCATCCTCAAAATATTACTACAAGGAATATTTATCCTGACTCATAAATATGTTACTTCTTATGATTCAGAATTTATCACATTGCTTATCACGGCATATAAATGCAAAATGAAACGACAATCAACTCTGAGTACCCTTTTCACATATTATAGCTTTTTTATGCTTTACGTTTGATAATCCCTAATAACAATTCATTTTCATAAAAGTGAACACGCCTCTGCTTTAATACAGCCTTTTAGCCAATACATTAAGACTGCCAATGACTTTGAAGGCACAAAAAAAAACTTGGACAACAAAACAGCTTGAAATTGAAACTAGCCTAAAATAAACAAAAACAAAGCTAAACCAAGCGATGAGATGCTACAAAACAATACAGCAATTGTGGAGGTGGAGTGTAGAAGAAACAAAACAACAACGAAAAAATAAACTGATATTCTGCGAAATAAAAATCTGATATGATCTGACAAACAACAATGACAAGGCAACGATGCAGCAATCCAAAGGCTCATTGCAAGGCTACAGCAATGACCATTTGACAATAATGGAAAATGACCATGCAGAAGATTGAGTGTTGCTGCTCTGATGCCATTGGTGATAGTGTCGTTGTTTTTGCGCTCACCCTTAATTGTTGATGACAATCTTTGGCGGCCCATGAGAATAACAATAACAATAAATATTTTAATAATTTTGAAATTGCAGTTTTTTTATACAAAAATAAAAGCAACTACCATAAATGGAAATTGACTAAGTGGTTGAGATAGTTAACATTTTAATTTAGTATTGATACTGAAAAGGTGTCAAAGAAGTGTCATAGCACGAATATTAAAAAAAGACAAATCCAAAATTAAAACCAATATGGTAGAGATAAGATTTTGTCAGCACCATCAAAGAGCCCACAAGGTCTTGAAAATTGTAATATTATTTAAAACTCATTAGTCCATACATTTTGCATGTCACATTTTACATATTTTTAATACATTCCACAAATTAATTAGAATTTGAAATATAATATTTAGAGGAATGCTGCGTGAAGTAGCTCTTCCCATTCTTTCGAATGTCGAAGCCTAAACTAAAGAATGTCGTACTTGAGATTGCTATGAATATCTCGAAACAAAAAAATAGTTTATTAAAATTGAAAGCATTTCGGAAACTAGTCGATGTAGTAGCTAAATCCATGATTTAATGATATTTTGTGTCCTATGTGAAGCATAAGGTTATATCGAAGTTCTGTCTATAGTATTCAGGAGGAATATTCAATTGTTTAAGTACTTTTTGATCTACGTATTTTGCATGCCATAAATTGTATCAACTACATTTTAAACTCATTGATCCATACAACTTATTGATCCATACAATTTGCATACCAATTAAAAAAATCGTTATCTATAAATATTGCATGCCAGAGTAATATGTAATATTTGAGTTATCTTTGACAGACGTTTCTTCTGTCCCCGTAAATATTTGACGCCCAACATATCACTTGTAATTGGCATGCACTTTTAATTATATGCATAAAGTACTGATCTGGGATATAAGATGCACAATATAGCATGTTTGAAATGTATATCTTAAACGGAGTTTTAAAAACTTATTGATCCATACATTTTGCATATTTCAAATTTCAGCACAATCTTCGTACCCTTATTAACATTTTTCAACTCCAATTTACTAAGACTTGAGTAATAAATAATAATTCAGCTCGAACTGGACTTAAATTTTGACCTATTGGTAGGAAAAAGTCAAAATACTTAAATTTGGCTCCCAATCTATCACTCGAAATTGTCATACTCTTTTAATTTGTTGCTTACAGTACTGATCCGGGAAGAATTATCGAAGTTGACCGGCATGTTAGCAGTTGTAACATCGCCCAGGAGCTAAAAATCTACCATGAAACTGTTTTAAACCATTTGCACAAAGCTGGATTCAAAAAGAAGCTCGTTTTTTGGGTGTCCCACCAAACAGAAAAAAGGAGGGATCGAATTTCCATCTGCGAAGGCCAAACGAAATGATATAGACCCATTTCTTAAACGGATGGTGACTGGAGATGAGAAATAGATCACATACGATAACCCTGTGCAAAAACTATCGTCAAACCAGGACTAACGGTCTTGATATGTATTTGGTAGGACTGGAAGGGGATTATTTATCATGAGTGGCTTCCATATGGCCAAGCCCTAAATTCTGATCCCTACTGTCAACAACTGGACCGTTTGAAGATAGCAATTGACCCGAATTGACCAACAGGAGAGTTGTCGTGTTCCATCAGGTCAACGTTATGCCACACACATCTACAGGGACTCGCCGGAAACTTCAGGAGATTGGTTGGGAAGTTTTAATGCATCTGCCATACAGTCCGGACTTGACACCAAGCGATTATCATCTTTTTCTTGCATTTGTTGACATGTTAAATAAAGTCCTATAGTTCATATAAAAATAAAGAATTTCTTTTTCCCCAAACTAATATATCATCCAGGGAGTTATAAAAAAACTTTTGATTCATACATTTTGCATATTTAAATTTTTAACGTCGTACCATTATTAAAATTCTTTAACTCGAACATAAAATAATTCAACTGGAAAATTACCTCAATTTGGACCTATTGGTAGGAAAAGTCATAAACAGAAGGAAGGCCTTCATAAATTTGATACGATCCAAAATGTGTCTCATTGGATCAAATTCGTATCAGACAATTTAAAGACGATTTAGGAAGGTCCGTGCGCAAGATAACAAACGAAGTAAGTAACCTATTAGATTGTAACTGTTAAACATCGTTCAAAGGTGGAGATAATCCGTCAATCTCTTCTGGTGCCTTGCTCCACAAAATAATTAGCAAACACCTATTTTTAAAATCACGTCTGAAGACCATAGAAAGGGGGAAATTTCGAGTATCATACAAAAATGACATAAGGCTTTCATATAATCAAATTTAGATTAGTAAGATTATCTAATTAGTAATTCCCGTTAAGCAGATTTGATTTGATAATTGGCGCCTGAACGCTATGTTACGATTTTTTATAGAGGGTTTTCCCAAATGGCGCCCGATTTGCTTCTACCTTTACCAACCTCTTTAATACAACTTAGATTACAAATTGCTTAATTTTGCATAAGTTCTAATGTGATTAAAATAAGGTCTAATGTAAATATATTTCACACACACACCTGCTGATAGCCATCAACCACAATGGCGATGAAATTATCTATTCACTTCACATAAATGTCTTTACAGGAGATTCTCCAAATGATGTCTCACACACACAGCAAGCGAACAGCTAACAAACATTTGGACAATTCACGAAACAAAAACAAGACATTTTCGCTTGTTCGCTTTGACGGCATAGAAACGAAAAAAATGACATTTGTCAAACAACGAAATGTCAACAGACGTGACTTTTTGCAACAACAACAACAACAACAACAACAGGAAAAACCAAACTTTCTTTGCCGCATGGTCGTCGTCATGGTTGTATTTATGTATGTGGCGCGTTTTTGCTGTGCCATTTGAATAAGGAATTCTGCACATTTGACTTATTTTTTGTTGTTGCTGTTGTTTTTAACGTCTCCAAGTGGAATGAGAGAATGAATTTGTTATTTCATGTTTATTTTAAATTAATATGCAAATATTTAAAATAAGGCATTCAACAAATGCTACAATGCTGTTTACAAGACAACATGTTTTTGTTGACACGATCCTTATTTTTGCTGCAACGCTTCGTTGTTGGTCTGTTTGTTAGTTTAAGAGCGTGGGAAAGCTTTGAAATTAGCGCAAAGCGTTTGGAAATACCCTTAGTATGGAGCGTGAAAATTTTCCAATACCTTATATGTGAGGAATATTCAAATGCTTGTTACGTGTGTCATTTCACGCCTTAATATGGCCATAACATTGCCGCCGCACTAGCAGCTCTCTACCATTTTGGTAGCAAACATTTAAATGGAAAATTAAATGACGATCGGTAACCATATTCCAGCATCAGCGTCACTGACAGATTACTTGAAGCTTTCATCACATCAGAAAATGTATTTATATCCACTTTGTGCTGTTTTGTTGTTGTAATCGTGCCCACAACAAACCTCAACAACAACAACATCTGATAGCCAATCATCATGCTGGCAGAACTTACCAGAGAGATATGAATCTGATTGTGTGGTCATATTTGGCAAATTAAATTAAAATACCTGTCCGACACACCTGATGTCGTCTCATCAGCATGGCGTATGCGATGACAAACAAACCACTTGTCCGCTCGATTGTGAGTTTTTGTTTATTTTTCATTTCTGTCCCCATTTTTCCGACATACATACCTGAAAATAGAAAAAATAACACGGATATTAGAATATTATGACTGAGAATCTGTGTGAGTTATATAAAAATAAAAAGCATTGCATTTGTTAAGTTTGTTTTATGCAAATTTCTCTAGATAAGAGCTTTTCACGACACTTTATGTGATTGTCGTGAATTTATATAACCTTTTTGAATTCTTGAAAAACCTTGACAACTTTTTCCCATTAGCTTAGCTGTAATGTAAGCTCTAGCTATTTTTATTTATTACCGTAAATAAATGGATATTTACAGTTATTTATGCATGTGGGCGAGCAATTTTTAATTGAGTTAAAATTCGTTCAATAAAATTTCATTGTGGAGGCGATAACAGAGTTTTAATTAGCTGTCGATGTAGCAGTTAAGAGCATGTCATAATGGTATTTTGTAGTCATAAGACGATATTGGAGTTCTGTCTATATTTTTATTGGAGGAATAGACAAATAGATTGTTGCAGAATTTTTTGTTTAAAAATTGGAGTGATTCGGGACATGTAATGCCAATGCCATTCTAAAGAAATTTTGATAGAAACTATAGCTTAATCAAGAATTATAAATTGGAAATATGTAGAGCAGTTGGCTTAAACTCAGATCTAAGATTCAATAACTTTAGCTGGAATAAACCAGACGAAAATTAAAATAAATAAAATTCCTAAATAGTTAAACTTGATATCACCGTTTAAATACTTTTTGATCTACGCACTTTGTATACCATATAAATAAAGACCCAAAATTATTACCAAATATTCGAAATTCTGACATTATGAATAATAGAAAATCCAATCTATTTTCTATACATTTTAAAACTCATTGATCCATACATTTTGCATACCATACGAAAATCATTGTTCCATATACATACACTAAAGTCCCAATAGTCCAGATTGCGCTAATCGGTATTATCCGGTAATTCGGAGTGCATTTCTGAACTCTTTGAGAATCCTATAATCCGGATTGTGAATATGCATTACTTTCTCAAAATCATAGCAAAGTGTAGTGTACATTTAAATTTTTAATAAAAATATTGAAAGTTTCATAGAATTAAACTAATTTTAAACATTGATAATCAGGAAAATGTTGTAATCCGAGATTTTACTGTACGATGTTTACCGTAGATTCCACCACAGACTTCTACTTCTTTCCGCCGTTACTTCAAGTTCAATTAATTATCAAGTTTATTTTTCATATTGTCCTCCAAAATCCTTTGGCCATGGATTCATACAGGATGTTTACCGTAGATTCCACCATAGACGTCTGTTGTTTCCCCTAGTATTTTACGTTAAATTAATACAGTAGATATCGGATATAAGAAACTTAAAAAAAAATCCGGAGATTTTTTTCTTATATGGAATTATAGGATATAAGAAAGTATAAGCTCGGTGTTTTTGATAATCTTTCTTATATGCGATTTTTTCTTAAATGAGTTGTGCTTATATCCGATATCTACTGTAACCCAGCATATTTACATTACAGATATACAGTCGAGTGCGAAATTCGACTTTTCGATTTTTGCTTTAACTAAAAAGTCGACTTTTCGATTATTCGATTTTGTCAAACCTGTTCAAAATCTATTTTCGACCTTTACCGACTAATGTAAAATCAACTAAACGCATAATTTCAGAAAATGTTTTTCTCTTAAGCAGGATTTTCAATTAAAAGAACTTCGGATAAGCAAAACTCGTTGCGCTTAAACGAAGTTTTCAATCAATATCTGAAAAATGTGAAATTTATAAACTATATTATAAAATGAATTAAGTAAGAACTTCTTTTTTCGTAGACATTTGCTTGGATGGTTGGAAAAATGTGCGACATAATTTAGGGTTGCACATAAAAGTTATAATGAATTTAGTCGCCCTTACACAGTCTTTCTCTTACAGATTTTCAATTAATCAGTTAGTTTAAAATTTTTACTTTCAATTAACAGATTTTTTTCGATAAACCGACGTTCGCTTATCCGAATTCGACAGTATTTTTGAAGAAAACCGACTTTGCAATTTCCTCACAGATGAAAAGTCTACGTCGACTTTTAGACTTTTCTATACAAAAAGTCGATTAATCGATTAGTCCTACAATGTTATCGGCCTCCATGGTTCCAAATTGAACATTTTTGTGATGTGCCAACAAATTTTTATGGGGGTTTCTTTGACAGTCTTGAGGTTATTTGGTTCAGTATATGCTCACATTAGTCTTGAAAAGTCTATAACATCTCACAAGTTCCTTTCATTGATGTGATAACATCTTCTATCTACTCGATTAAGCCAAAGAAAGGGCTCATATCAAAATATACATTTAGGTTACAGGTCTATGTTATAATACGCTCTGATCCTACAGGATGTAGACTATATTTACAGGAAGCCTTTAAACGAATTTTTAATATTATAAAAATTTGAACATACATATATTTCTAAAAACACTCCATATAGTAGTTAGTTAACGAGGAGATAATCTGCAACAATTCTATTCTGCAGTATCTCGGTTTCAGTCAAACATATCGTAGACTTTCGCCATTAAGGTTGTCGAAAGATATTAATATTTTCGTTTAAAAGCTAAAATCCAGAAATAAATCCCGCAGAAGTCCGGTTGAGATTTGAACCTTGCCTCCATAACAACGAATATAAACAGAGAATTTTTAGGACTACGGAAATGTTATTTCAGTACCACTCAATGGATGTTTATAAGACTGTACTAAAGTCCACATTATTTGAAGCCAGCAATTTAATGAAAGAAGATAACTTGATAATATTTTTCATGGATTTCTGCGAGTTGATCCTTTCAGTATTCTACCAATGGAATTTCAGTCTCTGAAGACAAATTTGTTTGGAATTTTCCATTTATTTGTATATTTTCACATGATATTACTCATTAATTATAAAACCGACAGCTACTCATCTTGGCATAATTTTAGCTTCAACACAAACACCACAAACTGGACGGTATTTATGATAAGCTTGTGTGGTCGCGACTGACTGTTTGTTGATAGCAATTGGCATAATTCCATTTTTATGAAATACAAAAAAATATTTATAATAAATTAATTTTAATATTTCTGTTGTTGTTGTATAATAATATTGTGTTGTAAGTTCGAAAATATATGAAAGTATGTAAATATGACATAAACACTGAGATAACAAATTCGCATTTTGGCACGCCACAAAAAATGAAGCGTTACACATCATGACGCAAATGTAGAGCGTAAAGCGATGAACTAGATTGAAGATGGTACATGAGACATACATATGTAATGACAAAAAGTTTTTTTTTTGGTATTTATTTTTATGGCACAAGTAAAGTGTGACGATTAAATGCAACAGCAAAGAGAGGTGTGGGCGTTATGCGTCACTCGGTTGGAATATTGTTCATTGAAAAGTATTACAAGTCATGTTTAATAACGGGAGTATTGAAACCAAGTAGAGCCACTTAAAAAGGTGTTGCACACCTTGACCTTCTGACCTTATTTTCGAATTCTCAATTGACCTTCAATATCAGTAGCATTCTCCAATTTTAATTAGTTTACTTTGTTTTGTTTTCCGAACACATAATGAAATGTATATATTCTCATTGTAAATTTTGCAATTAATATTCAATTGTTTTGATTATTAAATCAATAATGTTGCCACAAAAAATAACTATTTCAGATTCAATAACATTGACAAGTTCTATTTGTTTTTTTTTTTCAAACTTCCAACATAAAGAATCGTTTTTTTTATTTGAACGACATTAAAATCGCACCACCACAATTGTTAAATTAATTTTTGAAATGATTGAAAGAAAAACAAACAATAACTATATTAATGAATTCATAATTGCAAAAAATATATGTGTACAGTGTGCCAAAAAATGTTTTTACAAAGTCACATCTTTTTCAGAGATGATTACATAAATATATATAAACGATTTATTTGCCCCTAGCAAACAGGAAATTTTGAAAATCAGCCAGAAAATAATATCAGAAATACTGACTTTGAAAAAATGGCCAACAATGCAGCATGTCTCTCACATACATAGCAAACAGATAAAATTAACATTTTCAATATCACCTTTATTAAATCCAATATACGCCAACGATGTTTTATATTAAATCTGGTTGATTCACACATTTTGCATAGCATTGTTTAGGAGCAATACATAATTGTTTTCAGTTCAATATTGATAATATGACACAGTCAATATTCGTTTATGAATGGACCCCACCTATCTTTAGCACCTAATGAAATTGTTACACCACTGAATGTAAAACATACCATTTTTTAATTTTAAGAACTTATTGATCCATACATTTTGCATACCTAAATTCAGAACATTACCCTTATTTCAATATATGAACGACTCCGCCTCACACCTTTCGATTTCGACAAGATGTGACCCATAGCTACTGATTATACGATGTCTTAATATAAATTTAGAAACTTATTGATCCATACATTTTGCATTACCTCATTTAGAACATACATTTCATCGTCGCTTTTCTCACTTTTTTAGTTTGGAAAGTGAATCGATATGTGGTCTGAGCGGATCATATATTAAGTTGGGGAAAAAAGAATGAAGAAAAAGATGATAATCGCTTGGTGCCAAGAATATACATTAGAAAAAAATTAATTAGATGTGTGTGAAAATATCCAACTTCTCCTGTTGCATTTAAAAATATATTATAATAGTTTTATGGGCGATTTCTAGCTTCTGGGCGATGTTACTACTACCGGTCAACTTAGATCATTTCTCCGAATTTATCGACATTTTCGACTACAGGCCTCCTGTGCGAGGTGCATCTTTAATATTAAAAATTCCTGAACGGAATCTACGAAATCAAAATTGCACATAATTCGCTCTTACAGTATCAGAACCATAAACACCAATCACAATTTTAGCCGCTTGCCTTGCATTTTCGCCTTTGTCAAAGAAAAACTGTAAAACGTACCGAAGTATCTCTTTGTTCACTTCCATTTTTAACACCCTGTAACTAACAAATGAATGCAACAAACAAAAAACAGCAAAACAATTTTTTTGAAAACAAATCAAATCCAAACTTTTAAATATCGCAATATAAGAAAAAGTTGACTTACGCCACTTTCAAAATAAACGACTCACTCTTATTTATTCATAAATTTGTCATACCATACAAAAAACCGACAAATAGTTTCGAAATAAATATTCGAAATTTTTACATGTTAGAGGGTTATTCGAATAACACAGAGTTCTTTTTCAACTAAAATATTTTTATGTTAAATATGACAAATATTTCATGACACACTGTGCTTGAATAATTCATGAAATAAATAGTTGCCAATAAACGATTTGTGTTAATTAAAAAATTATAATTAAAAATACAATGACGTAAATATTTACACATGTATTTTTAATTTAAAAACCAAAAAAAAATCGCAATCATAAGTTATAAAATTATATGGCGGCGCTTAAAAAAACTGCAAAATGTTCCCATAACCTCAAAACAACATATGCGAGCTAGTATCTTTGTCGTCTAATAATTTTCTTCACCCAGTTTCAAAAGCGATTATCAAATTGATTCATATCTGAATTTAATGGAAACTATTATTAACACATTTAATAATAGTTGTAAGAAAGTCGTGCAAAAACCAAAAAAAACCCCAAAGAGAGTCGACTAAATAAATGCATTGACGTAAGTCGTATTCATAACATATTTATTGAATGGTAAGACAATTTCAAGTGTCGACAAAATTGGAGTTGTTTTTTTGTAAATATTCGTATATTTTTTGTTGTGCAAAAAACAAAAAAACTTGTTTTACTTTTAGTATGGCAATAACGCCGCCACCGACACCACACAGTAACTTTGAAAAGCCTACACAATTGCCACTGCTGACGCCGCCATCATTGGCTTCAATGGAAGCGGCAAACAGTTGAACATGACACATGAACTTCAAAATCTTGAGACAATCAAACAAAAAATATAATTGAAACAATCATTAAAAGATTATTGGAGAATGTTGTTTTTTTGTGCAAAACAACAGCAGCAACAGCAAAAAAGGAAATAATGCCAAACTAAATTATAGTTTTTCTTCCCCACCATTATTTTTTTATTTCTTTTTGATTGGCTTTTATGATTGTTATTATTTTAGCAAAAAGGAAAAAAATCAAGTTGTGAATATTTAAAGTCATTATTCGAGTCTATCTATCGATGCTAAACGATTCTTGTCCAAAAAACGTCAAATAGTGACGCCACGGTTTTTGCACACCCATAAACCAAACGCCGACCGCTTTATCCATATCCAGTCAAAATCGATTGACAATCAAAGTGCTGATGAATCACTTGAGTGTCAAGTTCGAACAATTATGACCGCCATACTTGTCACGCTAATGACAGTTTAACTTCATATGAGTAGTAGTGTTTTGCTTTGTTTTTTATAGAAAAATTAGCAAATTGTTAAAATACAGAAAATGGCAATAAAACTATAAATAATAATTGGCAATAAAAATGATAGTTTTTTAACTAATATGGAATATTAAGTGGTAATAAAAATGTTTAATGATTGGTTGGTCTTGGCTCTGAAAATATAGATACATGTATGTATGCTAAAGAGAAGTTTTGTTTTGAAGGTTAGAATGGAGCCAGAATATTTTTTTTATCATTTGAAGGCTCTAAGAATTAATAAAGTGGAAGCATTTGAGAATGACTATGAACAGTTTGCTTAAAATCCGAGCTAAAAATAACAAAAAAAAAAAAAAAAGGTTCGATATATAATAAAACAATATATTTTTTCGAGCTTCAGGTCTTTTTTATTTTTCAGGATCAATATTTCGCAATTATTTTAAATTGCATCTTCAGGATAATCTGCAAACAATTTTGAAATTAATGACAAAATCGCTTACAAATAAACTAGTGTCAACTACTTAAAACTATGATAGACTTCACTATCGTCGTCGGATGTAAATATTGCACTGAGTTTATTTTAGTTTATTGCACGATCTCTCTTTCTGTGTAAGGTGTCTGTAACAGTAAGCTGCGTTCGAAATACTACAACCCAATCCGCTTGTTCCTGAATATTTAAGGAAATTATCAGGAGCCTTTACGCCATTAGAAGACATCATCGATAAATATAAGTCTAACATCACCTCCTAAATACTGTTTGATCAATACATTTTGCATATCATAGATACAAGGAAACATAATGTATATAATGAGTACAATTATTACAAATTCTGAAATTTTTAAGGATATAAATAAGGATGAATACCGAGTACTAATTAATATTGTAAATGCAACTATTTGAACATGTAAAAGAACAGAGAAAATTTGAAACGTTAAACACAATAACGGGGGAGGGTGATCATCAAATACGAGATAGGGCTGAGGACGCCATTTCGATGTCGCAAGATTATAGTGAAAAAAGTGCTAAAGCGAAAGCGGTGGTGGTTAACTCATTTGATATAGGGGATTTTGTAGTGATTCGGAATGTGGATACCATTATAGGGGTAAACAGGAAATTATTACCTAACTTGAAGGGATCCTATATTGTGGATGGGGTGCTGCTGAAGATCAATACGTTAGAAAAGATGTTGAGAATTGTCAAATTATGCAAATTCCTTATGAGTTAGTAGAAGAGATTAATATTGACCAATTAATATTGCAAAATGCAATAAATTAAAAGAAGATGACATTCGAGTGAAAATTGTCTGTAAAACTTATTGATCCATACATTTTGCATAACTTCCCAAGCTAAACCTCAAAAATAAATCCAGTGAAAATATCTGTCAGTTTTTTACAATGCTAGAAAATAGATTTGTGTAATTTTCGACCGAAGTAGTTCAATTGCATGATTCCGATTCCTTTTGTCATTCCTCGATCCTCCGGAGATTCTCAAAAATCACAAATATAATTCTCTTACATGCAATTATTAGCTTTGTATGAATTGTGTGTTACAAAACTTATTGATCCGTACATTTTGCATAAACTTATTGATCCATACATTTTTGGATTTTGCGCCATTTTATTCTTAAATGTCTCCGAAATCAAACATAAGCGAAAAATCAGAAAAAAAATCAATGAAAACGTTAGTAAATTTTGCAGGACACTAGGGCATGATACTTCGGAGCTTGTCAAATATCACATGCAGTTATAGCCATCGTAAGATTTATTCATACAATTTTCAAAAAAAAAAAAAAAAAAAAAAAAACTTATTGATCCATACATTTTGCTTACCTTCTTATGGTTAACTGACTCCGACATAAGCGGACACAAACTAATACTTAGAATTGAATCCAGTAAAAACCAGGGAATAAAGTTGTGTAATTTAGGACCTAACTAATTAAATTGGGCATAATTCAGATTATTTTTTTATATTTCCTCGATCCTCCACATCTTCATTGATGATCCATACATTTTGCATAACTTATCTTCCTAAACTTGAAATGAATTCCGTAAAAAGTCAGTAAGTTTTTCAGAAAGTGGACAGAACAATAGACAATACGACATGACTCAGGTTCTATTTGTCTTTCCTCGATCCTCTGGAGCTTCTGCAAAAATCACAAAACTCAATTTGCCTTGAAATTCAAGTTGACATTTTCTGTTATTCTAATTTGACATAAAGGCCAAACAAAATTCTGGTTTTTTTATTAACAAGAAATAAATTTTGCAACATTTTAATTGACAACTTTTCTGCATTTGTCCATACAACTTTATTAAAAATCAGCACGCACTTACACACACACAAACACAAAATACGACTATGCAAATTTATTTCAAAAGCCTACTCCTCCACTTTTTTGCAAATTTTATTGATTTTTTGCCGCTGCCTCCCTCCATGAATTGTTGTTTTTTGTTTTTGCTATTGAATTGAAACTTCAAGGTCTGTTAGTTTTAGCAACGAATAAAAAAAATAGAAAAAATCTTAATAATAATGAATTGTTTAATAATGATTCATAAATACATAATTTGAAATGCAGTTGGATATAGAGATGACGATTGCAATTTGCAATATGGATTTCTTTAAAATGTCGAGAATGACTTAAGCTACGACTTTTGCGATTTTTGTCTCTGACCACAAAGTCGACTTTTCGATTTTATCAAACCTGTTCAAAATCGATTTTCGGCTTTTACCGTGATAATAAACTAAGTATTTATGAATAAAATTTCAACTTGAAAATCGACTTTGCGATTTCCTTAAAAATCAGAAGTCGACTTCGACTGAATTATCAATACAAAAAGTCGATTAGTCGAAAGTCGATTTACTTATCCCTAGCCACAAGGTTGAGGGTATAATGCCCTAATAATAAGGGGGTTATCTTAAAAATATCATCGAAGAGATCCAAAAAAGTAGTTTAACGTATGTTGATGCGAAGAATTTTCCAATTTTGAAATCCCACATCAACGAAATTATGATCTCAATTGTCATTCCCAATTGCCATTTAAATTAAGAAATCCCAATTATTTGCCCATTTTTTTCGTTTTGTATTTCTGAAACTTTAGAACATTGCGTTTAACATTTCATGCAATACGGAATACAACTTCATTTTCGTTTTCTTCTTTGAGCTGGACCGTCAGTCAGTCAGCCTGAGGCTATTGTCTATCAAAAAGAAACTGTTTAAGAGAGCATAAACATTATTATTGTTTTCATTATTATTATGTTGTCGTGATGCCATTTTTATGTTATTTATTGCAATAATTCTACATTTTTTATTGTTGTTGTTGCTGTTGCTTTACAACAAATCGTTTAAATAACCATTTAACGCATTTATCTTCGAGTTTTTGTTAAGAGGAAATGTCAATAGCAGAATGGCTTGTTGTGTTGTGTCTAATTCAATGGTGAGAATCGAATCGTTTAGAATAGAACACTGAAAGTCTGTTTGTTTCAAGGTTGAAGGCTTTCAAATGAATCGTTCGTCGAGTCTATAATTATATTTTTGAACAGCATAGAATCTAAAATGATAAATGAGTTTTGAGCGAAGATTTATGATTTATGGAATGGAACTGATTTATTTCATTTATTAAATAATAATTTTTGGATTTATTACTTAATTGTATTTTAAGAGCTTTGTGAATTTTGCAATCTTATTTCGAAATAGAACAAAAAACTAATATTGCGAATATAATTTATTTTCCCGAACAATTATTCACTATAAAAGTCATTAAAAATATACCTCTTTCATTGTTACAGTTAGTCTTTAGCAAATTGGTTCAAATATAAAAATTATTATACAAAACTTATTGATCCATACATTTTGCATATCTTTTTCATAGTTACAGCTATCCTGCAGAAGAATTTTCATATATAAAAATTCATACTAAAAAACTTATTGATCCATACATTTTGCATATCTATTCCATAAACGACAAATATTAAGATTCTAAAATATTGAAACATAAAGAGAGAACATAATTCTGATTCAAACAATCTTTAAGATAATGAGCATCCGATCCATGATCCTTATAAATGACTGTATACCTCTACATGACACTAAAAGGCGCCAAAATATATTCAAATTAATATTTTATATTCTTTCTAGGAGATCATCACTATTGTCATTATATAGGGGCACTCACAATGACATGCATGATTTTGGTTTTATTTGTTTTCGTTGTGATGATGTAATTTTCAAAACCCAACAAAATCCACTTAAAAAACCAAATCCACGCATTTCACTTTGGGTGGCTTCTCCACACACACACAATCATTTCACAGTCAATTATTTTCAATACATATTTCCAATCATTATTTTCCACTTCTTTTCACATTCTCATAACAAACAACTATCGACCATATTTTTGCTTTCAGAAAGCAAATATTTTTATAGAAACGAAAAAACATAATTGAATAATTTTTTTTTAAAAACCAATATTTAAAGTGTTTTCAATAAGGCATGAAAAAACACAACACAAATCAATCTCTTGATTTCTGAATTGGGTATGGATATAGAAATACTTGAAGACATATGCTATACTCTTATGCAGTTCCGATAGGAATTTCCCGCCAAGATCTCTTGATGTATGCACCCTCCTCAAGTGTTGCTTAACATATGTATATATGAAAATGATATTGATTTGCCCAAAAGAGGCTATTGAATAAGTGCTGGACTTGACACATAATTAGATGCAATATGGTTGCATTAAATTTTTACAAAAAGAAAACATTTTTTTTTTCAAAAGAAGAAAATAATGCAATTCAATGTTTTCAATGAGAAGGCCAAGAAATCGATGAATGTAAAGTGCGTCCATCAAAATTATTGATTGATTCAAGTGAATTAGTATTGGCGTTTTGAAATAAAAATATTTCGATATTTTTACTAATTTAAGTATAAAAAATATGACCACTTGCTGGGTATAAATATGACCACTTTGGGTATACAAAATATGACCAAAGTACCTACACTTAAATATAAATAAATAAAAAACGATTTCGATATGGAAAATTGCATTCAAAATTATTTTTTCCAATAGATGGGAGAAAATATCGAATAGAACATAAGATATCGAATAGAAAGGTTTGACAGACGTAATTTATTATAGGGGTTCTAAACCCCTAAAAAATATAACATGAACCAAAGTAGCAGGTAGCCCTCAATCGTAAAATATCAGGCGATATCTAATTGCTAAGAGAGGGAGAAGCAACAAAGGGTATAAAACTAGAATTCGCAATCGTGATTTTGATCGCAACATCTGAAAATATTCTTTGGGAATTTAATGGTCATGTCCGGCTGTTCGTCTTTGGAAGACACGATTGAGCTGGAAATTTCCATTACGAAGCTATGAAATTTTGCACATTGCTAAACCTCCTAGGATCGTTGGCATTGATACTGATAAGATTAAGTATTTACAGTTGGTTCTTGGAAGGTAAAATACTGGTGGGTTCAGAGGATTAAATACCTCTCGAGACTCATTTCACATTTTATGAGATTTGTGATTTTCAAAAATTGGGATTATTTAAGGGGAAGGTACCATGAGCAGGGCAATCGGACAGTTATTCTTAATGTACAATTTATTTGAAATTTATTAGAGATCGCAGTTACAAGGTTTTCTAAGTAAGGATCGGGTAAAAGAGGAAAAGGACAAAGAAAACCATAGAATATCGGTTTCATGTCTTCAGTGGACCTATCAAAAATCTTATAAGCGACATATTGTATAGAATTTGAGGCTTAAAAATTACTATTAAAATCGGTAAGGAAAGTCCAGAAGTTGGACGACTATCTAAACCTGAACCGATTTCAAAAAATTTCGATTCAATCCGATACTCTCTTCAATATTTCATGTAAAGCGAACAAACATGGGCTCCTCGGTGCAGTAATTGCATAAAGTTGGGCGAAAATATGTAAGAGTGCTATATCCGAATCTGAATCGATTGCAAATTAAACTGAACCCTTAATGGACTTAATAGATTCAATATGCTAAAAATTAAATTTCGTCCTGAAACAGGATATGTGGTGCACCATCAACATAAAATCGGACGAAACTGTGCATGGGAGCTATATCCAAATTGAAACCTGACTTTATTCTGTACGCTGTGTAAAATTTTGTCTCAATCGGACAACTCTGAACCGATTTTAACGCAACTTCGTATACGTCTATCTGGAGTTAACTTATCAAAAATATTGGATAAAAATATCGAACAAAATATTGGGATTTAGTCTCAATGGGAACCAATAAGGAAAGTAGTAAAGTCGGATTGGGCCGACTTTGGGTATGTTGTACATATCTATCCTTACAATAGCATGTCACTGTTCCCTTGAAGGATCATGCTGATGCCTTTCTGCAACCTATGATATTTTTAATTTCATTTGGGCAGATTTAGAGTCGTCTGCGTACCATGGGACAAATTTATGGAAAACGATTTATAGCAAAATTGATACACGCTATTCAGTACGCCGCACTGTTAAAATTTTAATTTCAATCAGACACCCGTTCGAAATACATATGGAAGCTATGGTTGCATCTGCACCAATTTCAACGAAGTGCAATAACGTCATTCAAGTCTCAATTTGATACATTGTGCAAAATTTCGTGTAATCGAACAAACATTAGGAGTTTGGTGCACCATTTATGTAAAATCGGACGAATACATATCCATATGTTGGACCCATATCGAATTTCGTGCAAATCGAAAATATATATGGGAGGTATATCTACATTTCCCGAATTGCCACTTTTCCCGAAACTTGCCACTCATAATTTTAGACTCAATTCAGTATGCTATGTCAAATTTCGTGCAAAGCGGAGGATATAAAGAGACTTTGGTGCAACATATAGATAAAATCGGATGAAAATATATATGTGAGCAATATCTAAACCTGAAGCTATTTTCCCGAAACTTATCACTCATCATTTCAGACTCAATTCAATACGATATGCCAAATTTCATGCAATTCGAAGGATATATAGAGACTTTGGTGCACTATTTACCTAAAATCGGACGAAAATATATATGGGAGCTATATCTAAATCTGAACCGATTTTCACGAAACATAACACACATCTATCTAGAATTAATTTAGTACGATATGCCAAGTTTGGTGCAAATCGAAAGATATATAGGTAATTTGGTGCACCATTTACCTTAAATCGGACGAAAATATATATGGGAGCTATATCTAATTCTGAACCGATTTTCATCATATTTTACACACATCTCTCTGCACTTAATTTAGTATGATATGCCAAATTTGGTGCAAATCGAAAGATATATAGGTACTTTGGTGCACCATTTACCCTTAATTGGACGAAAATATATATGGGAGCTATATCTAAATTTGAACCGATTTTTCCTAATTTCAATAGGGTTTGTCCTTGGGCCAATGAGATGAGCTGTGCCAAATTTCATCCAATTTGGATAACTGCGACCCGTACTTTGTTTACAATTTAACACGGACAGACGGACGGACATGCATAAATCGACTCAGAAAGTGATTCTATGCATATTCTCAAAAGGAACCATGGGTATTTTTCTTTTCCTTTTGCCTGTTACAAACATATGCGCAAATACATAATACCCTGTGTGGTGAAGGGTATAAAAGTATTGGGGTCCTTCACACAAAATCGGACGAAAATATATATGGGTGCTATATCTAAATCTGAACCGAACTTAGCACGAAACTCAAAAAACGCAGAAAAAGTAAATCATCGAAGATATAATCAAAGGTCAGAGGTTTATTATTTTTTTAGCCCTTAAAAACTTGAAAAATTGTCATAAGACCATTTGTTCACAATAAGAAGGCATTTCTTATAAAAAAGTGAAAGATTTTTCAGGATGTTTTTCTTATAGAAATGTTAACCCTGGACGAATTTTGCTACAAAAACTCAACTTACGCCACTTTCCATTGATTGTAGCAAAACGATGGAACGTTGTATTTCTCCCTCATTTTCAAGATACCATTACGAACCAAGATTGACATGACATCTGAAGAAAACCATAAAATCTAAGGAAACCCTGAACAAGTGCAGAACAGAAAACAACAACAACATGCAATGTAATTAATGAAATATGTAGAAATTGTGAAAAGAAAAACAGTCAACTCTATTAACATATGACTTGGCAATGACATTTAAGTGTCAAAGATCTCAATGACCGAAGAAAGATTTTTCCAGAATCCTACCACAAATTTCCCGCCTAATTGCCATAAAATCTATGAACATGATGACACAAATGTTAGATGTTTTCCTTCTTTTCAATTAAAAGAAAAATGTGTAAAAAACAGAATATTAAAGAACATGTGAAATATGATGGGGAACATTTCATTTTTATCTTCTTACTGTGCGTTGACAATTTCCCATTGCCACAACATGTGACTCTGTACGGGGAGTCTGTGGCACATTTGTTTACAATGGAAACGCATGTGTTTTATTGCATGTGGCAGGCAGGCATGCCGCAGCAGTTGCATCCCAACAGACAGTGTCAATGAACTTGACTTTTCCATGCATTTCTGGCATTCTGTAAAATAATAATAAAAACAACAACAACAAGTACAAGAAAAAAATGGGGAGACCTTATGCACGCACTTGGTTTATTTTTAGTTCTGCTTATTTCCCCCACAAACATTATCAGGAGGAATGCTGTGAGTTGCTTCCCTCTCTGTAGCTGTGCCCTGCGATCCAGCCTTTGGCATTGGGAAAATGTCAGAAATCATGGAATCTATCATAATTTATGAATGCTATCAAAATTGTTTGTGAGAGTTCAATGGCCGGTTTCTTTGGTGAAGAAGATACTGGGAGGGGGAGGAGGAGCCATTTTTTTTATCTTAAATTTGGATAATTTGATCAAAGGAAAGTTATGCCATAAATGTCTCGTAATAATTTTTGTTTTCAAATTTCATTAATTTCTCTTGACATTAATTGATAATGACAATGATGATGTCTGCCCGTAATCAAATATTAATTTTCGTTAATATTGTCATAAAGTTTTATTTCGTTGTTGTTGTTGTTGCGGTTGTTAAAAATTCCTTAGTGCCTTCGTTAAGCAATTAACCTTTTTTCGATGAAAATCATTTAAGGTGTGTCGTCAACACATAAAAATCTACGTTAATAAACGTTTACAACCACAAAAATCTATAATTCCACCTTCGAAATTACAATTTATTTGAAGATCAGATGGCAAATTGTTAATGTCTGTCTGTCTTTCTGTTTGCCCGTACTATAGTAAATATTCCATAATTGTTTAAAGTAAATCATAAAATTTAATGACACAATTGTAAATGCTACGATGGGGAAAAATTGGCATACACTCAGAAAAAATTGGCAATTGGAGTTTGGAGTTTGTTTGGCAATGATATAAAGAGTAATTAATTATGTAATTTAACGGCACGAAATATCTGACCGATACTTATCGTTATATCTCGATTAGCTGAGTCAATCTAGAAATGTGTGTACGTCCGTCCGCCCTTCTGTAAACACGCTACTGGCCACAGTTATGGGCCAAACGTCACAAAATTTGGAATGTAGGTTTGGTTCGGAACAAAGAAGACACCTATTGATTTTATCGTTTAATATTTAGGGGATGACCAACAACTTTATTTTTGTGTTTCTCTGGTAGCTCTAGAGGCTGCAATTATAACCCGAACATCACGAAATTTTAAATGCAGGAATGAATATGACCAAGGAACAAGAATGAATCTTTTTGATAATCGGCCAATATTTAGGTGGACAAATGGACCCAAACTTTTGTGTGAAATATGGTACATTTTGCATTCTATAGCGTAGGGGAGAGGGGGGCACCTTTGAACACTTTTTGCTTTCAAGCCTTATAAATTTTTTTATTTTATAATTTTTGGTTTCGTATAAATATTAACTAATAGGTACATATGTAACCTTTAAAATGAATATACATATGACATACTATAAGCTTGATAAATATATTTTATTACTGTTTTAATGGACGAAGTCAAAGTGTTCAAAACTGCACCCCCCCCCCCCCCCCCCCCCCCCGGGGGGCAGCTTTGAACAAGGGTTGTCATTTTTGAACGACATAGTTTTTTACAGTGGTTATGTTTGAATATGTATGTATTTTATTCATACATATCAGAAATGCATTTATTCATTAAAAAATGTATAAAAAATTTTCAAAATTTTAAAAAATTAGATCAAAATTTATTAAGGGTACCCCCCCATTCTCGGGGTCAAAATTTTTGTTGATATAATTCGAATCTACACTGATTAAAGAATGTCTCTCCAAAATTTCAAGTGAAAATCTCAAGAACTCTTGAAGATATAGCCGATTTATTGTGTCAGCATCAAGTGACTGCTAAAGGGCTTCTCAAACTTTAAACGCGTTTTTCTCTAAACATTTTTTTGCGAATGGCGGGCACGATAACTCAAAAGCTAATAATCCAATCGGGTCCAAATTTTGCAACGTTTCTCTGGGAGTGTATAGCTCTCGTATGAACTAGGATAAAGCCAATCGGTGAAGATCTTCCTTATTTTTTAACTTGGTTTTTGGTAAAAAATCGGCGATTTTGCAAAATTATTTTTTCAAAAGTCCACCATTTTGTTAATTTTAGAGCGAAGTCATTAATCCTAGTTCATACGAGAGCCAGACATGTACTCTTTCTAACACCGTTGGAATTTTCGAATTCTGATGTTTCTGTGCGGAGTTATCATGCCCGCCATCAAAAATAAGGACTTTTCTTTAATTACAAAAAACAACAACAAGACAACAACAAAAATTTTTGGTATATTATTTTTCTTCTCTTTTAAATCTTCACATATATATGTGCAAAGTTACAAACCTTAACAAACATTGGTATTGATTTACCAGCCTATTAAAAATCTTGAAAAATTGAAATCGAGAATGGGTGGGGTTCCCTTAAAACATAAAATTACTTAAAAACAAAAATTAATATGGTGAAAAATACAGTTAATTTCGTAATCTTATTAGTCCATTTGAAATTTTGAGAAATCGAAGCCAAAATTTAAAAACTCCGTTTTTTACTCGAGTTTAATGGGCATGTTCAAAGGTGCCCCACCCATGGCATTTTACGGAAATTTATAATAACTTTTTTTGTAATAAATATATATGAAAGAAATTACATTAGTTATGTTTGAAATGATTGTTGGAATGCAAAAAATTTGTTTGACGAAAGAAAACTATCACAGAATTATTCCTGCGCCCTTACAACCAAATGAATAAAAGTTTACAATGACACTGCGAAAACATGGCCACCCATGTACATTTTGTCGACAACTCAAAAAGATAGCCAAAGTGGTTTACGCAGATAGAGAACAAGATTGCCATATACAAAAATGTAGTTGTGGGTCGGAAAAATTTTAAACCAAGATTTTATGAGCGCTGTTCAAAGGTGTCCCACGTTCAAAGGTGCCCCCTCTCCCCTATATATTTCTCCTGAGGGCATAGTCCGGAGAAGTTGACTGCATATCCAAGAGAAGTATTTTACCTTTAAATTGATACCAGTTGTATGTCCTCGGATGTGGGAGTTATACTTAAATATATAAAGGTGTCGACGTTTTTTTGATTTGATTACCACAGTAGAAAGCGAAAATATCGCGCGGATCGCTATGTAAGTTTACAGGAAGTTCACGTTACTGTAAAGGACGACACCTAACCAATTTCGGTGATGATCAAATGATAGACGCCACTATTGTAAGCCGAGCATCTTACCAACTATTTAGAATGGCTGTTTTAAAAATGATCGATCAATTTAGAGGGTCAAATGAACCCCTTTTGAAAAATAACAAATTTTACTCCGGGAAAACATGATTCAGGTATAGAAGCCGGGGTAAGAAAATGATATGTTGATCCTTTTCGATTAGGAGGGTGCAAATATCGCCCGGGCTCGGAGTGCAGTCCTGCAGAAAACTAGAGTTCAGTTGTAGTTTTGTAGGATATCGTATGGTCGGTCCCGCACGACTATACTGCTCCGCTTACTGGTTTTCTTATGAAAAAGTCATTGGAAATTAATTTTCTTATAGACTTTTATTTTAGAGAATTGTATGAGAGTTTTATTACTCCCTACACCACAATGAACATAAAATGAGATCCATTTTTAAGATCATCTACCATATAAAGGTCTCAACGCATTTTAAATATTCTAGCCACATTTTCCGATCAAAACCTCTAAAACTGCGAAAAATTTGTAATTTTTTTTGATATTAATTTTCAGGGGGTTGAATGTTTAAAGTGACACTTTTTCGGAGATCCCGTCAAATTTTTTAGTCACTAATATAATCGCCACCATTAATGGCGTTTTCGAAGTTACTGGTCGTAATTTTTAAGGTATATAACTGTAGTTCTCCGAATATCAAAATCCTCTCTCTTTAAAATTCATTATGTCGTATTCTAAATAGGATCTCATCGATGAAAACTATCACGGCCGGTTCATGTTTTGTCATAACCCCCACATCACCTATTAAAGTAATCTTTAAAGATCCTATTCATATTTGAAAATTGAAGTGATTGGGATTTGATTATTCGTGATCTAAGAGCATAAGAAAGATGGTTAATTTTAACATACTAAAAGTAAGCGGGACCTGTGTATGTACTAAAAACCTTGACCTATTCTGGGATGAAATAGTTTATTCTCCACGAATCCGGATTGTCAAATTAAAACCATTTCGATAGAAAATGTGGCTATAATATCCAAAACACAGAACATGTGGCGGATCCTCCTTTATATTGGGGCTATTTAAAAACAGAGAGAGAACAGAGGAGATTTTTAACCCTACTAGAATTTGGTATTCCAAATTACAGTTACTTCTGTGGGAAAATACCGAAAATGGGGCAGAGCTTTTATGTCAAACTCGTCTTAAAAGATTTAAAGTTCTTCTCTTTCTTAATAGTCCCCCAACGAAAACAAATTCTTGTGACACCCTGGCCCACGCTGAAACTATCCCAGCTTCAAAGTCGTCTCAAATCTTGGAGTTGAACGAAAATGCTGGGTGACTTTTGTATGGAGGCTATGTATAAATGTATCCTATTTTGCAAAACAAAAATAAAATTTCTTTATAAAAATGGTTCTCACCCTTCAAGATTCTGAGATGCCGAATTACAGAAATTTTGAATACGCCAAAACGCATTTAATACATTTTTTATATTTTAAAATTTTCTTTCTAACCTAAGTAGATAATTTTATATTTTCATGTAGGTATCGAAATTGAAAATTTGCAATTTTTATTCTAGGTCCACTCACAGCAAGTTTCACTTTTTACTTTATCATGGTGAAGGGTGTAAAAAGTTCGTTCCGGTAAATTTTAACGACAGTTATCGAAGTTGATCGAAAAAAAACCGACGATGCGACAAAAATATATCTCATAATCTGAATCTGAAAACCCAAAAATATCATCACAATCTGACCCAAATTTAGTTTTGGAAACTATTTACTCGACCTAATTTTTTGTGAGTGTAAAACATGTAACAATGTTTAGTTTAGTCTGTCCGATCAACTGTCATGATAAAGTTATTGACAATAAGTTATGGCCAAAGCATGACTACAAACTACATGACGAAAAAAATCCTTTATATGTTGTTTGTGTTGTTGTTGCTGCTGCTGATGTTGTTGTGATCATGATTATCATAAAGTTGTCATACACACCTGTTGTTTAATTATGATGACAATTGTCAGTGTTAAGAGTCAAATGGAACAACAGCAGCAACAACAAGAGAAACATAAAACAAACATAACTTACAAAAACTGCAAAGAAAAAAAAAATACAATTGCACGACAAACAAATGAACTGCAACACCATGGAACAAACAAGCAAAAAACAACAAAACAAACACCACTATGCCCCCAGGCACTGGTGTATGTTGCATTGCAACAACAACAACACCAATAAACTTTAAAAGTTCACAAAGAGATTTGTAATTATTGTGTCAAGTTACAAATTAGCATAACTTGTCCAACTATTGAAGCATTTTATTAACAAGCTGGAAGAAATATTCGGCAAAAAACAACAACATCAACAAGTAACAACATCATGCAACACGTTCGCAACAAAAGCTACATGCAAACAAAACAGTTAAAACCAACACCCCAACATGCCCATCGAACATGTTAAATGTTTAAACAAACATCATAGCAAAGCGATGTGGAGGAGGGAGCACAGCTACAAAAAGGATGCTAAACAAACAGTAACAGTTATTGCCAAAGAAGAAGAAGAAGGTGCACCTTGCTTTGGACTTGCTGTAAACTTTTATTCCACTGCAATGGCACAACCAACCAGACAAAATGAGAGAAATGAAAAAAAGTTAAAACATCGTCAAATTAACTTTACAAAGGAGTTACAACATGATTTTTATGTTTTAACCGATAAAAAAAACAGCAACAACGGCGACATAAACAAACATTGAACAAATATTGGTTATTGGGTCTTTATGTTGTGCAGCATTACATTACAGCAAGCATGAGTTGGCACAGTGTTATGGGGAGGTTTGTTGAGTCATGCTTTGTAATATCACTATTCAGGGGCTGTAAGTTTGAATTTTGGGCTTTCAGATCGTAAATCGTAAATGCAGGTAAATAATCAAATACAACTGCCCAACCTTAAGTCTTTGTAATTTGGTGTTTGTGTTTCTCAAAGGATAAAAAACCTCCTCCAACCGAAATAGGATTGGAAGTAGAATTTCGCACTATAGGTTCCCACCTCCTTATAGACAATATTTAACACTGGGACTTATATTAACTATTCTCTGTTGGGAGAAGAGATCCCAAAATGACAAATTCTACTTCCAAAGCTACTTTGAAGGACATATTCGCATTTTTCAACCTTAATGGCTGTAATTTTATATTTTGGTTTCATAGAGGAGAAAATAATTCCTGACAGAATATTTTCAATGTTGATCCAAGTTTTGACACAATCTTATCCGTATTTGCAAACCACAGTTTTTGTAATTACAGACAATATTTAATATAAGTCCCATTTTAGATATTTTTAAGGACACAGTCGCATGGCTGCAATTCGATATTTGGATTTATAAATTTCCTGATAGAACATCTTCAATGACGATCCAAATTTTGACACAATCCCACAAAATTATCCCAACCGTATTTTCAAACCTCAGTTTCTGTGGTTTGGGGTTTGGGGATCTCAGAGAATAGAAAATTTAGAACAAAAGGCTATGTTCCGTCATAGCCCCAATATAAGAGTTCCGACCGATTTAACGCAATTTAAAGGCCATGACTGCTTCTTTCAATCGACATGTCCGCCATTTTCGAAGTGGCTGGAAATTTGGATTTCATAGAGGAGAAAATACCTCATAGCAGAATATTTTAAATTTAGGACCTGTTTTGGCAAAATCACCAAAATAATAAACGATACGGAGTGGAAGAACATTCAAACCTGTCAGAATTCGTCCTGAGAACTGCCTCCTTATAACACCAATGGACTATTTGCATGAGGAGGCAATGGTCTTACAGTGACAGCCTTAACCTCATTTTTCAATCGAAGTAACTTGAATTTGGCATTTAGTGTTTTCAGAGGCTACATGACACTTTTACATACAAAATTTAATACATGTAGGTCTATGTTTTAGATATTAGAATGTAATTTGACATTTCAGATTTACAGAGGAGAAAATACGCCTTCGTTGAAAAGTTATAGAATCATAAGTCCACAGGCCCGGAAATATATTTTGAATGTTTTAGTGATATTTTCTAACCGAAGCGAATGCAATTTACAATTCTGTGTTTTTTTTGGCCACGAGGAATATAGAAAATCTTTAATATTGGTCTATGCTTTAACATAGAAAGATTCAGTCCCGTAGAAACGTTGCGTCCCTTTTTCGTTATTTTGGAGGTATAAGTCGAATACGCCCACCGAAGTGATAGTAATCTGGCATTCAGTGTACTTGGTAGCTGAAAAGCATTTTTGCGGAATATATTTGAAAAGGGTCCATGCTTCGACATATATCTTATATATAGAGGTCTAAGAGTTGAAAACAGCTGTAGACCACATGAAGTTTAAATATTTTTCATTTTGGAGGATATAGCCGAATATTCCCACCGAAGTAGCTGTAATCTGACATTCTGTGTTCTTAGTAGCTGAAAATCATTTTTGCAGAAAATATTTGAAATGAGACCCTATGTTAGTTAAATATTCTTCATAATCTTCTGCGCATCTATCTGTGGAAATCAGAAATAAGATAGATGTTTTAAATCTGGCACTGGCATTGCTACTACTCCCAGGATATTTGATAATGCAAATATATACGTTTTCGTATATTATATAACGATATTCAAACTGTGTTTTTATGAGTTTGGGTACGTTTAAAAATTGTGAATATGGTTCCACTTTTTTATAGTAGCCCCCATATAAAGGTGACTTTAAAATTTTATTAATTTTCCTAGCAAAAATTTTCAAAAATGGTCCATGTTTCCAATTAGCCCCCATTATTATATATTTTTTTTGTACATGCATTTGAATCGAATTGCTACTAATTTGATATTTTGGGTCCTCATTTTTTGCTATTAAATTTTACTGCCAAAAATTAGAAATTTCGGATTACGATTCGGTGTAACCCCCAATTGTGGGTTTTTTGATGATTTCCAACATAAAAGTCCCGATCGATATAAAAAGTTGGGCCCGGTCGACTTTTCCTATTTATGCGCGTAGCATATATTTAATTTATGATTGCTGAGGAACCACTGTCCACAGTTCACTCCATTATGTATGTTATTAAAATATTATTATTAAATAAAAAAAATACCCTTCCGAAAAAACTGCTAAAAACAACATTGTTAAAAACTCCAACCCGAAACAACAAAAAAGAAAACAACATTACATTCGACACCATTGTCGGTTGACCTGTCATTGTTATTGCTGTTGTTGTTGGGTGATAATCATTATGTTGCCGATGAGCGAGGCAAGAGGCAACGTGACAATCGATTTTGTTGCTGGTAGTGATGCTGCTGCCGATGATGATGACAAAAGCTAATCAGGATGATAATCAGCACGAGTGCAATTAACGAAAAAATCGACATAAAGAAGCTGGTTGGTCGATTGGTTGGTTGGCTGCAACACCAAACATTTAAATGGTTGTTTATGTAAACAACTTAATACCAGCCAGCAAGTATTAAGTTGAAGTTTTTCTCAACTTTTTTTTTTGAAGATTCATCCTATGGTGTTTTTGTTCGAAACGAAGAAAACAATCTACCCAACTTGGTGAGTTTAATTAATTGTCACTGGAAATAATCGAAGAGTACACGCAAAAAAAAGGCAATAAAACAGCAGCATCAGCTACAAAAAAAAAAAAAAAAATGTAATCAAACAGCAGCGAACAGCTACAAACACAAAAAAAAATAAATAATTAAATTGCCAAACAGACGCTCACACAAAATCATTCAATTAATTATGGCAACAATTTATTATTACTTGTTGTCTTGCTGTTTGTCTGTCTGTCCATCCGTTGGTCTTCTCTTGTCTGCTGCTGTTGCTGGTAGCATGCAACCTTAATCATTTAACCAAGAGTTGGGACTGTTTATATATTTTGTTGTTTAATTATTTGTTGTTGTTGCATTTTGATGTTGTTAATGAAGTGGTTTTTTGGAATTTCCTTTCATCTGACCTCTCCCACATGCGGTAGGGAAAGAGGGGAGGGTGGGAGGATTATATGAGTGATATCATCATCTTTATAATTTTGATTATTACCACCAGAAAAAAACACAAACACAAATATTTTATATCTTTTCGGGTTTAGTGAAATATTTTGAAATATTATTTATTAAAATTTTCAAATTCTTTGAAGAGAACTATTATTATGACAGTCAATTCTAATTTTAAAATATGAATTTATTAAGAGATTTGTGTTTTTGTAGTGGTGGTGACGATGCTAAGAAACGATGAATCATATGAATAATTTTTTTATGTTATAAGAGGATTGGAAATGACTAAAATTTTGAAACAAAGAATTTTGTGGTGAAATCATTCAAAGGTCGACAGTTTCCCCAAGGGAAATTCTACTACAGTGCAGTGTAGTGTATCCGCACATTCAGATTGAAATCACAAAATTTCTTCGATACGATTAAATTAGTCTTCTGATGTTATAAACGAATGTCGCGCCGGATCGAAATTCGCTATAACTATATACCAAAAATCTGGTATATGCCATAAAATGGACCTCCATTGCCAAAGAAACTACAAAGCCATTTTTAGTCAAATTGGTTGGAATACTATTCGAATAAAACCTTTAAAGTGCCCATAATTAATTGTGCGCCACAATTAATTATGGGCCTGATGAAATTGTCCTTAACAGAAAATACATTAAAAATGCAACATAAAATGAATTGGATGCTTAATAGGGGATATACTAGAATAGTGGATGTATACCCCCTGAAATTCTCGATTTTATTTTTTAAAGATTTTCAATGGGCTGGTAAATCAATACCAATGCTTGTTAAGTTTTGTAATTTTGCACATATATATTTGAAGATTTAAAAAGAGAAGAAAAATAATTTACAAAAAAATTGTGTAATTGTTTTGTTGTTGTTTTTTTTTTTGTAATTAAAGAGAATTCCTTATTTTTGATGGCGGGCATGATAACTCCTCCTCACTATTGACTTCGCTTTAAAATTAACAAAATAGCGGACCTTTGAAAAAATATTTTTTGGAAAATCGTCGATTTTTTGACCAAAAACTATGTTTAAAAATAAGGAAGATCTTCACCGATTGACTTTATCCTAGTTCATACGATAGCTATACACTCACAGAGAAACGTGTAAAAATTTGGAATAGATTGGCTTATTAGTTTTTGAGTTATCGTGCCCGCCATTCGCAAAAGAGAAAAACGCGTTTAAAGTTTGAGAAGCCCTTCAGCCGTCACTTGATGCTGACACAATAAATCGGCTATAACTTCAAGAGTTCTAGAGATTTTCACTTGAAATTTTGTAGGGACATTCTTTAGATCAAGAATATATATTTAATGGGGTCTCAAAAAATATTTCAAGGCATTGCATACGGAATGACATATTTTATATACACTCTCCTTTATGGTGGTGCAATCCGACCTCCCTTACATCTTACCCTTCAAACCTTATCACAATTCAAATGCAATTATTTAAAATTACTTGACTATAATTTTCAAATCCCCAGAAAGACACTTCTTTATAAAAAACAAATTGAAACAAGGAAATTAATTCTGACTAAAGACCTTTCGGCAGTCTTTGAACAGTGTGTGTGTGTGTTTGTGTTCGATTAATCGATTGCAACAACCTTGCAACCATTATATCCTTTTGCTGTGCACTTCTATGAATAGCCAAACACCACAATGTGAGGTCTTGTTTGGTCGCCTTGATGTGTCACAGGAATTAATTCTAGAATTTAGTATTGAATGTTTTTTTGGTTCCCCAGAGAGTGCAGAATATTGTCCTCGCTGTCCACTTCATTTGGTCAACATGACAATGGCAAAACAATGTTGTTGTCATTGTTTTCGTCTCTTGCGCTGTGGGTGATCTTATGAATGATGGCAGTGATTATCATAGGACAAGATGCCAAGGATGTCTCCCAATAATTTAGAGGTGGCTAAAAGGTGGTCTTGATAATTCAAAGAAATTGATAAATGTTGTTAAATGAGGAACGCCCCAGAGGAAATTATTGATATTTTGTTAAAAAACATATCAATAATTTGAAAATTTTTAATAAAAAAATTGTAGAAATTTGATTCAAATGATTGATTTGTCACCAATTGTTTTGACATGCTATTGTTGTGGCAGAAAGGGACATGGCGCAGTTTTTGGTTAATTAGAAATCGGGAAAGTCTTCACGAAAATGATTTCCTTATTTTGAGGGATTTCTTTGATCGAACTTAGTGAATTTAAAATTTATTGTGGTTTGATATGCAGTTCTGGCACATAGAAGGTTAAGGGTTTAGACCTATACCTAGCACACTGTACATCGGATCACAATTTTAATGGATTTTTTTTCTGTCTACTGAAAATTGCGGGTGCAGCTAAGTGATGGATGAATCTGATCATGTACCAATAGGGAAAATGCCTAACAATTCAGATTTCAAAACATATAAATTTAAACGTGTTTAAAATACCCGATATTTGGGGGCTTAAGTTCTTGGGGTCTATATCTAAATGTGGACTAATATAATTTTTGTTGTTATGGATATTTGGTACCCAATGATATATTCAAATTACAGCCAAATCAGTTGCAAAATGTATACAAAATCCTAAAAATATCAAAAGTTATATAGGGGCTATACCTTATAATGCACCGACATTGACAATATTAAATTACCACCAAATCATTTGGAAAATGTATGCATAATACACCTAAAGGTGGATCAATATCGATTATTTAAGATACGGAGATTTTTGTCACCTAATCATAGTCCTAAAAATCAAATTATAGTCATTTCGAGAGTCTTAGCATAGCTAAGATCAGGATGGTCCAAAGGCCTCAATTCCTATTAAGCTTGAATTGATGGCTCGATATCAAACATATGTCCATCATGTAAACTAAGACCACACGACACACTGCTCCTATTCGACTACCGAACTGTTGCACCAAAGCTTACTCATCTGTCACCGAACTCCCTACAATTGTTGGGTGACATCTTACGGCATGTAAGATGTTGGGTTCTACCCTTTCAGCGATTGTTCCATTGTAGAAAGCTTGCAAATATTAGTTGGGCAGAGGCTAAGGTATGCGGATGACCTGTCTCGAAAAGTTTTGCTGTTCTATCGAAGGTTTCAGTAGCACGGGTGTCAGGGCCCCTAGGTCTGCAGATCTAGTCTGGCAGTTGGTGCTGGCCCTTCGGCTCGGTGTGGAGTTAGATTACAACTGGGTGCCTGACCCATAGAAAGGCAGGAGTTTAAGATGGGCTCCGATCTTCACCCAAGGAGGTGAACACGTCGATTGGTACCTCCATATTTGGTGTGGGGGTGTTGGTTACTTACATTTTTGTAATCGAATTTGAAGCATGGATCACACATATTTGCTTTTCTGAATTATCGGTTTGTATAAAATTTTATATATAGGACCACGTTTTGATATAGGCCCCCTATTTAGTAGTACCGGTTCCTTTGGATATTTGAACGAATTCTTGTATATGTTAGTGTGGGCCCAGATTCTTTTGTAGCTTCCATATATCAGTATCGTCCGATTTTAGATCTATTCGGAAGATTTAGAAACATCGAATCGAATGGAAAAGGAACACTGGGAAAACAAATTGTTGTAGGTAAATTTTTCTATAGCCCCTATATAGGGATATCAGTCAATTTTGGATATATTTTTATATATTACTGCGGAATATTGGCGATAATATATCGGTATACCAATCATCTATATTCAGACTCATCACAACATAGTTTCTACCTATTATGACCGAAATTTAACTTTGACTTACTTTTTCTACCAATGTGGTAGTAATTTTCCACTTGGTGGACACTGGACAAATATTCAAAATCTGATGTAGGTAATTTTTTTTTTCTGTAGCCCCATATGGGGATACCAGTCAATTTTGAATATATTTAGGGTTTGAGATACGCTTTCTGCAGAATATTGGCGATACTCCATGTAGCTATTTTTTTGGAATACCTGTCATCTATGTTATATCAACACCTTTGAACGAAGTAGACTCATCAAAATATATTTTTGACCAATTATGATCTACATTTTACGTTGACTTAATTTTTCCACAAATTTGGAAGTTATTTGCCATTCCCGTGGACATTGAACAAATATTAAAAATCTGACCAAGTGGAATTAAACACATTATTTTGCATGTTTCATTATGCAGAACTCTTCAATTTTAATCTATAGCGCCAGTGGGGTTTCCTTTTACCATTGACCTCCAGCTATCATATGTGTATGGTGATGACTACGTTGGCGCCACGAATACCAGACTATTTTGTCAGCTACTAAGTATTATCGGAACTTATGAGAAAAACAAAGAAGAAAACACGCACTCACACACATTGAATCATTGTACCCTGTGAAATTCTCTGACATATGCAACTTGTGTGTGCGGCTATGTGCCATCAGTTCTGTGCTGGTGACTTTCGTTGTTGTTTTTGTTGTTCGGTTTTTTATTTGGTGGTTCGCACAAAGCGTAAAATGTTAATTAAAAAGTTGAAAATGTTGTTGCGGGAGCATCACGACCAGAACGCACACTTTTTGCAAACAACAAAATGGGTGGAGTAAAGGATTGGAGCAGCTTGTTCTTGTTGTTGATAATTGAAGACACATTCCTTTGTCGGAATTGGTAACAAGCATAGCATGAAATGCAGTTTGCAATGAAGCAAATAAATATTTGCGTTGCTTCGTTAACCTGAGCATACATTGTTGTCGATAATACAGAAAAAACTATGTTGTGTTTTAAAAATCTACGCCTATTTTGTAGAAAGTGTAACAAAGAAGTTGCATGTTTGTTGAAGAAATTTGCATAGTACTCATATTTTCCTGGTTCCATCGGTGTTTGATTACAAGGAACGTGATCGTTACATGCCTATTGGTATGAGTAACAGTCCCTCTAAAAAAAAAATAAAACAATCCGCACATACTAATCACCTAACTAGCTGCCGCCTTAGGCTTAGGAAAATCCATTTGATTTTTCCCCTAATATTTTTTTAACAAATTTTTAATTGCACCGGTAGTTTGTTTAACACTTCATTTAGCCGACTTGTTACATGACATTAACAACAGACCATCAGTGCAACAAGCAGCTAACAACAACAACAACCACGGCGGCGACGTCATGCGTCACATGGCAGCAAATCATAATTCATCATCACATCATCATCGTTGTCGTCTTTAAGCACGCTACCGTGTGACAAAATACCCACCACTGAAATCTTTGCAAGTGAGCTCCGGCAAGCAAGCAGGCTGGCAAATTTGCTGAACGTGCAATTTTTCATAACCATTTTGCCTGCTCGCAATGAAATGCATTATTATTTTATTTTTTGTTTGCTTTGGGAGCATTCAAACTGAAATGTCATGCATTTCAACAATTTCCGCACAATTTCTCTTTCCGGTTACAAGCATTTTTTTTTCTTCGGCCAGAAACTTGGAAATTTTTGAAAATTGAAATTTGTTTGAAAATCCATGTCTATGACAAAATCATGGCTTATCATTTGTGGCAGTTTTCACTCCATTTGTTACCCTTGTCGTCTGGGTGAAGTTTAGACAATTGGTGTACACTGTTTCATGTGGGGAGAAATTTAAAATTTCACAAACCTGGTTCGCAAAAGTTGGAAATACATACCTGAAAAATAAGAAGAAACCAAAATAAATTAATATTTTAATTAAGATTAATTTACTCATTAAAAACTAAAAAATGGGTTCATCAATTTTGAATAAATCTGCAGAAAACAAATTTGAATATTTCAATATATGAAAATGTGTTCACACTTTTTGAGGGAGTTATGTAGGAGTTTCTCCAGGTGGCTGATATGGGAAGGTGGATGTTCATACTTGTCCTAGCGGACCAAAACTGAACGAAGGTCTTCCGCTAAAACAAAAAAGGTACATAAAGGATAAAGATAAGGCCCAGAGCCTAAATAACTGTGTACCGAAGGCAGTCGTTAATCTGATCACGTTGTCATCCTGCTTCGTTATCGATCCTGCGATATCTCTAACAGGTCGAGGGAATCGCTACAAGAATCAACAGGGAACAGTAATCTCGATCCAATCTTTCAAGCCAGGCCGGGGCTTAAACTTCAATTCCGAGTCTGAACACGAGGGTAAACTAAATCGACTTAGAATGCCGAGAGTAAAAGATGGTAAAAGAAACGAACAAAGACCTTGCTATGTTTATGGCAAGAACCTGCTTACTTCATTCAGGTGTGAGTATCTTGCTATTTGTAGTCGAGGGGATCGTTGCAAGAATCGCCAGGGAACAACAATCTCGACCCAACCTTACGAGTCACGCCGCGCTTAAACTAAAATTCCGAGTCTTAAAATCATGCTAGTGATATCGGATCTTTTGGGTAAGACTTTATGTATCTGTTAGTATGGACCCAGATTCTATCATAATTTTAGACAGATTTGGAAGATTTAGATACATCGAATAAAATTTTGGATATTCATTTTCAATCGCACAAAAAAGGGAACAGCAATCTCGACCTAACCTTTCGAGTAAGGCCGGGTCTTAAACTCAAATTCCTTGCCTGAACACGAGGGTAATACTAAATCGACTAAGAATGTGCGGGAGGAGCGAAGATGGTGCAAGAAGTGAGCACCGACACTACTAAGTTCACGACAAGAATGAAGCCAATATCTGGCGCACAAAGGTGGAAATTTGCCAGGATGAACCCAAGAAATAAAAGCTCATGATGCTCAGAAGGATAAATCTGACCTTTCCTCGACATCCATGGCAGCGGTGAAGATAAAGCTGAGACTACCCTAAGGTGAATGAGACAGTCACGAGAATCCATTGACGGAGGGCGGCGAAGCTATCACTAATACCCAGAAGACGAGTGGTATACTAGAATCTTATACAGTAAGGACCAGGAATCCCAAACGGGCTAACCTGGCGTTTACGAAAGAGGATTAGGGTGGAAACAATTGACATGGAGTCGCCATTTTATGTAAGGGTTTCCAAGTGATCAACGACAATACTACGTCCGATAAACTAAAAAAAAGAAGGTGGTGTAAGCGAAGCGAGTAATGAGATCATGGAGCACCTGCAGCATGGAGGGAACTCCATCGATTCGGACAGCTGAGATTTCAAGGGGAATTTTCTAATGGTAGAATTAAAGTCCTCAAACTTTAGCTGGTAAGAAAAAGAGGCATTGCTTGACTACAAAAGGCAACGGTCTTCGTTAGAGCTTCAGGCAGTGGGTATGGCCTGAAATGCCATATACAGGTCTGTGAAAAACTGGGTAAATGGTAGTGGTGCTTCAGAAGAGGTTCATAAGATTGTATAGGTGCTGAATCACGAATCTATGTGTACGAGCCCTTGAAAAAACAATCAGAATCGGCTCTCTGGATCTTCAAAGTCGAGTCCAATCCAACGAAAGTTGTTCGTGGAAGCATTTCCTAGTAAATTGTCGTCTATATCTTTGGTAAACTTAGTCAAGTGGTGACTGTTCTGTTTGAACAAAGTCCGACGGGCAATTCTATGTGGTACACCACTTTTATCCACGAACATCAAGAAAATATTCATGTCGATTTTCGTCTCCAGCTTTGTAGAAGAAGATTTCAAGGCCTATGTTTGGTAGGTGTCTAAATCGAGGTGGAAAAAGTGATTCGATTAATTTGAGGGGAATGAAAAATTGCAGAAAATATGTTGGTGTCTAGAAGTTATTTGTTGGGCGCCATTTGTTGCTGCAGGGTTTGCTAATTTAGTGATGGATATATTAATTTTGTTATTCCGTTTGTAGCTCTTAAAAATAATAATTATAGGCATAATATATTTTTTTATCAGGATAAAATTCTAACGATTTACCCTTGCAATAAACTTAGCTGCAATCTTCCGAAATAATTAAAATAGAGCACTAACATGTCTGAGGTCAAGTGTCTTCTGCATTCAAGTGTCTGTCTACAATCAAAACAAGTCTGAAGATGATGTTCAAGTTTAGCACAGTCCTCTTTCAAATTTCGGAATTGTTAATACAGTTCTTAGTCGGAAGGAAATATTTCCGAAACAAATTTAGGTATTTTCAATGTGATAGGTATAGTCCACAAAATAAGTTTTTTTAATTGGTTAGAAATTCTCATTACCTTTAATATATTGGCTTCTAAAGGACTACCAATTAGGTATTTTGTCCATATAACGATTTCCACAAATTTTAGGTATTTTAAGAGATTTGAGATCGAATAAAAAATTCTGTCATATGTGTCTCCAATTTAGTAGCCCAGATGGTTTCAAATAAGTGAGGAAAATATTGTCGGTGTAGGTCAAATTTTGTTATATCCCCTAAAAAGCGATTTCGCCATGGTTGTCTAATGTGAAATTAAATACACCTTAAAATTATTTCTCCGCTTAATTTGAATAAAATGAAAATCTAATTTGAAATGGTGTAATAGCAAAATTTCGTGTTATCATTTGCTTATGAACTTTATCACTGTTTCACGTTAGTCCGCCAATTCTCATTAGCAAAGTGCCAAAGTGTTGATTGGTCGTTCGTTTCGTCTTTCTTCTTTTTTATGGTTCACATTGAAGTGGAGGAAAAGAAGAAAAAACGAAACGAAAACAGAAAATGCATGTTTCCTTGAATTGATAAAAAACAAGTGCAGCAGCACATTTTGTAGCTGCTGTACAGCATACCGCAGCAACTTTACCATGGTGGTGGCCAGCATTGGACCCTGTCCGTTTTTCGTTTTTGTTATCAATCAGTTTTCGAAATTAATTAAGTGCACCGGAGAAAATTGAAATTGATAAACTACAAGTTGTACAATTTTACAATTTGTTGATGTGGATGTTGCTGCTGCCGTTTGGTTGCTCCCGTTCGGTAATGCTATAACATTATCGTTATTGCCGCTTTTTTCGTTTTTTGTTCATTGCAGTCTGTAAGCTATCACCTGGGCAATTTACATGTTGACAGTTTTGTTGATAATTTGTTATTGGTTTTTTATTTGTTTCTCTGGAATGCAATTAATAAATTTTATTTGTCGACCACACATAATTGGACGCTTTTCGTTTGGAGGTGCAGTTTTTTGGGGGCCAAGTGGAATGTATTTTTAATACGGAACAAAAGTTATGGGCAAGGAAATTTGAAATATTTTCAAACTTCCAACAAATAAAGGTCTACTAAGTCAATATTCCTTGCCATTAAACTCATGTCCTGTAAAAGCTGTGAGCACATAAGTTCAGTTCGTTACTACTACTAGGAATTTTGGAATTTAAAACTAAATATAGCGGTCCTCTGTTTGGTCTAGCCTTCATAATTGGTTCCATTTTAGGTATGTTAGAGATTTTAGACGCATTTTCCAACTGAAGTGGCTTTAATATTACATTTCCACTTGTTATTGGGTAAAAAGTTTCTTTTGAAACTGTTCTCAGTTTTGGTTCCTGTTCTGCCATAGCCCCCATATGAAGGTATGGTGATGTTGCTAGGAAGATTTTTCAACCGAAGGGGCTGTAACTTAACATACTGTTTTTTTTTTTTTTGTGAAAACAAAATCAACGCAAAAAATGTTCGAAGAGATCCATGTTTGGAAATTCTCACCCATTTTCGGTATTTTCAAAGTTTTAGCCGCATTTTCCACCGAAGTGACAGTTATTTTGCATTTTCCTCGCAGCAACATTTCCATAGAAGTCTACATTTTATTCTGGGTTTTTATAGATGGACAACATATTCGAAGAAATTTTTCGAATACGTCCATGTTTAGACGTAGCAACCCATATAAACAGCCAGCCTCATTTTCGGTATTTCGAAGGGTTTACTACCAATGTGGATGAAATTTGGTATAGTCTCATATACCCCCTTATTTTTCGTATTTTCAAAGTTTTAATCGCATTTTCAAACCGAAGTTCCAGTAATTTGTCATTACGGGGTCTTGGAACGTAAACATATTCTTCGAATTGCAGGTTCATGCTTTGGTGAAGCCCCATATGATGGCCCAACTATATTATAGGTATTTTGATGATCCTAGCAGCATGCTGGAAATCTTAAGCTGATTTCCCAAATGAAGTAATCTTAATTCGGCATTCTCTCCTCTTAGTGATTACAAAAAAAAAATATATATATATATGGGCAATATTGCCAATTTTTTAACATAGCTGAAGCGGAGGTTCACTCCTTTATAACTCGGGAACTACTTAAGTATATGAAAAAAAGTGAATAGTTTTGGGTTAATTGATCTGTCGTTGCAAACTGTTCATGATATTGACCTCCAAACTTTATTTTGGGGGAAGCTGTGTCTACTTTAATGTAAAAAAATGTGTAAAAACAGGTTGAGGCGAACCAGTTTTTTTATGTTCTCTATCGATTTGTGACTAAGCCACTCATTGCACGGTCTTCGTGTCAAAATAAAACTAGAAGCCAACAAAATGGGGACTACGCCACTTATGTATCATTTTTCAACATTTTAACTGTATCTACCTTTAAATGATGCTGACATTTTGAAGCTCGATTTTGAGTGTTTTTTTAATTTGACTTCTAGCTTTAATACGCAAACAGGAATTTATAAAAATCGATTATAAGATTATTATAGTCGCGAATCTGCGTAATTTGATATGTATTTTGTGTATGTAGTATGCACAGCTTCAGAGTAATACTCATCCGAAGGTGCGAATTTTGTGCGATCAAATTTCTAAAAAACCTATTTTTCGGGCCAAATTTTTAGATCTGTCAACTGAATGATATGGGTACCCGCGATCAATAAAGTTTTTTACGTTTCGGATGATATAAAATCTTCTTCGTGAAAATCCATCTACTAGAACGGCGGGAACTGGCCTTCCAAAAACACGAAATATGGCAAAAAATGTTTTTGAAAATATCGCGGATTTATTTGCGTTTTCTGTGTATCATTTCCGCTTCAATAAATGACCTCATACGGATTTTGATCTTTTTCGAAAAGAGAACTTTAAAAACTTCAGCCGAAAGAGAGATGTACGCAATTTATCTCAAAAATAGATTGTGCTGGCACATCCATGGTTCTTAATGGACCACATTGAAATGGTATAGATCGGTGTATTTTTTTAGGGTGCACACCGAAATCGGATGCGCGTTAATGGCATATGGAGTTTTCGGAAATTATTCGCGTTTTACGATTTTTTGGGTACTTCAATGTAACGTGTGGCACATCTTAGCCGTCAAATGAAATTTCGCAAAATATATATGGATTGGAAGATAAACTTCAGTACTTATTGGAAACCGCATGCGCATCAAATGATTTTGAAAATTACGCGATTTACACGCAATTTGAAATGTATATTTCATAATATTATTTTATTTTAAGATTTATTCCTATTTATAGAATTCTAAGATTTATCGGAAGGGTCTTGATATAATTCGCAAGGCGTATACTTATACACAAAAATTGATTATTATTATATACATATGTCAATTTTTCGGCGAAATTCGGGTAAAATAGTAGAATACCCCAACATTTTTTTCTGAAAGTTCTTGTATACAATTAAAAAAATAAATATGATGACATTATTTTTTCGAACCAAAAACAAACATTTTTCCTCAATATCTTGTTTTGTTGTCGCTGTGATTTACAAACCGCTACACAGACTTGTGTGATTTTGATATCATTTGATTCATCATGGTGTTTAGATTATGTAGATATTTTTAAATTAATTTTTAGGTGTGTGTATGTTATTAATATAATGAAAATATTGATGTAATCTGCTATTTTTTTTTATTTTTCTCATATTTCGCGAAGATGTGCAACTTTATCGCGATTATTATAATATATTCATATTCTTATTTTACTGAGGAAGATCTATATCAACGTTTTTGGTCAATATAATAAACGGCGTAATTTTAAGATTTTTTTCTTATTCCCAAAATTAAAACCTCTATAACTTTTGCGCGCATCAACCAATAATTTGATCGCGAACGGTTTCGGAGTCAGAACATTTTTCTCTATATGTGTACCAAAAATCATTGATGTGCCACAAAAACAAAAAAGCTGATTTTTTGAAAATGGAATATTAAAAAATTGGCAATATTGCCCATATATATATATATTTCAAAGTTTAAAGCACCATGTTATGTCATAGCCGCCTATAAACGTCCTGCCCTGAATTCGGAATGATGAAGGTCTTATCGGGATTCTCCAACCTGATTTCGAAATTTAATTTGGCATTTCGGTTTTCCAACGGATTAAAATTCATTCTTGCCGACAATTTGGACAGATTTTCGGCATTTTGAATACGCAACTAATGCTAGAGTTTATATCCCTCCTATAAAAGTCCCGCTTTGAATTCGGTATGATGGAGATCTTAAGCGCATTTCCCAACTGAAGTGGTCGTAATTCGGCATTCCCTCTTCTTAGTGTATACAAAACATTTCTGATACACATTTCAAACATAGCCCCCATATAAACGTCCTGCTCTGTATTCGGTTCGATGGAGGTCTTAACCTGATTTTCCAATCTGATTGTCGGAAGTTTGGTATTTTGTTTTCACAAAGAATTAAAAATCTTCCTCCTGCAACTCCACGATTCCAAAAAGATCTGAGTCTAATTCGACAAAAACTGTTGTCATTATAGTTGGGTAATATGATCCGAAACGATCCAAGTCTCAATGGACCAACTTATTTCTCAGTACTCATGGCTTAATAACGTTTTGAGCGCAGATTAATGACAATGTGCGGAATGTCTTCCCAAAATGTGACACAGTTCTGCACAATACGCTGCAACTTCTTAATTTCCCTGTCATACATGTTCAACTTTTACTGACCTGAGGTTACGTCCTTTACGGTGTGTGAATTTTTGACCAAAAACCACACATTAATTGTGCCACGGTCATCATTCTCAAAATGAAATGACAATGCTATACCGGAATTGAGGAGATGAAATTACATAATTATTTTGTTTTCAAAGAATTTTATGAAGCCTCGCCGTTTATACCCTGCTTCATTTCCCTAATATCATCCTCAGGTCTTTACTGGCTTCATAGAAACTACGTTCCACCCTAAACTATTCGCCTGTTTATCTATTTCCTTCGCATAAAAGTTTGAAGGACATTTATCGTAATCAAACAAAAGTATCCTTGCAAACATGAAAATAAATCTCATTTTAGTTTATTTAGCAAATTCCTCAAAACTTTTCCCACTTGAGAGATAGAGAGCAGGGAAATTTTTGTCGAGTTGACATTTATAGCTTGTTATTCTTTAGACACACACACACATACACTCTTATGAATATAATTCATCAAAAAGTCTATTTCATTATTTACATAGCAATATTTGTACTCTATGGACAAACAAACAAAATGGGAATTGTTTGCCAACAAAAACAACAGAAGTTTGGTAACAATTCTGCCCAATTTGCAAATGTTTATGTCATTCGCCTTGTGAGGGTGGTTGCTGTTGTTGGTTTGTTTGACAACAAAAATGTCACTTTGCACAAATATTTGTGACACATCACAAATAAACACAAGGATGTTGACAAAGGCGAAGATAAGATGATGATGGCTATGATGTTGAGATGTTCCACAGATATACCCTCTAGAATTGGTTGGGGAATATCAACCCCAAATAAAGGGTTGTTTCTGGCTTTCTTAAGTTGATTTTTTTATAAAATATAGAGGGGATAATAAATAAATGGCAATACTTGGTGGTTGATGTAACAATGATATCTTGAAGAACACTTTATGCTCTCCCCACCCAGAACAAAACCAAAATAATTTTATTTTTTATACTTCCATATTAAATGGAGCAAAAAGAAAAATGAAGAACATAATTTTATTGCTGTCCTAAATAACTTTGCAAAAGTATATTAAGGATATTTCTTTTTTTACTTATCCTTTAAGCCATAATTTTCATTTGGCTTGCTGCCAAACATAATGCCACGGTATTATGTTGTCACAAAAATACTTGTTTCTAAGGATAATATCCTTACAAATAAAAATAACAAAATAAAAGCAAACAGCAACAAATATAAAGTATATTAAAAATAATATATATTAAAAGCATAAATGCACTGTCCAAAAAATATATCGTGTTTATTTGGTTTTGTAGAGAGGAAAGAAAAACGGTTTGTTGTGAATTTCCTTGAACACATCCTTTGGTCTAGTT
This sequence comes from Musca vetustissima, assembly GCF_032173495.1. Taxonomy (NCBI): domain Eukaryota; kingdom Metazoa; phylum Arthropoda; class Insecta; order Diptera; family Muscidae; genus Musca; species Musca vetustissima. The sequence goes on from NW_026889093.1 coordinate 460,247, forward strand.
GTTTGTTTGTACACAGAAAAAGTCCTTAGACGTCGCCTGTCATATTCATATTCACCAACAAGTTTAGTTGTTTTGATTTTTCCGCTCATAAAAATATGAAAATGAAGACAAATCTTCAGTTTGACGTTTTAGATTTTTTTCTAAATGTAGACCAGATGGCCGGGTTACACTGGTTGGCAGTTTTTCGAGGGAGTGAAAAAATAAGGTAAGGGTAACAAGTTAAAAATATCATTACGTTTGACTGGTCCCAAGGTTTTAAAAAGAGGGCCAGGAATGCCACAAAAAATATACAGTCACTTCGGTGAAGACATTCTTCAAAAAACGTAAAAATACCGAAAATGAGGCGGGACTATGTTAAAAGATGGTCCCTTATATACAAAATTATGCAAATATATTTTACACGTTTTATAAACCCTTTATGCGAAATTACTCTCATATCGGTACCGAATTTCGCTAAGATATTAAAAACCTAAATGTGCGGAATCTTTATATTTCTGCTATGGCAACACATGGATTTATATTCAAAAATTGTAGAAAGAAGTTCATTATTCACCCCGTATTTCGAAGGCCAATGGCAGCCATTTAGATGGAAATACTAAAAACTTGGGTCGGACCTTTATAAGGAGTCTTTGTCAAAACATTAACTCTTAACAAAAAATTTCTGTAAATATTTTTTTAAACCTCTATGAACGCGGAATGTAAATTTACAGCCAGTACGGTGGCGAAATTCGTCTAAACCCTTCAAAATACCACAAAAAGTTGTTTTGGCGCAGTTTGACCACATGAACCTCTGTTGAAATATTTATTCTTTGCCGAAATAAAATTCACCGAAAAATTTGTTGAGAACTTTAAATGGGATCTATGTCAAAAGATATTACCCTCCAAGAACCCGCAATACGAACTTACAGCACCTTCGTTGCTGGCTATTTTATAATATGGATCAATATTTTCTGCGAAGAAATTTTACAGCCACTTCACTTGAAAAATGCTTCGAAATGGGGCGGAACCTTTATATGAGGGTCTAAACATAGATCAATATTTAAAACTTTCACCGAAAAAGTTTCTTGTCCACCAACTCTGTATGTCAAATTATAGCCACTTCGGGTGGAAAAATACATCTAGCACCATGAACATCACGACAATGTTAAAATTTGGGCCTCTACTGACAAATTTCAGTATGAAAGTTTTTCACACTTCGCATTATCAAATTAGAACCCCTTTGACTCAACTCACTTCTCTGTAATCGAAACTAACCGGGCCTTCGGATGGAAGTCGAGTTTCTCCGTGCACTCTGGAAACTCACTGGGAAATTCCGACCTTCGTCAGTTTTATATAAATCTCCCATCACCTGAAGACTATAATGAGGGGCTCCGATTCACTAGTTCATTGGGACTCTGACTTCACTTCATGGGTTGGACGTGTCAACCTAAAATGTCGCCAATAACATTGCATATCCTTGGAACTATATGGCGTCGTTAGAGTTGTGACGTTTTGATAACGATAGGTATACTACGCATCTAAAAAAGACTAGTGAAGAACACTTTGTATACGATCACGTTGTGAGTCACCATGTCTCTGTTTACATGAGGAACAGCACAACCAAATATTTTTTTTTGTAAAATGTCGATAATAGGTAAAAAATACCTTAAATCGGGAGGTACGGTTATATCAGAACATGATCCCAGAGATCTTTACCTATCAGAAGTTGTTTTTATATGAAAAATATGTGAGCTAAATTTGGTCAAGTGGATCGGCAGTAAAAAAGTTTATGTGGTTAAATACTCAACAGTGAGGGTACAATTATATGAGGGTTAGCAGAAAACGTGGCCGTACACCGAAAATTTTTGCATCTGTATTTGGTACACACTGAGATGGATCCAGAGAACCCTTTTTCCAAATCTGTGGTTAGTTGATTTGATATAAAAAAACAGTCATCATCCGAATAAGGCTCGGATATTTTCAGAATGGTGAAAGTGTATACTTTACAAGGCCGTATCATCCTTCTTCAGGAATTTATAAGGAATTCTACTCTTGACCAAATATAGAGCGCTTTTGGGCTTTGTTAATAAATGGGGACGTCTTGCTTTTGTTAAATATACCGTATGATAGTATTCTATATACCGTATGATAGTATTCTATATACAAAACCTCTTCTGATTGTGTTCTGTGGACAGAAAGCCTTTCGGAGATCTTCTATGGACTTAAGAAATTCTAAAGACACCGCATAGACAGAAGGCAAAGGATTTCAAAATCCAAAGATCTTGTGAAAGTTCTCTATAAACCAAAGACCTTTTGAAGGTCTTTCACATACAGAAGACTTTGTAACATTCCCAGCATTTGCATCCAAACAAAATTTCTTATCGTTTTTTTTCAAGGACTTTATTTTCTAAAATCCTTTGAAAACTTGTTTCCTAAACCTGTCCATTGTTTTCTGTTCTAATTTAAAAAAAAAAAAATCTCAAATAATATCCTTCGAAATTGTATTCTCTTGTTCTCGATCCTTGTAAACCAGTGTTTTTGGTATATCCGTTTGTTATGTTAGTCAAATATAACTACTTCTAACTATTTTTAGTATTTTTTTCGTTTTGAGTTTTCTTTTGGTGCCTTTAGGCTTGTCATAGTTTGGTTTGTACTTCCTGCTTGTTAGCCTTGTTAAGTGGGCTATGCACTAATAAACCTCAATTTTTAGACTGACAAGTCAGAACACTCCGACGCTCGCTCGCTCGTTCGTTCTTTGAACAAAAATACCATATTTATGAGGTTATGAGTATGTGTGTGTGTGGATGGGTTTTTTTCAACAGGACATCATCACAGAATGTAGCCACCATAGCAAAAAACAAAAACAAGGTTTAGAAAACATATTGTCGTCACATACACCTGAGGCTTGGCGTCCTTGTGCCTGTCACTTTTGGGGTTGTGTATTTTGTTTTGCAACTGCGATAATGGGGTTTACTGCAAAAGTTAAATAAGGATATGTGAACTAAAATAAAAGTGAGGTCTTGTTGTCGTCCTTGCTGTAAATTTGTTGGTGGGTAAAGCCCATTTATAAAAAACGAAAAAAAATACTGCTAAGTGACTATGAGCTATAAGTTTATCTGCTGGATTCTGTTACAAATGTGTATACATTACGTTTAATGGTACTTAAAAGTGCAAAAGTGGAAATGAAATCTCATTGCATTGCCTGTTTCAAATGTACTGCAGTATACCAAGGCCGTTTATTCCCGGCATTCTTTCAGCTACCTTTGCACCACGTCCATGATAATTTGTTGTCATTTATGGTTGATGATGAGGTGGCTTTTATCCGCTCGCCTATTTTTTTTTTCTGGCAAAGTGTGACATAATGGAAATTTCATTTACTAGAGATATATCCTCCAACCCTAGCATGGAATTACTGCATAAATGCAATAACCTGCAGTGCTGTTATTTTTTCCCCTCTATTCAAAGTGAAAATTGAATATACTATCTAAAACATATCCTATTCAATGAGCTTAGCTGAACACCACCGCGTTAGACTAGTGGCACTAAGTATCAGCATGAGCCAAAGCCAACAGGGCTCTCTTGGTGGTGTCTTAGGCGATAACCTTCCCAGCAAAACAATGTTGCAAACAAACACCTATGGCATGGATGCCGGCTGTCACATAAGTTCAAGTCTGGTAGTCAGTTAGTCAGTCATCAGTCTGTTTTGTTTTTCTGTAGTTTCATTTAAATATTACCATACCCCGTTGGCAGAATAATAATCATCATCGTTGTCACCATCTTTACAGCAGTTCCACCATCCATGGCATCTTCAACAACATTGTTGCTCGCTTCAAAAAACACTTATCTTCCACTGCTGCCATACCAGAAAACGGCGTTGAGCTATGGACTCAGCGAGTTGGAAAATATCCTTGGAAATATGCAATTGAATGAATTTTGATTTCCTCGCCGTTTTGCTTTTTTTTAAGTATTCGAACGTTGCTTTAGAACCCCGCACGCGAATTTTGTGGGAGATGGATGAATTATTGCTTTGAATGTTCTTTTTTTTCTTTTTGTTAGTGGAGGGTAAGCCACTATCATCGTCCTCGTCATCCTCAGCTTTAAATGCATGAATGCGTTAAAAGCATACGATTTGAGAAATTAATGGTACACAAAAGGGTGCTGCGATTTGGTATGAGAAAGTTTAGTATTTTTCTGGAGTTATATGAATATAAAGTCCTCGGTGGGAAGAAAACTCTCTAAAAAATGTCCTATGTAGATAATACGTTCTGAAGTTCCTATTTAACAGACGATCTTTTGAAGATCTTCCGTTATATAGGAGTTCAGAAGACATCCTTGAACTGTTCTATAAGTCGACAATTTTCGGGATTTTTTTTTTTAAATTATTACAAAAAGCAGAAGTTCTTCCGAATGTCTTCTGTAGCAATTAGACTTTATTTAGTGCCTTTCACAGACAGAAAGTTATTCTAGATTTTCTACAGTCCTTTAATTGACAAAAGACCTCCTGAAGGATCTTTATGTAGAAACGACCTCCTAAAGGTTTTTTTAAAAAGAGGGGATCTATTTTAGGCCTTCTATGGACAGAAGACCTATAGAAAATCTATTATACACCTATCGCTCATTTGCTGCAAGACAGGCCTAAATATTCTCGAGTGATTCTTTTGTAACTCTTGAGTTAATGATGCAGAATTGTTCGCTATATCAGAATTCATATTATGTAAAGAATACAGATGCAAATTTCTGCTGCACTTTGATTGAGATGCTGAAGAAGTTCCGCTGTCCCTTGTAAGGTGGGAGTAAATTGAAATCTTAAAATGGATTTCCGTTTTTTATTTATGCCGATCTTGCAATGATCGATATGACCTTCTGGAGCTTTCCAAGTGGTATAAGACCTTGTAAAGGTATTCTATGAACAGAATATCCGCCATAGAAAGAATTCCTGTTTTCCAGACAAAGAAGACCGTCTGATGGTATTCTATATACAAAAACCCTTCTGATTGTCTTCCATAGGCAGAAAGCCTTTCGAAGATCTCCTATGGACACAAGGAATTCTAATGGCTTCCCATAGATAGAAGGCATTGCAAAGGACTTCAAAATCCAAAGACCTTGTGAAGGTTCTCAATATACATATGACGTTTTGGAGGTCTTCCATAGAAAGGAGATATTGAAGCAAATGAGCGATATGATCTTCTGGAGGTATTCAAATGGTAGAAGACCATCTGAAGGTATTCTATGGACAGAAGACCTTCTCAATGTCTTCTACACCCAGAATATCTGCCATACACATAAGACCTTCCATGGACATAAGAAGTTTTAAAGGCCTCCCATAGACAGTGGGCATTTCAAACGAACTTTAAAATCCAAAGACTTTGTGAAGGTTCCCTGTAGACAGAAGATATTTGAAGGTATTCCATAGACAGGTGACATTGTGAAGGACTTCAATAGAAGATTCTGAAAAGCTTCTGACAGGAGACCGTCTGATATATATTTATAAACATAAGACCTTCTGAAGGATCTGTAGGACTTGTATAGAAAGAAATCCATCTGAAAGACTTTTTTATGTGATTTTCATTTTGTTCGGGTCGAGGTCGTTTTTAATAAAACAAATTTTGCTTTATTTAGTGTCTTCGTCTTCGACGATCATCATCAGGGAGTTGTTTTATATTATTTTATTCACAAACAGTATTCTACTCGTAACACCTTCATTTCTTCACAAGAGTCATCTAACAGAAAGACTTTTATAAACAGAGACTTTTTGTAGGTTTTTAATACAGAAGGCTTTTCTAGACAGAATATCTTCAGGAATTTATCTATGAACTGAACACCTTCTGAAGATCTTCTATAGATTGAAGTCCATCAAATTACCTTCTTTAAAACGAAGATATTCTAAATGTCTTAAATAGATCGTCTGAAGGAATCCTATAGAGCGTTCTCCAGAAACAGAAGCCCCTCTAAAGATCCGCTATGGACAGAAAACTTTCTGAAGAGCATCTATGGATAGAGGACATTCCGAAAGACTTCTATAGACATAGTAACATCGAAAGGTATGGAGGTCTTCTATGAACAGAAGATCTATAGTAGGGTTTCTAAATATCTTCAAAACAACTGACAAATTTTGGAAGGTCTTTTGTACATTTAAAGTCTGTTAAGATTCCTTCTCAAAAGCTCTTAAAAGCTTTTAGACTTCCGAAGGTGATCTTCATACCTTCTGACAGTCTTCTGTGGACGAATGACGTTCTAATGTTGGGCAGATTACAGGAAGGCTTTTCTAGGCAGAAAATCATGACAGAATAGCTTCTGGAATTTTTCTATGGGCGGAACACTTTCTGAAGGTCTTCTATAGACCATCTAATGATCTTCTTTAAAAATAAAATCTTCTAAAGGTTTTAGAGAGATATTTTAAAGGTATTCAATAGACCGTCTTGCAGGAGCAGAAGGCCTTCTGAAGATCCGCTTTGGGCAAAAGACTTTTTGAAGAGCATCTATGGACAGTAGACGTTCCGAAAGTATTCTATAGAGTAACTTCGAAAAGTATGGAGGTCTTCTATACCCTTCTTCCAGAAACAGACAATTTTGAAAGCTTTCAAAAACATCTGACCGTCTTCTGAGAACTGAAGACGTTCCAATATTTTTTGTGGACAGAAGATTATGTGAAGGTTTTTAATAGACATATGACATATGTATAGAATATTTTCTGAAGGTATTCTGTGGTTAAAATTCTGGAGGTATTCTATAGATCGAACACTTTTTGATTGTCTTCTCTTCTCTTTAAATATCTAAAAAATATCTCTCCTGGTATACATTTAAGGTTTTCCACTGTTTCTAGACTTTCGCTATGTATTCCATAGCTTTTCATCACTCTCCTTCTGTATAACCACAAATAAAATACGACATCACATAATATGATTTATATAAACATGTTTATGGAAATAAATAAATCATATCTGTGTCGTTGTTGTTGTAGTTGATGATATTAACGTGCAACAATCTTTGGATGCATACGTAACGCATATGGATGCATTCATGTACTTTACAGATTCCTGAGCATTGATGATAGTGGATGGATGGAGGATGACAAGTGTTGATGCTGCTACTGCTTGCTAGGTTGTTGATATTCCTTACACATCAGTGATTGCACATTTTGTCAAGCAGGCATGCTGCTTGGCTGCCTGTTTGGTTTCCTTTGTTGGTTCCACAACAGTCACAGTTACAATTAGTTTCCCCTGGCCTTCCCATGCTCCCGCTTACGTCCTGTGACATTATTTACATGCCATTGTTTACTTGATGTTGTGACAATTTTTTCCCATTTTTTTCTCTTACTCACTGAGATACAAATGATTACAAGTGCATATACAAATGTATGCACACATGAGTACCGATATATATGTATGTATGTCGGACTGTATGCACAATGTGTGAATGCATTATAATTTGTTTTAGTTCATTGATATCTGTTGCATTATTGTTGGTTGTTGTTGTCTCCTCATCAACATCATCTTCATAGCAATCATCATCATCTGGGAGATGGAAAACCACAACAACAACAATGATGCATTTCTGTTGCTGAAAATAGCTTTTTGTGTTGTTGTTGTTTTTTTTTCATTGTCTTTATTTTTTATTTTGCCAATAAATAGGGCGGTGGTAGGAGAATTCACTGTTAGAGACAATGTCATTGCCTCTTTTGCCTGCCAGCCAAGGAACAAAGGAATTTTTATTTACTGTTGTTGCTGTCGTTGTTGTTAGTTTTAATTATTTCCTGTGAACAATAATATTACTCGAGTTCTTTTTTTTTGTGCGGTATAGAAACTAATTAAAGTCTAATGGATTCGTTTTTAATGGAACGCAAACCAATTGTCTATGGTTGAAGAAGAAATTCAAGAGAAACCCTTTATGGGTTTATTGAGTGAAAAAGGCGAAGAATTAAAGAAGGCGAAGAAAATATGAAAAAATAGCTTTTGCTTTAAGAGGAAATGGGCATTTTTAAAGAGAGAAATTCAAGGATATAAAAATTAAACTTTGTCTCATATAAGTGGAACTTTATTATGCTTGACATTCCGTTCCATTCAGAATTTAATGGAAGAAAATCAATATCAACCTGATCACCATATGATATCATTAGATTCGCTGAAATGAAGAAATAATGGAGCTATAAAAAGCATTGGTAGACCTTTTTATTTTAGTCTGAAAGGATGCTGCTTGCTGAATGCTAATAATACAGGCAACATTATGTGAGAATTACCGTGTTGGAATTTAATTCAGGTTTTCGTGTGGTCTAAATATATTATTAGTTTGAACCCAATATCTTGTAAGGTCTACTTTGGACAAAAAAACGTTTCAATGCTCATTTACTAACACTTCCTAAAAATCGTCACTAGACACTATGTATTCTATAAACAGAATATCTTCTGAACATTCTCTAAGGCCAAAAGACATTCTTAAGATTTTCTAAAGGACGTCTATAGACAGATCACTATGGTCTATATACAGAAGTCTTTATAATACTTATAATACTCTCAGCACAGAAGACATTTCTGGCGATCTTCTGCGGACTGACGGCAAGAAAAATGCTACTCATAGTTTACTTTTGCCACGTTGTACATCACTTAGAATGCAATTCGAAATTCTTATTATCATGAGAAAGGCACTATTTTTTTCTCAAATATGTAAACATTTCATTTGTATCAAAATAATTTTCTTACTTCGCCAATTTTCTTAAAACACCACTCTGGCGTTTCCACGACACGTTTCTACGTTCCGAAACGACCCGACTCTTACTCGGCCAACTTATGTCACCTCAGCCCATTGTGCAAAAGAAATAGGACTGCTACAGCAACAACTACCACAATTGACTGTTCGGTTGTGTTTTGGTATCGCCCTCCGCCCATTCCCTCACTTGTTTGACTACTGTTTCTCTTGCTAACAACGAAAGTGTGGTGAGAACTTTCGATTATGGTTAGTTTTGCATTCTATTGTTTCTTCATATCAGACACCGATCTCTGCATTGGTGTTATAAAATTCGCATATCTATTTTCCAAATGTTTTCGATATAAATATCTAAGAAGTGTTAATACTTGTTGCTCCTATCAACACCAAATGTATCACATTTTATATGACTCTTCTAATGACGCAAAACAAGAACATAAGAAAAAGAAACGAGACAAGACATAACAAACAAGAAAATATAAAACCAAAATAGAATAATCAAATCGACGAAGAGTTTGTCAGGGTGCGCAAAAATTCGCTCGCGAATGATTCACAATACATTCTTTTCGTTTTGTGCTCATATTAAGAATGAATTTATGGCGATAAATTCTTTAACAAAGGAGCATTCGCCAAAGAATGTTCGCACACACATAACAAACGAGTGAAAGCACACAACATCGTACGTTTCGTTTGATGGTTGAAATTCTTTCTGGCATTCTCTCACGAATGTTTTATGATATCTTTGTTTGTTGTCGTTTTTAACAGTGCTCGCGAGCATTCGCGAACATTTGTTTTTAGAGTTTTTCAAAAGAATGTTCTTCAGCAACAAATCTTCTGAAAGAATGAAGAGAAAACCTTGCAGCGAAATTTTTTTGTTCGTGAATTATTCTATGAACAGTAGTATTTAATGTCTTATGAAGGTATTCCACTTTGTATAATATACATAAGAATTTCTGACACTCTTCTATAGACAGAAGACCTACTGAAGTGGGTATAAACTTGTTATAGGAACACATTGTAGCCCTTTTAATATTTTTGAATGGTATGCGACTTGTAAATGTCCTGAGAAGGACGACACCAGGCTATATAGAGAAAATCTACTTAAAGCTTTTTAGAGAGAAAATAAATGAATAGAAGAATAAAATTTAGAGTAAATTTGTATGCCCGTCTGTATGTTTATCTATAAGGTCAACATTCAAATAATAATAAGGTCAACATTCCAAAAATTTTGTACAAAACCAAGTGGAAAATCAGAAAAATTATTTTTTTTAAACATTTATTAATTACAAATATTGATATATAGGCTTCTCTCCTATGTACCTTCTCACAAAATTATATAATTTAAATTTCAAAAGGAGCCTCCGAAATAATGTAGACGTTGTAGACGATTTTATTTCAAGTTTTGAAATTCAAAAACTTTAATACAAATGAAATGTTCAAATGTTTAATTCTAAAGTTTCTTACCCCCAACTTGTGAGATGAGAATTTTAACAAGACATTTTATTGACATTTTTTCTACACAAAAAATCAAATAAAAACTTGCCACTGTGTACTGCGATTGGTTACGGGATATTTGGTTATATAAATATAACATGTTGCTGTCTAGTTAATAAAAAAATCCCATAACACATTCAATGGAATACAAAAGTAGCCATAAAAAGTAACAGAAGACAAGTCAACTCGAAGAACCAGGAAGTTAACTTTATTATTGTTGTTGAACAAATTTTGATGTATTGAATGTTTATTTAAGAATTTGTGGGTTTTTATTTTCGATATGAATCCAGAAACTTTCAAATAACATATGGTCAACAGAAGTCAACTTAGAATTTGGAAAAATCCAAGCTATAGCTAAGCGATTATTTATTTAAAAAATTAACATAACATTGGAACATTGAAAAAAGTAAACACAAAGGGTGGTGTTAGAAGAACAACGGTAAATAAAACTGCATTAAAAATCTTCGTTTTATAATTTCCTTATTTTCATTAATTTCGAATGGAATATTAGAAAACATTTTTTGTTGTTATTATTATTTTTTCTTTTATTCTATGTCATGGTAATGCAAGATGTAATAGCTTATGCAACCATAGCCACCATCAAATTCTTCATAAATTTCATTGCCGCTTGCTGATTAGAAGGCACAGATTTTTTTCTGAAATCACTATTTATGAGAAAAGTTCACAAGTTCTTGGGAAGTAATGTGCATTGAAATGTCTATTTAATGCACTTGAATTATACGAGGTTTGTTTAAGAAGTTTCGCTAAATTTTGAATTTGCGCGGAATAGTTTTTTTGATTTACTGAGCTGCATTGTGCTGGTAGTAGTAGTTTTTGTTTGAGAGTATGTTTCAGAGATATTTTGTTTGGATGCGTTTAGTTGCTGAAATTGGTAAATTTTGAAAACTTTTAATTAGGGTCAAAACACTGACGGTGTTCTAATTGTTTCTATGTAGAGAAGATCATCGAGATTTTGTGATGGTCTTCTTCTGAAGTTCTTCTGTGATTGTAAACCATTGTAATACTTTTCAGATGGTCTTCTCTAGGCAGGAGATCTTCAGAATTTCTTCTATGGTCAAAAGGTCTTCTGGAGTTGTTATTTGGACAGAAAATCTTTTGAATTTCGTCTATGAAGAGAAGACCTTCTGAGGAACTACTGTGAGCGGAAGTCATTCTATGGGCAGAACGAGGTATTCCATATACAGAAGACTTTCTGAAACTTTTCTTCAGACAGAAGACCTTCTGAAGAGCGTAAATTTGTTATAGCATCCTGTATGAGGAACTAAAAAATAGTTTAAAAAAATTAGGTCTTCAAGCTCAGGGATGTAGTGCAAGATATCAGGATTTTGGAAGAACAAAATTAGATTTTTGTAACACGAATATTGACAAAACATTAATGGTGCCACCAAATTCTCCCGATCGATAGCTTTGAATTCCCAAATATGAAGATACCCCTACGATCGTATTGAGGAGATTAATAAGATCACAAAAAATACTTTAAAAAGTACTTCCCGATTTCTTTTTAACAAATTCGTACCTTGTGATTGTCCGGATAAAGCTGTGGCTGTGAAACCATTCCAGTCTTAATTATTATCCTATGCTCATTTTGGTAAATCCTACCAAACGCCGCGGCGGATGTACAATCGGTAGCTAATAAAAAAGCGGATCTAAATTTCTTTCAGACTGTTTCTAATCAAGGGGTTACCATTTGGTTCAATGTAAAAATATTTACATTTTCTATCAATCGCGCTCAGCTAAATCCAACCTAAGTAGTCCGTTGGAAAAAACTTCTAAGTCAACTTCTCTGAACTAAATGATCAGGACCTTCAGTTCAGAGAGATTATGGTGTTTGCTTGAAGTCTTCAGAGAAATTCGAGTAAGACCAGGCGAACCACCCGCACAATTGCAGTTCACACACATCGGCTCAAACCAACGAAGCTTTGGCCGGATAAACCCTGGAATATATGAGTCTAATGTAAGGACAACAAACCATTGATTTCCGTTTGTTCCCGCACATAAGATCAAATGCTTTGCCAAATATTCTAGTCGTCAGAAGATGATGTTGAAGCATTCAAAAGCTATGCATTCCTTTTACGATTTTCTCCAAAACCCTTGAACCTAGATTCGGCTTATTTTTATTCTCGCTTATTTTTTATTCCCGTCACTTTAGGATCTATACCCAAATAATCCTACAGCATTACAATAAGAAACTTCTTAGGTGCAATATACATATCATTGATTACATTTAAATCATTTGGTTAAATGTTATACATAGTCAATATATAAATGGCGCCCAACGTCAATGTGACATATTATCAGACAATGTGACAAATTATCAGAACTCTAGGCAACATGAGTAGCCTAACTAACAAAGATCTGTAATTTAAAATAATCTGTAATATCATATCTCGTTTCCAAAACCCTACTTCTTTGAAGCAATAAGGGGCCTCAGTCATGCCATTAAAGCGTACAAATTTGTTCAGTGTATAAAATGTAAAAGGTGCCCAACCTGGACTTATTTTTTATTGGAATCAAATTTATTTTTTAATGTTCAATCAAAATAGAAATAAAAGTCTAAAAGAATAACCTGTCTGAAAGTTCCTGGTCAGAATAGAATCCCAAAATTGAGGTTGTTTTACAATGATCGGAAATAAAAAATACAATTTAATTATGTTAAGGACTATAAGGAATTCTAAGGCTAATATTACAATAAAGTTACTTTCTTAAGATTTGCTATAAAGTTTTTCTATAGCAAATAAATGGCGCCCAACGATTATTATTATCCCTCTTTAAATCAATCAAATTTAATTTCACAATATTATTTCTACTTATAAAACTAATGGCGCACATCGATTATTTCTGTTAATCTCTATCATATTTTGAAGAATTAAAAAAAATTTACATCATCCTCTATCTTTCTCTAAAAATTAAAAACCTTTCGAAACTCCCAAAATTCTCTCGCATCCCGTGCTATAATTTTACAGCATTTGTTCCGTGCCTCATATTCGATTTATGTGACTCCGCTGTATGTTCTTTTGCTTCTGCAACTTCTTTCGCAGAGATAATATTTGACTACCGAACATAAATAAATGGCCATTCATTCAGTCATTGATGCCATGCCTGACCATTTAGTCAAGCGTGTACAACAATCATAAACTTTAATAAACTTCACTGCCACCACTATCGGCGAATGCCAAGCTCAGCGGTTTGCAGTTGCCTTGGAAATTCTCTACCACATGCAGATGTTGGTTGCTGTTGCACTAGCAGCAGTCAGCCAGCCATGCTGTCAGACATCCAACATCAATGGAGTCTGTGCTTTGGTGTGAATACTGCTAAATAAACATTGTTTGTTGTACACAGCAAACATAACAGAGTGCATCTGTTGGGAACAACAACAACAACTTCAGCAACAAAAAGTTATTATTTGATGGAAAAGAAAAATCTGTGGGTTGTATCAATATGCGAATGCATCAATGGTGGGGTTTGGAGCGGGATGGTTACTCTTTAGTGCACTCGGTATGCCTTTAGGCTTTGCCTTCTGTTTGTAAGTTACCTAGGTGGCATAAACATAATTCTCTTCTGGCACATTGGATGATGTACCAAAGGCATCTAAAAACCCCCCTCTACCCGAAGATAATAGTTTGAAGTCAATTCAATTATGCTATTTATGTGTGTAAGCATTAAAAATACAGAAGCTGCAGTTGCGGCATTTACAGTAGCCAAGTTAACTAAAAACTACAACATATGTTTACATACACAATGCAATGCAACAGTGCGCCAGATGCTTGCTTGCTGCACATCAATGGGCGGTGGTGGTATGGAAAAACAACAACAAGATGAAGATGGGTTGTGTGTTTTTCTTCACAATTTCCCTTTACTGCATTGGGAGTGAATCTCTTTGTCGATATGCAACATATGGTCCATGGAGACGCAAGAAAATAAAAACAAGACACAACACAACAAACTTTAGTTATGCCGACATTAAAGTTAGCATCGTGGAGCTTCTTCATTTTTCATTGTGCGACGTTATCATCATGCGTCGTCTCCTCTGGCTAACATGTGTTATTTGTTTTGCCATCAAGTATTTTCCTATTGCTGGTAGTAGTAGATCCAATAATTTGTTTTGTTATTTTCTTCCTCTTTCCCATATCATAGCAGTTGCTCCCGTCAGATATCGCTTCATAATAATAATTTTTTTTTTTTTTTTCAAAAACAAACAAACAAACAAACAAAATAACATTAAAAGGCGTAAATTTTATTTATTACCATGCAAATGCATTTTGTAATTACTCTTCGCTCACTACATTGGACTGGACAACTGGTGGCCCATGGCCATTAAGCCTTGTGTGCAGTTACGACTTCATTGAATTGTGAATGCGTATTAAAATGGTTGTTTTATAGTCGACAAATCGACTCGATAATTCAATTGTTTTGTTTCGAATGGAGAAGGTGAATGTTAATGTTATGTGGAAACGTTATTGCATTACAGTTTTTTTAATGTTGCAAGAATGAGCTGAGGGTGATAATTTAATGACTGCAGAGTTAAGTTCTGTTTTCTATGAACTTGGAAATGGATGCAAAAATCAGAATCGGAGGCAGGATATTACAACAGAAAATTCTCGGAAAACAAGAGATTTAATGTTCAAGTCAAATTTTCATAAATGCGTTTTCAACATATAATGGCGGCCAACGTGGGGTAATTTATTAACCACATACAATTTTTTCTATAAAATATAATTTTTTTTTCATAAGGAAAACAGTCCTGCCTGCAAGCCTAAATTTTGTTTATAAATAATCTGTAATGAGTGCCTGACAAAATAGTAACAACCCAATCTCCAAACTTCTGGTCAGAACTGAATGAAGATTTTACATAATTCATTATTGAATTCTGCATTTTACAAAGGGCCTGCATATTTTTTCTATGAAAACAGTTATAAGGGCCTGAAAATTTTTTTTCCTGAGGGCCTCATTATTTTTTTATAGAAACAATTGTCCTGATTTCCTGAAAATTTTTTATAGAAAAAATTAGTCCTTAGGGCCTGTTGTTCTATAGAAAAAATAAGTTCTATGTGCTATTTCTACATAGAAACAATAGTCCTAATGGCTTGAAAATTTCGTTTCTATATAAAAAATAAGTCCTGAGGTTCAGACAAAACATGACATGTAGAAAAAAATCAGTCCTCAGGGCCGGAAAATTATTTTTCTATAGATAAAATCAATTCTCAGGGCCTGACATGTTTTCTATAGATAAAACTAGACCTAAGGGCTTGGCAAATTTTTTTCTATAGAAAAAAAGTCAATACTGAGGGCCTGACAAAATTTGTTTCTATAGAATAAATGCCAGTCGTAATGGCCTGACAATTTGTTTTCTGTCGCAAAAAAAGTTAGTCTTTAGGACCTGACAACATCAACCTAGTTGGCTTTAATTTCATATTTTGGGTTCTCCCTACCAATAATCTGCGAATGGCCCTAGGCGCATTATCCAATGTACATGTCTACCTATGTTGAAGAGATTTTTTTATCATTACGAAGTGGTTGTAATATGGCATTCCGGGACCTTAGTGGATAAAGAACATTTTCACATGACATTTTTAATATAAGTTCATGGTCCCCATACAACGGTCCTGCTTCGGTATATTCAGAGTCCCATTTTAGTGTTTGTATTTTGGTATTATGATTTCTCCTGACAGAAATTTACATAGTCCTCACATAAAAGTCTCGATCGATATTAGGTATTTCGAAGGTTCACCTTATGCTGCAGGCTATAATAAGTACGATCCAGCGGAATTAATATATCCGAATTTGAATAAGATAATGTTGCTTTAGTCAGCATTATTGGCATCATTCTCTAAAGACATACCGACCTTTAGAATTAATGTTTTTAATTTTGATTGATTTATAACAACACAATGGCGCCCAACGAAAGAATTACATATTTCAGATATTGCAAGTAGAGATAAAGCCATTTATCTAAATGGCGTTAGGAGGTATTCTTGTTTTTTTATGTAGAGTATATATCATTTTTTTTAACTTACCTTGCACAATGCTACACCTGTGTCCAAACGATCCATAAAGTTTTCTGCATTTATTGCCAATTCGGGATATAATGTGTTCATCCATTCGGCCAAATCTTCCTTCATGGCTTCCAAGTATTCTTCACTCGACTTGAAGGGTCGATATGGCCTTGCTTCGAGGAGCATCGCCATTTTTTCTGTCGTTTTTTGTTTGTTTTTCTCTACTAAAAATTAAAAATTTCTTTGCGTTCTCGGGGGGTTTTAACGTTATTACTTCGTTAGATTAGTTCCGGACGTGTCTTTTTCGTAGGCGTGGGTTTTTTCATTCAAATTATAATTCGTAAACGAAATATTTTCTTCTGGAGCGGGAGTGGTGGGGGAAATAGTGAAAATAATTTCCAATTTATTTATTATTGTTTCGACCAAACATAATTCTTTATTAAATCCAACTGACTCGCTTCTATAGCCATAACGAGCCAGAAGATAAGAGAGAGAGGGGTTTCTGTGGTGTTAACAAGCGGCAATTAATTTTAATAACGCCTGCGTTGATGATTCGTTGTTAGGATCTGTAAATAGAGAAGAAGATTGGAAATGAATATATATAAAAATTAATGGGTGGGGGTGGTGTTTGTAAATGTAAAACGGAATACAATTGTGTTTTATGTTTTTTTGATATTCACAATGAACTGGGGAATATCGATGTAAATAAGAGTTCCTTATCAGTGACATCTAGTTGACTTTTGAATAAAAAAATACATATAAATGAAATAAAGTATGTCGGGGTTTTTATTACTTTTAATAAATCTCTTGGGTGCAATGTGCAGCCATTTGATGTCTTCATTTATGAAGGAAAACGTACTGGAAAAAATGTGTCCGTCTGAACTAGCCTTACATGTGTATATTTTGAGTTATTTTCTAATCCACAATTGTTAGAGTGAACAATTATTTAAAATGGCGCCCAACAGGGCCACTTATGTTATACAAAATTTAAATATTTGTCACTGAGTGAAAAGATTTCACTCCAATTGGAAACCATTTCCAGTAAATATGTAATTTTTAAATACCATAATTAGAAATTCGGATTCAACTTCGATTTGCGGCGCCCAACGAGAGGCTGCTACTTTTTAAATTGGTAATTTGTAAAATAGATGAGTAGACTTGGCACATATGTATGTCTAATTTGGGACCTAAATTATCTCATTCCTTGCCATGTTGATCATCCTAAGATTAATATTGAAATTTTTAGCACGAAACTGGCGCCCAATGAAAAATTAAAGAGGAATTAAAAAAATTAAAGAAGGAACATCAGAACGATCATAATCGTGAGGCAATAAAAACGATTTTTGATTAATCACAAATAAAACTGATTTTGTGATTATCTTCCATCTGGTGAATATGAAAATATTCACCACCATAGGCTTGCCCCTGAACATAATATTCGAAGGAGTATCAATGTTCGAAGGAGCACCAAGTACCCCAAACTATTGGGTGTAATGTTCGGCAGCATTTTCAAATCCTTCACGAAAAGCTTTGGTATTTGCGGCATTTAGGGTGCAGACAATGAGACCTTGTAGACCTCGTATAAACCAATAAGCCGGTGAGTGGTTAGCTATGTGGCGCCAATGTAGTTTGCTAATGTAAGTGATACACAGTGGAAAACTATTCAGACCTGCCAGAATACTGCCATGAAACTTGCAACAGGGTCTTCTCATGACACCAGCGGACCATCTTCATGAGGAGACGAAAAAGAAGTCGACGCAGTAAATATTATATTAAGTACATCTTCATGATCAAGAGAAAGCGAGAGAGGTTCCAAGCTATAAGCGTGAACCTCTAGATCAACAGGCTAATCAAGCAGGCCTGAAAAGCATTCATACAGATTCTGTCGCTGAGATGTATCAACTGAGAAGAATCAGCTGCCTAGACAAAAACTAACAGTCTTTAAATCAGGATAGTGCAACCGCTTATATTCCTACTGGACACGTATTAACTCATGCGCACCATGTGAATTAGGACCACATGACTCATTGCACGTATTCAACTATCCAGCTAAGCCTAATCACATTTCTCTGAATTCTCCATAGACGCAGAAAATTCGACGGAATAATTATCTGGGAAATATATCAAACTATGGAACTATATGGACAATTTTCTACGACGAAGACGTAATATAGGGCGCGATTTTTTATTGGGGCTATGGGTTTATATATAGAGCGGGATGATTATATGGTCGCTGCGTCGAAATAAATACCTTTATTGACAATTTCGTGTACTTCGTGTTCTTGTAGTGTGATAATCTTCTTTCTTAGCAAATTGAGCCAAAAATTATAAAACTATGAGAATAAGGTATGGAGGCTAAATTAAAATACGGACCGATATGAAACACTTTTCTATGTGATTTCAACACATAGACTTCGAGGAATATTTCAAACGTAATGGCATATTTAAATGCATTTCTAACAAAATGACAAAATGATGACTTTAGTTTGATATTTGTAAATCAGGAACATGGGTTGAGTCATATTTTTTGTTCTGGACGTTTTCTCCTTTGTTTCGGTATGTCTCGTGTGAAAGTGATATTTTTGCCAGACAACTCCCAAAAAAATAACTTACTCAACTTTCCATTTGAAATTTAATTAATTTCCTTTGTTTGATGTCTAACTTTAAATTGCATTGAAATAACTTTTCTCTCTTTTTTATTAAGGATTACAAAAAAATGTCAATGAATCATTCCAATTGCGTGATTATTGCCGCTTATTTCATGTTCAATGTCAGTTAGAACAATGTAAATTATTCATCAGAGCCTTCAAAACATTTGTGCAGACACAAGAAGAAAAATCGAAGAAATAACATTCCCATTTAAGCGAAAGTTTTCTGTCTTAAGTTTTATCACGAAAAAATAAAAAAATCTAAGGACTACAACACCACCCTCATAGCAAAGATAAAATTTAAAGGTCGCAGACACTTCCCCAACTCCCTTTCCATGAAAAAGAAATTTAAAGTCAATATATATAAATCCATAAAGACAGCAATCGTCATCATAAAACTTTCCAATGGATGAGCATTATCATTCACACCAGAAATGCTTCAAACTTGTGCCAAGAGGATTCAATAAGGATAATGTTATGTATGTGTCTGCTAACTATTCGTCAATCGATTTTTATTCATTTCCTTTTGTTTTTTCCACCGAACAGTAGGGAAGGACAAAAAGAGAAAAAAATCAATGCATACAGACAGCCAGCCAGACAGGAGGTTCTGAGGTTCTGACTGTTTGTATCTTGGAGTTTACATCCTTTCGCTGCCATTATGTCTGATTGACACAAGTTAAAAATGCCATCATAATGTTACTCAAACCCATCATCAAATGGTATCCTGGCAGGACAAATTCATTGTTACGTTTAATGTTCACTTTAAAGGATTGTCATGAAATTTTATTGTTATCCCTCTCCATTTCTCTGTCGTTCCAGAAAACTCTCCTTATCTAACAATTTGCCTCTCTGAAGCATAAAAGTTAATGTCAAGAGCAGCGGCAGCAGAAACGCATTCAAGTGGCATTATGTTAAAGTTAATCTTTTACTCAAATGGGTTTGAATGGCGCTTTTCTGTTGCCACAGCACAATGAACATCAGCGCCAGCGCTGAATATTGCCAGCAACAGACAATATACATTGACGTTTGAAGTGTTGTCATTGTCAACAATGAAATCTCAGTATCAGAAAAGTCATTGACAGTTAAGTGATCCATTTAGAATGATTTAAAACTTTGTCGCCATTCTGGCATTCATTTGTTGAACTTTAATGGGGGGTTCACATGCAATGGAATTTTAAAAACCAAAAGAGAAATATCTTTGTATAATAAAATTCAGTAGGTATTCATTAAAATATATCATAAGAGGATTTATGATGATTGTTCAACGTAAAAAGGGTTCAAACTGTTGATATTTATATATGGCGCCCGACGTTGGGCTTCACAAATTTTTTGTGGTTCGGGAGAGAGAATAAAGAATGAAGAGTATAAAAATACAAGCGTTTTGAATAAGAATAAGACTACTTTTACAAAATCAAATTAATGAAGAATAATCTGTAAATAAAAAAAAAACAAAATGGCGCCCAATGTTGACCATTTCACTCTGCGTTTAAGAATTCATAGGAGGCTAAAATAAATTTGCAGACAAGTTGGAAAATGCTTTTTTGTATAGTTAAAAATAAATGTCAAACCAAACAGGAAATAGGAGCTTTTTACAAATTCGGGAGAGGAAAGATTTTAAAGCTATAGTTTTTTTTTTAAACAATAAAGAATACGAGTCTGTAAATAAAAAATCAAAATGGCGCCCAATGTTGACCATTTGCTAGACAAGTTGGAAAATGCTTCTTTGTATAGTTATGGGGCCTGAGATTTGTTCAATAAACGTAAAAAACAATTTACAAAATCGAGAGGTTTTTTTTAAACAATTTAAATGTAACATTCTTCGTCATTCTCCATACATCAACAGACAACACCCTTAAGTCATTTAAATTTATTTGCCTCTTCCAAAAAATTCAGTTGCAAATATACATTACCAGTATATTACAAAAAAAATGTGTGAAATCAGATAAATTCCTTTTGGAAATTTTAAATTAAAAAGTTAATCTTTTACTCAAATGGGTTTGAATGGCGCTTTTCTGTTGCCACAGCACAATGAACATCAGCGCCAGCGCTGAATATTGCCAGCAACAGACAATATACATTGACGTTTGAAGTGTTGTCATTGTCAACAATGAAATCTCAGTATCAGAAAAGTCATTGACAGTTAAGTGATCCATTTAGAATGATTTAAAACTTTGTCGCCATTCTGGCATTCATTTGTTGAACTTTAATGGGGGGTTCACATGCAATGGAATTTTAAAAACCAAAAGAGAAATATCTTTGTATAATAAAATTCAGTAGGTATTCATTAAAATATATCATAAGAGGATTTATGATGATTGTTCAACGTAAAAAGGGTTCAAACTGTTGATATTTATATATGGCGCCCGACGTTGGGCTTCACAAATTTTTTGTGGTTCGGGAGAGAGAATAAAGAATGAAGAGTATAAAAATACAAGCGTTTTGAATAAGAATAAGACTACTTTTACAAAATCAAATTAATGAAGAATAATCTGTAAATAAAAAAAAAACAAAATGGCGCCCAATGTTGACCATTTCACTCTGCGTTTAAGAATTCATAGGAGGCTAAAATAAATTTGCAGACAAGTTGGAAAATGCTTTTTTGTATAGTTAAGCTTTGTCAGTCAATAAATGTCAAACCAAACAGGAAATAGGAGCTTCTTTTTACAAATCGATCGGGAGAGGAAAGATTTTAAAGCTATAGTTTTTTTTTTAAACAATAAAGAATACGAGTCTGTAAATAAAAAATCAAAATGGCGCCCAATGTTGACCATTTGCTAGACAAGTTGGAAAATGCTTCTTTGTATAGTTATGGGGCCCAATATGAGATTTGTCAGTCAATAAACGTCAAACGGAACCGGAAATAGGAGCTTCTTTTTACAAATCGATCGAGAGGTTTTTTTTAAACAATTTAAATGTGACATTCTTCGTCATTCTACGTATTTCAACAGACAACACCCTTAAGTCGTCATGTAAATTTCTTCGCCTCTTTCAAAAAAAAAAAAAAAAAAAAATCAGTTGCAAATATACATTGCCAGTATATTACAAAAAAAATGTGTGAAATCAGATAAATTCCTTTTGGAAATTTTAAATTAAAAAGTTAATCTTTTACTCAAATGGGTTTGAATGGCGCTTTTCTGTTGCCACAGCACAATGAACATCAGCGCCAGCGCTGAATATTGCCAGCAACAGACAATATACATTGACGTTTGAAGTGTTGTCATTGTCAACAATGAAATCTCAGTATCAGAAAAGTCATTGACAGTTAAGTGATCCATTTAGAATGATTTAAAACTTTGTCGCCATTCTGGCATTCATTTGTTGAACTTTAATGGGGGGTTCACATGCAATGGAATTTTAAAAACCAAAAGAGAAATATCTTTGTATAATAAAATTCAGTAGGTATTCATTAAAATATATCATAAGAGGATTTATGATGATTGTTCAACGTAAAAAGGGTTCAAACTGTTGATATTTATATATGGCGCCCGACGTTGGGCTTCACAAATTTTTTGTGGTTCGGGAGAGAGAATAAAGAATGAAGAGTATAAAAATACAAGCGTTTTGAATAAGAATAAGACTACTTTTACAAAATCAAATTAATGAAGAATAATCTGTAAATAAAAAAAAACAAAATGGCGCCCAATGTTGACCATTTCACTCTGCGTTTAAGAATTCATAGGAGGCTAAAATAAATTTGCAGACAAGTTGGAAAATGCTTTTTTGTATAGTTAAGCTTTGTCAGTCAATAAATGTCAAACCAAACAGGAAATAGGAGCTTCTTTTTACAAATCGATCGGGAGAGGAAAGATTTTAAAGCTATAGTTTTTTTTTTAAACAATAAAGAATACGAGTCTGTAAATAAAAAATCAAAATGGCGCCCAATGTTGACCATTTGCTAGACAAGTTGGAAAATGCTTCTTTGTATAGTTATGGGGCCCAATATGAGATTTGTCAGTCAATAAACGTCAAACGGAACCGGAAATAGGAGCTTCTTTTTACAAATCGATCGAGAGGTTTTTTTTAAACAATTTAAATGTGACATTCTTCGTCATTCTACGTATTTCAACAGACAACACCCTTAAGTCGTCATGTAAATTTCTTCGCCTCTTTCAAAAAAAAAAAAAAAAAAAAAATCAGTTGCAAATATACATTACCAGTATATTACAAAAAAAATTGTGTGAAATCAGATAAATTCCTTTTGGAAATTTTAAATTAAAAAACCACGAACCAACACAATATATTCCTCATTGCAAAACAAACAAAAATAAAATAAAATTGAAACAAAGGGGAGGCAAATCGATTGTTGCAAGTGAAATGTTTAATTAATTCCGCAATTGTTGTTCGCCAAGTCGTATAGATATTTGTATATGGTTGTAATCCATACACCCAATAAATAACAAACACGAGTTTTATGCTTACGTACCAACAAAGTTTTTTTTCTTTTTATTTCGAGCAATTCAATTGAAAGTGTATGGGGCAGGCAGTAGGGGTATTCAGGTTTAGAAATATAAAATAATTGCATTGCATCATGGAAGGTTCCATCTGCGTACAACTGGCGTTGAAAATTATACCACAACCGCTGAAGAAGCCAATATAGGCTTACCACATTCGGATTTTATAGAAGAGTGGATTCTGTAGTACGATAAGGCCCAACAAACGCCTAGAAATTCCTGGACATAAATTTCTGGACATCCAAAATTATTGATATATGGAACATGGGTTTTTGGATGTAAAACTTTGAATTTGTATTGAATTTTAGAAGAGTAGAATAGCAAAATATGGGATTTCGAAAAGAATTTTTTTTTATAAAATCTTACAACAAAAATGGCGCCAACAAAGATTTGTATTATTTCAAATACTTGATATTGCCTTAATTTTTGGTTAATTATTTGGGTTATGGTGTTTTGTACAGAACTGATTGTTCTACTAATTTTCACAGTAATAGGTCGAATTTTATGGGAAGTGGGGTTTTGAATAAAGAAACTTTTTTTATTTTATAAGGGCCCGTTCAAGTATTACGTAATCAGATTATTTATCCCTCCTCCCCCTTGTCATCAAAAGAAAGCATAGCTCTTAAACCAAAATAAGCAAAATTGATCCCCCCTATAGTGCCTACGTAATACTTGCACGGCCCTTACTAAAAAAAAATGATTGGTTATATTAAAGCTCTGACTTCAAGTCTAATTTCATGGGAAGTGAATTTTATGAAACAAGAACCAACTTTTTTTTTTAATTTCACATTAATATCAACAAATTAAAGTCCCTGGAATAAAATGTAGGCTTTTATTGCAGAGTTTAGCAGAATTATATGTGACTAGTGACTTGGAATACACTCGTTGAATATTATGATTTATATTAAATATTAAATAACACAACTGTTAAATGGCGCCCAACGAGGGTCTGCAGTATTACGTATATGAAATTTTGAATAACAGAGTATTTAGAGTGGGAATTGAACGTAGAGGGTAGAATTTCAGCTTCGTACATAGAATCCTATCGTAACGAACTAGTTAAAACAATTGGAACTATGTCCGTCTACTTCGTTCACCCTTTTTTTAAAAAAAGGATTCCGTTTGCTCCAATCCTGAACTGATGTGTACCAATGAACAATTGCACTAAGTGAATGACACGGTTCTTCTATGACCGATACAGTAACTAGATAATTCGCCATAATGTGGAGTGTATATTAAATTTGTCATTCCGTTCGCAACACCTCGAAATATTCACCGGAGACCCCACAAAGTATATATATTTTAATTTTATAAAGGTATCCCCCAATATTCGGTATTTTGTGGATTTGGGCTCTTTTTCAAGCTAGTTGATTGTAATTTCGTATTTTGGGTCCTCATTGTATAACACATATCCGAAGCAAAAGTTTTGAATATTGGCCTAAGTTTTTTTGTATTCTCATTCTCCTTACCAAATATTATTAATATTGACCCAAGTTTCAGGGTAGCCCCCATATAACGGTACCCGGAGATTTGGAACCGATTTTTCAAAAAATGGGCTTAATTTGGTTTTTTGGGTTCTGATTTTATAGCACATCTCTGTACTAAAATTATTAAAAATGACCTCAAATTTCGCATAGATAATCACCCGTTCAACGATGTCTCAATCCTTTGTCTTAGTAAATTCTCTGTTTTTTACCAAATATTTCATCTTTTGACTGAATATTTCAACTGACAGCCATTGATATATCTTTCTGTACTCTCTAAAGGAAATTTTCACCTTAAATCTCTATCAATATTAAAATTTGACTTTTATGATACCATGAATACCCCTAATTCTCCATCTACATTGCTCACGTATATTTTATGTTAACATAAAATACCAAAAAATTTACATACGATCAAGACAAATAAATGTTACTGTTGTTTCGTGGTGCTGCTGATATGTGTAACTCCGGCAATTGAACGAACACCCCAGTTTCAATTTTTTCCCCAATTGAAGATAAAGAAATTTCGAACGAAAAAAAAAACTTCAACTAACCACCAGAAAAATAAACTACAGTTAACAGATTTGTATGGCAAATTGTCTCTCTTTGCTGAAAACAAAAACCCAAACAGAAGAAAATAAAAGAAACTGTTTGCCTTTAATTAAGATCACGTTTGTTCCCGAACGAATGATACGATCCACACAAAAAATTGCACCAACAAAAAACTAGCAGACATTTCATTATTCCTGGCAAACAATTTGTATCTTTGTTTCAGTTGTTGTTGTTGCTGCTGTTATTTCATTAATTATTTTGCGGGTGTTGTTGTTAATTTCTACTGAAAAAAATCAGCGGCATTCTTTTTGAATTTGCGTTTTGGTTGATAAGCGAAAACGAAGAAGTGTTATATAATTGGTATGTGTACATAGGCATACTACATATTCCATGGAAAAATAGTGGTAGAATTAGTTTGTGATTAAATTTGTAACGCGTGGAAATAAAAAAACATGAATCGGCATTCCGTAGACATCCTACGGATATAAGAAAATAATTGTACCTAATTTGATCTGTATATTCGTTCGTTTCTCCAGTATAATTTGTAATCAATCACAATTAATAAATATAAAATTCCGATTTTTTGATCATTTCAAATAAGAAACAAATGGCGCCCAACAAGGGTCTGTAATATTTACTAGAAATAAAAAAATTATGGACTCATAATATTTTTATTCGAATTTTATGGGAAGTGGAGTTTTAAATAAAAAACTTTTTTTTTTAATTTTACAAGGGCGATATGGCGCCCAACTTATGCTGGAAATTATTAATCTAATTCTAGAAGAATTTTAGACGAATTTTATGAAAATTGGGTTTTTAATAAAGAGCAAGATTTTTTCTAAAATTCCACAGAGATGAAATGGCACCCAACGAAGTGTAGGGTTTCGAAAGTTCTACCGCTTCCATACATTTTCTAAAATTTATAAAAAAAAACCTGTTGAAGGGTACCTGAAATTCGTTTCTGCCATACTGAAAGCCATCACATTTCTCCCTATTTTGCATTACAAATTGTTACGGCCGCTAACAGATACATCTGCTTATAATTGTGGTTTAGGCTTCTGCTTTTTTATGTTTTATGTTTTTTTATGTTTTTATGTTTTCCTCACTAAATGGTTAATGTTGTTGCCAATAAAAAATGAAAGAGCTGTTGCTGGCGTTAAATGGCCGAAGAGATTATTTTTAATGTGTACGTTTTGTTTTTGTTTGTTTGAAATACAACATCTATTTAAGTAAATGTAAATGATTAAATATTTTTAGTTTGATGTATGATTTAAAATTTCATTTTGGCATTTTTTTTTTGGCAAAATTTAGCCAAATGTGCGTAAAAGAGTTATGTGAGAAAACAAATATTTATTATTATATTTGGCAATACATATTTATGTTGGTGCGTTCCAGAGTAGAGCTCGAAGGTAACCATTTTTTATAGCCAATTACACGGACCACCACCACATGTTTAAATTTTATCTATGATTTAATCTGATCAATGCGGCATTGAATTTGGGATTGCTAGTTGGGGTTTTTATAGCTCTATTAAAGAGGGTGTGTGTAGGACTATATTTCAAATCAAATAAAACCACATACCATGTTTATCTATTTTTAGTTTTTTATTTTATTTTGTGTGAATCTATCGATGATTACTTAATTTATTTGCCAGATAATGACATAATTTCGTGGTGGTTAACTAGGTATTTATGAGGGCATCTTTAAAGATATGCAGACATTTATTGCGGTTTGGGGGATTTTTTTAAGTAGAAAGATTATTTATTATCTTGTCTTTAAATAATCGAACATTAATATATAATTGGGTACTGAATTTATCACGTATGGAACCTTCCAAAACTTCCAGATGAAATCAAATGGTAATGAGAGAAAAAAAAATGTAGTGCGATTTGATAAATTATTTCGAGAAAGCAGTAAGGACATAGGACATGAAAGTTCGTCATATTCTACTATAAAAATAATACACTAGAATACTATATAACAAATATAAACAATGTTAACTTCGGCCATGCCAAACTTTTTATATCCTCCACCATGAGGATGACATTCAAAGTATCTAAAATCAACGGGGGCTCATAGAGAAAACTCATGATTTAAAGATGATTTAAATTCTCAAAATACCTAATAGTGAGTTAACCGTTATATGGGGCTATAGCAAAACGGGAATCGATACTGATGAGAATCGATACCAATGAGAATAGAAAAATACCAAATTACAGCTAATTTGATTGAGAAACATGCCCAAAATCTCTAAAATACCCAATATTGTGGGGTACTGTTATATGGGGGCTACCCTGAAACTTGGGTCAATAATAATATTTTTTTGTAGGGAGATGTGCTACAGAAAGTGAACCACACATACCAAATTACAGCCAATTCGATTGAGAAACGTGACGCTATCCAAACTCACAAAAAACACTGAATTATTAGGGGTATCCTAATATGAAAGCTACCCTGAAACTTGGGTCAACATTAATAAGTTTTGGTAGCGAGATTTGACACCGTTATATGGGGCTACCCTAAAACTTGAATCGATAATAATATTTTTTGTAGGGAGATGTGCTATGCAATGAGAACTCTAAATACCAAATTACATCCAATCCGGTTGAGAAACGTGACCCAATCCAAAATCATAAAAATACCGAATATTTAGCGGTATCATCATATGAGGGCTACCCTGATACTTTTGTTAAAATTAATAATTTTTGGTAGTGTGATTTGACATCCACTAAGAATACAAAATACCAAATTATAGCCAAGTCGATTCAGCAGAAACGTGTCCAAAATCTCCAAAGTACCGAATATTCGGGGGTACCTTTATATGGGAGCTACATGGAAACTTCGGTCAATATTAATAATTTTTGCAATAAGAACCCAAAATACGAAATTGCAGCCAATTCGGTTGAAAAATGTGACCCAAAATACCGAATATTATGGGGTACCTTTATATGGTGGTCAGCCTGAAACTTCGGTCAATATTAACAATTTTTGGTACGAAATTTTGTTATACAATGGGAACCCTAAATACCAAATTACAGCCAATTCGGCTGAAAAATGTGCCAAAATCTCTCAAATACCGAATTTTCGGAGGTATCGCTATATGGGGGCTACCCGGAATCTTGGGCCAATATTAATAAGATTTTCTACGGATATGAAGTATGCAATGCGAACTCAAACTACCAAATTTCAACCAATTCGGTTGAAAAACATGTCCCAAATCCCCTATAATACCGAATATTGGGAGCTACGTTATATGAGGGCTACCCTGAAACTTGGGTCAATATTAGTAATTTTTGGTACAGATATGTGTTATACAATATGAACCCAAAATACCAAATTACAAATTACCCAAAATGTCATACAGTTTAGGGGCTACACCCAAACGTGGACCGAGGTCCGTGAACATCTCGGAAGTACTAGCAATGTCTGTGCAAAATTTTAGAGCTCTATCTTAAATAGTACGATCTCTATCGTGCTTTCAAAAAAAGGACAGACAGAAACAAACGTATAAATCGACATAGAATTTTATTCTGATCAAGAATATATATTCTGGGATCTCCAGTGAATATTTCGAGGTGTTGCAAACGTACTGACAAATTTAATATACAATCTACCTTATGATGGAGGGTATAAAAAAATAAAGTTTCCTTCTTCGCCGATTTTAATATCTATATGGAAATCAATAGTAAACAGATTGAGACTAAGATATGATAGAGGGGCTAAAAATAGAAGACACGTGTATCGGCATTTTGAAAGTTTATGTTGGGAGGTAAGCTAAAAAGGCGTGACACTATTTCCAAGACATTTGAAAATATTCGGAATGGGATTTCCACGCATTTTAGGTATATGGTGGCTTTGGCAATAATACTGATATACATGTGTGGAATATTTTTGTCGAATACAGTAACCCTCAGTCGACTCTATGAAGGGGTCTTTTCGGCCTCCTTTTCCAGAAATGATTGAAAACTTATTTGAAACGGGGTTATAGCAGGTCAGAACATCCTACAAAAATCTTAAAAATGAGAAAACTCATTTTAGGGTTAAGATTGATCTTATTCAGAGTTTGTACCAATTTTTCGCACTAGATGCTATAAAGGACAAAAATAATATCGATAAAATTTTAATATAAGTCACTGAACAAGAGATATAGGTATACATGATATATATACCGAATAAGTAGACATCATTTTAGGACAATAGCATTTTTTTCATAGAAATTTTTCAGTCCGTTTTAACAAATTGTATGAAAGTATAGTGGAAATCATTTTTTCGCACCTAATGTCAAAGAATAAAATATTCTACGCCAAATTTCAATATGAGTCTCAAAACAAACTATATATTTTAATTCAACCATTTTTTATATATATATATATATATATATATTTTTTAAAGGGAAGAAATATTTCGAAATATTTTGCAACATTTCAAAACACTGTGCTGTTAGTTTTTGCAAAAACCAAACAACACCATATCACACAGATTATATGCAAAACAAGGGATTATAATTCCTTAATTAATAAAAAAATTGTGCAGACCTCCCAACCAATAAAGCCGGATTAAAAACAAAATACAACCGGTGTAAATCATTTGCATAAATGACAATTAATTGGTGAATGAGTAAACCAAAAAAATCATGTTCGTTTTTTATTATTTTATTATAAGGGAAGACAAGAAGGTTTAATGCAAAATATTCCACATAAATATTCAACAAAAACAACAACATTAAAACTTATATTTAAGGTTAGAGACCACTAAAAATCTATAAATCATTTGAAACATTTATACAATAATTTAAAGGGAATTTTTTTTTTCTGATTTTGAAAAGTTTGTCCATTCAAATTGAAACAAATGGTGCTAGTTCCAATCTGCAATATATGTATTTGCCTTTTTTGTGGTTTTAGATAAATGTTTGAAAATTCAAGGAATTTCAATTTTTTTTTGTCTTAATCCATTGATGGATGCCAAACAACCATCTTTGCATTCAAACACATTCCATGTTCATCTTTGTTTTTCGAAAGAAAAAAAAATCAAAAGCCATAACCGCAATATCATGTCATGAATTAGAGGTGTGTACGAAAATTAATACAAAGGTTTTGGCTTTGAGCCATAAATACCACCAACGACTGAACGGGCGACCGACCACCGCCAACCATTCATTGATTTGTTGTTAACACACATAGCTTGGCCACTTTTGGCTAAAAACAAAAAATTTTAAATTTATGACCATAGATAGATCTAACAACGCTCAACATTGGATACCAACATCTATCTACGCGGGGAGATAATGATCATCAAACCAAATTTGCTGTTCCTTCACTGAATTCAGCAGAAAATTAATTGAGTTAATTATGTCGAATACATAGAAATTCGTGGAATGTTTAAGGCAAATTTGGCCAGCCAGCATGGCAGCTAAAAACCCCAATCTTTTTGGCATGACCACCGAATATCAAAGGATACCCGGTTTGATGTGTATTTCTGTCTGCCTCTCCGATTGTTTGCCATAATAAATTATGATAACATCAACCACATAGATGAAGTGTGTATCAAATAATTTGAATTAATATCTAAAAATGAACTCATTAACAATATTTACATTTAATAATAAATATGTAAATTTCAGTTTAGCTTCCATAATTTTTTTGGGTGGGGATTTTTGGGGAATGGTTGATCGATAGCTTCCCCACATGTTTTGGATATCTTACAAAAAAATATTATTAACTAATTATAATTAAAATGAATTAATTTTCTCATTTAATGAATACGATAACAATATTCCCATAATGAACAAAAGAAACTTTGTAACCTTGTTTACGACCTTTATGTGACATGGGAAGATATGCCTACCTACCTGCCTGTCTGCCTACCGTGTACACATTGATGTAAAACTTTTAACAAATTGTAAAAAAATATTTTAAATCTCCGCTCATTTTTGGTGGCCATTTAGGGTCTTTTAGTAAAAATTATTTTTTTTGTAAGAAATATGTTAATGAGAATTTGATAACAGGGATTTGATGAAATGTGGAAATAGTTTAACTCCCCTTTTGTTAGAAAATAGTAATGTTTACAAACATGTTCTTGTCTATAATTAAAACAATTTGGTATAAATGGATCATTAATCATAGGAACAAATTAAAAAAAAATATATCAATATTTCAAAATAAGTTTTTAATGGAATCAAGACATGCTACAAGTGGTAAAAGTGAAAACATTGTAACAGGAGGATCCACAAAAAAGTTTGGAATTAATGGAACAAGTTCTCGAACATTATTGTATAAAAGCAGAAGGCTTAAAAGGTCGAGCTACTCAATCTGAACCCAGAATAAGAATATTCGAATTCTATATTTACTAACTACTACCTTGATATTTTGCACGACGTGTTTTAATTCAGTCGATGACGCCAATTTAAGTGACGTTTGCTAATTTTTGTTTAAATCGGCTTAAAATTAGGTATAGTCCCCATATATATTTTCGACCGATTTCATCTAAACGTTGTACCCAAGTCCTACAAAAGGCGTAGATTTTTTAAATACATTTTTCCAAGTCCTACATAAGGCGTAGATGTTTTAAAAAAATTTTTTCTAGGTCCTACATAAGACATAGATTTTTAAAATGATTTTTCCCTAGGTCTACATAAGGCGTAGATTTATTCAATCATTTTTTCCAAGTCCTACATAAGGCATATATTTATTAAATAATTTTGCCCAAGTTATACATAAGGCGTAGATTTTTTAAATAATTTTTTCCAAAGCCTACATAAGGTGTAGATATTTTAAATAATTTTTTTCAAGTTCTACATACGGCGTAGATTTTTTAAATAATTTTTTCCAAGACCTACAAAAGGCGTAGATTTTTTAAATAATTTTTTTCAAGTTCTACATACGGCGTAGATTTTTTAAATAATTTTTTCCAAAGCCTACATAAGATGTAGATTTTTTAATTAACTTTTCCAAGGCCTACATAAGGCGTAGATTTTTAAATAATTTTTCCAAGGCGTCGATTTTTTAAATAATTTTACCAAGGCCTACATAAGGCGTAGATTTTTTAAATAATTTTACCAAGGCCTACATAATGCGTAGATTTTTTAAATAATTTTTCCAAGGCCTACATAAGGCGTAGATTTTTTAAATAATTTTTTCCAAGACCTACAAAAGGCGTAGATTTTTTAAATAATTTTTCCAAGGCCTACATACGGCGTAGATTTTTTAAATAATTTTTTCCAAAGCCTACATAAGATGTAGATTTTTTTAATTAACTTTTCCAAGGCCTACATAAGGCGTAGATTTTTTAAATAATTTTTCCAAGGCCTACATAAGGCGTAGATTTTTTAAATAATTTTACCAAGGCCTACATAAGGCGTAGATTTTTTAAATAATTTTTCCAAGACCTTCAAAAGGCGTAGATTTTTTAAATAATTTTTTCCAAGACCTACAAAAGGCGTAGATTTTTTAAATAATTTTTTTCCAAGACCTACAAAAGGCGTAGATTTTTTAAATAATTTTTTTCCAAGACCTTCAAAAGGCGTAGATTTTTTAAATAATTTTTTCCAAGACCTTCAAAAGGCGTAGATTTTTTAAATAATTTTTTCCAAGACCTACAAAAGGCGTAGATTTTTTAAAATCATATTTTCCAAGTCCTACATAAGGCGTAGATTTTTTAAAATCATATTTTCCAAGTCCTACATAAGGCGTAGATTTTTTAAAATCATATTTTCCAAGTCCTACATAAGGCGTAGATTTTTTAAAATCATATTTTCCAAGTCCTACATAAGGCGTAGATTTTTTTAAATCATATTTTCCAAGTCCTACATAAGGCGTAGATTTTTTAAAATCATATTTTCCAAGTCCTACATAAGGCGTAGATTTTTTAAAATCATATTTTCCAAGTCCTACATAAGGCGTAGATTTTTTAAATATTTTTTTTCCAAGTCCTACAAAAGGTAGAGATTTTTAAATAATTTTTTTCCAAGTCCTACATAAGGCGTAGATTTTTTAAAATCATTTTCTCCACGCTTTGACATAACATCCATGTAAAGGTCCATACCTATTTTAGGTATTTTCATGGTCAACCGATGTGGCTGAAAATTGCCATTCAAGGTGGAGAAAAAACGTCTTCAATATAGGTCAATGAGTTTTCATAGTATTTTGGTATGGTACTTTGAATTTACTACAGAGTCTTCAGATGATAAAAAGATCTTTGCACCGCCCTTTTTCGATTTTTTAAGGATTCTAGCCGAATTTTCCCAATATAAATGTCTTCATTATACCCTTAGCCTTATGGCTAATACGAGGAAGATAAAAATTTGCCTCATATTGATTGTAGACCCCATGTTTTAGACAATTTGGAATCGATTTACAAATGTTCACCGTCCGTCCGTCTGTCTGTTTGGCCGGCTAGTGCGCACTATAAGTTTTGAAGGGATAACCGATGTCATCCAAAGTTGCTCATCATTATATTTGTTCCAAACTTAATTCAAGTTCTAAGGTAAAGAATATCGGTCCACTCCTTCCGCAACCTAACCCCATTTGATCAACATTAAATTCGCAACTTCTTTGACAAAAACATATACCTTATATAAGGGGAATAATTAAACCTGTGTGTAATTCCGAAGACCTCCGCTGAGGGTATGTATCTGTCGATAGTACCGACTGACATTTTGTACTTGTTTTTTTATGTAGTTTTTTTTTTTTTTTTTGAGGAACAAAACGCCTGGTAGAAAATGTACAATATCGTTCCATGTTTTGACATAGCCATAAAAGGTTTCCGATCGATTTTAGGTTTAGCTTTTTCGAATGTCCACCTCACAATAGAGGCTCGTCCTTATCAACGATACTACTTGCTTTTAATTCGGTTTCTTAAATAAATATATTCAATGTTGTTTCCATACCTCAAAATCGATTGGAGCCTTACATGAGGGTACATATATGCCTCAGACCGATTTTATGTAGTGCGAAACCCCACCTCATGATATTGACTCCATAATCTTTTTCAAAAGAAAATATTTTTATCCGTTCTATTCTCTTCACACAGTGTCCTCAGGATCCTATGTCGTGCCCGAAATCTTTATTTAGTATGTCTATCGTTGAGTCATACTGTGAGAAGTTGTATTACTTTTGTTGTTGTTGTTTTTGTGGTAAAAAAAAACGTTGTTTCAGTTCGCTTTACTTTTTTCCTCTTTGGTTTAATTCTCCTCTACTTTTGGCTAAAAACCCGCCATAATAACTGTCAAATAAAGAAGCTTGTCGGTGAGCTTAAGCTGTCATGTTGTTGCCAAAAACAAAATTTTGCAATATTTGCAAGAAGTAGGGAGGACAACAACAACAGCAACCAACCTAAATATACTTGAACAAATCATTAATCAAAGAAAAACGAAATACTTTAGTTTTTTTTTTTCTTAATGTTTGATATCGAACATAAAATAAACAAAAACAACAGTGGAGTGTGGATAAAATATTTGATTTTTATAACCACTCGGCACACGGTTCAGATTTTGATAAAGCTCCCATATATGTCGTCTGAATGGCGTATATTTAATTCACAGTTTACAATCAGATTCCTAGGAGCAGCTCTGGTATATATCCAAAGTGGTGTAGGGTATCACATATTCGACCTTGATTCTGATCCTTTTCTTACTTGCTTATTTGTGTTATGATTGATCAGATCTACTTTCTTGTTGTTCGTCATTTCCCTGCCGGACTGTATGATCAACAATCAAATTAATTTGAAATAAACCGTTTCATTGTGCAACAGAGCACACAAAAAAGACACTATCCTCAATTGGCTGTCTTTGTGTGGCAAAGAATTGGTTACAAGTACGACTAGAATTAAAACTGCAATTTGTTACGGCTATGGCAATATTTTAAATGTTTTTTGTCTTTGTCGTGTTGACCACAAGCGACTACAGCCAATGATGACGAATTTAATGAAGGTAAGCGCCCCTTTCAAATCAAAAATACAATCCAAGCAAAAAACCAACAAAAAATACAATATCAAATTTGATTCAATAACATTTAGCGGTTTGCTAATTTTGGATCGTGGGTGTTATAGGATTTATTTTGATTTATTGTCTGGTCATTGTCTTTCATTCATTAGTCAATTTCCGCAAATCATTAGCAAGGCAAAAAAGTGATCTCCCATCAAAAGCATGTATTTCTCAAGTAGCTGAATAAAATGGACAAAAGTGTTGCGCTTAAGCCTTCACAAATTAAATTGTGGGAGCGACTTGTGTTGTTTTTGTTTTTTGTATTCTACAAAACAAAAACAAACCGCAAAAAGCATCACTGCTCCAAATGGCTAACTAACTGACTGCCTGACTCGATTTGGAACTAGTCTAATTGTAACCGGGTTCATTAACCGTCTCAACCACAATTACCCCAGCCGTTCAAAGTTTTGAAGGTCAAATTGCAATTTTTATTTTGCTTGGCTTAGCTGCTGCAATCATATTCGAAGCGTCAATAATTTGTATTACCCTTCTCCTCTTTCCCCATCTTCCTTTTTTCTGCATCATTTGCTTGATTCATAGAAATCTAGCAGCAACACCAACTGAACCAGTCAGCCAGCTACCCAGCCATGTATAGCTAACCTTAGATTACCTTTGAACACATATTAGATGTTGTTATGATTTTGTTTCTGTTTTTTTTACCTTTCCGTTTCATTCGTTTTCGTCTCCAAGATTTGTTGTTGTGTTCTTTCCTAAACAAAAGTTCATCATCTCATCTTTGGTGTATGCGCCTTAAAAGATTAAACGCGATCGACCTACAAGTGGGTCAAGTACTTGAAAGCTTTAGTTTTTTTGTTTGTTTTTGCCGTGGGCCTAGGTTTGTTGTTGTCGTTTTTATTATGACTTTATTGTTTCTTCTAGATGACTTCTTGATTGGAAATATTACTTCACAGAGTATAAAGGTTATGTTTCCTTTGCCGTAATAAGGCGAAATGAGCAAAGTGAGATTGGCAGAAATAGGGAAATAGGGTTACAAGAATTAGTTTTTTTCTTTGGGCCAAATCAGTTTCAAACAATTTGAAATCGATTTAAGCGTGTCCGTCCGTCTGTCTGGCCGGCTGGTGAGCACGGTAACTCTCAAAGGGAGTAACCGGTTTCAACCGAACTTTGGACATTGTAATATTTCTTCCAAACTTAGTATGTGTTCAAAAATGCGGAATATCGGTCCACACTTTCTGGTACTTCCCCCAAAATGGTCTAAATTGTGCAAAAAATTAATTTTAAAATATCATGCGAACGAACTATCCGATTTGAATCAAACTTTGTACAACTAATTATCTTTACCAGGCCAAAATCAGGTCAGAACCTGTTGCCCCACTACTCCTGGTACCTACCCAACAAATTGTAAATATTTTAAATATTAGCCGAAAGGAATGCCCGTTGTGAAACAAACATTGCACATTCTATTATCTTTACCTAGCCTAGGTAAAAATGGGTCCGTTCGTCCACTTTTTCTTGTACCTCTCCTACAAATTGTCAAAAATGTTAATATTTATAAATCTCATATCAGGCGAACGGAATGTACAATTTGAATCAAATTTTGCACAACCTATTATCTTTCTCAAGTCTGGATTCAGTCTGCAGATGGAGATCATAAAAATAAAAAAAATTTGATAATTTTTTGTCGGGGAAGTACCAGAAGGAAATGTGAAATTTTGCACACCATTGATCAACTCTTTCTGGTACTTCCCCCACAAAGGGTCAATATTTTATAAACTTGTAAATTTAATTTGATGCGAATTGAATAGCCAACAGCAACATTAACTGCGAACATTGAATTCGATACCTCTTTAATGAAAAAATATATACCGTATATAAAGCGAATAATAAAACCTGTGTGTAATTCCGAAGACCTCCGAAGGCTTTTTTACTTGTTGATTGTATCAAAATGTATATTAGCCTTTGGATCAGGGTACACAAATAAACTAATCGGATGGTTCATTTTATCTGCAAGTAACGTTGGATATATATTAAAATGTTCTGACAGTATATTTTCTGATATTCCGATATACAGAAAAATGCGAAAAGTACCTGAAATATGGCAGATCCAGGACTATGGTATCTGAAAAGGCATCTAGGACCTTCATAACGCCGCAAATGAGGAGTGGCTGTGTAAAAATATTTATTTATATAACTAAATTCTGAAAATGTTTAAATGTTCTGCTCCAAGGGCCTATTTCCAACAATATTCTTCTGTAAACAGAAACATAGTAGATTGCAAACATTACGGTTATAAATTAATGCAATTACCTTTAAAATACCTAAGATGGGGTCTGACCTTTATATAGAGGTTATCTTCAACCATGGACCAACACAATTTTCTGGTCATATTATGAAAATCGAACATTTCTAGCCACTTCGTTTGAAAAATGCAGCTAAATTTTATGACGTCTTCGATGAATATTTCGGGGGACAACGAAGGAAAGAAAAATCAGTTTTTTCCAGCCACTTCATTTGAAAAATGCAGCTAAATTTTGTGAGGTCTTCGATAAATATTTCGGGGGATAACGAAGGAAAAATAATAACGAGTTTTTCGCAAGGTGTCAGTTTTCGGTTATTAAGTAGTACCTTGGTTATCAAGTAGTTTGTTTTATTTCAAAGTTTTAGTGTTTTTGATCCGCCCTCGTATACAATTTATTATATGTATATATTCAAGAAATGGTTACACCTTGCGGATATAAGTAGTGCGTTCATATATCTATGCATGTTTGGTGGAGGTTAGGTTGTAATGCATTACTGTATGAACGACACTCATACTATGTGATGATGTTGACCTTTGAAGTTTTCCTTTCAAAAGTATTGAACTACCTTGTGTATACATACACAAATGCCAGGATGCAATGGCCTCATTAGCAAAATCACTTCAACATAAAGAAGGGAGAAAACGCAATACCAGCAGCTTGGTTTTTCTTTACGGATAGGCTGGAGAATAGAGAGAAATTGTGGGCAATGGAAAAGTTTGTATTAAAATACTCTAATTTTTATTTTGGAAATCATGGAATTTTTATAATAAAACTCTGGAGTTATGTGAGGAAATTCAACCTTTTGTATATCTCTATAAACTCCTTCTTATGTTTTTATAAGTCCGCTCCTTCGCAAGTTGTTCTTTTTTGCATAGGAAAATTTATAACCACCGCCATGAAACAACATCAACACCAAGAAACTATTTTCTATGACCATTAACGGGTCGCAGTAAATTAAAAGCAAATCCACTCCATTTAAACACGGACAAGTAAACACAATTTGTTAATTACAATTAATTCCGACAGTTTTAACTAACGATTTGAAAAGTAATGACAACGAAAATAAAAATAAATATACCATAACAACGACAAAAAACAACAACAACTGAAACTATCGCGAAGTAGTCTATAAACAATTTATTTAGCAAGCGCATTGTAACTATAGGGGGTTTTGTGCGATAATTAGAGACACTGAGAGAAATATAACTTTAAAGATAAAGATACGATATTTTATCTGTGTCCCCATACAAAGGCCTCTCCATGTTTAATTTTTTGAAGGCATTAGCATTTTAGTATTTTCGTTTCAAAGAGTGGAGGCTTTAAAACCAAAGTTGTATTTTTTCACTCTCTTTAATATGAAACCAGTATTCTAGTTTAATGAATTGCAAAAGGCAGGGGTCAAGCAGACCTTCTAATAAGATCCAAAAAGGTAGATTGCAATCTAAGTTTGGGGCACTAGCTATGGAACATACTGCTTCAGAACGACTACACTTCTTCTTCGGACTACACTACACTTAAATAAAACCCACACATAAATAAACCTCACTGTTCTTGATGTGATTCCTGAAGAATGTGTTGTAAAGGGTAGTAATGTTCGGGAAAACATCGACCTGCGGCTGGTTAATGTTTAGGGAATCC
This sequence comes from Musca vetustissima, assembly GCF_032173495.1. Lineage (NCBI taxonomy): Eukaryota > Metazoa > Arthropoda > Insecta > Diptera > Muscidae > Musca > Musca vetustissima. The sequence continues at coordinate 499,447 of NW_026889093.1, forward strand.
CTTTGAAACGTTGAGCAAGTGTCGTATATTGTGATGTCAATGAGGGATGCTTCCAAATAAGGGATCGACTGCTATATTTCGATATAGCGAAAACAGCCGATGCAAGTTATTCAAAGTCATGAACGAATTCTTGAAAACAGCCATTACCAAGGATATCCTGATAAGGAGATCCATTTAGCTGGACTCTTCGATGGTGGATAATATAGAACATACTTCATACCGCCGAAATCCTCGCTAAATATTAGGTTCACCGAACATTTATACCCAAAGACGACCATTTATCATCCGAATAATATATCGTATCCATAGGGCCATTGTTGGTGTAAAAGGATAGGTTTATGGGTTTGATGTAAAAATTAAATTTAAATCATATCATTGAAGGCTGGCGTGTATATCAATCCCGAAAAATGTGACCACTTCGGTCAAATGTAAATGAGATATGGTCAACGGTTCTTACAGTCTAGCGATAAGTAAATCGACTTTGAACTAATCGATAAATCGACTTTTTGTGTTAAAAAGTCAAAGACGACTTTTGATCTTTGAGGAAATCGCAAAGTCGACTTTTCAAGATCGACTTGCGATTTTCTTCATAAATTCTTGGTTTATTATCACAAAGCCCTACCTGCCCAAAAATTAAGTATTTCAGATCTTTTTTATCTGTAGCCTACAATTTAAATAAAATTCGAGTCGATTTCACATTATTCGGCAAAAATCAAAAATCAATTTTGAACAGGATTGACAGAATGGAAAGTCGACTTTTTAGTCAAAGGCAAACATCGAAAAATCTACTTTTTGCTCTGGGGCAAAATTCGAAAAGTCCACTTCCGCTCCACTACATATACCTATTTCGGTCAGTACAGAATATTACGAATACGAAAATGGGATATATCGGCCCACGATTCACGCCAATAAATCGGTAACTATTTATCGGTACCACCCCTAAATTTTCGTATTTTGAAATTTCAAGCCACAAATTTCAAATCGAATCGAAAAAAATGCAATGTAGGACCATGTCTTGACATAGTTTCCTCATAAAGATTCCGCAAAACTTTTACATATTTTGTTCAGTTCTAGTGCAATTTTCCTACCGATGGGGATCTAAAGATGGGCATATTGAGTTTTTCATATGTTATAAGACCTATTACAGAAAATTTTCAATGTAGATACAAAATTTCCAATGCGCATTTATGAACTCATTATATGTATTTAACACGTTTTTGTCACAGTGTATATACACCACTTGTTTTTTTGTTTTTGCTTTTTATATCACTTAAATGCAAGAAAAAAGGTAATTGGATGCATAACTTTTATGGCCTGTGGGTTGCAAAGAGCAGCACTTAGTAATGTTGCCTGGTTTGTTGTTTTAGTTTTTTGTTGCCGCTGTTGTTGTTGTTGTTCGTATTCTTGTTATTGAATGCTAATTTTTCTCAACTCAACTATTTTGCCTTGGCTTGTGGCTTTAGTTTTTTTACTGGCAAATAAACATTCATACAAAAAACAAAACAAGTATGTAGATATGTATGTAGCGTGTAATGACGTCAAAGAACACTCTTGGCAATGCGTAATTTAACAGTAACTGCAAATGTGTGTTCAAACTTCATTCAAGTCCAAGATTGGTGGACAATCATGGGTTATATGGACAAGTTTGTCCACCCAAGTTTTGGCCTTTTGGAAAAAAGAAAAAACCTAGGAAGGTGGCTGTTATACCCACAGTTATTATATAGACAAGATTGGTGTTGTTTATTACTATTCTATGGTGGATTTGTTGCGCATGTGCAAAGGTTTGATGGTGTTGCTGTCTTTTTTTCTTCTTCTTATTTTTTCTTGTTCATTTTGTCAATTGCGCGTAATGTACGATTTTGTCCATTTTAATTGTACGATTTACGATTAATTTGTGTATTCAAGTGCGAATACATAAAAAGTTGGAGTTATGTTCATTTTGTTGTCTTGTTCTTCTTGGAATTTGTTTAATGTTCTTGGTGTGTGTATGTGTGTGCAATTGAACATAACAAATCTATTCAATATGTTTGCCGTAGTATTCGAACATGTTGTCGCTGAATTTATTTTTTATTTTTTTCCAAACCATGTCAAAGTCTTACAACACATGGTACGTACCCCCAATTCAATCGATGAAGAACCAAGCCATACTTGCATATAGCTTGAGTATGTTTTCCAGTTCTCAGCATGGTCCGGGTTTTTGGTGTGACAAAATTCTAGCAAGATCACATAGAAAAACACAGACACACAACAACTTAACTGATTATTGGTAATAACAAATGTTCCAGCAGCATGCCACCAATATCAACATCACCCCCTTCACAGAGTGAGGGCGGTGTGGTGTAACAACAGTTGACAATTTAAAAAAAAAATAACATAAAAACACTCAAGAATTTTAATGGAGAACCAATGAAAAAAAACACAAAATTTTTCATACAAATGTTAATAATTAATGTTTTTTGTTTTTTTGGTGACCAATTCGGTTGTGGGAGGGGGGCTCCCACCACCCAAGACTACGCGGTCAATTGGCAATACATACATTGTATATCCATGGATTTTGTTTATTTAATTTATTAATTACTCGTTTATTTTTTGTGTCGAATTCGTTAATGTTTGTAATTTAACAAAACAAACGAGCAGACATCATTTGAATGAGAATAAGTGACATCGGATCCAACCATTTGCGGCGAACAAATCCAACCATAAACATGTGTTATTCGTGTTGCTGTTGAATGATTCGACTGTTAATGTTTTGTTTTACATTGTTGGCGATGTAAATTTATTGTCAAGATGCCATGGAATGTGGTATGAAATAATTAATTATTATTTTGGTAAGAATGAAATATTTGAAGTTATTGCTTAAGGAGTGTTAAAAAGAGATAAAGAAACGAAAAATTTGTTGCATTAGAATGCTTGAGTAATGTGAGAGGATTTATTTAAGTGAATATAGAAAAAAATATGCACGAAATGGTATGTAGGGTATATTAATTTTATCATACCGTTTGCAACACTTAGAAATTATAATTCTAGACCTAGATTTTCCAATAACAGATGGAAAATTAATGTTTTATTCTTATTAATTTAATTTTAGAAATAACGTAATTTCTCTAATTATACATTTTCTCGAATTATACATTTTTTATACATTTTCATTGCGGTGCTGAAATTCTATACACTATGCTGCCTGCAGTTAAGTCAATTTCGTTATCCATGTACAGGCAACTACTAGATTATGGTATTTTCCTTTGGCTATACTTAAATATTTTAGATCATCGGTTAAGGGTATAGCCCTTATAAATCAGTACGACAAATTTTCGGTACTTTAAAGATTTTGAACACGTTTTTTCAGATCTATTCAGGTAATTCTATGTCGATTTAGCAATGCCGTTCTAATATTTGACATTTTGCGAAACATTGCTACTACTTCTAAGATGTTTGATATTGAAAATGGCATACATCGGTACACGATATAATGATACCGCCTCATTATAACCTACGTAGTTATGTAGTCAGGGTATTATAGCTTTGTGCACCCCAAGAGTTTGAAATATTGGCCCTAGACTACCCTTTAAGTATATCGATCGGCATATCTCGACTAGCTGAGTAGATCTACACATGTGTGTCCATCTGTACATTATAAGTTGTAAACATGATACATGCCAGTTATGGGGTGGTTAATATTTAGGGGATGAAATAGACAAAAACTTTATTTTTTCTGATTTTCTGGTCGCTACAGAGGCCGCAATTAAATGGAGAAGGGGGGTCGGGCCAAAAAAATGAGCATGGACCCTGAGTTTTGTGTGAAAAATTACAAAATTCGTATTCAATAGCGTATATATTTACCAATGAAGGACAAATACCGGATAAGTTGATAGCATATCCAAGAGGAGTAGTTGACAATTAAATTGATACCAATTATATTATACTCGGATATGGGAGTAACACAGGGCGATGGGAGATAATAATATTGGGATGAAGTGGAACGAAAACTTAATTTTTTGTGTTTTTTTTTCGAGTCTATCTATAGCCCACAATTGAAGGCCGAACATCACAACACAACCCACGATGAAAGGAATCTAGACAAGTAATTAGAAGGGCTGTAGAGAATATAGTAATAGTAATATTTGTTAACCTAGTCGACCAAGAGGGTACAAATATAGCGAAATATTGCCCAAGCACAGAATAAAGAACCACACAATGTTAGATTTTCATGTAAGTTGTGTAGGGTATCATATGGTCGGCCCCGTCCGAATATACTGTTCCGCTCACTGGTTTATATTGAAGATCCAGCAGCAGTTTCCAACATAATTGATTCCATGCTTTACTGGATGAAGGATTCCATGCTTTATTGGCAGAATATTTTTAATGTGGGCCAAAATGTTGTCTCCATACAAAAGTACCGAACATGAGGTGTTCGGTAGGTTAAATGTCTTTACCGAATTTTTAACCCGTTTGTCGGTAATTTTGTATTTCGCGAGTTCAGAGGACAAAATTCTTCAGATAAACTATTTACAATGGCATCACCCGCATATAAATGGCCCGCCCCTATTTGAAGTATTTATACCCTTCACCACACTGTGGTACAGGGTATTATGTCTTTGTGCATATGTTTGTAACAGGCAAAAGGAAACGAGATAGACACATGGTTCCTTTTGAGAATATGTATAGAATCACTTTTTAAGTCGATTTATGCATGTCCGTCCGTCCGTCTGTCTTTCTGTGCATGTTAAATTGTAAACATTGCGACCTGTAGCAATTATTATCCGATTTGGTTGAAATTTGGCACAGCTCACTCATTTGGCCCAAGGACAAACCCTATTGAAATTGGGAAAAATCGGTTAAGATTTAGATATAGCTCCCATATATATATATATATATATATATTTAACCGATTTAATGTAAACGGTCCCTATATATCTTTCGATTTGCACGAAATTTGGTACAGCCTAATCATTTAAGTCTAGAATGATGTCTGCCAAGTTTCGTGAAAATCGGTCCAGATTTAGATATAGCTCCCATATATAATTTCGTCCGATTTAATGTAAATGTTGCACCAAAGTCCCTATGATTTGCCCGAAATTTGGTATAGCGTAATGAATTAGGTCTAGAATTATGTGTGTTAGTTTCGTGAAACTTAACTAAAAGTTTCTCTGATTGCCACACAATTTGGTACAATGAACTGTAGTTAATATAAGTTAATCTCTGGTAAGTCTCATTGAAATCGGTTCAGATTTTGATATAGCCTCTACAAGTATATTTTCGTCTGATTTTACACATAATTGACAGAAATTTTTCACAACGTACTGACGTTAGTATAACCTAGAAGTTAGATATAAATGCTTCGTCAAGGTGGGTCCAATCGGCACAAAATTTTGCACTTCGTACTGAAGATACTATAACATAACTAGTGCAAGTTTAGTTGAAATCGGTTTAGATTAAGATATAGCTCCTATATATTGTTTCGTCAGATTTTAAGTAAAAGGCGCACCAAAGAACCAAAAGTTGGGCCGTTTGCTACAAACTTTTGCACAATGTACTGAATTTAGTATAGGGCTTAGTACACGGTACCGGTAATAAGAATCGGTTCAGATTTAGATATAGCACCCATATATAGTCTCGACCGATTTTAAGTAAATTGTTCACCAAAGACTCAAAGGTAGACCGATTGACACAAAATTTTCCACAATGTACTGAAGTTAATATAACCCATTAAGTAGGGGAGAGGGGGGCACCTTTGAACACTTTTTGCTTTCAAGCCTTATAAATTTTTTTATTTTATAATTTTTGGTTTCTTATAAATTTTAACTAATAGGTACATATGTAACCTTTAAAATGAATATACATATGACATACTATAAGCTTGAGAAATATATTTTATTACTGTTTTAATGGACGAACTCATAGTGTTCAAAACTGCCCCCCCAGGGGGGCAGCTTTGAACAGGGGTTGGCATTTTTAAACGACATGGTTTTTTGTAGTGTTTATGTTCAAATATGTATGTATTTTATTCATACACATCAGAAATGCATTATTTCATTAAAAAAAATATTTAAAAAATTTCAAAATTTAAAAAATATTTAGATCAAAATTTATTAAAAAATAAAATAACTTAAAAACAAAAATTAATATGGTGAAAAATACAGTTAATTTCGTAATCTTATTAGCCCATTTGATATTTTGAGAAATCGAAGCCAAAAGTTAAAAACTTCTTTTTTTACTCGAGTTTAATGGGCATGTTCAAAGGTGCCCCACCCATGGCATTTTACGGAAATTTAAAATAACTTTTTTTGTAATAAATATATGTGAATGAAATTACATTAGTTATGTTTGAAATGATTGTTGGAATGCAAAAAAATTGTTTGGCGAAAGAAAACTATCACAGAATTCTTCCTGCGCCCTTACAACCAAATGAATAAAAATTTACGATTACACTGAGAAAACATGGTCACCCATGCACAATTTTTCGACAACTGAAAAAGCAAGCCAAAGTGGTTTACGCATATAGAGAACAAGATTGCCATATACAAAAATTTGGTTACGGGTCGGAAAAATATTAAACCAAGATTTTATGAGCGCTGTTCAAAGGTGCCCCACGTTCAAAGGTGCCCCCCTCTCCCCTACATAATGCTTATAACGTAACCTGTGACAAGTTTCAATGAAATCGGTTTAGATTTCTATATATATATATATGTATAATACTTTCCTTACTGGTTTTAAAATGTCCTCATGGGGACATATATAAACGATATTTATAATTTTTTTATTTGTAAATTATGTCATGAATAACCCAGAGCAACTCCAAAAACTAATAATCTAATATATAAATATGGTCCAACTATGTCATAGCATTTACATTAAAACAAAAAACAAAATAAGTTAACAACATATTTCAATGACAATGAATCAAATTCTGCAGTAATAAGTCCATAGTTGAATTTGAAACTAAATTCTGAAGTAATAAGCCCAAAATAAAATTGTTTATTGCCTCCAGATAAAAATACTTGTACATATAAGCTACATACCTCGTTTTTTATCTAAATATTTTCTGAATGGACACATAAAAGAGATTAGATATGTACCTGAAATAAAAAAGACAAAAAATAATCATATTAGTTCAATGAATATTTCAAGTTCAGTGTTATGAAAAAAACAAACAAAAAATACACTGACTCCCACAATAAATACATATAAAGAAGTGATAATGTAATCTAATACAATTGTTGGCTGAAGTCATAGAGAAAAAATAACCAACAAAATGAGTTAAACATTTTTTACAATTCTAATTTTTTATTATTTTTGCTTGGTATTACAAAAAAATTAAATCCGAACTCTGTTTGAATTTGACTTTGACATTATGCCGCCATTGTCATTTTAATGCTTCTTACCGCCACCACCAGACAGCACCATAACTGTCAAAGGCGATTTGAATGAATTCTTTCTAAAATTCGAAAAAAATAATACAAAAAATCAAACCTGTCAGATTATAAACTGAACGAGTTATTATAAGACAGATAGTATTACTTCGGCATCCATCGAATGTAAATATGATTGCTGGGTATGTGTATATGGTGGATTGACATTCGCGAGACACAAATGTATTTACGTTAACATTAAATTTTTGTTATTTCTTCTTTTTTTGCCAATCTTTTGTAAAAAGCTTTTAATAAAAATCAAAAGAATGCCAAGTGCAGACAAACAGTTAACAAAAAATACAATTTCATTCAACTTCGTTTGTTATTTGTCCAAGGGGGTTGTTTCTTTTGTTAGAGAAACTATGGCTACTGGCAAATATGTAAGAAGCTGTCGATGATGGCGTAAAAAAAGAAACACCTTACTTCATCACATCTAAAATATAAAATTTAATTACAATTTGATTGATGACAAGCTACGCAACATATAGCAAAAATATGAAATTTAATAAATCATTAATTTCTTAGAAAGAAATCGAAACGTACTCGTACTAGCTAGCAATGCCTTGGGCCATTAAAGGTGGATATGTTTTTGATTTGTTTGATTTTTTTTTTTTTTTTTTTTTTTTTTTGAGAAAGTGAGCAAGTCAACTCCCCTCTAAAAAAATTAAATTCAAAGAAATACCGGATTCACCAATGTTATCAGATATTGATTAGGCGTAACACAGAATTTCTCCCCTGTTTTGAAGTCAGTAATAAACAAAAACAAAAGCTTTAAATAAAATATTTATGTTTCATTTTCACTTTTCACACAATATTTTTGAACTACCATATCCGGATGTATGCTTGATCAATATATTCTTCTTTGTCTTTTGCCAAAGTTCAATTATGAAATTGTTCATAATTTCAGCCAGGTAGCTTAGGTACGGTCAATTACTTCGAGCTACCACCCTAAACACTTCAAACATTTGTCGTGATCTAAGTCCCTTTGTTTCCATAGTATGAAGTTGTCAGCAACTTGGTTTGATATTCTTAGCAATAAATTTGAATATGAGTAATGGTGGTGATGAGTGACCAAACTGAATTTATAAGGGCTTGACATGCCACTCCTTGAAGTAGCAAATTGTTACACGCACACATACATACATACCCACCAAGTAAGTTTTGCTTAGGAAATGAGCTATGTCGTGGAAATTATACCATAACATTATTATTAACCACTTATTATCCATGGATAATGGAGTAAGGTTGGTGGCAAAAATTCCCTGGTAAGTTGGTGGCTAAGTAAATGTCAAGGAAATAAAATATCAAAGAGTGGCATACTAGGAAACACACAAAGTAAGTATGTGTTGATGTACTGGGCAGAATTTGGAACCTATGGTCACCTACATGAAGGAAGTGTGGTTTCCAAGGCATATTTAAACAAGTTAAGTTCGACCGGGCACAACTTTTTATAGTTTCCACTATGAGGTTGACATTTAAAAGACATACAATTTGTGGGGGAATTCAGGGGAAAACTAATCTATAAACACTTAGGTTGGGTCAGGATTTTGAACATATTGGAAAAATTTTCTGAAATCTTAAAAATTCCAAATTGCTGGGTTACTTTTACCAGTACCGATACTGATAATTTTCGGCGACGAGAATCCAAAATATAAATTACAGCCCATTTGGTTGTCCTCCTCAACTACCGACTTTTGGAAGGTTCCATTATATGGTGACTATACCAAATCGACCAATATATCCCTTTTATTATACCAATCCTAGAAGAAAAAGCAATTTATGTACATTGTACATTGTGGGTAAAAATTTTCTATGGGTATACCAATATATTCATCCATATACACATTATTCTGCGAGGACGTCTCTAGAATTCGAAATGCAAAATTCGAGCCACTGTCGTTAAAAACTTTAACATAATTAAGGTCCTTTATATGCATGTTTAAAAATGAATATATATTGCATTTGCTGGTAGGATGTATTTAATCCTTTGAGACCTCGAAAATCCACTAGAACCATCAAAATACCAAAAATGAAAGTTATACCAAAATATGGATCTAAATTAAAAATTTATTTTGTCTCAAATCCCAATACCATTATATGGAGTATATTTTATTATAAAAATTAAAATATATATATATATATATATATATATAACCTTGTGGTATGTCCTTTTATATAAAAGCTATAAATGCACCAAACTTTTTTTCGGGGGAGTGTCCCACACTTAAAAGTTCGATGGTAATGCGGATCTACTATTATTATTAAAAGCTTTAGCTTCAGTTGGTCTACATGAACCTGAAACATTCTTCTGAACCATGATCCCAAATGTTGGGCGCCATATTCAATTTTCTTTCCGAATTTAAATATTTTGTTCGTAACAGATTGTTCAGGCATTGTTTAGTTTGTGGTCTATGGTCTATGGAGACCTGAAACACAATTCTAAACTAATCCTCCGAGAACTCGAAATTCCACTAGGACCTTCAAAATGCCCAAAGTGAGGGTAATACCAAAACATGGATCTAAATTGAAAATTTATTATGAGAATCACTTCATCCGATGCCTCAAAATCACAATACCCTGTACTATATGAACCTGAAACATTCTTATGAAGCATGATTCCAAATACTGGGCGCCATATTAAATTTCCTTTCAGATTTTAATTAAATTTGGGGGTAAGATAATGTTTAGGTATATTTGTTGTCTCTAAATAGTTCCGTTATGCAGTTACAATCTACTTTGTGGACTTTGGAGACCTGAGTCACAATTCTAGCCTATTGTTTGGAGTCGTAAAAGAAACGGAAGGCGCATAGTTATCAAGTTACAGGAAGTCTAGCATACTTCTTGTAAAATTCGGGCATAAAAATTTAAAATATTTCAGATGCAGTTAAGGTACTTCCTTTCCGTTCCCGTTCCGTTTCCAATTCCGTAAATAATCCAAATTTTTTAATCGATTCTCATATTCTCCAGTTCTGTTTCCGTTTAAGTTTTTTAATTTATGGTCTTAAACCTAGCATTCAAAGACATAATCCCTATGTTTAGGCGCCATATTATATACTTTTTTAATATTATTCAAGACAACCTGTTTTCTTGCCGAAATAATCCGTTTTCGCATTTGGATTAACAGAAATCTATCGTTGGGCGCCATATATTAATTTTCCCCAAAAACGGTAAATTTGCCAGGTAAAAAAGTTTGTTATTTTTAGCATTGGTAATAAGAATTTAAAGAAATAATTTCTTTTTTATTTTTGTAAAAAACTCTAAATTTTCATTCGAAAATGTTTTTGTGTGTTGTGCCTGATATCCTTAAGTTTCGAGGTCTAATTGAAAATCGTGAATTTACAATTCTCAACTTAAAATTTATTGATGAAGTACCCATTCATTGGCTGTAAGATTTTTATTATTTCCTGTGTCGAATTTGTTTTTCTGCCCTTCCCTTAAACTAGCATATATGTTGGTCGCCACATTCATTATTTTAATTATTTACGAAGTTTAAATAATTTTTAGTCGCGTTTTTCTTTTCTTTGGCGAGATTTAGTTAATCGATTTTGTGCAGCTTGTGATGATATTGGATTCAGTCTTCGACAGTCAAGATCTGCTGCAGGGGATCATTCCGTTCAGTTTATGAACTGATCTACATAAAAACAAAGTTCATGAGTTCCTTTCAGTGAATCTACAGTTGAACAATTCGTTTTGAATTAAACAACTCTGCTGTAGAATTACAGACTAATCAAGAATTAATCATTTATTAATAATCATTAAATCAATCAATAAATTCCTTCAGATTTCTAAGAATGTTTCACAATATAAAAATTTCCTCCTAAGCTTTCCTTAATGTTTCCTATACATAGTGTGCACTTGCTCACATTCAGAATAGTGGTGGCCAGGTGTTTATCTGCATTTCTTACTAAAAAAATCTATAACTCTACACAGTAGATCAATATCCAAAAATTCCCATGTCAAATAGTTGATTTATTGGCCAGAAACTCTGATTTATTTTTGTAGGGAAATAAAAAAAACATACACCATAACCTTCAATTGAATTTACTTCATTGATTTCAAGACACATTTGCAACAGATCATAAAGTAAAGTGGCCACGTTATGCTGGCAATAAACTGTAACATATCAATTATAAAACGATTTCATTTAAATCAAATAGACTTGTCGAAACGAACAGCGGACCGTGTCCCCCACCACACCACACCACATCAATATTATTGATGATTGTCGCCATTGGAACACCTGAGAACGTTACGTACGTTCTTAAGATACACAAATATATTCTGTCTTATCTACATTTTATTTCGCCTTACTTTCCTTAGAGGTAACCTCCCTCTCCTCATCTATTGCATATTTGAAACACATCTAGAAACGTAGCAGCTAGATAAAGTTACAAAAACAATAAACCCTTTACCATATGAATATGCGAAAGCGAAAAACTTGTTTATATCGTAATTGAAAAAATGTTATAAAATATTGATCCGATAAGAACATGGCAAGCCAAACGATACAACACACGTGTTATAAAAGCACTACACCAACACCATCACACGAAATATTCCAAACGCTATACAGCCAACTATAATTCCAGCCATACTTCACCACTTCACTACTTCAGTGGCTGTCAATAAATGAATTCATAAGCATTTGTGAATTGTGTGGAACTGTGGACAAATAATACTTCATCAATTTGAATCGTATCGAATTAAATCAAATATTGAAATGCTACAAAACAAATATGGACATGAACGTACAAATAGAAAAAAAAACAACGACAATCGAATAGATGACAACACAATTCTACGTTACAATATTTACATCATACACAAAAACAAAATGTGAAATGAATTATTTATTGCAAACAAAAGAGAAAGAAGAAAAAAATAAAATAATCGATTTTGACAAATGTTCCAATGGAAAGAAGAAGAAAAATTTACAACCATGGCGACAAGAAAATATTCGTTGACCATCCACCATGGATTCTCCACATTTGCCACCGTAGTCGAAGAGACACTGACTAGAGCCCTGGTGTTGTAACACAGAAAACAGAAGTGTCAACAAACAGCAACATAAACAATACAAATGGATGATAATGATCACCGCCGTTAGTCAATAAATGCCCCATGGCGAATAAAAAAAAGGATCTGCATGGGTGGCCAAGCGATCACTCACTCACTCACTGCAATGTGTAATGGTCAAGAGAGAGAGTGTAGTAGCCTAACCTCAAATTAATAGAATAGGAAAACAAATCGTTTAGAAAACTTTGGCATGATAACGAAGTTAGACGCCCAATATTGTGCAGATATGCGTACTTCTTAAACGACCACGAGTCCAAAGTACACAATTAGCTGTTGAGGTAATTGTTGGCAAATTAAGGAAACATTGTTTAAATGTCAGAAGTTCGTTCAAACGAGACTAGAGCATTGACATATTTTGTGTTCTATTCTTTGTGTGTTCTTTTTGAAAATAAAAGATAAAGAAAATTATATAAAAAGTATCAATAAGGAATTTAGACTGTATTCGATGGTTGATCTTACGCGGCAGTATATTAGGATTTAGATGTTAAGAATGAATTTTGAAATTTGTTAAAATAGGATTTCTGTGTTTGATTTTTAGTAGTGTTGGCGGGTTATTTGTATTTCGTTTTCGCGAAATAGTGAGGCTAAATCCCAGTTTGTTGTTTTTATAAAAAAAACTTTTTGTTAGTGGGGAATGTATGGCAAAACAACGTTGAGCGCCATATATGAGTTTTTCAAAATCGACAAAATTTGTCAGGTGAATATTTATTTTTCATTTGTAGCAATGATATAGAATATATCGCTACGAGATTAAATCATAATTTTGGAAAAAAATATTATACAGAAATTTCTTTAAAATTTAACCGAAAAATCGATTCGGTAAAAAACATTCAATGTTGGGCGCCAGTTTTGATTCAAAATCGTAAAATTAATGACAGCATTGAAGAGAATTACTGTGTCTGGTTAGATATTATGAAATTCGGTAGATAATAGAATAGACTCATCTATATAACATTTTTATAAAAATGTTACAATAATTTCGCATGATCGAAAAGTTAGGCGCCATATTTTTTTTTGCCAACAATAGTGAAAAAATTTAAATCATGGTCGCATAATTGGGCGCCACAATCTATTTCTTCTTCCGGATTGTTTAATTTCAATTGCATGGAATACTCCAAAAGCTTAAAATTAGCAGAGTATGAAAATGAACTGAAATGAACTATTGTAAATTGATCGCCATTCGGCGGCAAGGTAACAATTTGCATGGTGTTTACGTCCTATACAGATTTGCCCACCAAAGTGACTATATTCGATAATTACGTATTGGCCGTAATTTGTCATTACCGTACCTTTGTGGATAAACAACTTCTTCAGACAACATTTTCGATATAAGTCCATGTTGAACTCATTGAAGACTTCATTGTTTATACAGTCGGAATCGTTGATGACATCATTTTTAATGACATTTCGGTTATAACGACGGTATCCAAAATTCTTTCAAAAGTTCTGCGATTCGACTGTACATCCAATTGATATGCAAATAAAATGAAGAAGCCATCGCAGCTTTAGGATTAAAATCTATGAACGAGTGGATCGATTCAGGACACAATAAGCCTCACAAAAATATAGTCAAAGCTATAAGCGGATCCGCAATCTAAACAAAAATATAGTAAAAGCTGTAAGCGGATCCACAATCTAAACAAATGTCCATTGATGACTGTTTATACACAGAGGGCTCTGCTAGCAAAAGCAAACCGGGGGCTGAAGTTCAATTTACGGAGATTCAAACGATAATGAAGCGATAATTTTATTTCTGAAGCGCACAACATGCCTTGATTTGCTAAAGTGTCCTGGAGTCAACCACCTTTCATTCCAACCTAATATTACTAATGTTGGGCGCCACTAGATTCATCTATGGGCCCTGGCACAGAGAATTAAAAAAAAACAGTGAGTGGAGCAGTATAGTCGGACGGGGCCGACCATATGATACCCTACACAACTTCCACAAAAGTCAAACTTTCTGTGGTTTTATGTTCTGAGCTTAGGCAATATTTTGCGATATTTCCACCCTCTTGATGGGCTAGAGGTCAACAAATATTACTAATATTCAGTATTGCCTTTCTAATTACTTGTCCAGATTCCCTTGTCCAGATTTCCGCCCTCTAGTGTGGTAATGAGTTGCCAAATAATATCTGAATACGTAGGCACATGTAAATATTTATGTGTAACTCCCACATCCGAGTACATACGACAATATAATTGGTATCCTCTTCGATATACTATCAACATTTTGGGTCTATGTCCATCAGGAGTAAATATATACGGTATAGAATACAAATTTTGTCATTTTTCACATAAAAGTCAGGGTCCATTTGACCCGCTAAATATTGACTGATCTTTATCAAAACAGGCATGCTTATTCTTTGGCCATATCCCCTTCTCCCTGTAAAAATTCGCGAGGTTTAGGCCATAATTGCGGCCTCTGGAGCGACCAGAAAAACGGACAAAAATTTAGTATTTGGTCCATTTTATCCCCTAAACTTTAGCCAATTTTTACTAAAAACAATAGGGGTCTTCATTGGCCAGAACCCATCCTACATGCAAAATTTCGTGAAGATTGGTTCATAACTGTGGTCTGTATAATGTTTACAAATTATAATGGAGAGACGGACGGACGGACACACATGTCTAGATCGACTCAGCTAGTCGAGATATGACGATCGGTATACTTAAAGGTGGGTCTAGGACCAATATTTCGCGGCGTTACAAACTTTTGAAGCTGCACAAAGCTATAATACCCTGACAACATAGTTGTGTAGGGTATAAAAACCTTAAAAGTCAAATATGTTATTTATGGTTATCATCATCATATTAATCCCTAAAATGAAGTTTCCAAATATATATTTATTAAGATTAATAGATTTTGAAACAACAAAATTTTGTTTGTCATTTCAATCGCTTTAAAGTCATATTTTTTACATGTTGTAAAGAAAATATACAATGAAAAATATATTTTTAATTATTCGCAAGTCATCGACTTATTCCTTAAAGAATAAAGATCGAACAAAGTCTAAATTATGTATTCATGGTATTATCATTAATTAAGTTCGTCTGAATATCAATAAATTTTGTTAATTCAGGCTTAATCCATTGTAATACTATGCAAAAATATCACATCACAGTTACCTATTCCTTTTATCGAAGTTGTGATATAAATGACCTATTGTCAAGAATATTTGCAGAACTGGTTCTAAAATGGAATCATATTTTTTATTTAATAATTTGTTGAAAACAAAATACAATAAATCATTGTTCATCGCATCTATTTCTATGGAATTTTAATCTGACCTTATTTTTTGTGTGTCTGTGTCTTTGCACCTTTTGACAAATCTTCACATTTTTGTTAAACCAATTAACAGTTGTGTTTAATAATTTGTAAACTTTTAAATCAAATCTCCAATAGAAATAAACAACTGCGTATTAACAATAAAAAACAATAACAAACAGTTAACAAAAAATCATAAATAAAAAATTCAATAAGTTAAAAAAAAAAAAACAAGACAAAACAAGTTCTTTATCTTCCAAAAGAGGGGATTTATTTTGAGGTTGGGTTATGCGGTGTTTCTACAAAATAAAAAAAAAAATAATTTTTTTTTATTATACCAATTAATGTAAATGTGATCATTAAAAAAGCCACCTGTTGTTGTTGCTGTGTTGGGTTTTTTTTTTGGTGTTTAACAAATTATTGTAATTCGGTAGTAATTGGCCTTTTGCTAACTTGTGGAACAAGCGTGCGCCCAAAGCCAAAATTGAGTATTGAAATCGGTTTCGTTGTTTATTTTTGTTTTGCCGTACTTAATGTTCAACAATAAAACACTGTAATTTTTATATAAAACGGCAATTGCGGTAGTGGAGATATTTAAAAGCACTTGCCATAATATAATTATTGTTTATTCTGTTTTGTTTTGTTTATTTTTGAAATACATCTGGAGGCATATCATTCTTTTAATTGTGGATATTTAGTTATTCTTCCTTAGAACGGAGTTCTACATAATCATTGTTTCGCTTAAACAGTGACTTATTAGTTTCAAAAAAAATGGCGCCCAACATGTTAGGAGTTTCAATGTTTAATATATCGATTTAGTGCAATCTACCTCACGTCCATGGAATAAGATTCTTCCAAGCGCAGTTTACTGTAGTCGGCGGCATTAAAAAACGCGAATTTTTTCCTGAAGAAACTGATGTAAAAGGTACCTATTGATGGTACTAATGAAATTTTTACAGGGAAATACCCTGACTTTTGATACCATACAAAATATCACATTTTAACTATGAAAATCTCTACAAAAACAGCTGAAAAATATGAAGAGGGGAACCAAAATGATGTTCAACAAAAAGGAGATCAGCACACTGACAGGTATTCTCACAGGACATCTTAGCTAGCAGTCACATCTACACGAGATTGGGTGCGTTCGAAGCAACAGGTGTGGAGCATGTGGGGATACTATTCCCAACATAAATAGCGTGAACGGAAAAGACTGAAGGACTTCACTAAGAACACAGAATTCTTTAAAGAATAGGAAAACTAATTTATAGAGCGCATAACAAGCCTTGACTTGTTTAAGTGTATGTCATATTATGGGCATACGGCGGCGTAAACCACTGCGCTTCTCAGCATAACCTATAATCTACTGATATATCCTAATATCACAAATTTTACCAGAATATCAGCCTATTCGATATTTTCTAACATAATCCTTGAAATCGATCATGTGAACCATATGAATGGATTGATGTCTCTCACTAAAAAAATATTGTGCGAAATTCAAATTATGATACGTACCAGCAAATCTTACTCCTTAACAGAAAGGAAATAGACAGACTGATAGATGCTGTCATGGGATACCTCAGCTGGAAAAAACAGGCGCAGATCATGCGGTAAGGCAACAAAACATTTTCTATGCCACTGTCAAGCTTTTGTAAGCCAATTTCTAACCCAATTTTAGGAAAATTACAATATTCAAGACCTAAATGGCATGTGGGTGTGTAAATGGAAATGACTGGAGGACTGCACTATGACCACAGAAATCCTAGAAGTAAGGGGGTTTTAACGGAAAAGACTGAAGGACTTCACTAAGAACACATAATTCATAAAACTATAGGAAGACTAATCTCTAGAGAGCACAACAGGTCTTGACATGCTTAAGAGTATATCCGATTATTAGAGAAATATGGCGGCGTAAATCACTCCGCGATTCAACTTAACCTAACATCTAATGATATATCCTAATATCACAAATCCTTAAAAGGTGTACGATTTTATATGCCTGTTGTGAACTTGACATAATAACAGCCTATTCGATATTCCGGACAAAATCCTTGAAATCGGTCGTGTGAATGTCGTACGACTGGATTGCTGTCTCTTTTGTCAGAAACCCTCTAATTAGCTTGAGTTACAAGACATATCGGCGTCTGTGTCCAATTTTCTTTGAAAATTCTCGGGGAATTTTATTACGATTTTACACTTCCGATATGAATATGACACATATATTCAATTAATGCAATCTATTTGCAAAAAAAGTAAACACACACACAAAGAAAAAGTGGCGCCCAACATATAAATTTGGATTTTCATGTAGAATGTGAAATTCAATGCAAATACAAATTGTTCTCGGTATTGTGTGGTTATTATCAAGCCAAAGCAAGGTTCATAAAGACGCCAATCTTTAAAAAGGTGTCACTTGGCGATATCGTCTTAACTGTCACTAGAAAAGAAAGCCGATGATGGCTTATCGTCAAGGTTATACAAAGACGCCCAATAGGTAATATTATTTGGAGCTTTATATTCGCCCACTACCAATTTTTTAGATGGTCAGGCATTTACATTTTTTATTTTCCCCTTAAGTTGCAATTAATCTTTAATTGCATTAACAGTGGCGTCCAACGTTCCCTCTTTTTTGGAATTCTTACATATGAGAATACCTATCATTGTAAATTAGCAAGAGGATGTCCCAAATTTTTTGTTGACACAGTCTGTCTATGGTAGTTTTTCATTGAAATCAGAATGGCGCCCAACACATGATTTGATACGGAAGCTTTGGTCGCCAATTTCCCCATTATTTGCAATTTTTGAATTCAAACTATTTTGTAATATTGCTTAGGTAGTTTTTTACTAGAATTTAATTATTCTCAGTTCTGAAGTGGTGTCACGGATATATTCAGAAGATATCCAAACTGCAATTTTCACCATATATCATAAAGTAGTCACATACATTTATGTAATATTACTTGAACCCCATAGTTTAGGTAAATTTGGGTCTATTTTCAATATCATTAGAAGTCAATACAAAAACAAAAATATTTGTTTAAAAAAAATATTTCTTTTAAAATGCTTCGCTTTTTTCAATTTACTTTGCAAACATCATTAGCCGCCCAATATACAGCAATGATGTCAAAAAAAGATGAAGCAAAAAAACGTGCACAGAGAAGTAAACACCAACGAAACAGAAAAAAAAATCCTAACACAAATACTGAAAACGAAATTTTAACTTGAAACACAAAAATCTTTTCGAAACAGCACAAAAAATAAGTAATACAAGTTCAAGGTTAATGTTATTTTGTATTGTTGTGTGTGTGTGTGTTTTTTTCTTGACTTTTTAACCAGACTCGTGTAGTTGAGTGTGCGCACACAGCATTTGATAATGTCAAGAGGTAGAGGTGAGTGTTTGTATACATAAAGCCAGGCTTGCAACGAGGTTGAGATGAACAGTTTGGGGGAAACAGAAGACATTGGGAAGTTAATATATAAAATGTAATAGAACACAAAGACATATGATATCAAGCGTAAATCTATGTTATGCGGTTTGAATCTCTAATACATGTAAGGGTTTTAACACAATTTAAAGAAGAAGAAACGTTGGGCGCCACTTTTGTTAATTCTATAAAAACATTAATAATTAAAGTATTTAGTTAAGGAACGATGGGGGCTGTGCGACGGGAAACTTTCAAACTGGATCCTCAGATATTTGCTCTTAGATCACCGCATTGTGAGAGGCTTTAACTCCTTCTAAGAGCATATTTACTTCAATGTTATATTTTCCCAGATGCTTAATGTATAAATATATCTGTAACATGTTTCGTATAATCTCACCAAAATATTTAGACTGCGTCGGGCGCCATATTCCCTTTCGTGTTATTTTTCCTAAAAAAAAACTAACAATTTGAGGAATATGGAATAGGACTTCCAACTTCAACTCATAATACCACCCAAATTCCGAACACTTTTTAATCGTTCAGGTGTATCATTTTATACAAAATGCACGGATATCTAAAGTGTTCAAGTGGTGTTAGTATATTTCATGTTAAATCTGAGGATATTGTTACCCATGCCCGCTCGGTGTGTGTTTGCAAAGACGGCAAAGATGCCAAAATCAAACAGCAAGAGTTAAATTTAAAAGCACAAAGTTTTGCTTTTGTGGACCGATTCATACAAAATCTAAAATAAGATTCAAGCAACAGCAGAGCAGCACATTCAAGCCGGTACCCGGCAACAAAAAAGCACATGAACCACAAATAAAAAGACACATTTGCCGGCATCAAAATAAAATAAACAAACACACACACACTCAATGAATAAATATAGCAACAAACTAAGCCAACACTGAGCTAAATAGCCCCAGGCGTCTGACGTTTTCTTTAGTTTAGTTTTTTGTGTTTTTTTTCATTTTGGATAAATGTGGCACACTCAAATCTGAGCCAACCAGCCAGCCCAAAATTATCGTCATACCCGGATGGGTAATAAAGCCAAAGTGAACAGGCGCTCAGCACGCAAAACCGGCAACAAGTGCAGTTTTGTTTTTGTCTTCGTTTTGTTTTTCAAACATCCCAAATAAAAATCTCCATCATTATTATCAGCATCATTATGAGGATTTTGCTGCTGGTGATATGGTTTGTTGTTGTTGTTGCTAAGCATACGATGAAAAAAAAGTTAGTCAACGTTTTGCCGCCTTTTTTGTGGTTAGATCGTTTTCTACTCTTTCGCTTCTTCTTCTTCCTTTTTAAGGAAACAATTGAGCAAAAATATGGTTTAACGCTTCATTTAGGAAAGTTAATCTGCCTCGGGCTGGTTACTGTTTGCTGTCGATCCATGCTGTTTAAATTTCTGTAAAGTATAGCTTTTTTCCTGTGTGAAGCTTAGAATTTATGTTTTACGCTTATTAAGAATTCCCATAAAAAGCGGTCAAGCTTATTAACCTTGCCACACGGCAGAGAGTGGTGGTGTTGGCGATTTTGTGGAAGCCAGAGGCAAGTGTATTACTTTTAAGTTTGTGATGGGTTCAATAGAAGAACGAAAAGAACATTCAACTCAGGAAGTGAGTTTCAAGAAAGTGCGTGAATGAATTTTAAGACGAATCGTACATTTAAATTTGAGACAAATTTATGTTTGTAATATGCAAAATTTTACTATATTACCTTAAGCTATTGGGCGCCACTGGTGTAATTGTCTACCAAGAAGCCCATAGTCACTATATTGCCTCATTTGGGCGCCATTGCTTTTGTTGCGCTTGAAAAATGTGTTCGAACCGATAGGTTATAAAAATTCATTGGGAATCACTAATTAATATTATAAATATTGCCAACTCAGATTATAAAAATAACACAAATTATTTTCATGTTGGGCACCAAGATTACAAAAATAACACAAATTATTTTCATGTTGGGCACCAAGTAGGCAATATAAACATGGGTGACTCCGTGGGTCTAGAAACAACTGTTCAATGTTGATCGACTTTTGGAGATCGATATTGAATAAAACTATAAAAATAATCATATAATATTGAATATATGTCTATTTAAAAACACGATATTATTTATTGCTGTTGGGCGTTGTTCTGATAATTAAAAAAGACTTTGAGACCGATAGAACCAATAGAAGATGATTTTATTTATTTATGTTAGATGATGTTATTTATTTATACGCCTGAAAAGTGTCATTGGATATTTTACAAGAAAATATCAATCTCCGTAAAATTGCCCACGTTGGGCGCCATTAAAGCCACGAAACATCATGGTAATAATGGGATATGCTTGCTATTTTCAAAATCAGGTGTGCCAAATTTAAAGTCTCTATCCCGTTACTAACATTTTATATAGGATTTCGACAGTTGAGCTCGGGTATATTTTTTTCAGAAACAAACCATAAAAATCTTCCTAGAATTTATAAAAAATTCTTTATATTTTGTCCAAGTTTTGAGCAAATAAAAAATATTGTTAACGTTGGCGCCATTCTTATAATAAAATGCTTTACTAATTAAAAGTTCATGATTTCAATATATGAATTGCGAAAGTATTGTTACCACCCTGTCCCTATATGTTTCGAGTTGTAGAAAGTTCTCAGATATGTTCGTATCGACGTACCATTTGTTACAGCCCTCATATAACGTTACTGGTCCATTTTCGATTTTCAACCGAAGGGGTTGTAATTTAGCATTCTGGGTTCTGGAAATTATATTTAAAGGTCCAGGCTTTGCTACAGATACACAAATATAAATACACGGCCTATTTTTAAGTACTTCTCTGCTCTAGTCGCCCATATGAAGGTATCTCCTCATTTTCCGTGTGTCAGGGACCTAGCCGAATTTTCTAACCTGAATTTTTATTTCAAGTGGTAAAAAACCTTCTGACCGAAAATTCACCATATAAGGTTTCCGAGCAATTTGAGGTTACCCCCTCTTAGATTGGAGGAGGTATAAAAAGTTCGTCGAATTTAATAGTTTCGTTGAAATTTCTCAAAGAGAATAAATAAATTCATGGGTGGTATTTTAGATAGTTACATCGCTCCAATAATCCTTAATCTCTCACATACAAAAGTGCAATCTAATTGTGTGTTCACCCAGTCCGGGTGGTGAAGGTTTTATAGACTTAAATACTCACAAACTTCCCTCAGTACTACAGAGGGATTCTTTTGTCTAGGTTTGAATTCATATGAATGTTGACAATTACACAACAGTGGAATCTCTAAGACTTTTAAATTACTATATTGAAATTCGCATGGCTCCATTACAAAAATTTTCAGTGTTTACGTTGGGCGCCATTTACATTATGAAAATAAGAAATTCTATTCTTAACTAAATTTGGTTTAGTATATTTAACCAACTCATATTTACCAACCTTAAAATATAAAATTTTCAGTGTTAAAGTTGGGCGCCATTTACACCATGGGAAGAAGAAATCCTATTCTTGTCGAAATTTAGTTCAGTAATGCCCATTTTTAGAATTTTTACCTAATTATAAGGTCCTAATGTCAAATCGGTAATAGCTTCACTTTAGTTAGTTATTTATTGTGCAAAATCATTCTATCAAGCAAAGAACAGATTTTCTAAAATTTCTGTCTAACAAAATATTAGACTCTATTTGTAGCGTTTTAATTTTAAGAAAAAAAAGTCTATTCAATTTTCGATTCAATTTTCAATACCAGCCATTAGAAGTAACCAAATATTCCTGCAATGTGATACATAACAACATTTGAGATCTTATCTCCAAAGTCAAACACATAACCATGACATGATTTTGCACTGTCATACCCATGGTTGTGAATTAGAGAAACCCCCGACTTAAAGCTCTGCAGAAAGAAATCCTCTATCGTAAATCAAAAATGGCATACAATAATTGTAATAATTAATAATAATAATTAATTCCCACGAGATAGTGATATCAAAAAAACACGAAGTAGCTAACCAGCCTATCACACAACCTGACTGACGGTAACAAACAAACATTTACAAACATGGTCATGCATAGGCTAGCCACTTCAACCATACAGCAGCATATTCCTTTTGGCTATATCTGCCGAAGATCTTTAATTTCAAAACAAACAAAAAATGATCTGTTTATGGTTTGTCTAAAGACGCCTGTCCCGTCCGACTATCTTTGCACGGCACGGCAGGTCTCTTTCTTTCAGTTCGCCATTGCCGCCGTTCCCGTTTATATGTGTCTGTGTCCATTTGGCGATCTGGTGTGGTGTCTCCTCTTCTTTCATCTGTTGTTGTTCATGGCACATATGAGCACGGTCCATTTACGGTATGACAATGACAAAGACGGCCACTACTGGTGCAAAATGATAATACCCCAGTGCGATGCAATGCGTCTAACTTTCCATTGTCAAGTGTAACGGTTGAAGGCTGCCGATTGGGTGGGGCTGGGACAGAGGCTGGGACATTGTGATATGTGCTGTCTGTATAACCACTAACCTCACTCTCTATTGACTGTTTGGCCTAATGCGTAAAGCGATCTGTGGCTGGCATTCTTGTAGATTACATTGCCATGCTGCCACAGCAACAAATCTAATTATGTTGGCAATGCAAGACGACTACGACGACAACACCTATTTAACGAATGTTTAACGAATTATTGTAGATCACTTCTGATGTCGTGTATCTCACATTGCAATCTGACCAGATAGGCTTACATTATAAGATGATATGATAGTCATGGTGACATGCTTAGAATCACTATGTCTGCTTACATTAAAACTAAGGTGAGATGTAGTGGGGAGATGTTCCGGGGCAGCACCAACCATTTATAGCTAATTTAGATATTTGTAGAATAAGACTAAAGACGAATAAAGCTGCAAAAGAATAATGTTAAACCATTGTAACCGCAACGAAGTATGTGTGTTATGTGTTATGGTTTTCATTTCAAAATTGTCGCATAACATACTTACTGGTTCTGGTACTACAACCACCACCACTGATATCCGTAGTTACCACATTTATGTATATGTCTAAAAATGGGAATGATAGCTAGTGCGGAGCAGACAACTTTTACTATTTGCCAAATGGCGCCCAACAGAGAAGATTTTGTCAAACAACAATGAATGTGAAATGGGATTTTAAAATGTTTTATATTTTTAATTGGAAGGCTGAAATGTAATTCATAGCTGAAAGAGTAGCCTACAATAATTTCAAATGGCGCCCAATGGCAAAAATTAATAGGTAGTTTTATTCAAATTTCATCAATTAAATTAATCATAATTTTCTTATCTTTGCAAAATATGCTCGGGCTATAAAATCTAAGAATATTTTGAATCGAAAATTTTAAGAAAGTACACCATATGTAAACTACACCAATTTTCATAATTTTTACAGTGGTTTTCGAACCTCTTACAGTTAAGAATTATCTACCTCCCAAAAGACATAATTTTTAAGTTTTTGAAAATGTTTACGTATTGAAGGTGTAAAACTCCCACTGTATGGGTCATTCATTATATTTCCGGGTATGTATCATTATTTTTCTGGCGCCCAACGTGCAACAAGGCAAGCTTTTATTGCTCTATTAATATGTTCCAGAAAATGGCGCCCAACGTGTAAAATGCAATAAAATATAGGTTTATGCCAACAACGTGACATTTACAAGCAATAGAAAATTGTCTTCCAAAAATTTCTACCGCATACTTCCCCCTACACAAACTATCAATTTATGTTGCTGCAATTCTTTAGCTATGATGCTGATGTGATTACGACTGCTTGACAAAAGAAGCACAAAAATAAATGAATTAGAATCACCTTGTAAAGAGACCCCTACTGTATATTCATGTTCATTTAAACGTTTGAATTATACTTGTTATAGATATTTAATCTTTCTGCTGGCAGTGAAGAAGAAAGAGGTGCAGATTGAAATATTTTATTAACAAAAATATTTGAAACGTCTTAGATGTAGATATTATTCATGCATTGTTGCTAACTAAGCATACTAGCTGTGATGTAGTTTAATTCTTGAAAGAACAATACAAAAACTAGTTTGAAATTTTCAGAGATACACTGAGAAAAAAATCTTTATTGTTGAAGACGGGAAAGAGAGGTTAATCTGTAATTCTATGTTCATGAGTATAAGAAATATTCTGAACCATTTTCCAACCGGGAGTTTTTTTTTGAAAAAGAAAGGGATTTGTTTGGACCAAACAAATCATGCAGGGAATTTCCAAGCCTATAAGGACGGTTATCCAAAAACGAAGAGCACGATATGTATTGAGAATAACATATTCTAATGGATGCCACAGATAGATTGATGTGGGCTTTAATAACTTATATTTTAATGACTTCTTATCGTAGTCCTAACTGCGTGTCCATCAAAATTCGAATCCACTTACAGATGAGGTTTACAAACAGAAATACTTAACATTTATGTCTTCCCTTAAAAATATAATACATTTATGTTGATACATGATAGACCCATTTCTTAAACGGATGGTGACCGGATGAGAAATGGATCACATACGATAACCCTGTGTGAAAACGAACGGTGGCCAAACCAGGACTAACGGCCAGGTAGGTTCTGCTATGCATTTGGTGGGACTGGAAGCAGATTATTTATTATGAGTTGCTTCCATATGGCCAAATGCCAAATTCTGATCTCTACTGTCAACAACTGGACCGTTTGAGAGGTGTCGTTCCACCAGGACAACGCTAGGCTACACACAACTACAGTGGCTCCCCAGCAACTTCGGGAGCTTGATTGGAAAGTTTTAGGACTTGTCACCAAGCGATTATCATCTTTTTCTTGCATTGCACAATTTCTTTAATGATAACAAATTGATATCCAGTGAGGATAGTGAAAATCGACTACTAGGGTTTTTTGCAAATAGAGAGCAGGACTTCTATGAGGGAGGCATTATGAAGTTACCTTTAAACAACTCATACAACAAAATGGCCAAAATCGGACACTCCGAAGCATGTTAAATAAAGTCCTATAGTTAATCTTTTTCCCCAACATAATACCCTAATTGGCGTTAGATAAATCTTTCCTTCCTATCTCCCACCACCTAAAGTTAGAAGTACCCACTGGAACTAAAGGAAGATATATGGAAAAAAATTACATTTTTCTATGAGAAATATCATTACATCTGGAATTTCATCCAAGTCCTTAGACTTTCGACTGGATATTTGTGTCTACAATATATCCATGATACCATTATTAATCTGCACAGATTTTAATCTGCCTCCTCAGGTCTAGAAATGGAGAACTTGCCGTGTTGGCGGGACTTCTCTGAGACAAAATCAGGTCAATAGACTTAATAAGTTAATCAGCTAGAACATTTGGTAAATTACACCAATCATCTATCAGTTGGGCGCCACATTTGCTAATATAGTATAACTTTTATCAAAATGGGAAGGGAAAGTGGAAATGAAGGCATTTAAAAATGAATAAGGCGAATCCTTTTAAATCTACATCACATTGCAAACGGAATTCACAATCGACTTCCTTGCGAAATTTAAAACAAATGTCGCTTGGTCCTTATAAGACCCCATAATGTATGCTAAAATATATTAAACCCAAATAGGTGGCATAAATCTGTTAAATAAATTGTGTAAATAATAGCAATTAGTCAGCCGTTGGGCGCCATTTTATGAGGCACGTACTCGGGCGATTTTACTGAAACTGGTGTCTACAGGGAACAAATCGAATTGGGTACAATGTAAGAGATAAAGTCAAATTGATAAAAATATTCCGACTGCCAAATTTTATTTCGATTTTAATTTAAAAAAGTTTTTAAACTAAATTATAAAACCCATCAAAACGACTCGGAAATGATTCTTAAAGCCAACTTAACTTTTACCCCAAAATCCTTACCACAAAAAAGCCAAGCTTCAAAAAATTGCTCCTAATTCCCTTATCTAATAAGATATTTAATATAACTTCCTCGATTCGACTTAGTTGCCAACTAGTTACAATAATAAGATGACATCTGATGTCTAACCCATCTATATTTAGTGGAAACGGGTGCAGGGAGGTATATCGCATGTAAGTATGTGCATTTTACGATGTTACGTTTCCATTTAGCTTATTTATGTGTGCTCTGCAAAATACAACCAAAAATGCTATTTGTTGTTGTTGTTGTTGTTGGATGGAAGTCATTTGATATCGTGCAATTGTGTCACGCCTCTATGGCTTAAGGCTGCTGCACTACTACACGTACTCTACTGGTATTTAAGATGGTTGGTATGGGGTTAGGTGGATAGATGGTTGGAAATTGGTTGCCATATGAATGGATGTATGTTAGTTGGAGTGTCGATGATGCTGCTGCTGCCATTGTTGTTGTTGTAGTTATTATTCTTGTGTGTTTAGTATTTTTGTACTTGACAGCGAACAACATTGCGAGTTTAGGCCAATTGAACAATACAACTCCGAGACATAATAGCCAAGTGACTTTGAATATATGTGTCTGGTCTGACTGACTGTCAGCCTGTCTGACTATCTGTGCGTGTGCATGACTGTCGTATTGTAACATATGACTGCCACTTTATGGCCTTTAATTTAAAAGTTTCACCTACAAAATATGACGAACAAAAACAGCAACGAGAATATTTTGCTTGTTGTTGTAAATAAACATTCTTAACAAAGGATGCTACAGAATTATATTTCCAGAGCAGCAGCAGCAGCAACAACAACAACATCGGCAGTAGAACATAAGAAAATGTCACGCTTTAACACATCTCTTTAAAAAAGAAATAAGAACAACAACAACAGCGGCTAAGATGCTGCACATGATGCTGTGGCGTATTTCTGTCATAATGATGAAGGTGACAATGCTGGCTGTGGTGGCATCTTTGTCTTTTAAATGCTTGGTTGGTTGGCTGCCTGGTTATATGGCCACTTGAGAAATAAGGTCTTTTTTCCTATTGTTATACGCTTGTCATTTCCTCTGTTACAGTTTTGTTTTTTTCTTCTTCTTCGACTTCTTGAGCTTTACTTATTGTTGTTGTTTTTGTATTGTTTGTATTATCGCATCGCAAGTATCCACCAGTGACTGACTGCCTGACTTTAAGATAATTAGCAGATAAAGTTTGTTAAACATGAATATACCATGGGTAACAACAACTAAACTGGTTGTCAGATAGAAAAAGGAGGAAGCATTCGGTTGAGTTTAGGAAGTTATTTTAAATCAATGATGCGTAGTCCTGTTGAATAAAACGTCCTCGTCTGTATAAATGAGACGCTTACCTTAACAGCATTCCTCCTTATAATTATAAGGACTTAAAATCGAATCCGAAGACACATAGAGTTTTGGAAAATAAGGAAAGGACACGTCCTTATCTGACATGTCTGATTTAACTCAAAAGGAAATCGTAACCAGATATTGGGATTTATTTTTTAAATTTTGAAATAATTTCTTTTAATCACATTTTTGCAAATTTATTTGTAAAGTTGTGATTGTTATTCAATTTTTTTTCAATTATTTTTTTTTAAAAAAATTAAAATTTTTTTTTTGCAAAAAAAGTATTTGTACCCGTCAATGTTATGCCCCCCCGCTATTCCGCCAATGTTATGTCAACTATTTTAATGTAAAATATATACATGAAAAATGCCTTCGGCTGCATATGCAAATGATGATTAACGTTATTTAGTTAATTATAGAGTGTGGACCGCGCCATGGCCTGACCATGTCTCTGCGATGATGGTAATTATACATTTTATGATAATGGTTATAATCAGTGGAGCGTGCGCCTTAATGCCTGTGAGGAATGTGTCACCTCCATTAATTGTGAGCGGTCTTGTGTGTTGGAAATTTATTTCTTTGCTTTTTTTTTTGGCGCTAAATATCAAATTTTCAAAAACTAGAAATTCATTCAACAAACAATTTCATAATATTACCAAATTTGGAAGTATTTCCATTAAAAAAATAAATAAATAGCAAGTAAGTACACTGGACAGATATCAAATTACATGTTTACATCAAAAGTTACAAGGTGAAATAAGAATTAATAGGGTCAGCAATTTTTTTTTTTTTGTTTTTTGGTGCAACATACAGTTGACTCCAAGTAAATGGAATGTGAACTAAAAATATAAACCAATATTAAATTCTAATATTTAAGGGGTCCTGAAATAAAATTAGATTTAGCTATCTGTTAAATATTATCACACCATAAATTCTAGTTATTCATTGCTTGTCATAGTTATTAAAAGTATGAGAATCACTGATTGGGCGCCAATTGTACTAGCAAAGAATTATATGTATAAGCTTTGTAAATAGGTTAGATCGAGCTTAAAAAATTTACCGATTATTCCTTGTATGACCATTTTTTATTTTTTTCTTTTTTTTTTGTAGCAGAACCGAGAATTGCTCTCCCACATGGGGAAGTAATTATTCGTAAAGTCGGTGATTTTTTATCCTTAAGTTTTTCTAATTCTACAAATAACAAATAATGGTGAATTTCATTTGTCCTCAAATGTCGATCAGCAATTGATCATTAAGCAGGCCAGTACAGAGGACCTGCCAAATTAATAGACCGCCAATTAAAAGGTTTTTATTTTAAAGACGTCCTTGCGAAATTGCAAGACATTATGTCCTTTGGCTAGGGCAAGTGTTTTCTCCACAAAGATTTTGAAGGAATATACCTTACTAACCTCAGGGTTCCGCTGAACATATTTACAATTTATTTAAAGAATCAGAACCCTTAACAGAACTTCTATGTTCAGACTCGTGACGATTTCATGGTTTATCCCAGAGACTTTGGCTTAAATGTCGGTGGACTTTCGTACGTCAGCAAACAATTCGAAATATGCAAATCCAAATTTACTACTGTTTTATCGAAGTCTCAAATCCTTTAACCACTGTTTCACCATGATCAACTGTTGAGAACGGACATCTTGTGTTAAAATCAAAAAATGTGCGAAGCTATAGAGCATGAAGACATCGAAGAGAGCTAAAGTGAATCCCATTGACAATTGGGAATTTGCAATAATTTCCTTTAATTCAAGACAGAAATGTTATGTGAGGAGTTGATAAACAAGACCATTTCCGTAACCTTTTAGAAATAATCTGTCTTCAAGTCCACATAAAGAGGAATTGTCGGATTTTAATTGCTTGTGCTTTTTGACCTATTCTTCAGGGCATCGATATTATGATCACATGATCATTTATGACTCTCATTTAGGTATGTCATTTTGTGGGCCTCTTATAGCAGAGGCAGGTTCTATTTAAATAATTGAATTTGCCGAAACTTAGCTTTGTTCTTAGTTTTGGGAAATCAATATACGTATATATTACGGTGTCCGTGCTCTTCTACCACAAACTGAGATTCAAGTAGTCGATCTCCAACCTTCCATCTTCCACTAAAAACGTCCATTTTTTCAGCAACAATCAACATCTTTGGCTCCTGGCAATTCCATTGCATTTGTAACCATTGATATAGGTCCATGTTTCCATAATAAAATGGAAAATTTCGAATTTGGCAAATTAAAAAAAAAAATTGAAACTTTGATCGACCGTGGTTTCCATAGGTAATTTGTCATTTATCCGGGCTAAAAAGAATGTTTTCATATGAAATCTTCAATTCAGCTAAGCATAGGAAATCTTCTATTTAGCCTGGCTGAATAGAGGTTTCCATAGGAAATCTTCTATTTAGCCTGGCTGAATAGAGGTTTCCATAGGAAATCTTCTATTTAGCCTGGCTGAATAGAGGTTTCCATAGGAAATCTTCTATTTAGCCTGGCTGAATAGAGGTTTCCACAGGAAATCTTCTATTTAGCCTGGCTGAATAGAGTTTTCCATAGGAAATCTTCTATTTAGCCTGGCTGAATAGAGGTATCCATAGGAAATCTTCTATTTAGCCTGGCTGAATAGAGGTATTTATACGAAATCTTCTATTTAACCTGGCTGAATAGAGGTATCCATAGGAAATCTTCTATTTAACCTGACTGAATAGCGGTTTCTTTCGAAATGTTCTATTTAGCCTGGCTGAATAGAGGTTTCCATAGGACATCTTATATTTATCCAGGTTGAATAGAGGTTTCCCTACGAAAGCTTCTATTTAGCCTGGCTGAATAAAGTCTTCGCTAGGAAATCCTCTAGTTAGCCTTAAATTTTGAGGCCTTTCTGAGGGTAGAGAAGAGAAAAATTGGATTGATAAATTTAACCCTGTCTTTTGTTATAATTGTAGAACAAGGAAGAGAATTCGTGGTAACCACTTGCGGAGTATTGTTTGACATTCTCAATCATTTTAGAATAAACTCCTCTCAACAAATGATATCCCATAAATTGTCTCTTTTTCCTACCTTTTGAATAGAACTCAGCACCTCTTAATCATATAAATTATTACCTGCAAAGAAGAGAAGACAAAAATTATTAATTATTATTTATGAAATTAAAAAAACCGCAAACAGAACTATCTAAATAACATAATTCACTTAAATAAATAAAATAATGACAACAAACAACAAATTCATATTAAACAGCCACTTCCTGTGTTGTGTGTGTGCTTAACTACGA
Source organism: Musca vetustissima (assembly GCF_032173495.1). Lineage (NCBI taxonomy): Eukaryota > Metazoa > Arthropoda > Insecta > Diptera > Muscidae > Musca > Musca vetustissima. Next base: position 531,139 of record NW_026889093.1, read on the forward strand.
TCTCTCAAAAGAGAAAGGGAGAGAGAGAGAATGACAAATGCCCCCCAAAGTATCCAAAGCCACATGAACGTTTAACGTCCGCACACGTTCGAACGTGATGAACGTACACTTCCTTTTTATGCGCCCATTCCACCATTACCTCCATTCCGTCACCCATTGGAACTAACAACTAATCTAAGTGTAGAACACGTTTCACGGTCACTTTGCTATAAATCTCAATTGCGGTGATGAAAGAGTTAAGAGAACCAAAACAACAACAGCAACAAAAACGCTCTAAACGTATTGACAATTATTTAACCGGTAAATGTCATCATTAATCACATTAAAGATTTTTTGAACAAACAAAAACAACAACGCTCGAGAGCGAGATTTATGTGTAACAACACATGGCATATCGATTCGATTGCGTGTGGATCGAAGGAATGCCATCAATGCCATGCATGACAAAGAAGAAGAAGCAGAAGATGAAGACAATTTCAAGAATTCCAGAATATTATGTTACACAGATCGCACGCTTTACATAATACCGAATAGCAACAACATTGTTACAACAGCAGTAACTTGGAACAATTTATCTAAGCGCGGAGAAGAGTTATGAAGCGGTTAAATATTGTTACAACGTCAGAGACAGCAGCAGCAGCTATGCCAGCAACAGCAACGATAACTTAGACTAGACAACTAAACTAACTATGTATGTACGAGTATGTCGGCATGATGTGTCTGTGGTATAACCTCAGCATTATTTTTGTGAATGAAACCTACTCATGCCGGAAATCAGCCAGAACGTGTTTATACCACAATGTTTTGTTCAGAAGTTTTCTACACACATGATTTACATTATTGCTGTGTTCATAGGCTGGTCAGTAATGTATAAAATGGATGTAAGCAAGTTTTCTATAGGAAAATAGGTTTGCGGGCAGGCTGAATTTAGGATTCAAGAAGGAAAACATTATTTTGAGATTGACTGAATAAAGGTTTTCGTAGGAAGTTTTATATTCATCCTGGCTGAATAGAGGTTGCAATAGGAAATCTTTCGTTGCAGGTCACAACAGCGGAGCCACATGAAATAAGTCTTCTATTTAGCCTGGCTGAATAGAGGTTTCTATAAGAAATCTTCCGTTTAGCCTGGCTGAATAGAGGTTTCCCTAGGAATACTTCTATTTTCTGAACTGAATCTAATTTTTTGTGATTGTTGTGACTTGCATTCATTCAACAATGAGTTGGGGGTGGGTAATCATTCAATAAAACGCATGAATGAAAATTGTTTGTTTTTGCTTGCACATCAAAAACAATACAGTTTTAGGCACTGTGAACAAGTACACTGAGAAAAAATTAAATAGCTCGAATTACTTCAGAGTGGGAACAACTTATAAGATAAACTGATTCAAATTATCCTTCATGCTAGGTGGTACCACTAAGGGTACGTTATTAGTCTTTAAAAATTGAAAGAACGATACCAAATATTGTTCGGAATTGTTGGTTTCTTTGGCAGAGGCCTTTGAATGATTTTGATTGGTCCTTACACTGTCGAAATATTTGTTATCGAAACTTCTTCAGTCCTAAATTTCACCTCTTCTGTTTGTTTTTATTAAATTCTTCTTTGTTGTTAGCCAAAAACTGAATTAGTTTTTAAGCCATTGTTTTTCTAAAGACAATGGCAACCAACCGGGTTGCGGTGGCGGTGGTCGCATTATTTTCTGTTATTGTTTGGTTAAATTTGTTTATTAGGTCTGCAGGTCACGTGTCTGGTGCGAATAACAGCGACAATAACAACAACAATAACAATTAACAACATTGGCTAAATAGAATATAAAAACCCCAAAATGAAGGCAACAAAAACAACAACAATATCAGGTTAAATAGACAATGTGGCATGTTATAGTAGCGGCATTTAGCTTTGATGCTATTGCAACGCTTTTGTCATTGTTGTTGTTGGTGGTGGTGGTGCTGCAGCATTGTCTTTTATTGTTGCATTGTCTCTTGTTAGTTTGTATTCTTAACAACCGCCTTCTTATCAATTGCTTTAAGAAATACGAACAGACAGACTTGAAGAGAGGGACAGACAAACAAAAAATTGTCATTCACACCACTTTTTTCTTGAACAATTGCCGATTGCTGGTTGGTGCGACCCATAAGTGTGGCTATTAACAATGTTGGCCAGTTTGTGTTGCTGTCGTTGTTCTTTCCCACCACCATTTAACACTCAACAAATTGTTAACAAAACGGACTTAATAAATAATGTCGGCTAGAAACTAACTGACAATCAAATTAAAATGGATCGATTTGATTGGGATTAACGATTTTCGGTAATGAGATACTGAACGGAAAATGTATTTTATTGGTATCGGAAAAAATTAACAGACAGACAGTAGTTAGTGGGAAATTTTTTAAAGAAAATTGGAATTGGATTTTCTATAAGAAACCTTATTTTAGCCTTACTCAGCCAGGCTAAAAGAAGGGTTTTTATATAAAATCGTTAATAAAGCCTGTATGAATCAGGTTTTCTATAACAAATCTTTAATTCAGCCTGGCTGAATAAGGTTTCTATAGAAAATTTTCAATTCACCCTGGCTGAATATGGTTTCCTATAGGAAATCTTCAATTCAGCCTGGCTGAATAAGGTTTTCTTTGGGGAATATTCAATTCAGCTTGGCTGAATGAGGTTATCTTTAGGAAATCTTCAGGTTAAATAAAGTTTTCTATAAGAAATCTCAAATTCAGTCTGGCAGAATAAGCTTTTCCATAATAAATCTTAAATTCAGCCTGGCAGAATAAGGTTTTCTATATGAAAATCTTCAATTCAGTCTGGCTGAATAAGGTTCTCTATAGGAAATATTAAATTCAGCGTGGCTGAATAATGTTTTCTATAGGAAATATTAAATTCAGCGTGGCTGAATAATGTTTTCTATAAGAAATCTTCAATTGAGTCTGGCTGAATAAAGTTTTCTATAGGAAATCTTCAATTCAGTCTGGCTGAATAAGAGTTTTTATATGAAATCTTCAATTCAGTCTGGCTGAATAAGCTTTACTATAGGAAATTCTCAATTCCACCTGGTTGATTACGGCTTTCTATAGGAAACCATCCAAACAGCCTTGCAGAAAAATTGTTTGCATAGAATATTTTCAAATCAGGCTGACAAGCGAGGTTTTCTATAGGAAAACTTCAATTCATCATGGCTTAACAATGTTATATATAGAAAACCCTCAATTAAGGCTGGATTATACGGTTTTCTATAGGAAAACATCAATTCAGCCTGGCAGAATTAGGGATTCTATAGAAAAACTTCAAATTAGTCTGGTTAGGATTTCTATAAGAAAAATTCTTTACAACCTAGGTGAATAAAGTTTTTCATAGAAATGTATGTTAATCAGCTTGGCTGAGTATGGATTTTTTAACAGAAAATTAACAGAAAAAAATATTTTTTCTATACAGATATAGTGAAATTTATTAAAAAAACACGAACCTCCGAATGCCGTTGAATATAAATGGCATGAATGTGTGTTTGGAATGGAGAACATTGAGTAGGCATGATATGATTAAATGTTTTCAGCTAAGCAAAACCTACTCATTGTTCCGACATACATATGTCACCAGTTGTCCACTGAATTACATATAAAAACAACAACCACAAATTTACAAAAACAAAAAATGTAATTTATTTAATCTAGTTAACCCTTAAAAGGGGAGTACACCAATCTGCTGTGGTTTTTTATCGCTTATTTGCCCCATGCAATCCTTGCAGGCCGGCTGTCGAACTTTTAATCAAAATTGTGTTTGTACGACGTACATATGTGTTTATACAGCCCTCATGCAATTCTGATTCTGTAAAATCAGAATAACAAAACAAAAACATTCAAATTAAGTGTTGTTGTTTTAATTTTTTTGAAACCCAAACCCGAACGCACTGCAATCAAACGAACGACCGACCTACCAACACTCAAAGGCAATAAAAAAAAAATAACAACAAAATTTATAAGATTTCCGGCTTACTTAAAGTAAACCAACAACAACAAAAATATTAAGGCTGATTATAGCATAACAACAACAACATGCTAATAAATAAATTGTTTATTATAATGTTTAATATTTTTACAGTTGTTGTTGTTTTTGTTATTGCAGTAGTTGACTGCATATTATGCATTTATTGTGCAACAATAAAGCTTCCCCCCAAAAACGAATCCAAATTAACAGTCACACATACGAACATACATACCAGCTATAGAAATTTATGCGACAACCATAAATAATTTTCTCATAAAAACAAATTTTGAGAATACAGTGGAACATGGTTGCGATGTAGTTTTTAATTTTTATTATTTTTTTTCTTTGCGAAGTATCAGCAACTGGTGTCCATAAAATATGTGATTGGCATTTGTTATTGTTTGTCTTTTCTTATATCAGGTTCCACTGTATGTGATTTATTTTTATGTTTTTGTAGTTGTTGTGTTGCCTTCCTTAGTTATTCCACTTCATTCACGATGTCATACAATTTTTGTTAGTTCCGTTCAAAAAAAAAAGAAAAATTTGAAGTGTTCTTATGTTAGCTGTGACAAAGTCAGACAAAGAGTCTGCCTGTCTGTACTTCAGCTGTGGTAGTGGGGTTCTGCAGTTATGAGGAGAGCCAAGGGGGTTGTATAGTATTGTCGTGTATTTAATTTATAAGATTTATATAGTATTTGGTTTGTGGACATTGTCGGATATTATATTTGGTGTTGTTTGAATTTGATATTTATTCATGTTTTTTTTCGTTTTTTGGCTTATGGGTAGGGGGTGATATTGATTTCTTGGGGGCAAAGGCAGTTGGTTATGCAATGATAAACAAAAACAATATTCAATATCGTGATGGGTAATTTGACATTTTAAAGCTTTAACTTTAAATCAAGTGACGTGTTGTTTTTTTTGCGGAGAATTATAATTGTGCAGTGGTGGCCAAGAGGTAATATGGCATGAAGGTTGACACTATGAGAGGAATGGGAATTGAATTGGAGTGATGGAGGAATTAAATCAAATAATATTATTCTTTAATATTATATATAGAGATTTTTTGTGTATGAAGAAATTTGATAAAGAAAAAGTTAGCTTTTCACAAGAAACCCCCTTAAAACGAGATGCAGTGGGCCGATTGACACAAAATAATAATCCTTCAAATTTTAATACAAAAATGCAAAAAATCATAATATTTTCGATATCATAGTTTTCTACCAAATATGTTTCAATGGACTGATGTTTGTGTGAGGAAGAGAGGTCCCGACTTACTGTTTGGCTGATACGAGATTAATACTCTGAAATTATTCTTCGGAATAGAAGCCTTAAAATTCCTTGATTTGTCAGAAATCAATCAAGGTTAAGCGATAAAATTTACATTAATAGGCCACCGTTTCTTTCAAGTAGAATGAACCTCCGATTGAACTACTAAATGTTTAGCGTATTTCATCATTTAACCTAACCTATGTCCAAAGGTGGGGTCTGTCAGTTTTTTCTAGTGCAACAGAGGTAAGGTCATGTAAATGTCTGTTCGTTCTATCTAATAAAAAAATGTTACTTATTACAATCAAATAAAACCATAAGTATGTTTGGCAGGTCCGAATTTTTAAATTATCCACCATGTGGCGAGGTTTTAAACTATCTAAAATTGGTCGGGACCCTTATGTTTGAGCTACGTCAAAACATGCAATTATTAATTCCGCACCAGAGGGATTATTATCTTACATATAGTTAATCTGATTAGAAAATACGGCTAGGACCTTAAAACCCCCCAAATGGGATACGCCCTTTATACGAGGCGTATACCAAAAAATTGTACCTACATTTTTGTGGATCAGTTTTTTAACTCATTAAGAACACGGAGTGGTAAGGCTGTATTTTGGCGATTGTGAAGGCTATGTCAAAACATGGACAACAACTGAAAAATAAATGTTAGTGATCAAATAAGCAGCCACGCAACGGGCAACGCTAGGCCACACACATCTACAGTGACTCACCAGAATTTTCGGGAGCTTGTTTGGGAAGTTTTAATGCATCCGCCAATAGTCCGGACTTGAGACTAAGCGATTATCGTATTTTTCTTGCATTGCAAGATTTATTTAATGATAAAAATTGGTATCCAGAGAGGATTGTGAAAATCGAATACTAGAGTTTTTTGCAAATAGAGAGCAGGACTTCTATGAGGGAGGCAATATGAAGTTACCCTTAAATGGCAACAAATCATACAACAAAACGGTGCATATTTGGCCCAAATCGGACATTCCGAAGCATGTTAAATAAAGTCCTATAGTTCAAATAAAAATAATGGATTTCTTTTTCCCCAACCTAATATTTTTATATGAGCATATATTGACAAACTTCTGGAAATACTTTATTCAACCTTCAAGAACCCTAAATGCAAAATTACAGCCACTTCCGCCTTAAACCATAAAAATAGAGGAAAAGGCACGGAACCATTATATGGTAGCTGAATTAGAGCCACTTCGTTTGAAAAATACAAATATACCCTAAAAAAAGTACCAGAAATAGGCTGGTACCTTATATGGGGACTATAACACTGAAAACTCTATCTAAGATTTTACAATCTCTATCATAATTACGACAGGCGGGCAGTCGGACATGGTTAAATCGACATAGAATTTTAATCATTATGAGATCTTCGACGACTATTTTGAAACGTTGCAAAATGAATGAAAAATGTATGTTGAATGGTATAAAAATCCATCATGCAACTAACCCACACTCTTTTGTTTTCTTCCGTCATCTAACCAACCATTGAATATATGACTTTATGATGCCACATTACTATACAAGTTCCTTCCACTGCTGCGATTATTATCCATGACTATATTTTATTTATAGTTGTCGCTGAATGAATAAAACGAAAAATAAAATTGCCTTAAGTTGTTCCTTTCAGCTGTTTAATATTCTCACAAAGTTCTGAACTAAAGAGGAAGGCACAAACAACAACAATAACAACAAAAAACCACAACTGAAACCGCTAACAAATTTATGGGAAATTTGAGATGTGAACACTTTAAACATTTAAATTTATTACCAATTTATTTTATTAATTTACTGGCGCCATAAATTAAAAAAATGTGGAAAAAAGCACACCAGCGAACTGGAGGAATAAAAAACTTATCAATCCACTTAAATCTCAAATGCATATCTTGATACAATGTAATGGAATATTTAGACATATCAATGGGATTTGAGTTTTGGCAAGTGGAATAATAAATTATTATCAAAAAAATGGAAATTGAAGAGCTTTTTTGCTTTTAATTGTCAATATCTGGATTTTTTGTTTCATTCTTTTTTTTAATACAGAACGTAAATATTGGCAGGAGTTACAACAATCTTAAGTAAAAAATTAAATATAATTTTTTTCTTTGAGTTCTGTCTGTAAGGGCGATTTAATGATCAATGATTTTATGCCTGATTGCAAAAACTTCGATCATTAGCCTCGACTCGAAAGAAAAACTTTTTGATAGCCTTCTTTCTTCTATTTAGGTTTCTATAGTATCCACATGCGAGGGTGTCGGATGGTAAAAATATTTGCCATACATTTTGTATCCCCTTTCACCCCTTTATCTGCTCGAATTCTGAAAAGCTTTCATTAGGTGGCATAAAAATGAGAGCCTACTCTACTAAATTCTTCATGTTTACTATCGATGTACATCCCGGAACCCCATATCTCTATTATATATTCCGACAACGTTCTAACAACCCACATTAGCCACGCCCCTTTTGTAATTAATTATCGGCTTGTGAAACAAATATATTTCGCGCGCAAAAAAATATTGCATTTTAATTAGGGAAATTAATCAAGAAGCTTAGGCTAGACTTGTTTATAAGTTGTTGTTGCTTTTGTTGTTGTGTGAATAATTTAACAATTAAAAGATAGACAAATGCTCATAAATATCTTTACACATATACACGCGCACACACACACGCTGGCATAGACATAAAAGTAATATGCGGCAGCTCAATTTATTTTAATTGAATAGCATTTGCGCATGATTGCAATTGTATTTGCACAAAGAATACTTAATTGAATGCAATGAAAAAACAACAACAAAAAGATAAAGAAGTTGAAGATGAATTATAGTAATTACACAGGGCTACAATGTAATGACAAAGAGGAGAGTGGGCTAGTTATAGAACTAATTCGTATAGTCAATTCATGTACAAGATTTTTTTCTTATTTGCATCTATGTTAAATTTTTCAGAAATTTTGCATGTCGGGATATAAAAAGTATCAAAGACTAGATAATTGACTGATCTGAAGATGATGAATGTTTAGCTGAAAAGCAATAACAAAAAAAGCTGGAAAATATATTTATAATAAAATGCGAACGAGGTAACCAATATGATACAACCAAATAGGTTTATCAACCTGTAGGATTCTCAATGATGGGGTCTGTCTGTGTACAGTGTTAGGACGACATTGCAAGTACTCTTTGTACCTATTAATTTATTTTTCATATTACTAAGAATTAAGGAATATCGTAACGGGTCCTTATCTCTATAAGAGAGCTCTGTCAAAATAAGGACTTAAATTGTAAATGTTGCTACCAGGAGAATCTTTATCCTACTTACATGTTTTTAGGCTGTTTGGAAAATTCGGCTAGGACTTTAAACATACAGAAAAGGATGTGCGACTTTTTTATGAGTGCAATGTACAAAAATGGGTTTGCATTTTTTAGGACATAGAATACAGAAAATGTGATTGGAACAATGAAAATGCCTAAAATTAGGCAATGGCGATATGAGGGGCTATACTTATCCGAAAAGTCAAAATAAATAAATTCAATGAACTCAAGAGGACTACCAGAAACTGGGAGAATCTATAGAACTCTATTACACGATTTTTCTACATCGAGTTAAGTTCAGACGCCCCAACCTTTTTATGTCATGTGGTGGAATTCAAAATACCTTCAATCCATAGGGACTTTTTTTCGGGGATATATCAAATATGTAAATTGTTTGTCGCGTGGGGCTTTTATCCTCCGGGAAAGTGAAACAGGTGCAAGATCATATATGGGTTATATCAAAACAATATAAATGTTCTACAAATGGGTATTTTGTGCTCCGTAAACCCGAAGTGTTCGCTTTTAGGCATTCGGCTTGGAAAATATGGCTAGAAACCTCTAAAAACCTAAAATGAGGCGGGGTATTAAAAACGTGGACCTCTATGCTTGCGATTAAGATTTTAGACTACCAAGAATTTCAGGCGCTTCGGATGGAAATAAGTCTCATATCATAAGAATATCTAAAATGGGCGGAATCTTTACATATAGAATTATGTCAAAACATGATCCTATATTTTAAATTAACTGCGAAGAAGTTTGTCACTCTTCCAGGACACAGGATGGGACGGAACTCTTATATAGACCAAAAAATGGAGGTATATTGAACATTTCTTGCATAGGTGCTATTTAACCTTCATGAATCCAGCATGGCAAATTACAGCCTAGGTGGGACATTTATATTGAAATTATGTAAAAACATGGACCTGTATCAAAAAATAGTTTTGTGAAATGGGACGAAGCTCTTATATAGCCCAAATATGGATGTATGTTGACATTTCTTGCAAAGGTGTCCTTGCAACCTCCAAGACCATCATATAGAGATTTTGTCAGAACATGGACCTGTATTTAAAAATAGTGTTGTGAAAAAAGTTCATGCTTCATGCGGCGTTACCATTATATGAGGGTATGTCAAAACAAGGTCCTAATTGAAAAATGTTTGCAGAGCTGTTATACAACCTCCAAGTAGTCAGATAATAAATAAATTACAGCCTTTGAGACGGAACGCTTATATAGTTGTAATGCCTCGACGAGCGCCAATCTATTTCAAAGGCCTATCTTAAATTATACGATCTCTATTGTGATTTCAACCGATAGAAAGAGATACAGATCGTTGGACGGATATATAAACAGGATCTTTGCCTTAGGTTTAATGAATTTATAACCACGTTGCTTCGTCGAAATATTGGGTTGGAACCCATGCATCTTTGCACCAAAATGGTTTCAGACAATTTGGAGTCGATTTTGAAATATTTCTAGCAGGGTGCAACTGAAAAAAACCTACATGTGACGAAGATGTATTGAGGGTCTATTATTATGGATAACCTATTGCAGATTTTGTAGTAATAGAAGCATTTGAATATCTCTATTGGGAGCCATCTACTTTTTATACAAGACTTCTTGAAGGCATTCCATCTATACAATAGGCAATGTCTTCTATTTGAAATAGACAAACTGAAGGAGGGTCTTTCTGGCAGACCGTAAAAAACTTTTTCACAAAAAAATGTGAATAATGCTTTGGTATAGCCTCCATAAAACTATAACTTCTCAATTTCGATATTTTTAATCAAATTTCCATGGTAAAATATATATCAATCAATAAATTCAATTCAAAGATTGGGTATATGGGCCCACTCATTCTAGTACCTCCCCACGAAATGGTTACAATTTTGCTGAAAAATAAATTTATATTTGATCCAATTTTAGTCAAACTTTGAATATCGCAATAGTTTCAACAATCCTATAGCATGTCCGAAGATAGCCTATTGGTAAACTCCTCTGGTAGCTCCCACAAAAACGGTCAACAGTTTGAAAATCTCGAAGTTTACTGAGAATTAGAATTGACTCACACTTTGTACATCGGGCTGGTTGCAGCAGGATTTCTATAGAATAACTCCTATTCCCTCAAGATGAAACAGTATTTCACTATCCAAACTTCAATTCAGGCTAGCTAAAAGGAATTTCCATACGAAAACTTAAAGCCAAGCTGGCTTTAAGTAAATAAATTTTCAATTCAACACTACAGAAAATGTTCAATATGGCTGAATCAAGTTTTGTATATAAAATCCTCATTTCAGCCTAGCTGAATCAGATTTTTAATGAAAAATTAAATTCAGTCTGGTCGAATTTTTCTTTTCATATAGGAAAACTTCAATTCAGCTTGGCCGAATATAGGTTTATGTAGGAAATATTATGAAAAGTTAAATCCAGTCTGGTGGAATTTTACTTTTCATATAGAAAACTTCAATTCAGCCAGGCTGATGAGGGGTTTCTTTAGGTCGAATTTTACTTTTCATATAGAAAACTTCAATTCAGCCAGGCTGAAGAGGGGTTTCTTTAGTAAATTTTCCTGAGGAAAAAGATTTTGTATAGGAAATCTTCAATTCAGCTTGGCTGAAAAGGAAGTTTATTAGCAAATTTGCAATTATGGTTTTGCATAAGAAAACTTCAATTTATCCTAGCAGAAAGAGGGGTTCTTCAATTAAACTTCAATGCAGTCTGGCCAAATAAGTTTTCTTTAGGGAAATCTTTAATTCAGTCGGTCTTAATACGGGTTTATATAGAAAAACTTGTATTACCTGGTTGAAGATATTTTTTCTATAAAAACCCGTCATATGAAATGTATCCCCAACGGGGAGGATAGCCGTCATATATAACACTCGGTTTTTCTGAGTCCAGCATTCCTAAATATAGAACATTTCATTTTTCGTGATAATTATGTCATAAAACAAAAAATAAATTTCATGCCTCCACATTGTAAGATAGTGCTTTCCGCATGGAAACCAAACTTCTCCCAATGATAAATAAAACAACAACAACAAAGACCTTAATGACAACAGCAAAACAAAAAAACGACAAAAAATATGGCAAAGTGGTAATTGTAAGCTAGTAATTGTAAGCTAGTAATATGCAAATACACATACCCTTTATTCATTTACAACTTACCCCTCCTCCCTCTGCCTTTGCCACCTACCAACCATCGTGGTATTCTTGCCAAACAAAGGAAATACAAATCCGCAAATGGCAATAGACTTTATTGAACTATAACTCATTACAAATAGCCCCCACCCCGTGTAATCGGAATGTGTGTGTGTGTAAAGTTTGTTGTAATAATCAATGTAAGATTGGTACGAACGTCGTATGGAGGGACAGACGTACCTTATGTCGCGACAATTTTTGTAATTTTACTTTCAACGTCAAAACTCCTTAAAAGGGTAGCCGGCTACCCAACCCGGCCAATCAAGCGACCAAATTGAGCGGTAATAAACAAAAACAACAATAGCAACAAAAAATGAAATTGTTTCTTGTGGCGATTGGGGGGCAAGGCAGGCCGACATAGGGAGACAACCACAACTGTAACCACAAAATGTTGAGTGGAACTTCAAGTCTTGGCTGGAGCTAAAGCCGTACACGACTACTCCCCTGACTCGTTGGCTGATTCTGTGTGAGTGACAGTGTCTTTTACACAGTAGCGTATAAATTAAAAGTCAAATAACGCCCTCGCACTTGGCCAAACGCCGACATATTCGTAATGAAATTGTTGCTGGCAAAAAAACGAAAACAACAAATGTTGTTTTTAAAAGCTTTTGTTGTTGTTGTTGCTTTGGTTGTTCTTTTAAGAATTGGGGGATTTCGTACAAAAGCTACGTTTGGAGTTGTTAATGGCAAATTTATAATGTTATCATGTGGTCGGATGGCAAAGCCGACTGACGGACTGGCTGGCGCACTGTCTTGACTGACGAACTGAGTGCCTGTAAACTGATGGTGTTACAAGTATTTCTTGGCCATAAAACAAGAACTATGTTGTAACAACTTTATAACAACATTTGTGTTTTTTGTTATTATTGTTATTGCTGCGACTGCTGCTGCAGCCGCTATAACTTTGTAATATTTATGCAAACTATTCTGCATACAACGTCTGTCGTCTATCGCTGTTATATCTCGTTGACAAAACCATAAGACCGACCAAGCGTCTCTAAAAAAGCACTTAATGGAAAAACATGTAGTTCACCACAAAGGCTAGCCAGCTATCTGACTCGCTGGCTTGCATGGCAAATCAAGCTCTATAGTCCAAAAAAAATAAATAAAAACAAATACTATGTAAGTCTCCCTCTCAGATACCAGAAGAAGCTGAAGAACAGACAAAAAATACGCCGTACCAAAGGCGGCTTAAATCAAAAAGATCAGTTTTTAAACATACTTAAGAAACAACTACAAAATAACATTAAAATAAGGAAAGACAAGTCTTAGTAAAGAATTGTTATTGTTGTTGCAGTTGTTGTTATTATTATTGTGGTAGAGAGTGTAAATAAAAACGCAAGTACTTCTAAGTTGCAATGTCTGTCCATCATTATGTGACGACGACTGAGGCAAAAAACGACATTGGCAAAAAATCGTTAAAGCAATGCGCGCCTGCGCAGTTTTTTTTTTTCAACATTGCCATACAATCTTGGCGATCACCAACACCACCTATCATGTTGCCCCGCCATCACCCCATATAAATACATTAATGGAGATTTTTTTACAATTGGATTCTAACAACCACGGTTAGTTTTTCAGGTATATTCTATTTCTATGATATTTGGTATAAATATTGGCGCCGAATTTCCAAGGCCTTAAAAATTAAATTCTGAAATTGCCATTTTAAGAGTCTGATTTTTGTGGGTCTTGATGATCTTAAAACTTTGTAAAATCTTATAATGTAGTGCTATTGAAGTAAATTTCTCCGCCTTGGTTTAATTTTTATGGCATCTCGATTTATAAAAGCTCTTTTGAAGGTCTTAATCTAAAGTAAATTAATATTTCAAGACCCTAATAAAATAGAAACCTTGAGGTCCATATATAGAAGGCCCTGTTTGGTTATTTGGCCAATAAATGGTCTCTTGAGTATCTTGAGAACCATATATAGAAGGCTTTGTTTGATTATTTGACCAATAAAAGGTCACTTGAGGACCTTCTGCTTGTTTCAAGAATCCCCAAAAACAAAACAAAAAACAATTTTAGGAATCTTGGTTCAATTTTTATGTAGAAGCCCCTTTAAGGGTCTCTAACAAAACCCTAAACCCCAATATGACATCAAGGTATAAACAAGGGACAGAAAACCTCTTTAGGTTATTTTATTAAAAAAAATCCTTTTAAGGATATTTTCTATAGTCTAAATAGATCTTTAAAATTTTATCAACTAATAGCCTTAAAAGGCTTCTATCGTCTAAAAACGCATTTAAGGATTTCTACAGTATATCAAATGGTATTTAAAGACTTGAATTGTCTAGAAACGCCTTTAAAGGCTTCTATGGTCAAAAAAGGTCCTCAAAGGCTTCTATCGTTCGTCCAAAAAAGGTCTTTAATGGGTTCTACAGTCGATAAAAGGCCATTAACGGGTTATATCGTTGAAAAACGATATAACCCGTTCTATCGTCTTGGCTTCTATCGTCGTTTCTATTCACAGTGTCAATAATTTAACAGTTCGAGTTATTGGTGAGTAAACACTTCTTGGCAGGTCAACGTTTTAGTATAGCTCCCATAAATATAACGGCCCCATTCTCGGTTTTTGCCATATTTTGCAACCTAGGTGGGGTTTATGTTAGCATTTCGGACGACTATCAATATTCAGGTTTTGGTTTAGCACTTATATAAAAAACCTGCCTCATTTGTTTGGTATTTTGAAAGTCCACATTTTACAACAGATGAGGATGCAATTTTGCATTAAGGGTTCTTGATGGATAAAACAGTTCTTCGCAGAAAATGTTCTATAGTTTCACATTTTGAAATGGACCCAATGTAACACCATTCACCCATTTCGGAATTTTTCAAACGAAGTGGTAGTGATTTTGTCGCCCGATTGTTAATCAGCTTTTTAGGTTCTTTGTGACAGACAATTTATAATGTAGGTCCATATTTTTGGTATAGTCCCCAAATAAGGTTCGCGACCGATTTTTGTTATCATGAATGTCAATCTCAAGATGAAGGGTAGAAATAGTTCCGCGAACTATTTATTTATAGTTTCTTTCCTGATCATTTTCTGTCTATAAAACTTATTCTGAAGTCTCTGTGAAACTTTTTCTGAAGTCTCTGGATTTTCTATTATTTAGAAGACATTTTAGTGTTGTCTATGTATAGAAACCTATTGGAGATTTTGTTATATGTAGAAGACCATTCAATCAATGTATTGAAGACTGTTTGCGAGTCTCAATCGGCACAATATCTCTAGAGTTTTCCCTGGTTTAAAAATATTTTAATGGTATTATTGATGGTAGGTCTTCTTGTTTTTAAATACTCTATGTGGTGCAATCGAGTTAGGGGTATCGGAGAAATTTATAGAAATATAATTTTCTAGATTTCTATGACCCCTGTCTGTATAGACTAATGTATTTACATTTTATTAATTATCAGACCTTGCTAAAAGTATCTTGATCTGTTAAAACCTAGTATTAATTTTCAAATCGAAAACGCTACACTCCTCAAAAATCAGGCCTATTGTTCTTGACATCCTTAACTTCTCTCCAGTTTGTCCCTGTAAAATAGCCATCACCACCAATAATCCAAACGCTTAGCGGTAAAAAAAATAGCAGCAACAACAACAAAAAAATTTACACGATTTGAAATTAACATTAAATAGACAACAAAGTTAATTTGTTAGTTGGTCAAAAGTGACCAACCGCAACTATATATGGTAACTGGAGATCTGCAACAATGTAACATAATATGGTCATGTGAGAGATCTTTTGGAAGACAATATCGATGATGAAGAGCAGGAGTTGAAAAACACAAATGCTGATATGGAATTAATTTGACTCATTATAGAAAACTACAACAAAAAATGGCAAGGAGAAGAAAAAAACAGAAAATAGTCAGGCACAAACATCTTTTAGAAGGCTTAATAAAAATAGGCCTACGATGAATAGATCATGTTGCCTAAGATGATCATTTTTTTAAGAAATAGTGAAATATCATAGTTCTTTACAATTAGAACGATTACTATTTACTATGAAAATTTTGAAACTCTTTCCATTTGCTTCCTATTTTGTATTACAACCCGTGACAATTTTTTTATATTAACAAATATTTTTCCAATTCATTTTGTTTCATTTAAAATATTTGCAATTCTTTTTCCTCTCCTCATTTTTGCAAATGATTATTCATTGATGTGATTTTGGTGATAAATTCATGGTCATCAAGTTCGACGACAACGTCTGTGAACCAACCAACCAACCGACAAACAAACCAATCAACATCAGTCAACAACACTATAAACGAATATACCGGCATTAGCTGCTAAAAGCCATACTCTGGACGGACGCTGCAACGTTCCGTTCCATACCGTACTGATGGATGGATTGACAAGACCATTTTGGTGTCGATACAGTCGTGACAGTTTTATTGAATAATTTTATTTTTTTTTTCAATTTGGCAATTGCCAAAAATCAAATGGAACGAATGAGCAAAAAAGGGAACAATAAAGGCGAAGAGAGGTGATCAAGATAAATGCAAAATTAATAAAGAATGATTTTTTTAAATAAAATATTAAAATTGTGTTTTAATATAATAAAAAAAAAAACTCAAATGCTCTGAAAACATTATTTTGAGAATTTTTTTAGGTGAGTAATCAGGAACATTAAAGGAATATTCACCGTGCACCGAGATTTTCGGGGGAGGATAATATGAAATCAAATGGCAAATTGGCCATAGGTTTTTGACAGCCTTAAGCAGAGGGTATAACGAGCACCCCACACCCCCTCAATTATGCAACGCTTTTCGACATTTGTTGAGAATATTCTTAGGCATATTTGGTCGTAATTACAAATGTCGTTATTTATAAAAAATACCGTCGAAATCGTTTATAACACCAGTATCCAAAAATTCTGCCTTTCACTTGATATGTTTTGCCAAAGAAACAGGAGACAATTTTTCTGTTTGTTTATGCGACAAACAACTAGTTTGGGAATAAAGATATCTGGCCAATAAAGATATCTATTGTTTTTGGTAATGATTGGTTAGGGGATGAAATGGTTCAAATATTTAATTTTTGTCTGGGTTTCTGGTCGCTCCAGAGGCCGCAATTACATGGAGAATGGGAATGGATAAGCATGCCTGTTTTTGATGAAGATCGGTCAATATTTTTATCGGGTCAAATGGACCCTGACTTTTGTGTCAACAATTACAAAATTTGTATTCCATGCCGTATATATTTACTCCTGAAGGACATAGACTCAAGAAGTTGATAGTATATCCAAGAGAAGTGGTTGACCTTTAAATTGATACCAATTATATTGTCGTATGTACTCGAATGTGGGAGTTACACTTAAATATTTATTCAGATATTATTTAGTAACCCATTAACATTAGAGGGAAAAATAAAGCGCTGATCGCTTTAAAATTTTCCGAGATTCCAGTTATGGTCAAGGACAACGCGTATAATCGTTGATGATCACATAAAAAATTTGGGATGAATTGGATCGAAAACTTTGTGTTTTTCGAGTCGATCTATATGCCACAAGCCGAACATCACAACAAAACCCACGTTGAAGGGAATCTGGAAAAGTAATTAGAAGGGCTGTACTGAATATTGGGAATATTCGGAAAATATGTCAGTGTAAGGAGGAGGTGCTGTTGATCTGTAATCGGTCAATAGGGTTCAAATATCACGAAATATTTCCCAGGCTTGAAATAAACATCCACTGAAAGTTAGAGTTCCTTAGTAGTTGTGTAGGGTATCGTATGGTACTGTTACAGTATCGGAACCATAAACACCATTCATAATTTTAGCCGCTTGGCTTGCATTTTCACCTTTGTCAAAGAAAAACTGTAAAATGTACCGAATTTTCTCTTTGTTCACTTCCATTTTTAACACCCTGTAACTTTCAACTGAATGCACCAAACAAAAAACAGCTACATATTTTTTTTCACCCTTCCAACGAGCATAAATCTGAAATTGTTTGATCGATACTTTACTAGAAATCCATCAGTACAGCCATCTGCCGAAAAAATGCCCCTCTAGCCCCCTTTTAGGTAATCATGTTTTTCTCGACTCTTTTTCGGTATATTCAAGGTCCTATCATGAGTTTTCACCTAGAATACCCCATTAATTTGTATAAAAAGTTCGGCCAGGACGAACTTAACTTCGTTTTAACATGTTTAAGATAGTCTTACATTTCTGTTATTTTCAATGTCTAAATCAATTTCTTTTGGGGTTTCTCATTATGAACATGAGCTCAAATTGATCTACCTTGGACCTTAAACTAGTCATTCTTAAAGGGTCTATTTTCGTCGTATTTAATAATGGCTTCATCTGAGCATCAGAGAGGTAAATCCTAATATGTTTTTTTTAAAAAAAATTATTATTTGTTGTTTTTTTAACAACATCCAAAATTTGCTGCCCAAAAACAACAACAACTTGTAGTAATTTTTGTGATTCATCATTTGATTCAGTGCTTCCTACCGCTTTTTTTGTCGCCATAGCTGCTGCTCACGTCAACTATGTACATAAATACGAATATGTATGTCTCTCTATAATTGAGCGTAGTTGGGAATTGATGAATGTATGACTGTTTTATTTCATTTCAATTTAGCTTATACGCCTAATAATAGAGGTATGGGCGGTTAATTTTGGGAAATTGACAACAACATTTAAAAAAATATATATTTTTTCCAGATGACAACCAGATGGATATTCCCAAAAGGACTTCTCACTAAGTGTGGAGGGCTTAACCAAATAAAATAAAGTTCCTCAGAGAGTTCCGGGTATGGATAACAAGGTAGCCTCATACAGACATATGATTCCAATTTTTAATTTTATGGAATTTATTTTTTATATTATTTGAAATTGATAGATGGGTAAAAAATTAAAAAGGGTTGCCATTATCAATTTCTCAAATGATACAACCTTCCATAATTATACCATGGGAGAGCACGAAAAAGATGCAGGTGATTATCAACTATTGAGGCATTTTTCATGGATCGGAGGTTCCGAATTCATTAATATATGCAATTAATACTTTTATCAAAAATGAAACAAAATTCGGTCCTTCTGAAATTCATTGCTTTCTTCTTTCCCATCCCCTCCTTCAAAAATTTACTTCTTTCAATACACAGTACAATTTTTGGTCTTACTAAACCTTCCTTATTTCACGATCCTCATATTTTATTCATTTACAGCAGCCAGCCAGTACTACCATTTTTGTATTTCAATTCTATTACGAATTTCTATACAACAGCAACAACAAACAAACAGCAAAATCCATTTATTTGCAAAGATATCTTTTAAAGCGGTTTTAAATACAACCACGCATACAGTCATTCACTACTCACTCACTCAGTCAGTCACTTAGTAATTTTTGTACTGCTGCTGCTGATTGATTTTTTTTTCGTATATTTTCGTTAAGTAGAAAACCTTAAACGGAAGTTGTTTTTTTCTACAATTGTTGTTGTTGTGGTTGATAAAGTGACTTTTGTTTATTTCTTTCCGATTTAGCTGCAGCGCTACTACCACACAGCATCAGCAGCACTAACTGTAAGTGTCGTTGATGTTTTGTTGTTGTTGTTGGTTTTTTCGATTTTTTCAAGAACTTAAAAATCAGTAATTCGCCAACAAAGGCAACTTGATTCGTTCGAAAACAGCTGTTGCTTGGGCTGATTAGAGAACTGGTTTGACATATTATGAATAATGTGTGTGTGTGTGTTTTGCGATTTTTTCTTTCCCGATTCAATATCCGAATTGAATAGCGTGGATTATTGGGGGTCATAATGGACAGTAAGATGACCATCGGAAAAGAAATGTATCAAAGGGTGTTCCTGAAGGGGGCGTATTTGGTATGCTTCAAGATATTGTAATGAAGATTCCTATCTTTGACAAAATGCCGCGATACATAAAATCAAGCTCGACAACAGGCCTTCCTACAGAGAAGATGCACCAGACCTAGAAGCAGCATCGTTTACTTAAAAACTTTACTCGCGAAGACAACTGTAAAGTCCTTCTTAACATCAGTTTTAACTTAGGACACTAAGGTGGACTTTAAATAGACACAGCACAATAAAAAAACGAACCTCGGCTGAATTTCCCTAAGACTCCCTCAAGTCAAAAAAAGTCATAGAAGCCATAGTCTCGACAGTCATGGAAACACCAAAGACATGGATAGCTGTGGAGAGACTTAGGGCTACTAAGGAATCGCAACTGTAGTCCAAATAACGACAGAATTCTGAATGGAATAAAGACATCAAAAACCGCCGAAGGAATAACCTCGTCATCAGTCTCTGATCAGACATGACCCAAGAAACCTCAAACAATATTTTAACTCGGAAAATGCGACTATCATTGCAACAGTTTTCTTTTCGTCAAAGAATTGCCCAACATTAACCTCCATCGGACCTCCCGAATGAAACCCCCACAGGAAATAGAGCTATCCTTCAAGCGGAAATATAATAAGGTAACGAAGTTTACCCTGGGTATGACCTCTTATCTTCTCTTAAATCCTCTTATCTTCTCTTAAAATCCTGATTCGATAATCCTGATCCGATCCAAAACGAATTCCTCATTTGATCGTCAGAAATTTATTAGACATTTTAAGAGAGGTAAAACAATCGATTTTAACCAATTTATACACCCATTATTATTATTAAAAGCACATATTAAATCCTGACTCCTGTTGAATCTCTCGAGTGTTGGTAAGAATCTACATTGTGGGCCCGCACTATTTTCCTATTACGTTCAAATCATACAACCAGCCATTGAAGCAGTCATCTTCCCATAATAACCCTATTATCAACATTAATTTACCCTGCCCATCTGTCACACATATCGATCGATCGATTCATCTCATCTGGCATTTCTGGGTAACACCTCTTCATTGTTCGCCGTTGTTGTTATTTTCGTAATTATTGATTTGCATAAATTGATCGCAATCGATCAACAAAAACACCAAAACGACAGAAGAAGGTTCTTGTTAACATTCCGGTTACAGATGATTGACGTTAGTCGTCATCATCATCATCAGCGTAGCCCGCATTGATGGACATTGGGGAATGTTGGAGCTCCACTCCACTCCAAAACAGCAAATATGAATACTGGCTTCTTAATTGTCTACCTCTTAAGATTGACGCACTTGTTTGCGATCAAAGCGTTTTGTTCAATCGTTTGGTCGGTGGTATTCATCTATCCCGTCGTCTTCGTTTTGTTGTGTGTGTGTTTTTTTTAATTCCAGTAATCATGTATGGAGGTATGTTCACTACTAAAGTGATAAGTTTGACATAAAAATGAAAATGTTGATAATAACGTGATAATTATACCTGATGCCGTCCGACCATCTATCCATCCATCCAACTGACCAACCAACCGTTCATCTATCCTTCACAATTTTTGTTGCGTTTTGAAGAGCAGTAAATGTTTTGCCAGGCCACTTCCAAATCGTGTAACATATATTTGTCTGTCCAGATGGCTGGTTGGTTGTCTGCCTGACGGTTCGCCTCTTTATGCTATGTGATGATCTTCATCGGCAAATTTTCTCCCCATGGCTGAATACTTATCAAGATTTGTTTTGTCTGTTTTTTTTTGCGTTCGATTCAGTGGAAACCATAAATGGTGGGGACGAGCCGATATTAGGCACTACCTGTTGTTTATATGCAAATGCGGTATTTAAGCTAGATTTTTTTGTTTTAATAAATAGGAAAAAATTTCACCAATGATGACAGGTGAATATTAAATATTGAATTCGACAAAAATTGTATGGGATTTTAATCATGACCTAAAAAAATTGCATAATTTTTTTTGCAAGAAGGTTTTGGAAGATTATTTGATATATTTTAAAATATTGGTTCTATAAAAACCTATATTATCTGCAACGAGAATCATCCCAGAGGCATTTGAAGATCCATTCAAGGATCTAAATACACAAACAAAATTTTATAAAGAACACATTTTTTAACATTATACGAATTCATTTACAAATAAGGATATATATTTAGATACAGTGTATAAAAATATCGTTTCACGACTTCGATCCTTTTTTTAATACATCTGAATAGTTTAGAACTTTGTAAATGAGAATTTTGGAGAACATTCTGATATATCTCACAGATCGTTAATGTGAACTCTCCCTTTTCTCGTATAAAGAACAATTTTTTCTTTCTTCGAACGAAGGGACAAGAAATTTTAGTTCCTGACTCGAGGCACTGTGAATACAAAAATTATCTCGATTAGCTTTATGTGTTATCTAATTTTTGACAAATTTTATTAATAATAAATTAAAATTCAAATTGGCGCCCAATGGAGACAAATAATTTTTGGACTTCTTCATATATTAGTGTTGCTAAAAATATACATTGTGGACCCGCACTATTTTCGTTATACGTTCAACTAATAATCCTATTATCAACATTAATCTGTCAAACATATCGATCGATTGATCTCAGACAAATAAATTTTCTTTATTTCAAATGTGTTTAATAAAAAGTTATAAGACCTCTAATTGTGATATTATCCAAGTTTCCTTAATTAAATAGTTTCCAAATAAAATGGAAACGCCCAACAGAGGAAACACACAATTTACTTATATAAATTCAATCCCTTAGAAATTAGGGTATTAAAGAGACAGGTTCTATAGAGTGCCACTGAATATATGCCAAGTCATTCGACCGAATCTCGACAGTATATTCTCATTTTTAACAGTTCGAGTACAAATTGAAATCAAAGTGGCGCCCAATTGAAAGCCTTTTATTAAAATTTAAGATTTATCAGTTTATGTAATGGGTCTCAATTGTGGCAAATCTTTAACGAAAAGAAAAAAAAGTTATTAATAATAATTGAACCCCAAATTAGTGCCCAACTGATGAAAACAAATCAATTTTTAATTTGCGAAATACAAATAGATAACGACGAAACAAAAAATGGCGCCCAACGGACTAATTTGATAAAAATGTAAGTCAGGAATGTTTTATTTCAGTTCAAATGCAGGAAAATGAAATATTTTATCTTAATAGGAATTATTCCCGGAATAAGTTGTCCACAAGGGTATACTACATGGGTAACTTAAACACGAACTTCGAAAAATTTTCCAGCAAATTATTTAATATTGTTAGGATTTCTTTAAGGGGACCCATTCTCGGGGTCAATTGATTAAATTCGAATATACACTAATTCAAGAATGTCCCTACAAAATTGCAAGTGAAAATCTCAAGAACTCTTGAAGATATAGCCGATTTATTGTGTCAGCATCAAGTGACGGTTAAAGGGCTTCTCAAACTTTAAACGCGTTATTCTCTTTTGCGAATGGCGGACACGATAACTCAAAAACTAATAACCCAATCGATTCCAAATTTTTACACGTTTCTCTGTGAGTGTATAGCTATCGTATGAGCTAGGATAAAGTCAATCGGTGAAGATCTTCCTTATTTTTTAACTTGGTTTTTGGTCAAAAATCGGCGATTTTCCAAAAATATTTTTTCAAAGGTCCATCATTTTGTTAATTTTAGAGCTAAGTCAATAATCCTAGTTCATACGAGAGCCAGACAAGTATTCTTTCTAACACCGTTGGAATTTTCGGATTCCGATGTTCCAGTGAGGAGTTATCATGCCCGCCATAAAAAATAAGGACTTTTCTTTAATTACAAAAAACAACAACAAAACAATAACAACAATTTTTTGTAAATTATTTTTCTTCTCTTTTAAATCTTCAATTATATATGTGCAAAGTTACAAACCTTAATAAGCATTGGTATTGATTTACCAGCCGATTGAAAATCTTGAAAAATTAAAATCGAGAATGGGGGGTTCCCTTAAAGACAGACATATTAATAAGGAATAATAGCTTCCAAAAAATCCTACTGAATGCTTTTTCACCAAAATTAATCTTCAGTAATTAATATTAGGGCCATAATTATGATCTGACTCTAAGGTAACAGGGATCAATGCCTTTGCAGAAGTGATTTGTACTTAAACAGTAGCTAACATAAATTCGATCATGAAATCATAGCAACTGAAACAATTTTAGATATTTAATATGCAAACTTAATGTGGCGCCCAGCAGCAAATTGTGAACGCAATAAAGTAACTGATAATTTTGAGTTTGTTGAATAATTTGGGTTTTATTTTGCGATTGTCAAGTTTTACTTCCTTACGATCTGATTCCAAATTGGCATGAAATGCTTAATAAATTTGGCAAATTATTCGTATTTTTCCATATATAATAAAAAAACCAATTTAGGACAAGTGATGAGAATTCTCAAAAGATTTTGATTTCACAAGTAAAATATTATTCGTGGTGCGCAAACGATTTTTCTTGAAATTTTATTTTGTTGCAATTCGAATAAAATTTTTAAAACTGTGGTAATGGAACTAAAGTTTACCCAGCACAAAACTTTCCTAAGACTCAAGTCCTTAGTGTTTTTTCGAACAGGAAAAACTTCAAATAGAAGACTTACCACCCACTCCTTTCAAATTGTAAATAATCCAATGCTTTTTAAGAATTATTTATACTTAAAATTATGATCACACACACTTTTTTATTTCCGGAATATTTTTCTTCTACATTATTGATTATTACTGTCAAGTAAAAACAATTTGCCATAAATATTTTGCAGCTATTAAACTTTCAAAGACAATGTGGCGCCCAACGTTATTTGTATATTCCTTGGTTAATTTTTCCTATTGGAATTATCTAAACACAAGAGTAATCACACACACATATTTAGATTTGTTTTTTTTATCCATGGAGACGATATTTTGTTAGATTTTACATTTGATTTTTTGTCTAATGACACACACACACTGGAATATTCTTTATTTCCGGATATATTTTATCCTTATAAGTTATACATTTTTTGGCAATTTCAACTTTCATTTTATTTAATTTGCCATTTGGTAGTTTTCCTACTCTTTTTTACATGGTAATGCTAGAAGCCAATATTACAAAAACAAATATTCCAAAGGCGATGTTATAAATTGGCATCAGGAAATACAATTCACAAATTTACACAATTTGATATTCCAAACCAAAAAAAAGATGACCATAAATTTATTTAAAAAACAAAAAGACACACAAGGCGTTTATGGCCACACACAGACACACTCCGGCAACTGAGTAACCATCATCATCATCCGGTGTAACAAACAAATTTGAAATTCGTAGCTCTCCACAAAATCAATGAATTCTTAATGACACACCACGAACAAGAAGAAGAAGAAAAAAATAACCGAGAAAAACGATTGCAAAATATTTACGCATTTATTATTACAGGCTTGGAGAGATGGTCGAACGAACACATGTGAACCCAATATTCAACAGAGATGATGACAACACCACACACACGCACACACATTATTTCCACACACAACACAATCGAACTGTCAACGAACTTACTTTACTGAAATATATTGAAAAACATAGAGAGAGGTAGAAGGTTTTCCAAAAGCTTGCTGAGAGAGTTCGATTTGTTTTTTTTCCTATTGTTTGTTTATGTTTTTATTTTTCGCGTTTAGCCAAACGATCGATATTTTTGTGTTTCTCGCTATTATGGCCCATGTAAATATGATGCCACCGCAATATGAAGACGTTGGGTTGACAACGCCGCTACATATGCTTACGCGTTCGTATAACAATACCAACTGCTGGCACCAACTCATTCATTCACCCATTGAAGCCACAAATTCATTCAGTTTTTTTTGTCGTTTGTATTATTGATCACTCTTTAAGAAACCTTAGCCAAGCAACCCAATCATATAGTCAACAAACTATCATCATACATGAAGCAACAGAGAGAAGGAGGAGGAGGGTCGAACCAACCAACTGACTGACTGACGGACAAACATCGCGTCATCAATAAACCTCGTATTAGTTAGCCTACGCACGTGCGGTTCGCTCATGTCCATACGTTTGGCTGGCTACGTTACGAGCTATGGATGGATACGCATGTACAACAACAAATGAAATGGTTGTAGTTCGCAGCATAATATTTGGTCAGCCAAAAAAATGAACAATACAAACAACAACAACAAAACAAAAACTCTGCAAGAAGTTCTGTTAAGATATTAAATAATATCTCTGTTTTTGTTTGTAATCGTCATGGGCATTAGGGGTATTCACTATTTGTGGAGAGGGAATATCAAACCATTTCTCATTGTTTTTCTTTTTGTGAATATCAATTCCATAATAAATATTTTATTTATTGTGCGAAAAAACCCATAGTTCAATAACTTTTGTGTGTATGAATCTGTGGTTTCATTTGGATTTTGAATTTTGTAATCGGATTCGTAATGTAAAACCTTATCGCAAAACTTTCCCAGCATACGATCATATGTCATGTATGTGATCATACATGTGGTGTAGACAAACTGTAATGATGTGTTAATATCATGTTGTTGTATAAGGGGGGAGGTTCATTGTTCGCAATACATGTATATGTATTACATAGGTATTTGGCGCCCGAATGTGAAATAAAATCCAAATATGCAAACATAAGTATTTTAAAAGCAATTTGAATTTTTCATACGCCATGAAACACAATTTCAATTTTATTCGATATTTGAGGGTGGCGCCCAACATAATATAGAGGATTTTCCATGTGGCGCCCAATCGTAAAACAATGGGATTTGTCAGTAGTAAGGTAAATAATACAAAAAATATAATAAATGGCGCCCAAAATGATAAATTAAAAATATTTTATATATATAAATATATGATAAATTAAAGAATTATATATTAATATAGAAGACCAATATCAATATCAGTTCACTTCATCATATTTTTCCCAAACCTAGATAAGGTCCACAGATGGCACTTATCCGTACACTAAATTAAGTATTTTTTAATTGTCCGTTATATTAGTGGTATACATTAAAAAATAATATGGCTCCCAATGGTAAATTAAAACCAGTAAGAAAAGTTCATAAGTCGAACGGGCCGACTACATGATACCTTTCACTAATTAGGGAACATACAAGAGATGCTAATATATACAATATCCTGCAGATAGAACAAACGTATCATCTTTAGAGGACCTTTGTAAAGAATCGGGCGAAATTAAATGTATGATATACGTAGATATTTGAACCTATTAAAAAATCCCATGCACATACCATTCAGAAATCTATGAAAAATTCATGTCAATCGGTGAGACTTGGATTCTTTGATATACAATTTGTATAAAGCCGAGCGATATATATTTGTATGTAAATTTGGACCTAATTGATTTTATCTCGTATATATGGAAGAGACGTAGGCTCCTTTGTGAATCATTTACATAAAATCAAACAAAACACTTATATAAGGGATATGTCTAAATCTAAACCGATTTTTGCAACTTTAATACACATCACTCTAAAGTCACCTCTTCCAAACAAAGCTCTTCGGGGCACCATTAACATAAAATCGGACGAAAATATATTTGGAGCTTTATCTAAATCTGAACCGATTTCAACAAAACTTCACAGACATTAAACTGGACTTAATTAAGTACCCTTTGCAAAACTTTCCCCGGAATCGGACACTTGTTGGGAGTGGAGTTTGGTGCACCATTTAAATGATACTATATATGGTAGCTATATCTAAATCTGATCCGATTTCAACAAAATACACATACATCAATATGGACCTATTTCAGTACGCTGTGCAAAATTTTGTGTCGATCGGAAAAATATCGGACGAAAATATATATGGCAGCTGTATATAAATCTGAACCGATTTTCTCCAATATCGGTTCGTCCTTGAGCCAAATAAGTTACTTGTGCCAAATTTCATCCAAATCGGATCATAAATTCGACCTGCACTTTGTTCACAAGAATACATGGACAGACGGACGGACATGCATAAATCGACTCCGAAAGTAATTCAATGCATATTTTCAAAAGGAACAATGCGTCTATCTCGTTTTCTTTTGCCTGTGTGGTGAAGAGTATAAAAATTACCTATCTGGGAAAGATTTTTTCGGTTCAGGTCGCATTTTAATAAAAATGTCAAAAAGAGCGGAAATATTCCAATGTTAATAGAATTAAGTGAAAAACTATTTGGCGCCCAACGGAAATATTAATTTGACTACAAATATCCAACTTATAACATTTTATTTATATGTTTCGTTGGAGTTCAAATGCAATGAATGGGAATAAAATATCATGCAGAAATTAAGTAGCGCCCAATGTAAGATTAAAAAAATTATATTAGGATACGCTGCGAAAAATATCTGACAATAGGTTCGTCTTGGATGTTATACGCTGCGAGATCACAAGGAATTTCGAAAGTTTGAAAAATGACACTTGCACAAAATGGCGCCCAACGTTACATTTTTAAGAAAAGTGCACTCGTTAGTTTGTGTTTGTTAAGATCTATTGGGATTATGGAATATAAATAGAGTAATATATTATGACGGTAAATTCAATGCTCAAAATTAATATGGAAAAATATTGGAAATCAGTTGAAGAAAACTTCTATATCACTAGTTCGATAGAAGTCTACTGTTGTATTTCTTTTGAAAAATAGCAAATTGTCCTCAAAGTGACGCCCGACAGAATACAAATAACCATCACTCTATTTTAGGTATTTTGAGGTTGTCAGTGTTTCTATCCACTGCGAACCTAAAAAAGTACAACCTTATATCTAACTTAGGCCTAGACTTTCGTATTACATATCCTCCATTTCTACAGTGAATACCCCTAATATATTGGCCCTTAAAGGTCAAGTCATTTAAAAACAAGGCTTTTTTCCCATTGACTCTTTTAAGACATTGTTTGGCAAGCAAAATCAAAATAGAAAAACAAAAAACACCAAAGCGCATCTGCCCACAGTGGTAGGGCTTAAATGAGTGTTACACAATTAAACATCAATAAAAATTAAGAAACAAAACACCCATCCAGAAACAAAAAAAAGAAGATTCATTTATTGAACTGAATGTGCGTGAGCCGAGACAGGGTTTTTTTTCTGGGGTAGACGTGAATAAGAATTTCAATTAATAAATGGCCGATCATAAACCGAAATATTTTCCCCCCAATTTGACAAATATTATTTAACAAACAATATATGACTGTTAATCAAGTGGGCCTTTTAGCAATAAAATCTGATTGACCAAATAATTCATTTAAAAGACATGGCTGGAGGAAAATAAAAAACAAAAACAAAAGAAACACAACAACGGCAGCAGTCACCAACAAAATAATAAAATTTGGTTTATATTTGTCAAATACAAGTCGAAAGCAACGGCGGGCGTTGTTTGGCTATAATTTTAGCCAATTTAACGACCAAAAGAACCGCTATGCCTATAATCAAAACTTTAAATCATTTTGCTTTCAAATAAAAAATCTGTATTCAATGCAGAAGAGTGACAGCGGAGAGTGACCACAAAACATCCAACAATGCTGCTGATGATGATCATCATCATCTTCTTCATTCTCACTCGGCCATATAATTAAGCCTCTGAATTAATGTAGATGAATGCGAATGCCAACAAAACTCAAAAAAAAAAATATTCAACGCAATTGATTTCAAATGCATGTCATGCCGCCAAGTGTCTAACCAATCTTGTCTGGCATTTGATTGAAAAACGAAATTAAATTACTTTTAGATATTTGTCTTCTTCTTCGTTTTGAATGAAATATTTCGTTTTTTTTTTCAAACGCTTTAAAAGCTGGACACGCAAGATGCTTAATAATATCTGTCTCTGTCTACTTGAAAATTCAAACATTCACCCGGAAAGAAAATAAATTTCACATTTATGTATATATGTGATGATGATGAAGATCACTTTGTGTGTTACCTTTCATTTTGGAATTTAAATTTTAATGGTAGCATCATAACACCACCATCATAACACCGCAAAATGCCCTTTGGTTATACATATCAAAAGTGATTGAATGTCAAAAATCTGTAATCAGGGATTTCTTTTCGGTTATTTTTCGAATATATTATATTCCCAATCGCCGCAACAGCACCCTAAGCTTTATTAATGGCTTTGGTAAAAACAGAGGCGTTGGCACCCTAGGTGTGTAATTAAAAATTTCAAATGTCATTTTGAAAATCAAAAACAAAACAAAAAACGACATGATACCATTTCGAAAAATTTGCTACATATTAGATTGTTCGACTGATAGACATGTCAAATAGACAATAATGAAATTGAGTTTTTATTTTCATGGCAAAAGAAATGTTTTTATCTAATTTCCAAAATCTTTTGAAACAACCTTGAAGTTTTTTGTTTCTGTTTTTTTTTGCACAATATTTCATAACTGGGATTAATTTTACACAAATTTTAATTAAATTTTTTTGGCAAAAGATTGATTATAAAAAAGAGATTGAAATTAAAAAAAAAGATTTACACGTGCCATATTAAATGTCATATTTCCCATTCAAATGGAGTATACGCATAGAGACATATAAGGACAGCTTGATCCGGAAACTGTATTATAAATGATTAAATATAAAACAAGGTCAAATTTTAAATACAAAAATGTTAGAAATCTCTGGAAGCTAAAAAAATCTCAATATAATAAATATCTTAATTAAATTAAATATCGATTACCTTAGATTTATCAATATGGTTTGTAGAACGTAATTTTAAAGATCAAAATCTTACCTGAAAAAAGAAGAAAATTGAAATATTTTAATAAAATTTGTTGTAAAAATTAAATAAATATTTAAATAAAAATATATCGCATAAAAATAAAACTTGAAAATTTGAGAAATTAATTTGAACAGTAAAATAATAGATAGTAATCAGTAATGAAAGTAGTAAAGTCGGACGGGGCCGACTATATGATGCCCTTCACCACTTTGGGTATATTCAACAGATGAATCCTAAAAGACGTCGCAGGACCAGTAAAATGAAATTGGATCCATAAACATGTCATTCTGCAACCAATACTAAATTTTTCATTTGGTCAGATATATAAGCTATATCTAAACCTGAACCGATTTCAGGAAACGATGTGCCAAATTTCGTGCAATTCGAAGGATATATAGGGACCTTGGTGCACCATTTACATTTAATAGGACGAAAATATATATATGGGAGCTATATCTAAATCTGAACCAATTTTCAGGAAACTTACCACACATCATTATAGACCTAATTCATTGCGCTGTGCCAAATTTTGTGCAAATCAAAAGATATATAGGGACTTTGGTGAACCATTTACATTAAATCGGACGAAAATATATATGGGAGCTATATCTAAATCTGAACCGATTTTCAGGAAAAATATATATGGGAGCTATATCTAAATCTGAACCCATTTTTTCCAATTTCAATAGAGTTCATCCTTGGGCCCAATAAGTGACCTATGCCAAATTTCATCTCAATCAGATCATAAATGTGACCTGTACTGTGTTTACAAAAATACATGGACGGACGGATGGACATGCATAAATCGACTCAGAAAGTGATTCTAGTGATTCTCAAAAGGAACCCTGTGTTTATCTCGTTTCTTTTTGATTGTTACAAACATATGCACAAAGACATAACACAGTGTACCACAGTGTGGTGAAGGGTATAAAAAGGTCATTAAGTTCATCCGGGCAGAACTTTTCATAGCCTTCACCATGAGCTGGACACTCAAAATAGCAAAACATCGAACGGAACTATTATATGGGGGCTTTGCCGTGGTAAACTGCTGTCAGAAGAAAACGAAATACAAAATTACAATCATTCAGGTAGAAAAAATGAGCTGGGTCCCTGAACATACTGAAAAAAATATACCGAAAATCCTCATACATAATACGGAAAATTGGAGATACAATTATATGAGCCCCATATCAAAATATTGAAATTATCCCGATATCTCTTGTTAAGTTCATATACTAAACTTTGATGGATACTATTTGTGTCCTGTATATCATCCTGCTAAAATGACATCTAGTGGGAAAAATGTGTACAAACTCGTAATAAGATCGGTTGTAACCCTAAAATGAGTATTCATATTTTTTTAAGATTGTTGACGTTTAGGACAATTTTTTTGAGTTTTGGCCCATTATGAGAC
This sequence comes from Musca vetustissima, assembly GCF_032173495.1. Taxonomy (NCBI): domain Eukaryota; kingdom Metazoa; phylum Arthropoda; class Insecta; order Diptera; family Muscidae; genus Musca; species Musca vetustissima. Next base: position 562,883 of record NW_026889093.1, read on the forward strand.
TTATACAATTTTTGTAGAATATTCTGATCTGCTAAACCACGTTTCAAATTATTTTTCAATCATTTCTGGAAAAGGGGACCGAAAAGAACCCTTTCAGAGAGTCAATTGAGGGTTAACGTATTAGACAAAAATATTCCTTACATTTTTATCAGTAATTTTGAAAAAGACACGATATACCTAAAATGCAAGTGTTTCAAGAAATCTTAATCCGAATATTTTCAATTCTCTTGGAAATGGGGAATATTGACACGCCATTTTAGGATACCTTCCGACGTAAACTTTAAAATACCGATGCACAGTGTAATTATTGACTGATCCATTTGAACTACATGCAAATTTTCGTGACGATTGATGCATAGCCGCGGTCTGAACTTTACTCGCCTCAGCTCAGCTACCAGGAGCATCTAGAACCAATAAATCGTTGCGTTATAAATTTTTTTGGGCAACTCAACCTCCTGATACCTTCACCACATAGTTCTATAAGGTATACATTATATGGAAATAATTTCGTTTCAAACACACACACTCACAAAACTGGTAGCTAGGTTTAACACTTAATAGACGACATGTGTCATCTGCCAACAAAGTTACCGCTACTTGTTTGACATTGACACCTAACATGTCACACTTAATTTGTCACCTTAAAACATGATGTCACCTGATAGCTGCTGCCCAAAGGGGATTTTATTTTTATTCAACAACTATTTTACACAACCAAAATACAACTCCCATTCCAATCGGTGACATAAAATCTAATCAGTTTTTTTTAAGCTTAGAATGACCTTAACGCCAGTTAATATCTGATACTTTGTTTAAGTCCATTGTAATATTCTTGTTTTATGATGATTTCCTTTTTGCCTACTTCTTCTGCTAAGAGTTTGGGGGAGATATGGCTTTGAAAATTTAAAACCTTTGGAAATTAAAAAAAATATATATACAAAAACAAAAACTAATTTAAATTTAAATAGGCTTAGCAATTTTATGCGACAATGAGGAAGTTAATCAGCTTAGCCATTTGCGAAGTTTTTTTTTCTTTTTGCGAGCAACAATTGTTATCTTTGTTGTTTTCATTCTTTGTGACAAACTAAAAAAGTCTCTTTTGGACAATTCTTTGTGCCACTTAATAGACCATGAATATAAATTACCACAAAAGATGGCGTCATATGTGATAAGACCCATGTTTAGCTGGCGTTACATGCCCACAGCTATGATGACTGGTGTTAATTTGAGGTTAATTCGCCAACAATGGCAGGGGATTAAACATTGTCAAACAGCAAATCTAATTTTTCAAACACCAAGAGCAAGGGGGGATTAATGGTTAATTCTTGGGTTTTATAAAATTTTAAAGAAGTTTATGTTTTATTATTAATAGGAGAAAACATAAAGAGTAGGCTCTAATATGTTCACTGCTATGCTTGATTATGTTGGAGGATATATATAAGGTTTATGAGAGCCTCCCATGGCAGATAAATATAAAGAAACTAATTAATACATAATATATTTCTTAAAATTTGAATAAGTTAAATTTATACCCTCCACCATGAGGTGTAAATTCGTGAAACCTTAAAATGACAGGAGCATTAAAATGGGGTTATGCGCTTTTTATATTGCCTGTGAGGAGGTTTCTCATCCTCTAAGAAAATGAAATACCCAATTCAAATATTAGATACTGAGATTGGAAAATTCGGCAAATACCTTCATAGTACGGAAATCGGGACAAGATCATCATATAGGACCTATGTCGGAACTTGGAGCAATATTTCAAATGTCCTGTGACGATTGTTTATCCGCCAAGGACCCAGAATGACAACATTCAGCCACTTCGATTGAAAAATGGACCTAGGACCATTAAATACCTATTATATGGGTGATAATTTTCCAAGGGGGGTCTATATTAAAATATGGACCTATGTCGAATAATGGATCAATATTTGAAATTTTCTGTGACGATTTTTTATCCGCCAAGGAACCGGAATGACAACTTTCAGGCAGTTCAATTGAAAAATGCACCATGAGAATATTTCATGCGGCGGTATCAAAATATGAACGTACATCGAAACGCTTTTAGCGAATCAATTTTTTACAAAATTGGCCAAATTGGAAAATTCTGCTAAATCCTTAATAATACCAAAAATCAGACGGTACCGCTACTACTGCTCCTAAGATTTTTATACCCTCAATCTTATGGTTAATGAGGGTATATACACTTTGAAACGGCGAAAATGTGTCTCATTGAAATATTGGTTTTAATCCTTAATTTTCGATAATCAGACCAAATCCGTTATACCTAAAAGTGAATTGACGTTTCCTATTTTCAATACTACTGCTCCTAAGATTTTTATACCCTCAGTCTTGAGGTTAATGAAGTAACCGATTACATCCAAACTTTGCACATCTTAATATTTCTTCCAAGCTAAGATCAAGTTCGAAGATGGACAATATCGGGCCACTCCTTCTATTACCTCCCCACAAAATGGTCAAAATTGTGCTGAAAATAATTTTTATAATGCGGACCGACTATCTGATTTGAACCAAACTTTGCACAATCTTTACCAAGCCTATATCAAGTCCGAAAATGGGACCTATTGGTCCACTCCTTCAGCTACCTCCCTTTATAAACTTGCAAATTTAATTTGAAGCAAATTGAAGACCTATTTGATTGACATTATAAAATAATAATAAAACCTGTGTGTAATTCCGAAAACCTCCGCAAATCATAGGCTGAAGGATTCACATTATAAAATAATAATAAAACCTGTGTCTAATTCCGAAGACCTCCGCAAATCATATGCTGGGGGTATAAGAGTATATCTGTCGGTAACGCCGACTGACGCTTTTTTCACTTGTTATACAATGAAAGGAGATTTTTGCAGAAGATAGTCAAGAAGAATCAATATATCATAAAGAATATTTTCACAAAAAAATAGTCCCAGATTCCAATAGTGCCAAAATTGCGAAAGCTGCATAGCTCAGGAGATGTTATTGGGACACATGTCGGTAGGATCGCTGTAATGTGATCCTGAGCCCTTATCCTGAATCTTGTTAGTTTTTTAGCGTTTTCAAAATTATGTTCAAAGGATCCAGCAACAATATAAACCCCCTTTGCAGGTATATCGAGTGGCTTATGCGAAGTTAATGAGATTTTTTTCTTTGTTTTCTTTTGGTCTCCGACTAATCTTCATTTTTCACTTAGCCCCTATAGCTGTCATTGCCATAATCATCAGCAGCAGACAAAAGTAGGAGCACAGCTGTATTGCCGGTAGCGGTGCCAGTTTTAACGCTGAATATGGGACTGTCATTTTGTTGGTGTTGTGGTTGTTGTTGTCGGTAATGTTTAGGTCATTTAATGCGAATAATGCGTGAGACTTTGCTTTTGTTTGCATTTATTTTGCCATCGTCGTCTTCTTCTTCTTCCTCATCGTCAACGATTTCCCCAAGAATTCCCCAGTTTATTATTATCCATCCTTATCCATTTGACCATTATTTATCTTTGGTCACTTTAATGGTTGATAATATTTATTCATTCTGTGTGTGAGAGGCTGTGTGTGTCACACACACACACACAACAGCAGAATCCCGTCAATGTTTATTTCTTTTCTCTCATCACTGATTTCTTGTTTTTTTTCTGTTTCCAAAGATTTCCAACTTTCAAATGTGCTAGTCGTTTTATGGTCATTGACGTCTGGATTGGTTACATTTTTTGTTTTGGCTTTTTTGCCGAAGTCTTGAATTTTTTGATTTTTAATTGAAAGTGTGTCTTGATTTGCCAATGACGACGAAGATCAAATATGCCAACGATGTTGACAATGGAAATTTGTCAATGTCTGGTGATTGAAGTTTTTGTGTTGTTTTTGTATGTCCGACAAAAGCGAAGTTTGAGATTTGCAATAATAATAACAAAGGCGTTAAGAGGGATAATTTGTATAGTAGAAAATGGAAATCTCCACTTAGTAAACTAAATACTGTGTTATTTATAGACCGAAGAAAATTGAATTTCAATAAAAACACTACTTCAAATATTTATATAGATTTGTGACGAATTAATTTCACCGTTATGGGTTCACCGATCGATGACCACACAGTGGCTGTATTGATATTTTGAAATCGATATCTATTTGTTCACAGTTAGATTTTTAAATAGTTTTATTGCCACCTTTATTTTTTGTTAGTTGTATTGGAGATACAAAACGGTTATAAAAAGAAGTATAAACAAACACGTCATAAATTTTCCGATTATAACCGGAAAAATTTACTATCATTAAAAGATAGAAATCTATTTGTAGATGAAGAAAAGATAGTGGCTTTTGTTTGGATGGATTATTTTTTAATGGACATAATTTAGAAATGAGTGAGTTTTTCGTTTACAAGAAGATCCATTTATATGATCTATAAAGAAAATTTTCTAGAGTGTTTTAAATTAGTTTTTATTTGCGGTCACTTAGTCAAACAATGACACATGGAAGTGAGTCTATCGTATCTCACCCTATAAAACAAAAAAATAAATATAAGATATCTCTATAGATCATCAAAGGTGACAAGTAGCGGTACTTACAAATAATTAAAACGTAGTTACGTTCGCTCAAATCCAACTTTTTTATGCTATTACTATGAGGTGGATATCTAAAATACCCAAAATCAACCAGGACATTTATATGGGGGGATATACTATATAGAAGATTGCTACCAGGAGAAAAGTAAAATACGAAACTACAGACACTGAGGTAGGCAAATTGGACTAGAACCGTGAACATACCGAAAATTACTGTTGAAAAACATCTCCGAAATCCTCACTATACCAAAAATTGGACCTACCTCTACAAAAAGAAGGTCGAATATTGATTATCTTTGGTAGGGAGATTTGACCCCGAACGATAGTCCAATATTATCAAATTGAAGATATTTCATATGAAAACGTATTCAAAATTGCGGAAATGGCGAATAATGGAGGGGGTCTACCCTAAGTGCAAAATTGATAATTTTTGGTTGGTAAAGTAGCATAGAATGCCATTGCCTGCCGCCAACTGACATTTCTATTGAAAAATTTGCCACTTTTTTAGTATTAAAATAATCCAAAATGTTTAACGTACAACCATGTGTTGTGTTGTTTACAATGACTCGAAAACCCAATTTGAAAAAAAAATGAATTAACTCGGGAATTCTGACGTGGATTGTTACCAATTTTTGATCCTAGTGAAAATCCAATTTCAATAGGCGTACCATTGGCCAACTTATTTCGATAGGTGAAATATTGGTGAAGCTATTTCAATAGGTGAGCCACTGATGAACATATTTCGATAGGTAAGCCATTGGTGAACCTATTTCAATAGGGGAACCATTGGTGAACCTATTTTGATTGGTGTGCTCAATAGAAAATCTGAATTATGAACCTATTTCAATAGATTAGCTAATGTTCAGAGGTGTTTAAAGCCATGTCTACGTTCGGCATTCCTGCAAAATTAATACGGCTATGCAGGATAACTTTAAGTGGCACAAAATCAGCAGTTAAAGTAGGAAAGGACCTATCGGAGCCCTTCAATACCGAACGAGGATTCAGACAAGGTAACAGTTTGTCGTGTGATCTTTTTAACATCCTACTGGAAAAGGTCATACGAGACGCAAAGGTGAACAGAAATGGCACTCTGTACACCAAACAACAAATGTTACTCGCCTACGCCGATGACATCGATATAATGGGTCGAACATTGCGAACGGTAACAGCCACCTTTGAACAAATGGAAAAGGAGTCTGCTAAAAGTCGGTCTGGCAGTAAACGGCGAGAAGACCAAGGTGATGATATCAACGCGCAAGACGTCCAGTAGACTTGGACCAACTGTGGAATTTGAGAACTACAGCTTCGATGTAGTTAAAGACTTTATATACCTTGGTACCGCCATAAATAAAACGAATGACATCAGTTTTGAAATTCGGAGAAGGATTGTGATGGCCAACCGATGCTACTATGGTCTGAGCAAACAACTCAAAAGCAAGGCCACCTCCCGCCAGACCAAACTCACACTTTACAAGACGCAGATACTACCCGTGCTATTATATGTATCAGAAGCATGGGTACTTGCGCAAGCAGATGAGGCAGCTCTTGGGGTGTTTGAAAGAAAAATTCTCCGAAAGATCTAAGGGCCGATCTGCGTCGACGGTGAATATCGGCGTCGAATGAACCACGAGCTTTACAATTTATACGCGGACATCGACATAGTCAGTCGGATTGAGCTGCAGCGACTACGGTGGCTGGGCCATGTTGTGCGGATGAATGAGAATGCCCCAACTCAAAAGGCATATAAAAACGAGCCTACTGATGGTTCCCGTAGAAGGGGAAGGCCACGAATTAGATGGAAAGACCAAGTAGAAAACAACATCTTGGAACGTGGTCTTCCAAACTGGTGGATTTGCGCACAAGACCGACGCGCTTGGAAATCGTTTTTAAGCTCGGCTTATGGAACAACCGTTCTGTAATAAGCCAGCTAAGTAAGTAAGTAAGCTAATGTTGAACCTATTTCTATGGGGTGTCATTGAAATTGTCCGACAAATATATCTCCTCACCACAATGAGGGATATTTCGGAATATCTACAATCAGTCGGGATATTTATATGGATGATATGCCATTGTAATTACAGTTACTCAGATTACAAAATTCAATTGGGCGGGATTTTTATGTGATTGTAGCTACGTGAAAACATATACCTGTATTGAAAATATCTGTCAATGTGTTTTTTTCAGCTTCAGGAACCCATAATGCCAAATTACAGCCACTTTGGTTTGAGAATGCAACTAAATTTTTGAAAATCCATAAACATGAGCAATAGCGTTATAAGTGGAATATATCGTTACAAAAATTTGTATCTCTATTGCAAATTCTCGGCAAAAAGGGGTTTAAATATTTAGTACCCTGAATGACAAATTGCGCCCTCTTTGAATGGAAAATGTGGTTAAGCCGTCAATTTTTCGAATATGGAAGAGGTACGCTGCTATAGGGGCTGTGCCAAAACATATTCTGATATATCACGTTTGCAATACCATTGATCATTGATTTCATGTATGTGCAAAATTTCAAAGTTCTATCGTGATTTGAACAGTCAGACAGACGGACATGACTAAATCTACATTGATTTTGTTTTTCTTTATGGTATCTCTGACGCATTTATGGAATAACAAATTTAAATACTAATGAATAAACCACACATAGACTCCCATTTTCTATTTTGGTATCCAATTAAAATTTGAAAATAATTTTTCTTCTTCTTTATCTTCTTTGTCTTTGCCATACATTTCAAAAGGTAAATTATGTTTTCCTCTCGACAAAGAAAACAGAACTGCTTTTGGAGCTAATAAAACACAAAGTGTTGATTGATTTATTAACCAAAGAATTTTCATTTAATTACCTTCAAGTTGGAATGAATGAAGAAGAAGAGGTGAACTCTCTTCTTGGTGTTTGTCTAAATATTTACATTAATGGAAAAATTTGAAATTTTTGAATTGAAAAAAAAAACACTGAAAAAATATTAATTCTGTTTCAATAAAATTCGTTGTAAAGGGACTTGAAAAAATATAAATCGGTTAAAAAAATGAGAGTTATATTTTTTCGATAGGGGTTTTATAGTGACTGATCTTTTTGGGTCTATTGCTACTGCCGGGGCGCATTTTTAAAATGAAAAAATATTTTGCTTTTCATGAATCATGATACAAAAAAAAAATCACACGTACTTTCTCAAAGTATCGAAAGTTTACGAATTATGTCCTGCATATCCTAGGGTGTATGAGCGAGCGCCTTTACAGACTTACAGATATGACTTCATTTTCTGTTCTCTAAAATGTTTAAATAAATATTTCAAATTTTTATAGAACATTTCCAAACCTTTCCTGTTGTATAAAAATTTGAAATGATTACTTTTTTATACAAATTTTGATTCGATTTTTTACCTCCAATCTTCATACGAAATATTTTCTTTAATAAAATTAAAAATATTTCTATTTTAATTTCTAATTTTCTCTCAGTGCACAAATGTGTAATAAATCTTGAAATGCTTTCTCCTTGGGCAACATTGTATAGACTGGGCGACTAAAATACGGCGACACAAACCACAGCATAAAACCACCAAAATAATGCATTCGATGACTGGGTATATCTGCACAAATCATAACCCAACAGATTCTTAATACGAAATCAAAATAGAATCTCTTGCCAGCCAGCCATCCCAAACAGCCACCTAGTCAATGAATTATTTTCAAGAGGTGGGACATCATTAACGATGTGATTTGCATGTAACACCACAATGAAGATGAAATTAATGGGAAATTATTTGTGTATGTGTGTGTGCATCACTTTCTGGGGGATTAGAGTTGGCGATATGCACGTGCATGCAATTGCCTGTGGATGACATTTTTCATGGGAAGACCCTTTAGGACCATTGCGTATACCCTTGTTATGATTATATTAGGAAAAAAATACACATCTTCATTTATTGTCATTGTAATATGAAAATAATCATCTTATTGAGAATTACAAGATATTAACATTATTATTATTTTCCACTCTCTCTCCTCTACTTCTCACCCTCCCCAATCACCGTAATTCCATATGAATGTAATGCATGATTTGTAACTGTCAAAAGTAATTTAAATTGAAAATAATTTAACATAATTGACATTTCAAAAAAATTTTGTGTGCAAGAGAAAGAGAGAAAGTGAGAGTGAAGAGGGTGTAACAGCAGTTGTGGAATCCAGCAAATCTCAGAATGGGCCACTATCTCTGGTTAAATGAAAAAAAATAATAATGGTGGTTAGCAGACAATTTGTGTTTCTTTCCTTTTGATGAGCAGGGTGTTTTTCCGTCACTCCATAGACATACAAACTGCAGTTGGGTGTGTGTTATAGGGGTTCCCCTTTATTGCAGTCCCGCATGAGTAGGAATTTATTTTTTTCTTCTAATTTAATTTGGTTTTATTGTCAAGAATGTAATAATCTTCCTTGGTGTACAGCTTAATTTATTCCCATACGGGTTCAATATCCACAAAAAAAAGAAGTTCCCTTGAAGGGTACTTTGAGAAAAAAAACCTTGAAGTGATTTAATAAAAATACGAATACCAACGTAGAACAAAAAAATCTATTACAAATTTCTCCTCCCCCTTTTCCGCTTCTGCATTTCAATTCCAATTTCGTGACATTAATTGACTGTTAAGTGATTTCAATTTACAGCCTATTCGGTAATCAATAAACTGTGAATATTTTTAATTGAAATGTGGAAATAGTTGCAGAGAATTTGATGCCTATGATCGAGAAGTATTTTGTAGCAATTAATTTATAGAAAAAATTACAAAAATTCGGGCCAAATGAAATTTAATTTAATAACTAGTGTCAAATCGCTTATAAATATGGTCAAGGGACCGGCGGAACTAGTTGCAAATAAAAAATATGTTTTTATTATTGCACAGTAGTGGTCCCAACATTTGGTAAAGGATCCAACAAAGTATTTTCTATTCAAAAAGATAGAGTTGGGTAGTTCCGCAATGAACTAGTTCAGCGGAACTATTCAGATAAAGGAACGATAGGAACTATGTTCACGTCTGTAGTTCATTTTTCTAATTTCGTTCCTTTCACTAATCCCATTCCTTTATTCACGCATTCGTTCACCTTCTTTTTCAGAATAGAAAAATATGCTTGTCAATTTATTATTGTGTAAATAATAAAATTATTTATAAAACTAAAGCAGATAAATTAATTAAATTAAATTAGCAAGTTAGTTCACTGATCGATCCGCTCAGTGAACTAACTTGCCAAACTCTAGAAAAAAGTTCAGCAATGGCCTGATTTGAAAAAGTGTGATTTAATGGTTGGCGCTTTTAGATTCCTTCCTTTTCCCTAAATATATTTTCCAAATTTCTTATCTCCTAATTTCGTTCGACCGGAAACAATACCCTTCAACAACACACGTCAAACTCAGTTACTAAAAGTAAACCTAAAAAATTAATTTTTCATGTAACTCTTATCTCTCTGCTGGTAACCCAAATGTTTTTTTGTCAAATGAAAATTGTGTCATTTGCTGTTATCACAAAAATCCCCACCAAAGCAGAACCCAAAACAGTCATGTCGCATTAGAAGAATTACTTATGTCAACAATAATAACAACTAGTACATGGTGGGTGATTCCAAAGAAAAATGACCAGATGTAAAAAAGAAAAAAGCACACAAAAAACAAAAAATCAATATTGAGTCAGACTTGGCAGTTTGTCAGGCATGTCATTCACACACATTTAGTCATTCAGATGTTGGAATTAGGTATTATATATTTGCCATATTTGTTTTAGAGAACCGAACACAACACACACTTTTGTTTTGAATAGTCACCTCAGGCATTGCTTGGAAAATGAAAAATTGCAAATCTTGCAAAATTGACCCCATACCCTCTCAACAATTCCATTCCATGGCCATATCATATAATATTGATCGGCAGTATGCCTCTTCTTCTTGACTTTGGCCAGTGCCAGCAAAATACACTCAGGTACATAATTGCCGCTACACCTAAGAATGTTAGTTATGTGAGCATTACAAGGAAATAAATACAACGACACATTATGCGAGACTTAACAAATCATTGCTTTTGAAACCATTGAACGATTATGAATAATTGGATATAATGGTGAGGGGAGGGGTGGAGGAGAAGGAATGACAGATGTGACAATTAGTTAAACGGTAAATGTACTAGAGGTAAGAAATGTATTATATAGTGTTCATAATATGGGATGCGGCACAGTGGTTCAGATGGGAACATACGAAAAGTGAACATAATGATAAACTAATTACAATAGCTGAAACATTTGACAACCTCTTTTTTGGGCGTGACTTATATGTGAATTCAATGTCGAGCCTATTTCAATAGGTGAGCCGTTGGTGAACCTATTTCAGTAGGTGAGCCATTTGTGAACCCGGTGGTGAACTCATTTCTGTAGGTGAGCCAATAGTGAACTTATTTCAATAGGATGAATAAATTTCGAAAGCTGAGAAATTAGTTAACCAATTTCATTAGGTGAGCCATTGGAGAACCCATTTCAATAGGTGAACCATTGATGAATCTATTTCGAAATATGAGCCAGAGGAGAAACTATTTCAATAAGTGAGACAAATGGTGAACCTATTTCAATAGGTGAGCAAGTGGTGATCCCATTTCAATAGGATGACTAAACATATTTTTATATTTGAGCAATGGGTGAGCCAATGCAAACCCTTTTCAGTAGAGGGCTAAATGCTGCAACTATTTCAATTGTGAGCTATAGATGGAGAAATTTCAATCGCTGAGCCATTAGTGAATCTATTCCAATACGTGAACCATAGATGATATATGGTTCACTGGTTCACAGATACTTCAATATATGGTTCACTGGTTCACAGACTACTTTCTATGTATCTCAAATGATTTCTCTTCATAGATATCATTCTAAAGAATAATTTCTTCTCAATGGAAAACTTTGTCTATATAGAACAAAAAAAAAAATAAAATTTCTAGACTGAGTAGAATCCTCAGCCCATTGTTGACCAGAACCCATGATACTGTTAAGAAAACACCAAATTGACACATATTTTCCCCCCCAAATACACTGGATTACACTCGAGCAAAAAACAAAGTTCAATAACAAACAAAAGTCTTGTAAAAATATTTACCCACCCAGAAATGAAAGAAGATAATAGTGATGTTGATCGACCAACAGTCAACATTGCCATCAACACCATCAGCAACAAATGTGTCCGGAATGGCGACCGACCGATCGACCTCTTTGTCAGTTGCTTTTTTGTTTGCATTGCTGGTGGGATGTGTTTACACAGTTTGTTCACATATCGTTCTAGAGCGTCGCGGTAAATATCAGCCCGGCACACACATCGAATCGGCATTCAATAAAAGTCGGCAAGAGACAAGCATCTAAATGGGAATGGCTCTGTAAACACACTCGACAAACATACAGACAAATTTTGAAGATAAGATTGTAAATAACCTGGATTCAGTGTTTTTTTATGGTGTGTTCTAAACGGTTTTGTGGTGGTTGTTGATGGTGGCTTAAGATGGTGTTACCGATGATGACAGATTTTCACACACTTACCACGGTATTGAGTAGCACACACAATGTGAGGAGGTCTAACACCTTTTTCTTGTGTGTGCGGCACATTCTGCCGGTTGCTTATCGTGGCAGACGGACAGACATAATCGACCAATTGTTGCTACTGCCGTTACCGCTTTTAGTTTATTTTTGGGATTATTTTAGGCGCCAAGGGTTTCAACTGGTCGTTTGCTTGTTATGACGGGTAATCATGGCACAAGGTGCCAAGTATGTCCGATCATAAATTCAGCTGGTATAGGAAATACATTTGTGGTCTCATGTGTGATTTGTGTTATATGGTTTTTATTATTGTTGTAAGAATAATTGCTTGTTATCCTGTTTTGTCGACTAGAATTGGCCTCCCTAATCCCGGTTTGTAATTTTCTTTTATTTGCTGAGTGTAAAAATAGATGTCACTGGCTTCTGTATTGTGTTTTTTTAGTCTATGGCTATTCTTCCGTGTTTATCATTTTCTACGCCTTTACATTTATGTTTATTGACACATTCACTTTCTTTAAATACCCGGGTATTATGTGGGAAACCATATGGCTGGGAAAATATTCCAGAAAAGCCCTGGAGAGGCTTAAGATAGGGAAGTTGATTTGTGGTAATATTTAAGAATGGTGAACCTATTTCAATGGGTGAGCAGATTAGGGACCAATTTCAATAGGTGAGCTATTTCGATAGCTGAGCCAATGGTGAACCTATTTTATTTCGCTATTTTAGTATTTTTCAAGTAGGTTCACCGCTGAACTCCGTGAATCTATATTAATAGATGAGACCACTAGTGAATCTCCTATTATTTGTGGAAATCTCTGAAATAATTCCATATTTTACCTTATATCCAATTTAAATTTTAAATTACCTGTAAAGAAATAAAAAATATAAAATTAATTTTTATTGTACAAAGTATTTTAGGATATAGTAAAAAATAAATTCAAAATATTTTCTAATTTTTTAAAAATTATTTGGAAATCTCCCCCTACTAAAAATATGATTTCACCAACAAAATTCTTCCGAAATTTCCCAATGAGTCATAAGAAATTAATTCGAATTAATAATGAATGAGTGTATGTACGCATATACGAATGACATGGTTTATTTTGATCATAAAACTGAACAACGAAAAAAAAACTTAAAAACAATTACACATAATCAAGTCATAACAAATAGAAAATGGTCATACACTTATCTCGAAGTGAATGAATGAATGAGTAAAAATGAATGGCATGGCTGGCATCTAAAGAAGCAAACTCAACAACTATATTGTAGATGGTTATCTATCGCAATATCAGCAAAAACAACATTTCTATTTGTCTTCAGCAAAAAATATATAATTTTTGAGGTTTTGTGAAATCAGCAACAGTAGCCACTGGGCGTAACAGAAACATCACCGTCAGCATCATCATCACGAAAAAAAGAATCACAAAATTGTGTGGCGTCATCAATTGCAGTAGGTCAGGATTTTTATCTGTTGTCATGTCTTCTTGATTTGATTTCGACTACAAAAAAAAAGTTTCGTCATGATCCATTTTTTCGCTTCAGCGTTCTTCGTCATATTTTTTTTTTTTGCCAATTTGCCCACTATAAATTTGGTTCATTAAGAAATGACAAATAAAAGTGAGCACATTTTTTTCAAACAACAAAATTTAAGATAAAAAAAACAATTTTGAAATCTTGCAATTTTATTGTTATTTAATTCCATGTCAAAACAAATAGGAGATTTGAAGATCAGAACAGAAGATTTATATTAATAGGGTACGTTCTTTCTATTTTGAATGGAACTGGAGTAGGGGGATATTTTTTATTTGAATATTATTGCTGCAAGTGGTGGTGTTATTTGTCAAAAACATATGTTCATGTTCAGTTATATGTGTTGTGATGAGGTATTTCAAATTGTGAACCTATTTCAATACGTGAGCAAATTGTGAACCTATTTCATAGGTGAGCAAATCGTGAACCTCTATTTCAAAAGGTGATCAAATTGTGAACCTATTTCAATAGGTGAGCCAATGGTAAACCTATTTCAATAGGTGAGCAAATTGTGAACCTATTTCAATAGGTGAGCCAATGGTGAACCTATTTCAATAGGTGAGCCAATGGTGAACCTATTTCAATAGGTGAGCCAATGGTGAACCTATTTCAATAGGTGAGCCAATGGTGAACCTATTTCAATAGGTGAGCCAATGGTGAACCTATTTCAATAGTTGAGCCAATGGTGAACTTATTTCAATAGGTGAGCAAATTGTGAAGCTTTTTCAATAGGTGAGCCAATGGTAAACCTATAATATTAGAAACATAAGGAAGTTAAGGTCTTGTGGATAAATATGATATGTGGATAAATAATTCCAGGCCTAATCTAATTTTATGGAAAATATCTATCCCTTAGGCGTTAATTTTTCTCAGATACTAAGAAGACAGATGTCTTTGAGGAATGAGGGTGATTTTTCCTATAAAGAAATCTCAGCTCTTCAGATGTATTTTTCATTAATTTTATGTATTTCTATTTAGAAAATATATTTTATTATTTTTATACCCTACACAATTATGTTGTCAGGGTATTATAGCTTTGTTAAGCCCCACGAGTTTGTAAGGCAGCGAAATAGTGGTCATAGACCCACCTTTAAGTATATCGATCATATCTCGACCAGCTGAGTCGATCTAGACATGTGTGTCCGTCCGTCTGTCCATTATAATTTGTTAACACGATACAGGCACAGTTATGAAATTTTTGCATGTGGGATGTGTTCTGGCCAATGAATACCCCTATTGTTTTTGGTAAAGATCAGTTAATATTTAGGGGATGAAATGGATCAAATATTAAAGATCGGTTAATATTTAGCGGATCAAATGGACCCTGACTTTTTTGTGAAAAATCACAAAATTTGTATTCTATGGCATATATATTTAGCCCTGAAGGACATAGACCCCAGAAGTTGATAGCAAATTTAAGAGGAGTCTGGGTTGTCAATTAAATTGATACCAATTATATTGTCGCATGTACTGGGATGTGGGAGTTACACTTAAATATTTACAGGTGCTTACGTATTCAGATATTATTTAGTAACCCATTACCATACTGCAGGGCGGAAATAAATATATGATCGCTTTAAAATGTTCCAAATGTTCGCTTTAAAGGTTCCAGTTATGGTCAAGGACAACGCCTATAATTTTCGGTGATGATCAAATAATAATTTTGGGATGAAGTGGATCGAAAACATATTTTTTGTGTTTTTTTTCGAGTCGATCTATAGGCCACAATTATAAGCCGAACATCACAACACAACCCACGGCGAAGGGAATATGGACAAGTAATTAGAAGTATTTGTAAAAAGTAAAAGGAAAATATGTCAGTGTAAAGAAGAGGTGCTGTTGACCTCTAATAAGGCAAGAGGGTGCGACTACCACGAAATATTGCGCAGGCTCGGAATAAAAATTAGCAGAATGTTAGAGTTCCGTGGTAGTTGTGTAGGGTATCGTATGGTCGGTCCCGCCCGACTATACAGCTCCGCTCACTGTTTTTTTTTACTGTCATTATAAGGACGTCCATTACAAATATATCGGAAAATATTGCAGAAATTTGAAGAATATTTTCAGTGAAGAAAATACTTCAATCAGGTCCTTTGGCATTGATTAATCTTCAAAATAAGTGAACGTTGAAGATTTAATTTCTCCCCTATGCCAAATCTTCCCCCAATCTTCAATCATCTGTTATTTTGAATATCCAATTTTTATTTGTTTTCAATTTTAGTTCGAACAATAAAAATTGCTTTGTTTTTTTATTCGATTTCAATTCAGCACTGTGAATTGTTGTCATATCGTCTGGGTTGTCAATTATTTATTTTTAATCAATTACACTGCTGTGACACTACCATCACAGAGACAGACAGACACAAAAAATCAACAGACAGATATAAGTTGACATAGACATGAATCTGGACAGACAGACGACAGACATATGCAGCCAAATTGTCATTTATTGAAATCTACAGCGACAATTCACTCAGTTCAGTTCAATTCAGTTGAGTGGCCGTAATTCCCACTTGTAAATCGAAAAATAAATAGACAAAAAATAATAATTTGAAACCGCATGTCGGCGAACAAGCCTCACTCACTCATTGGCATTACATTAATGGCCAAAATTCAAATTGGCGTCAATGTCATTTCAAAATAAAAAAGGGAAATAATAACAACAATTCTAATAATAATAATAATAATTTTAATACTAAAACAACAACAATTCAATCACAGACCTGGGTGACAAATTTAACTCCCCACACTAAAAAAAACGAATGTTGAAAATATGATATTGAAAAGAACCGGTTGCAGAGATACCGTCACTTTGCCAAATATAAACCAGTAAGGAAAGTAGTAAAGTCGGACGGGGCCGACTATATGATACCCTTCACCACTATGAGTATATTAAACAGGGCTAATAACATGAAATTGGATGAAATAAAATATGTGATATTTATCTAAATGTGAATCGACTTAGATCTATTCATAAACATGTCATTCGTTTGTTACAATGGGGCAAAAGTATGTAAATCGACTTCAAAAAAATATCAATAGGTCATCCGTTGGGCTATGTCTGTACTTCTAGAAAACGCAACTACGTAATTCTATGCTCAATTTTGTTGTCGTTGTGCAAAATTTGATGCCAATCTGACTAACGTGAGGAATTTGATGCCCAATTTACTTAAAATCGGGTGAAAATATATATGGAAGCTATATCCAAATATGAACCGATTTCAACGAAACTAATCACAGGTTAGGTTACACTAATTTCAGTAAGTTTTGTTCCTATCAGCCATATATTGGTCCCTTGGTGCGTCAATTTCTTAAAATCAATCTATAATATATGGAAGCTCTATCTAAATGTCAACCGATTTTCACAAAAACTTGGCACACATCATTCTGTACTAAATTCAGTACGCCAAATTTCGTGCAAATCGAAAGATATATAGGGACTTTGGGGCACCATTTACATGAAATCGGACGAAACTATATATGGGAGCTATATCTAAATCTGGACCGATTTTCACGAAACTTGCCAGACATCATTCTAGACCCAAATGATTAGGCTGTACTAAATTTCGTGCAAATCGAAAGATATATAGGGACTTTGGGGCACCATTTACATAAAATCGGACGAAACTATATATGGGAGCTATATCTAAATCGGGGCCGATTTTCTCGAAACTTGGCAGACATCACTCTAGGCTTAATTCAGTACGTTATGCAGAATTTCGTGCAAATCAAAAGATATATAGGGACTTTGGAGCACCATTTACATGAAATCGGACGAAACTATATATGGGAGCTATATCTAAATCTGGACCGATTTTCACGATACTTGGCAGATATCATTCTAGGCCTAATTGATTAGGCTGTACTAAATTTCGTGCAAATCGAAAGATATATAGGGACCGTTTCCATTAAATCGGACGAAAATATATATGGGAGCTATATCTAAATCTGAACCGATTTTTCCTAATTTCAATAGGGTTCGTCCTTGGGCCAATCAAATGAACTGTGCCAATTTTCATCCATATCGGATCATAAATGCGACCTGTACTTTGCTCACAAAAATACATGGACAGACAGACAGACAGACAGACGGACAGACAGACGGACAGACAGACGGACAGACAGACGGACGGACATGCATAAATCGACTTAAAAAGTGATTCTATGCATATTCTCAAAAGGAACCATGGGTCTATCTCGTTTCCTCTTGCCTGTTACAAACATATGCACAAAGACATAATACCCTGTACCACAGTGTGGTGAAGGGTATAAAAAACTTGACTTCATTCAGTTAATTTTTCTAAGAGACTTTGGGGTTCATAAACAAATTATTTTGGTTAATTATTGCTGGCCGCTACTGACTTCTCTCTTCTTCAACTCCTCGTTTTCAGTTCCGTTTCATTTAATTTTTAGGCTCATAATTTATGATTCAATTGTGGTGTGTGTGTGTTGTGTGTATTAAATTCGTTACGTTTATTTAATTATTATAGTTTTCCTCTCTTGGTGGTTACGAAAACTTCTTGCGTAACAAGTGCCACCGATCATCATGAGAATCGTAAAAGGAAACCAACAAACTCCCCTCCTAATACAAATAATTTAATTTTAATGGCAAATCGTTTAGCTAAGCCTCTTTAATAATTTTTGTAAAGTTCCAATGCTCAACTATGAGAGGGGTGGGAATAGGCTGGCATCTTCAATTATTAAATGCTTAATTTTAAAGCTCGTTTTGTTATTAATCAGCTAAAACAAATGGCTTCCATAAGACATACATACACATATATCTTTGTGTGTTTTATAGCAAACAGTCAGTTTCCGTTTACACATCTGATGAACACATGATAACGATGACGATATGTTTTTTTGGTTTCTATCTTTCGAAATATTTTTTTGTTTGTCCGACATTATCATGCCAGCATAACTAGGCGTAGAATTAAATTTTTCACATTTAATTTACAATTTATTATTAAGACAATTTGGCATTAACATGTTTTTTATTGGGGTAATTATGCAAAAAAATGTTGTCGAAAATATGTAGCGTCGTATTTGTTACAAAAATATATATTCGATAATGGGGCCCAATTCAAATTTTGTAATTTGTAATCACTTTCTAAGAATGTTGTGATCACTTTCTAAGGGAAAAACAACTCTGCGGATTGGTAAGATTTTATATCTGATCCTCAGAATATGGACTCAAAAAATAATATATTTTTTTTAATTCATATTATTTGTGAGGTATTATTTGGTTAGATCTTTATAATATAACATTAAAAAATTGTCCTCAACATTATATTTTATCTACACATATTTGTGCGGACAGAAGAAAAAAATATGTGACGGGTCTGGCGTAACTCTCAGGGTAAGGAGATGTAGTTTAAAAAAAAAGTATCTTTAAATGTAATTTCAATAATGAATGACTTTTCTCAGCTCTTGAAAATTGAATGCCCAGACCTCCTTAATAATTACTTTACAACTTTTAGAATATCATTTCAGGCCCCTTTATATTGAACTTAGGACAAATGTATGATTTTGTCCACAGCTTCTAAGTGTTGGGTTCTCATTGAACTATTAGGTTCATTGGTAATAATTCCTAGAGAATATTGGAGGTCGAGAAAAGACATTTTCCGCATATTCCGGGCATGTTATTTCAAGTCTTCAGCATATGTATATTTTTTCTATATAAATTCCTTAAAATATAATATGTATTCTCTTTCAATGTAGAAATTCTATGGCTAAGGGTACGAGGTGTATTTTTTTTAGTTTTGTATAAAGGTGTTCAAAATCTCAAGAAAAAATCTCAGGCCATATCAGGAGGATGTTTCTACAAAAAAAAACTAAGGCCTGTTGATTCGCTACCAAAAAAACTTCGGTCATGACAATTTTTATTTTCAGAAAATTATCATTGAAGCAAAAAGTATTAAAATATATAAAATGTTTAAACAAAACCAGTAAGGAAAGTTCAAAAGTCGGGCGGGCCGACTATATGATACCCTTCACCACTATGGGTAAATACAAGAGGCGCTGATATATACAATATCCTGTAGAAAGAACAGACATATCACCCTTACTTTTTTCCAAAACTTAACACACATTATTCCACGATTAATTCAGTACGTTGTCCCAATTTCGTGCAAATCGAAAGATATAAATGGACATTGGTGCTCCATTTACCATAAATCGGACCGACATATATATGGGAGCTATATCTAAATCTGGAACGATTTTCACGAAACTTAGCACACATCATTCTAGGCTTAATTCAGTACGTTGTGCCAACTATCGTGTAAATACAAAGATTTTTAGGGACTTTAGTGCACCATTTACCTTAAATCGGACCGACATATATATGGGAGCTATATCTAAACCTTAACCGATTTTCACGAAACTTAGCACACATCATTCTAGACCTAATTCAGTAGGCTATACCAAATTTCGTGTAAATCGAAAGATATATTGGGGCTTTGGCACACCATTTACCTAAAATCGAGCGGAACTACATATGGGAGCTATATCAAAATCTGAACCGATTTTCACAAATCTTAGCACAAGTCATTCTAGACTTAATGCAATACCCTATGCAAAAATTCGTGCATATCAAATGATTTTCAGGGACTTTGGTGCACCATTTAACTAAAATCGGCCGAAACTATATATGGGAGCTAAATCAAAATGGATTTTCACGAAACTTAGCACACATCATTCTAGACCTAATTCCGTGGGGTATACCAAATTTCGTGCAAATCGAAAAATGTATAGGGACTTTGGTACACCATTAACCTAAAATCGGGCGATACTATATGTGGGTGCTATATCAAAATCTGAACCGATTTTCACGAATCTTAGCACAAGTCATTCTAGACTTAACTCAATACGCTATGCCAAAATTCGTGCAAATCAAATCATTTTCAGGGACTTTGGTGCACCATTTACCTAAAATCGGCCCAAACTATATATGGGAGCTATATCTAAATCTGAACCGATTTCCACGAAACTTAGCACACATCATTCTAGACCTAATTCAGTAGGCTATATGGAATTTCGAGCAAATCGAAAGATACATAGGGACTTTGGTACACCATTTACCTTAAATCGGACGAAAATATATGTGGGAGCTATATCTAAATCTGAACCGATTTTTCCCAATTTCAATAGGGTTCGTCCTTGGGCCAAATAAGTGAGCTGTGCCAAATTTCATCCAAATCGGATCATAAATGCGACCTGTACTTTGTTAACAAAAATACATGGACGGACGAACAGACGGACATGCGTAAATCGACTCGGAAACTGATTCTATGCATATTCTCAAAAGGAACCATGGATCTATCTCGATTCCTTTTGCCTGTTACAAACATATGCACAAAGACATAATACCCTGTACCACAGTGTGTTGAAGCGTATAGCTATAAAGTTTGAAAACAAAAACCCCATATAACGGTTCCGCATCGATCCAACCAAAATGGCTGTAATTTGGCTTAGGGCGTCATACCCGCATTTCCCATCGAAGAATAAAACATCTTCATATTGATTTTTTATTTTTCAACCGATGTGATATTAATTTATCATTTCGATTTTTTAAAATAATCTTTCAATATAGGCTCCCCGAAATTTTTCCTGGTCCCTGTAACAAAGCTTAACAAATCCTCAGTGAACAAAAGTATTAAATTATAACACAGATTCTGTGAACTATTTCGCATACAAAGAACTTTAGAAATTTATCTACAGGCCAGACTAATTCTTTTTCCCAGATACTGAGCATGTGATTTTTTCAAAAATGCAAAAACAAAAAGTTCTCAAGTGTGCGGGTTCTTTTATAGATAATGAGGTGTGCGACTTGAAACTTATTCAACAAATAATTACATAACTCAGGACTGCCTTGTCCAGGATTGAAAATCTTATTTGATAACAGAAATAGCTTCAGGTCTATATAGCCTATTATATATATATATATATATATATATATATTTAAGATTGATGGCGAAGTTTTATTTTGCACGACAGCTGCTCAATATCTGGTAGTCTGGTATTTTTTTCTAAAAATTGTTCAGTCAGTTTTCCCATTAAAAATATTGTTTAATGGAGATTTATTAAATTCTCAATAACTATACTATGTAAAGATAAACTTCCTTTGGCCTGGTTTGTCAGAAGCTAAAACGTCCTGCGAAAACTTTTCTGCGAAGTCAAGGCTTATTTATGATCTCCTTCTTCGGCCTTCTTTAGATTTTCCATTAAATTCTTTTTTAAAACATTTTTGTATTACATATAATAGAAGTGCTTGTGTGAGGTGTGAGAACTTTTCCCCTTCTACAATAACAGATCGCTCCCCCAAAATTATGCAGCTCTTTTATTTAAATGTTCACAGTTATTGAAAATAAAATATAGTGCCCCAAGATGTTTGACATGCAAGCCAGTCAGCCAGCCCCAAACATACCAGAACATGTTATAGAATTTATTGCAATATACCGCAATGTTTTACAATTTAGAACAGTGAGTTGTAATTTTTTTAGTTGTTGCTGTTGTTGTAAGTAAAAAAAGAAAAACCCCATTAAATAGATATTCAACCCGACATTGCATGTCAACTGTTTTTTCCTTCGAATTCCATATTGTAACTACACATGGTACACAGTCCAAGCTGAGGTATCCATCCATCCACAAGCCTATGCAGAGGATAGTGCCATGTAGTTGGGCTAGGTTTAATACAAAAAAACCCCGACATAGGTGGTGATGGTATTTGCAGGTATGAATATGTGCAACAGCAACAAAAAAATTCAAATATCTAGAAGTTTTGGTAACAAAATATCCACAGGCCCAGTATGAAAATGTCATAAACAACATGAAAAACAACAACGACGACGAAAAACAAAAGTGAGTCATTTCAAATTTTTTTTTCATTTGGATGGATGTCGGCACGGTGACTAAATGGCGTCGGCTCATAAAATTGTAGAACCTACTATGACACCATTAATTTGGCTGATGGGGCGGTTGGGGGTAGTGGTAAGGTGGGGTGGTGTAATGGTTGGCTGGCTGGCGCACAACCCCAACAAGCACTTCAATCAACCCAAGTAATGACCTCCTTTTTGCTCCTTGCCCTAACCAATGTTATGAGTTTGGTCGACGACGACGAGTCATGCCTAACAACGTCAAAACAATAACAAGAACCACAATAACAACAACAACTGAAATTGTAATAGTTTTCCCATTTGTTGGAATATGATATTTATAACAGTTTTCATTACAAACAAAAATATTCTGTCAATGATTGCTGTTGGTGTTGTTGTTGCTGGGGTTGGGTTTTAGGTCTTTTGGGTTCTGTTTTGCTTTTTTTTCATTAAAATATTGCTGACAAATCCTTTGAGATTAGCTGGGCGAACTTTGGACTTTGTGCCGAACCTTAATCACATGGCCTATGAATCACACACACTCAAACACACTTAACATTGTTAACAACTGGAGGACGAAGGACAAATTGGTTGTTGTGTGATTAGAAATTAACAAAATACACGCTTGACTGACTTCACAATACCTTGATTAATGAAGGTTAAATGTTTTGGTATAAAATCTCAAGGTTAGGTGGGAAATTTGCAAACAAAAAAGAAAAATAAAACGATAGGAAAATCGGGAAATTGAACGAACATTTTTATTATTATAGAAATCTTTAATATTACATAGACTTAGGCGGAAGCCTGTCTTAATTTTTCCCATATAATAAATGTTCTCAGACTAGCCAAGCCGGTTTAGAAACACCACAAAAATCCGGCCCATATTTTTTTTAAATTAACCATAGTAAACCCGAATTTTTTTATAAATATTTCTTGTACATATTAATATATTTTCAGTAGATCTGAGGTTATATTCTTCTATGTGGAAAGAAAACGTACTCTATATGAAAATCGAATTTGTTAGGAGATCCTTGGTTAGATTTTTTATACAAAAAAATATTCTATATAAAAATCAGGTCGAATAGTTTTTCAATAAAAAGATTTCCTCAGAGATCTGGGAAAAAGATATGATTTGTTCTATAGACAAGTGTCGTGAGTAGAACTTAGATTTGTTTAAATAAAAAAATTGCTATAAGGTGAAATTCGATTTTTTCCAGAGAAACTATCATAAGAAATCGATTCCGCCATGGAAGAGAATTTCTAAAAATAGCAGGCTCAGTTTACCTAGGATATAAAATAGATACAACATTGGTTTCTAGACTGTTCCCCAAAGGTAATGGGCCCTTCTTTAGGGGAACTAAAAAGGCGTTATGTTCGACTTGTGAAATTTTAATATCCTCAACCATAAGAGGCACATAAAATCGGTGGAATCTGATTTATATTTTTCTGCACAGAAGTTCTATATTAAAAATTGTTTTCAAATATTTGTCCACACTTCCAGATCCCAGATTGGGAAACTACTATCCCATTGGTTGGGATATCCGACTTTTAAAATATCAAAAATTGGGATCTATCGTTACATAGGTTGTTATACAAAATGGTGGGAGATATTGAAAAATTTCTGTGAAAATATTTTTTTACCTATCCTTTGATTGTAAAAAGCGTTTGGGACAATAAAAATACTTAAAATTGGGCCGAACCTGTCAAAGCATGAATCTACCTTGAACATTTTCAGCGGCGTAGTTTTTTAAAGGCCTAGTATCATTAAATACTGAGGCGGAAGCTCAAATGCGAAGAAATTCTTCACGCTCCAAGGACCCGAAATGCCAAATTACAGCCACTTCGGGTGCAAAAATTACCATCAAAGTACCTATAACTAGAACTGGGTCAATGCCGAAACATGGAACTATATTTAAAATTACCGCCAATTCGATTGAAAAATGGGCGGGATCTGTATATAACGATTACAGTCGACTACGCTTTACTGAAATGGAAAAAATCTGGATGTTTGTTTCAGTTATCCGATGTTTTCACTTAAGCGGGGTTCGGTTAACTGAAAATAATTTCAGTTATCCGTCGGAAAAATCATGAATTGCATTAAAATATCTGTTGGGATGAGCTTTGAAGATGTGTATTCCTCAATTCAAAATATTCTGCCATTATCCTTCATTCTCACGATTTTTCAGTAATGCCGATTGATTTGAAAGGAAATTGCAATATTTATACGCCAAAAGCTATTTCAGTTATCCGATATTTTCAGTTATGCGAAGTTTCACTTATGCGGTGTAAATTGTGAGCGATTAACCTAAAATGTAATGGTGCAGGAAATCAATTTCACTTATCTGATATTTTTCAGTTAAGCGACTTACAGTAAAGCGGAGTCGACTGTAAATCCAAACATGGATCTTTATTGAAAATTTAATGCGAAGAAATTTCTTGGGGTTTAAAAAACAGAGTACCAAACAGCAATTACTTCCAGAGCCTAGGAGCCTCGAAATACGTAAATTGTATAGATACATATATATGGATACCATTTCTAAAAATATACATTTTCGGTAAAGGTAGGTTTCATCATATCGGTTTATGGTGCCTTCACCAAATCCTGAAACGATATATCCCATATTCAATACCAAGCACCCTAGGAGTAGTAGCAACATAATTTCAAAACTCTTATCATTAATATTTCGATCAATATCATGATTTCACCAGAGAATTCCGATCACGAACTCATTGGGGATCCCAATGAATACTACGAAGTTTGGCAAACAGAACGACAAATTCAATGTACACTCCACCCTAATGCCGCAGAGCATAAAAATCAACATCCACTTCCAATTCACAATGAAAAATTTTGAAATCTTTAAGCAATTAAAGTTTATTCTTCAATTATCGATAAAATATCGATTTGTGTGTATGTATGTATCATATCTAAACCAAAAAAAAAAAATATTACCGATGACATTGGCTAATTTGGCCTTCCATCCATGCCAAGCTTTAACCACAACAACATCGACAAGATTATTTATTAGAAGCTGATAGCAGCAATGGAGCATTGTTGCGGAATACTAGACAAGTTCGCACAGATAGCTATTGAAAGAATCTATGAGTAAATGAATGGTGGTGGTATGTCTGGCGTTTTATCATCGTTCAAAGTTATTGAGACAAATTGCAAACAAATAACAACAACAACAGCAACAACGACGACGACGACCCAATAACACATCTTTTGGAATTACCCATAAGGCAAAGTACCAGCCCATATTGGCTACAGGCTTTGCAATGAAAATAAAAAACGAACGAAATGTGAAAAAAATTACGGCAATGATTATTGATTGTGTACAGCCACAAATTTATTTGAACTCTCTCAGCATGTAGGCCTGCCTCGAACATAGTCGTACTACATCCCAGTTCCAAGGCATTTAACCCATATTCATATATAATCATGCTAGGCGCACACAGAAGCTGCAATTGCTGCCTTCGGAATCCAAAGTGAATTGAGCAGTTCCTCGAACATCACTTAGCCATTATTTATCCGGTATTGAAGTGTCAGTCGATATGCCTGGTGCGGATGTGTTCGTTCGCCCAGTTAGCTAGCTAGCTATTTGACTTAATAATTTATGAGGCTGTGCTGATGACGATGCGCTTTTTGTAAATTAAACCGTGTTTTTGTGGTTAAAAAATTGTATCATTCTCTACTACAGCTACTGGAACAGATACGCTATTAGTGACGCCTTCTTATTCTTCTTTTTCTGGGTGTCATAGATAGTGTGGCGCTTTTTAGCTGGAACTAATTACTTGGAATTCGAAACCTCCAATCTAATCAATTAAGTTTCGTCGAACGAACATCACTCTCACTTACATGGCGGTGAGAGGAACAAAAAAACAAGAGAAAATTAGTTGTTACAAAAAACAAAACAAACAACAACAAGAAAAATAATAATTAATATTTGTTACAAAAAGCCAAATAACAACAACAAAAACGATTTCATAAGAACCCGATACGCTGATTAATTCTCGTTATTTTGTTGCTGTCGACATGAACACAAAATATATATTGTCGTGTGTATGACATCACATCGAGTGTCGACGAGTGACAAATTGGCGACCAGAATGATAACAAAATAACAACATTCCAGAGGTAAGAGGAACAATTTTTACGACTGTCAAAATTTGGAGAATTTTAAAATGAAGGACTTAACAAATTGGACAGATGATGCCATCGTTTTTTTCTTTAACGGAAGAAGCTTCACGGTGTGGTAACGCTACTAAATCAATCCACAGTTACTAGGACCTTTAACATACGAAACAACTCTGCGATCTTTTTATGGGGGCCTGTATTTAAAATTCTCTTTAAGGATATTTTTCACACTCCAAGAATCCGAAAGACCAGCCAAGTTTGGTAGGGAAAAGCTACATGCAGAAAAAATGAAGCTGTACTAAAAATTGGATCTATATTGAAAATGTCCTATACAGGAATGCAAATCATAGTCACATTGTACAGAGATAAAATCTAAACAGAGGCAGTACCATAATATAGAGCAATTTGTCAAAAAATTAACCCATATTGACAATTTACGGTGAAGAAATTTTTCACCCCTAATGCAAATTAGATCCGCTTCGGTTGGAATTTTGAGATTTTTCTATAAAAATAGTTAATACGGAGTATGTGAGAACTCATGTAGGAAAAATCTGACCTTTTTCATTTGTGACCACATATTTTTTTTTTTTCTACAAAAAATCCCTTTTTATTCTAGAAAAAATTCAATTTCTTCCATTCCGGATTTGAAATACACCTGCGCACATTTCAAAGTCATAGCCAAGCTCTACATGCATGCTGTGTTTCCATTATTATTTTTTTTTTTACAATGTCAACTAAAAGTGATTAACAACCTTTAGATTCGTGAAGTTCGAATAGTTGTTTCCTGATCATTTTTTTTTTAACAATTGAAATTTATCACCTTTTTGCCAGTTTACACGTAATATTTTCAACTAAGCTATTGTTTTTGTTTAGCATAACGCCATTAATTTATGTTGAAATGGTAAAAATAACAACAACAACAACGAAAAATAATAAACAACATCAACTAATGACATGTGTCGGACAAATCA
Source organism: Musca vetustissima (assembly GCF_032173495.1). Lineage (NCBI taxonomy): Eukaryota > Metazoa > Arthropoda > Insecta > Diptera > Muscidae > Musca > Musca vetustissima. The sequence continues at coordinate 590,494 of NW_026889093.1, forward strand.
GCTGTTTATGTCAATGCCCAAAATGATGTTTGAAATCGTTTGAAGATTGGTGTCATTGCAAAAATATGATGAAAAATATACAAAAAATGTGTGCAATGGAAATAATACAACAATAAAATAAATGATTAGGACTGACTTGTGGAAGGTTTCGGTATTGATTGTACAAAGATATTTCAAAAAGAGAGATTAAGGACCTATAATTCAATAAATGGTGGTCGTACATTCATATTTTTTTCAGGCTTAGCTGCCAAGTTGACATCAGACCCTCAAAAACGAACTGTACCATAGACAAATGATTTACCTACTCCTTCGACTGATGTTGGTGTGGCTGCTTTGGCAACTTCAGACACGAATACTATAAGCGCAACCTTCTCAACTACCATTAGTCTCGCACCGAAGAGCCAAAATCATCGATCTAATTGAGAACAGTGGGTCTCTCCGTCTTAGACAGAAAAGCATTACGAGGATAACGCCATGAGTGCCACTATAAGTACCACTCCACTTCGACAGGTGACAAGCTGATGCTTCTGAGACAACAATCCATAGAGGTGGATATGGATATTGACGTGTTTTCCATTGGTAAAATGGATGAATCTCCAGCACCATTAACCACTAAATGTGCTAATACTAAAAAACCGCCCGACAACCGGAGGGCGATAAATTTGTAAACCGGTTTATCGAGTGTTTACGATCATAGACAAGGAGTTATTTTTAATGAAGAAGAACGTCATCTTTATCCGAAATTTCACCACAGTCGACCGGGATAACATAGTTAGAGAATTCGTGATTGAATGAATTCCCAGATTTAGTAAACTCCCGGGGGGATACTGTAAGTTGCCCAAGTACAACTGGAAAAATGGAACCAGGAATCTCTATTCAGCGGGAACCTTCGAGGCAATCTCTATATAAAAAGATATCCGTTGTACTATCTACCAGTGAAAAGACAGAGCTCTAAAGGACCACGGCTCATAATGCCCAGAACCGTCCGAAATTTTGATTCCCTGGGAGCCCCAGTCAATATATTCTTAATCAGAATATTATTATAGCCAATTCGCCCATGCAATCTGCTGAAATCACCAACATGGATATAGCTTTATATTAGGCATTATTATATTATTATATTAGGCATTATTTTTTGATAGGAAATCCGGAAATAGTACCTTATAAATTTCGTTTTTTTTGGGAAGTTTGAATAAGTTTTTCCAAACCAAATCGGCTGTAAGTTTATATTATGGGATTCTCATTTTGAATGGAAACTGAAAAAATATTCTTATATGAATCTACGTCTATAAGGAATGGCTCTTGGAAAAATATTCTTTAAAAAATGCAGTTCTATATGAGCTCCTTGAAAAATATTTTTTTTTTAAATCCACGACGGAGCCGACTATATGATACCCTTCACCACTTTGGGTATATTCAACAGATGAATCCTAACAGACGTCGAATTTTTAAAGGACCAGTAAAGTGAAATTGGATCTATAAACATGTCATTCTGCAACCGAACCGAAAGATATTAAGGGACTTTGGTACAACATTTACCTTAAATCGGACGAAAATATATATGGGAGCTATATCTAAATCTGAACCGTTTTTTACGAAACTTAACACACATCATTCTAGACCTAACTCATTACGCTGTGCCAAATTCCGTGCTACTCGAAAGATTTTAAGGGACTTTGGTGCACCATTTACATTAAATCGGCCGAAAATATATATGGGAGCTATATCTAAATCAGAACCGATTTTCAGGAAACTTAGCACACATCATTCTAGGACTAATTAATTACGCTGTGCCAAATTTCGTGCAAATCGAAAGATATATAGGGACTTTGGTGTACCATTTACATTAAATCGGACGCAAATAAATATGGGAGCTATATCTAAATCTGACCCGATTTTTCCCAACTTCAATAGGGTTCGTCCATGGCGAAATAAGTGACCTATGCCAAATTTCATCCAAATTGGATCATAAATGCGACCTGACGGACGGACGGACGGACATGCGTAAATCGACTCAGAAAGTGATTCTATGCATATTCTCAAAAGGAACCATGTGTCTATCTCGTTTCCTTTTGCCAGTTACAAACATATGCACAAAGACATAATACCCTTACCACAGTGTGGTGAAGGGTATACAAATCCACGCCTTTTCGAGTCCTCGAAAAAATGTTCTTTAAAAACTCAACGCCTATAATAGTTCTTCAAATGTCCCTACCAAAAAACAATTCTCAAGTTTCGGGGTAGGTCCAACTATTTGAAATTTAAGGGATATGGGCACTTTTTCAACAGAATTGTCACTCATTTGTGTCAAATCTTCCAACTAAAAATTATAAATGAGTCGTTTATTTTGAAAGTGGTGTAAGTCAATTTTTTCTTATATTGAGATATTTAGATAGTAAACTATAGATTAGTAATTAGATTAGATTATAGATTAGTTTCAAGAAAATCAAGATTTGTATCAAAACATAAAATGGACTTAAAACACATTCAAAATAAAGGATTCAAACATCGGTCCATCATAGAATACAGCCTCTATATAAAGGTAAATTTTCTTTATAGGTGTTTGTTTGTCTTAGGTTCATTTTCGAAACGAAATTTGGCATTTCGGGATCGTGGTAAAAAATAACTTTTTTTCTTCAAGGTCCTAACCAATTTTCCATCTTGAGAGTCTGTAATTTGATATTTAGTTTTCTCCTAGCAGCAATTTACCACGGCATATCACCCAAATGTCCACAGCGATTTAAGGTATTTTGAATTTGCACACCATGCTGGAGGGTATTAACGACGAATTAAATGACGTTTTTACAATAGTTTAATTATAATTTTTAAATATTATTTTCGAGAATGCATTTCAATTTTTAAAGTTATTTTTTTAACCCCTCACAACTCATCTACTTAATCACTTGCATATATGTATGTAACCACAGGATGTTTATATTTACACCATTGGAAATATACATGCCATTGGTATTTGTAGTCTTATCTATGGACTGCAGACTAATGTTCAGATGATGTTTAGCTTCATTTTATTTCTATTTTAGAATAAGTATTGGTTTCATTTTATCATGGAAAAAACAATAATCACCATATGTTTCACTCACTCAGTTGTTTTATCACAATTCTAGAATACGCCCTAGAATTATAAACAAAGATTTTGTTGTATTTCGATTTTATAATGAAAACCTTTTTTTCGAACGGTTTCAAGATTGTTTAGAAAAATTTATAAAAAAAATATAATTTTTCCTTTTAGGTGATTTCATATTTTCTTTGATTTTATTATTTCATATTTTTTTCTTTATGATTTCATTTTTAATCACTCAAACTATATTTGTTTTTCTTTTCATTGACTCATACACTAGTATCAGACTATGGAACACAACAAGATTGGAAAATTCTCTTACAACAACTGCTACGACAGGCAATGCCTTTAAAGAAGCAAAAAAGACGAAATCCTTTTGATTTTGCCAACTGTCTGGCTTTAAATATTCTGTATTTGTTGTTGATTTCTATAACAATTTTTCACTTCCGTGTCTATATTTTTTGTAGTTTTTTATTTTCAAACTACAATACAATTTTTGTTTTATCCTTTTTTTATAACCCACCTTTTTTATTTATTAATACATGTTTGTTTGTTTGGTTTTATTGTTGTTTATATAGTTTTTTTCATATTTTTATTACACTTATCTTAAATTTTCTACCTTTGCTTTCAAAATTTCCACCCCAAAAATGGAATAGTTGGTGAATTTTTCATAGCACATAGATTTCGATTTTTGTTTTGTTGGTTTGGCATGCAGAATAATATTTATGACCGACCGTCGTCTGTCTAGGACACTACCCTGCTGCTAGCAAAAACAGCCGGAGAGCAAAACACACAAAAAAGAGAACACAGGCAAAAGACGAAAAAAATCAACACGCGACTAGAAAACAATGACGGAAAACTAAAACGGAAATTCCGCAAACCGAAATTACAGGCAAAAACATATACACATATTTGTTACTGTGTATATGTACGAGTACGCATATATATGTGTGTGTGCGTAAGGATAACGCAATATAGCGTATTACATATGCCACACAAATCCGAACCGAATTACACGCGCACGCACGCACACACTTGATGTGTAGTTCTTGTTGCTGGGATGGCACCAGATACAACTTGACGTTGCAAAGGATAACGGTAAACTCACGTCACGTCTTAAGGTAAATACAGACAACAGATGACTGGTTTGACAGACTGGTGGCGATGATGACGGCGGCGGTGGCGGCGACGTCATGTGTGTGTAAAGTGGAGAGATTTGTTTGTTGTTTTTTTAGATTTGTTTGTGACACTTGTACACGTATCCTTGTTGAAACTCTCCCTCCCCAAAAAGAGCGGAGAGAAAGAGAGGCATAAAACAAATGATTTTGACAGCTGTCAAAAAGTTGTGTAGACTAAAGACCTGCTGTTGCATGTGCGCATGTCCCTTATACGCGATGAAAGTGACAATTCACAATTTTCAGCCCCCACACCCTTGCCATTTGCCAGACAAAACAAAAATAATAATAAAAATAATGAAAGTTACACATGGTTGGAGCCGCAAAGAAAAAAACACGAAATCATCCCCCCTTTGTGGGGGTATACAAACAATTTCTTTGGGGGTTTTGTTGCTGTTGTTGCAACATTGGGTTGGGGGTGAATGGGAGGACAGGCTATGCAACACTCTTTAACAATTAAAACAAGACCAGGAAATGAAATACCCTTTAAGGATCTAGATTGGGGTATATAGAAGAGCGGGTGTGTGTGCGAACGTGTATTGCGTTTTTTTGTTATTGCTGTTTGCCAACACATTGAACCTCAAGTGTAATCCATTCTTCCCCCTAACGAAAATTCAAACAAATCTCATTGAAAATTTGCCAAAGAATATTATTGCATTTGAAATTACAATGAAATTTTTGAGGGATGGGGATGTTAAAGTACAGACAATTAAATGTGTGTTAAAGCGCCTCTAGCTTGATCCCGTGGTATGAGCAGTTGATAATCGGGTGGAGTTTTTGCAATGTCTATCCCCAATTAGACATTCGATGAGTTTCATAGATTTACCACCTTCACATTAAAGTTTCCAGACTAAACAACCGGTAAGCCGGCAATACAGAATCTTGCAATACAGAAAAGTTTTGTAGGGATAGTGTAGCAGACATCCGTGTACAGAGAGATGTATTCATGTGTTCAATAGAAACAAAAATAACAACTTCTAAATACAAATGGAGAAAAAGGAGAAAGAAGATTTCTTCGAATATTTTAAATAGTAGTTTTTATATTAGAAAGTGTATAAGAAACCCGTACGATGGGTCAGTGGGCGATTTACCTCCTCTTTTCGAAGAGATATTTTGGGGAGAAGCTTTGGCAAATGATGACCGTCTACAAAAAAATTGTATTTCTTCTTACACCCACCGCTAAGTATGGAAAACTAGCACAACTTTGAAGCATCTTGTAGTTGGTTAGAAAATATCCGAAGGCGATGCATCCAATAAATGTTTAAAAACACCTTCAATATTCTGGGGAATGAGAAACCCCCACCAATACAAAGTGCCTAACGGATGTGGGTCTAGAATCTAAAATAAAAAATCGTCTCCACCCAATACCATTCTAAGATATTGTAAAAGTCGTAGCCGCTAGATATGCGCGCAGTAGTCAACATCCAAAAAGGATGCTGTCGAACCAGCTCTATCACTTCAACATTTTTGACCTAACACTGGAAGTAAGTAAATCAAAATTGTTCTACAGAAAAAAATTACCCCCAGTTGTTGAAGGGTGACATCTGCTGGAGAAATAACGCAGTGAAGATTCTCTCCATGATCGATTAAAAGAAAAATTTTAATTCTGGCTAATCTTTGAAATAACCTTTTGGATTTAGACTTCAAACATAAAATAAATACCATAAAATTCGGATATAAATTATGTTATAGACCCGTTAAAATAACCAGCAATAAACGAATGAAAGCATCAATTGATTGAACGCCCTCTACGGGGAAAATTATGTAAACAAAGATACTTTCCATTGTGATCTACATTGAAGCAAATATCTCATTCCTGAGGATTGAGATTGAGGATTGATTTTGATCAGCCTTCAAAATACCTTTGTATGAAGATTATGACAAAGCATGGGCCTATAGTGTATATTTTCCGCCAGCAGGTTTGTTTATCCTATGAAAAAATTAAATACAAAATCAGAGTCATTTAGCTAGAAATATTCGATTATGTCCTTAAATATACAGACAAATCCTTTGAAAATCTTCTGCAAAGAAATTGTTAACCACAAAAAATCGCGGACTCCCAATTACCGCCATGCAGTGGAACTCCAAGAACTCTGAATGCCAAACTATAATACCATGGGTTGAAAAATGCCGTTAGTTTTTTTAATCACCACTCTGTGGTACAGGGTATTATGTCTTTGTGCATATGTTTGTAACAGGTAAAAGGAAACGAGATAGACACATGGTTCCTTTTGAGAATATGCATAGAATCACTTTCTGAGTCGATTTATGCATGTCCGTCCGTCTGTCTGTCGATGTAAAATTGTAAACAAAGTACAGGTCGCATTTATAATCCGAATTGGATGAAATTTGGCATAGGTCACTTATATGGCCCAAGGACGAACCCTATTGAAATTGGGAAAAATCGGTTCAGATTAAGATATAGCTCCCATATATATATTCGTCCGATTTAATGTAAACGGTCCCTATATATCTTGCACGAAATTTGGTATAGCGTAATGAATTAAGTGTAGAATGATGTGTGCAAAGTTTCGTGAAAATCGGTTCAGATTTGGATATAGCTCCCATATATATTTTCGTCCGATTTAAGGTAAATGGTGTACTAAAGTCTCTATATATACTTCGATTTGCACGAAATTTGGCATAGCGTACTGAATTAAGTCTAGACCGATGTGTGTCAAGTTTTCTGAAAATCGGTTCAGATTTGGATATAGCTCCCATATATATTTTCGTCCGATTTAAGGTAAATTGTGTACCAAAGTCCCTATATATGTTTCGATTTGCACGAAATTTGGCATAGCGTACTGTATTAAGTCTAGAACGATGTGTGTTAAATTTTGTGAAAACCGGTTCAGATTTGGATATAGCTCCCATATATATTTTCGTCCGATTTTAGGTAAATAGTGCATCAAAGTCCTTTTATATGCTTCGATTTGCACAAAATTTGGCTTATCGTTCTAAATTGAGTCTAGAATGATGAGTGGTGTGTTTCAGGAAAATCGGTTTAGATTTCGACATATCTCCCATATATACTTTCGTAAATGGTGCACCAAGGTTCCTATATATATCCTTCGATTTGCACAAAATTTGGCATAGCGTACTGAATTAAGTCTAGAGGGATGTGAATTAAGTCTCTCTGAATTAAGTCTAGAGAGAGGTTCAGATTTATACAGCTCCCACATAGATTATATTTTTAACAACGCGGCGTACGGAATATCGTGTATCAATTTTGCTATAAATCGTTTTCCATAAATTTTCCCCATGTTACGCAGGCGGCTCTAAATCTTCTCGAATGAAATTAAAGTTATGATAGGTTGGAGAAAGAGGGAACATAGATATGCAATTGTTAGGATACATATGTACAATATACCCAAAGTGGTGAAGGGTATCATATAGTCGGCCCAGTCCGACTTTACTACTTTCCTTATTGTTTTTTTTTGTGTTACCTTGTTTTAATCTAGGATACATGTGATTTCTTTACTGAAACGAGGATTTCAAGACTTTTCCAATGATAAAAGGGTCATAAATTGGAAAGTCCTACGATTTTTGAAGAGAATATCATATATCTCGAAACTGAAAAAATCTAGGACATACCTGAGTTCTTTACTAGGAAGAGATCTTCAACACCTTTTCAAGCTGTCAGAAATTCGGCTAACATTTTAGAAGTGTCGGTTAAATAAAAACTGCCGTAAATTGGAAGGTTCCTGAATTTCTCCAGAAATGTTGACATATCGCGAATGTGGAAAAATTCGAAACTGGAAAAAGGAATTCAAGACCTATGCAGCTCTACTTAATATGGCGAAAGGTAATGGTAAATATAATATACGCTATATTTTATAGAGGCGGTTATAAAAGCGCCACCTATGGTTGGATATAAATAAGGGTTTCGCTAAGCCCAATATAATTCGTATATGTTGTTAAAGGTATTGGTGTTGACAAATTTTTAAACTTGTGTAGGTTTCAAGTAGGAACAGAGGAAAGAACTCAATATCGTTATAAAATTGTCACGCCACCTACTGGAGAAAATAGCAAAATTTAAAATAAGCAAGGACCACATCCAGCTTCACAACTATTGAGACGTAGTTTCGAATCTACGTTAGATGGACACAATTAGGTTAGGTTTTTTTTTTGATTTTTTTTATTTAAAATTTAAATTCGGTGTTAATAGAATATTAGGTATATTTAATATATTCTTCATACCATGAATTTGTTTCTTTTTATATATATTTTAGTATTTATACTATTACAATTTTTAATGTATTAATTCACAATATTTTAAAATGTATTAAATATTTCATAAAATATGTTTTAATATAACGGTATATTATAGCCTACACAATAAGATGCAAGATATATTAATTTAAATTTTTTTCGTCGGAGAACCCCAAGAATATATGATTGCACTTTTTTGTTTTTTTTCTAAAATTTTACCAGACCTATTTTTTTATTATGATGGTTCGCGAGAACATATCAGCAAATGAGTTCTTTTAAAATATTTCCTATTTCTCCGTTTGGATAATTTCGTTTATATTGTATGCTAAGCTTTTTTCGAGAATGAAAATATCTCTTTTGGAGGCAAATGTATTCTTATCAGACGACCTTCTTAGTGCTGGTATTTCTTTTTTGTTATCGCTCTACAAAGGCTGCATATCTTATCGATTACCAAATTTTGGCGCTAACATTTTCTTCCTTCACTGTGCTTTCTCGTCACAGCTGATTTCGAATATTTTTAATCTTTCTTCTTCTTCATGCTCAAATAATCTTATTTTCATATACATATATACTACATTCACAACATTCTGCAACAAATACAAAAAACACAATTTATATCATAACCAAGTATGTACGTATGTTTGTATTCAAATATAATCTTTGCTATGACCGACTGCCTACGGCCTACTACTTTTTGATTAGCAACAAACATTTTGTTACATGTACGTTTTATATCAGTCGTCTTGACGTTTAGTCATTCATTCAACATTTTTGTGGTAGTTACCCATCAACTCTGGTCAAGAGCAGAAAAAACTCATCACAACCAGTGTGTGTGTGCTGCTTGGCTTTTTTGTGAAGGCGTACATTTTGTAACATTTATTTTTTGTTTGGTATTTTCTTTCTTTCTTGTTTTCATTTAATTTTCTTCTTCTGTTTTTGGACCATAAAAATTATGTTTTTTCGTCGGTTTGTTTTTGTTTTCATTTGATTTGACCATATCTGTCGATTCATTGATCGTTTAGTCAATTTGAACAATCACCACTAGCTATACATAGCCTGGCTGGCTGGCCATCCATTGGAAGTGTTAATTATCCGGCTTAATGATCAGTCGGATAGCCAGCCAGCAACAGGTTGACATAAAAAGAAATTTTCAAACAAGTATCAAACGAAGATAATTTTGAATGAAGACAAAATGTTTAAACGCGATATGATAATAAGAAACACTTACTTATTGTTAAGAGCTTTGAAATTGCGGGGGATTACATTAATATATATTTTTTATTATGGAGGGTTTACGAATAACTGGGACATATATGGGTAAATTTTTTTGGAAGTGATATCAATGCTGTAAGCGTGGATTTTTTTAAAGCAGTTTTGAGGATTATTGAGAATTTTGTTAAATATTTGCTGGGCCTTTTAAATATATGAAGTGTCAGGATAAATCACAATTAATGTATGTGGAAGGTGTATCCGAGCTATAATATTTGTGTATTCCCTACACAACTAAATATATTTTGGCTCAAGATTTTATAACTTCAACCTGTATTTTGATGTGCCCATAGGCTGGTATGGGCAATTTGATAGGTTAAAATTACTCCAACCAAGGATATATCAGACTCCGGTCAAGGACGATTTCTAATAATCTATTAAGAGGAACATAAGATCGCAATATTTAAGATAGATCTTTGGAATTTCACATAGGTTGCCACTAATACTAGGTTGTCTGGAGTTGAAAAGTGAGATATATCGGTCGAAATTTTGGTATATCCTCCCTATAACGTTACCACACATTTGTTATTTATTTATTTTTATTCTTAAAGTGTGAATAATATTTTTCTAAGGCTATTTTAATTTAGCTTTATATATTTGCATAGTTCTCAGATAATGGTCCCGCCCCGAATATAGGTAGTTCATTTTACAATCGAAATGGCTGTTTTTAGGGTTGTTGAAGGGTGGTAAATTTATTTGGTATAACCCCAAATTTATGAATTTGGAAGGTTTTAACAGCATTTTGCAACTGAGGGGCTGTAAGTAAGAGGTTAAAAAACATATCTGAAGAAAAAATTCAATATAGGACCCTCCTGTTTTTAAGGATGTGTGGAAATATCTTTGCTTATAATTTTAAATAGCCCCAATATTATTAAAGCTTTCGAAGCATTTTCCACCAGAACACCTGTTGTAATATCGGATAAAATTTTTTATATAGTCTCCATATAACAGTTTCACCCTATATTCGGCATTTTCAAGACTTTAGGCGCATTTTTCGCAGTAATATGGGATTTCGGGTTTGGAAAATATATTTGATAAACCTAATGAAATTCGACACATGCTCCATATAAATGTGACGATCGAATTCAGATATTTTCATGGTCTTAGGTTCATTTTCCAACCAATGTGTGTGTAATTTGGTATTGAGGTTTCCATTTTGTGAATTAGGTCCCTTATAAAGATCCGAACCACTTCGGCACTTTGATGTGTGACGATTTTGGCATTCCTGGTGGGCGAAGAATTTCTTCACCAAAAATTGTCAATGTACGTCCATGTTTTCTTTATGGTCCCACCCTCCTTTCGGTCTTTTCATGTCCCTATGTGTATTTTCTAACGGAAGTGATTGTAATTTGGTATTCTGGTAATTTGAGTAAATAATCCCCCATTTAAAGCCCCTTTATGTGTTTCCATGGTCCTAGACTCATTTTGGAATTTTTACACCTATATTTATATCTGTAATTTAGTATTTCATTTCCTCAGAGAATAAAATAAAATAACAAATTTTAAAAAATTAAATTATTATAGATACGTATTTTGAAATAGCGTCCAAAATGGACAAATCGAATTTAGGTAGGGTATGTAAGACTTTATGCAAAATTTATTTTTAAAAAAAAAAAATTATTTTTTCCAATTTTTGTTTTTTTTTTTTTGCAGCAGGGCAAATTTTATATCTTACCAGCCTGTTTAAAGGGTATACAAAATTCGTATAATGGGATTTTTTATATACAGTAGAACTTCGATAAATCGTACCTCGATAATTCGTAATCTTCGATAACTCGTAAGAAACTGTCGGTCCCTTGAAAAAAATCTCGATATTTCGTAAAATTTACATGCATTTTGGTCCCCTCGAAAAACCTCGATATTCGTTTTTTTTATTTTAACCTCGTTAATTCGTAATCTCGATAATTCGTAATGTTCGATAATTCGTAAAAATTTGCTGTTGATATAATCCTTACTGTATTATATCAAATCGTAGCTAAAGCCATGTATATAAAAAATTCTAAAAACTCCACATTTTTATTCTTCTATATCGAAGATTTCATACAAGTTTCTGTTCTGTTTATTCCATAAAAAATTTGCAATTTGTCTAATTATTGTTGAAGCTAACCATTTATCTCATTAGCATTTCAAATCCCAGCCAAACAAAAGACCAAAGTTCTCGTAATTATAAAATAAATTACACTTAAATTCGTATTAAGCAAAATATTATTTTGCAAAAAACAAATTCCCAAACAAAAACAAAAATAATTAAAAAAAACTAAAAAAAATGCAAATCAACAAAAAATCCAGTTTTCAACTCGACTTCTTGAGAAAACCTTAATCTTAAGCAACAAACCCCACCGGCAGTTTTATCAAGCTGACTGTCACTTTCTTAGAACCCTAAAGAGGCCAAAAAATAAAAATAAACAAAAATAAATATTGCAGAAACTCCCCTTTCGGATAATCTCTAGCAATTATACAATTTTTATGTTCTTTATTTTTTTATTTTTAATTTAAACTGAAAATATAATAAAAAATGAAATATAATTACAATCATTGTCGTCATCATCAACATCATCGTTGCTGATAAATGGTCTCTGACACTCACTAATAAACAGCAAGAACGACAACAAAAACAATAACGACAACAGCCACGGCTGTTGTGTTCGAAATTGTGAACTATGAGCTGTGAACTTCAAGTGAACAAGGCGGTGTGTGAGTGAGCGAGCGAGTGAGTAATGCTGCAGATAAATAAAAATTCTATAAATAAATTTTGATTCCATTTGAAACCTTCGTTTAACCCCCCTACCAAGGATCAAGCGAAATGACGACGACCCTTGTCATTGCACTGCCAAAGGAATGGAAAGGAAAACGGTAAATTGTTGTGTTCCTTTTGGTTTTAAAAATAGAAATGCATTATTTCTATAACCTCCACTAAAGGATATGAGAAGTTTGTCAGTTTGTGAGTTCGACTGCAGAGAGGATTTCAGTCATAGGCATGCATTTATAGTTGCATGTGTGCATATGTGGAGGATTTTAAAAATAGTTATAGTTCATTGCTATTTATTTATTCTGCTATATGGCCCGTAGTAATATTTATAGTTTACAATTTATGATGTAAACGAAGTAGTGCAGCCGATAATAAAATAAATAAATACTATAAACATATTTAGAACTATGTATGTATCGATGTTTAAGTAATATATTAAGAAAATTGAATAACAAAATTGTAAAATAACAAAATTGTAAGCAAATAAAAGAAAATGGTATTTAACACATTATTTGAAAAAAATTACGAAAAAAAATAATTTGATTTTTAAAATTTAAATAGAAAATATTTATATTAATTTTCAAATATTTATTTAAAATAATTAAAAAATATATTATATTCTATATAAAATATAATTAAATAAAAACGATTAAATTTTTAATGTTTTTCTTTTATTTCTAATCGACTTTATTGTAAAGCCAACAAATTGAAATACAATGAAAATATAAAAATATACAGATATTAGTAGACAATTCTATAAAAATCTATCTCAACGTTTTATACAAATATTAAATAATAAAGAACATTTTAAAATTTGTACTTTCAACGAAATTTTTTTAATTAAAATTATTTTTATTTTTTACTAATTTTCAAAAACTAAAAAATATAAAAAAAGGTTTATACAAATTCAAAAATTTGGAAAGTTTTATTAAAAATTAAAAAAACATAGAGATTTTTTTCAACAAGGACATTTTTTTCCACTGTGAATACAAAATATATAATTACAGACACTGAGTCTGCAAATTCGACTAAGAATGCGGAAAATGTTTTGTGACCCTTATTTAGACATGAACAAACCCACAGAAAAGAAAATTTGGAAATTTTTAAAAACTGATAATATTAAATTTATAGAAAATAATAAAATTTGTAAATAATTTTCCAATTAAGTTATATATTTTTAAAGATATATTAATTGATAAACCGTTCAACATTTAAAATAACATTTCCAACGCTTTTTTTATAAAAAATGTGATTAAAAAAAACTCTAAATTTAAAGTGAATATTCAATAATTTAAAAATCAGGAATACTACTAAATTTTATATTTTTAAATATTAAATTTTCAAAGATTTAAATTTATAATTTCATTATTTTTTACAAATTAATTTCCAATTTATTTTCTTTTTCATTGAATTTTCAACCACAAATAAAAATAAATATATTTTAAATAAATATTTCAAAAAAATTATACAAATTTAATAAATAATTACCTCAAAATAAAAATAAATATAATAATACTAATAAATATTAAATTTTAATTATTTAATTTATTTAACCAAATAAAACAAATATTTTTTTATGTAATTTATATTATTTACTTAAATATAAAATTGATATATAATGAAGAAGGCATTTAAAATATTATTATTTATTCTTCAAAGTGTTAAAAATTAAATTTTTAATATTAAAATTAAATTTTCAATATTAAAATTAAATTTTTAATATTTAATTAAAAATAAATAATATTTTTTATATAATTTATATTATTCATTTATATTTCAAATGTATATCCAATGGAGAAATAAATGTTATATTTCATAGGATTTTTAAATATGTATACTCTTCTAAAAGCGTTCAAAATTTTAAATTAAAAACAATTTTTATAAAAATGTGGTATAAAAATTACCTAATAATAATAATATAAAAAAATATTATTTCATTCAAAAACATAAAAAAATAATTCTTTAAAAATGAATCAATCTTTTATAAAAACTTAATTTTTTAATTATTTTTCAAAAAACTAAACTGATCAATTTTGCAAAAAACAAAGAAAAAATAATTTCATTTAAATTTAATTTTGATTTTTTTAATTTGTAATAACTTTAAATAATAAATAATATTTTAGCGGAATTTATTAAAATAAAATAATAAAAAATTGTCTCAAAAAAGTTATTTATAAAATATTTAAAATGTGTTATTTATAAAAAAATTGAATCAAATTCATTTTAAAATAAACTTATTAAAAAAATTATTTGAATTTTGGCTGTAAATAAAATTTACAGAATTTAGAAAATTTTTAAATTGGTATTTAATTAAATTTTCTCAGAATTTTATACAATAATTGAAAAATACTTTTCCCAAATGTGATAAGTAAAATTTTAAAAATATCAAAAATGTTAAATTAGAAATTATTAATTTAAATATATTAAAATTTTAATAAAAAATATTATTTTTTTATGAGGATCAGTGGCGAGATCCGAAACTATAAACTTCCCTGTCTTACCCCTCGGCGGACAATACATTCCCCAATAACAAATAGTTTTTTTTTATACAAACTAGGATTCGGCCTGGCTTTTTTGCAAAAATATATTTTTTTAATTATGTCCAAAATTTCAAACAAAAATAACAAAAAAAAATTCTTTCAATAAAATGAAATATTTCAAACTTATATATAACTTTTTTAAAATAAATTCCATATTTCTAAAAAAATATTTTCAATAATTATTAAAATTGGTAGTTTATTAATTTTTTTCAGATTTTTTACAATAATTAAAAAATATTTTTTCCAAATGTGATAAAAAATAAAAGAATTATAACAATAAATAATTATAAAATAAATCATAAAGTTTTTAAAAATACCAAAAATATGACATTTTAAATTATTAAATTAAATATATTAAAATATTTTATAAACAAGTATTTATTTATTTATTATTATTATTTATTATTAAGCCCTTTTTTAAATAAATATGATAATCCTAAAAAAAAAATATTTTCAATACAATCTATTTGGATGGCAATTTAATAAAATATAAATTTTATAGTTTCATTAATTTCTAATATAAATTTAAATAAATTGATAAATATAAAAATAAACGATTTTTAATTATCCATTTAAAAAATCTTTTCAGAAATTTTCAAATAAAAATTCCAAACAAAAAAACTTTTATGACATGCTTTGACAAATATTTCCCTCGAGAAATATGCCATCAAATGGACAAAAAAAGAATGTCATAAAAATTATCTCAATATTTTTAGTTTTCAAAATAAAGGTTTTTATTGGAGTTCAATATCCCCACACAAATTTTCTGGGTCTTTAAAAGCAAAAGAAACAGTAGTCACTGGTATTTAAAAGCATTCCATTGATGGATTTCAAAAAAAAATATTTATGAAGATTTCGTCCGCGGCACCCTTATAATAAACCATATGCACTTTGACCCTTAATGCGAAGGAATACCGTTACACAAAAACAAAAAACCGAGACACACACAAAACAAAGGCTAAATGATAATGACATCAACACCAAAAGTGAAAAAAAGGAAGGCAGTGGAGGAGGTGGTGGTGCTGAAGACAATTCCAAAACCAATAACATTTCAGTAGCCCCTCATAAATGTGGGTTTTTGTAGTTATAGTTCTATGGCGGCAAACGATGACGGACCAAGCGACCACCACACTGCGTCGCTGGACAATAATCACAATAATTGATGATAAGTGTTATCACACACATATATGTATATAGTTTTTTCTGTTTATTTATTTATATTATTTATTTTCTAACTTTGGTCACATAACACAAATTTGAAGTATTTAACGAACCTTTTTTCAAATAAAAATCGGACATAAACTGCAAACTGGAACGGTTCTTAATTTGAAGCTTTGTTTCTTAGCTATGCAGGCTTAATCCAAAACAAGTTTTAATCCAGAATAGATATTAGGAAATCCAAAAATATAATCGGGTAGGTCCATGGGGTGTTCAAGTCAACTCACACAATTTTTGAATTACACTTGAAAATGAGTTTTCACTTTTATTTAATTTTTTATATATATTTGTTTGTTATTTATTTTTGTTATTTTTAATTTTAATTTTCACTTTAAAATTTTCTATGATCTTTTTTTGAATTTGTGGTTTTATTTATTAATTTTTTAATTTTAACTTCGGAATTGTTCTATTCCTTTCTCGAACTCACTTTATATAATTATTTTTGTTTATATTATTTCAAAATTTCTACAATATTCATCACATAATATTTATCGATTCATTGATTGATTGACATCGTCCAAATCAATTTCTACAGAGAACGCCAGAAATATTTTTTTTTATTTCTTTTCACATAAATTTATCATCAAACATAAAAAATCTCATAAACTCAAAAAATTAATTCAAAATTTTTCAATATAAATTTTTTCTTCCGTTTCTTTATTTTTATTACAAATCAAAAAAAATACAAACAACAATAACAGAATTGAAACACAACAGGCGACACCGTGCGACTTTCGTTTTGAACACACGCGTACGTTGCAAAAAACAACTGTAATTCTATCGGATACATTCGTTTATAAACTAAAATGTATAAATTCAACGAACGAACAAACTAACCGCAGTGCCTGCCATACGAACCTCCAACACAATATCTTCCAACACATCTGTCCACTGCCACAATGCAGTCCACATTCCACACTAACAGCCAACACTCGACATGTTTGATATCGAACATATTTTGCCAATTGCCTGAGAAACAACAACACGAAATGTTGTTATTGCATGACTATCAAACGTAAACACAACCTAGTACAAACATAACACAACATGTTTGAATGGTATTTGCAATGGATTTAACAGCAGCGTGTTATGTTCAACTAAAGGGTGATTCAAAGAAATATAAAAATAGAATGGAGATGTTACTGTGTCACAGGGTAGCTATGAGAAATGTTAGTTGAAAGTAGTCTGTTAGTTTACAGAATGTATAAAGAAATGTTCTATGGTTCGCCCTTAGATTCTAACGGACACCATATGACAATGTTAATACACGAGACAAAACAAATGTTAATCGTTATTATGGAAGATCCACAACGACATTTACATTTCGGAATATTTTATACTTTTTATTGGAGTCAAATGTAAATTTAAAATTTAATGGAAAGGTTTTTAAATCATATATGATTGTGATACGAAAATATGGATAGTTTTAGATCAGAAATGCTCATGTTACACGAATTGATAATTTCAAACAACAACAATTGATAAAGTCAAACAACAATAAATCTAAATTAAAATTGCTGTTTTAGATATCAGGAGAAATGTATCCAACACATCGATCCATTTCGAAAATGAATGAGTTTAATAATCTTTTAATAGAAAAAAGGAACGATACTCAGTTTAACGAATGAGCAAAATAATTGAATTTGTACACTGACTACCGCATATAACGACTGTTTTGGTGCAAAATGGTGCAAAAAATGATGTGTTTGTCTTATAAAAAAATATTTAAATATGTTATTATTAATGTTATTGTTTTTCTCGTTCGTTTTTTGGTTTTTTAAATATTTTATTCGTTATGCTGACCGTTGACTGTATTTACATATTCCTAAATATAATTTTATACAAATATTTCTTGATTCCATTATTAAAAAATTGAAAAATGATGATTTATTGAAATATGTGAAATATCCTGATTTAGGGCAACATTCTTGTTTTATTAAAATTTAGAAACAAAATTTGTTTCCTTGATTTGAGTCACATTTTCCTTTCGTTGTTTGTAACTGCAGTGAGATGGTTGTGAAAACCCGTATATAACTCATGAACGCCTGCACCAATTTCAAAGTAGGGGGACTGGGGCATCTTTAGGGCACATTCGGCGTTTTCGATATGAAGATCTCACTGTACGTCGATAGCCTATATTGAAGAAGGCCGGAATATTTTTGCAGTACGTGAGAAAATATCGATATAGGCGTTGATCTCTGTTCGTTTCGTTATGACTGATATATTTTTTATAAAATATATTCTGTACTACTCGAACAATCGAATTGATATAAAAAAATGGCAATATCAATCGATATTTTCTCACATACTGCAAAAATATTCCGGCCTTCTTCAATATAGGCTATCGAAGTTGAATCATTCCTTTAGGTTAATTTCCATTTTTGAGCTTTTATTTAAAATATATATTTATTTTGAGAATTATTTATGGTTATTCACTAATTCTAGCAATTTCTGGTGCATTCGGACCTTTATTTTCTATAATAAGGGTAATTTTCTGAATGTTAGGTGTACTGTACAAATTTTTGGCAATATTGATAGATTTTACTGATTTTTTTCAAAAAATTGTATCTGTAAATCATTTTATCTGGGCTTATTTAACATAATTTAACTAAATTTATGATCATTTTTTTTAAAATATTTTCAAAAAAATGCATAAAAACCGTTATTTATGGAAAAATTGCATGTAATAATTTTCTATATTCACACTAAATCTCTTAAGTGCAATATATCGAAGTGTTCTGAATTAAACATTTTTCAAAAATACTTCAAACGTATCGAGGGCTGATCAAAAAACGTTTACCACAATAAATGTCTTAATTACGTGACCACCACTGTATATGGGAGCTATATCTAAATCTGAACCGATTTTCAGGAAACTTAACGCACATCATTCTAATTCATTACGCTGTGCCAAATTTCGTGCAAATCGAAAGATATATAATGATTTTGGTGGACCATTTACATTAAATCGGACGAAAATATATATGGGAGCTATATCTAAATCTGAACCGATTTTCAGGAAACTTAACACACATCATTCTAGGCCTAATTCATTACGATGTGCCAAATTTCATGCAAATCGAGAAATATATAAAGACTTTGGTGCACCATTTACATTAAATCGGACGAATGTGAGCTATATCTAAATCTGAACCGATTTTTCCCAATTTCAATAGGGTTCGTCCTTGAGCCAAATAAGTGATCTATGCCAAATTTCATCCAAATCGAATCATAAATGCGACCTGTACTTTGTTCACATGCGTGAATCGACTCAGAAAGTGATTCTATGCATATTCTCAAAAGGAATCATGTCTATCTGGTTTCCATTTGCCTGTTTCGAACATATGCAAACAAACATATGGTGAAGGGTATACAAACTAATTCTGATGGTGTGTGGCCTTGAGGCGTCAACGTTCGCCGCTAGAAAATGTAGCCTTAAAACTTAGGTCCATTCATTTGTAATAGTGAATGTTTCATGAAGACCATACCAGGGATATCTGCATCACATCATTCAGATGCTATTTTTTCTTGTACGTGTCCGGAATAATGATTGATCTCGAAGAATGGCCTCATCAACAACTTTTTAATTCCGAAGCAATTGAACATTTTTGGTTAATCATATGACGTGGACCGGACATGCCTCCAAAATTTGGCGACGATTAGTCTATAACTGCGGGCTGTACTTTGATTACAAGTGAACGTGGACGGAGAGCCATAGCTCGGTTCAGCTAGTCGCGATCGATTTACTTAAAGGTGGGCCTATTACCAATATTTTTTGGTGTTTCCAAATATTTGAGCCACACAAACATATAATATCCTCACAAATAGTTGTGTGGTTTAAAAATGAAATGTAAACGACGATTTTGGAAAACAAATTTAGACTAGACTTTTATCCCTGTTCTCTGCAATCATCCCAAAAGAGTGAAATTTTTTAAAGACACAAAAAATCCTCAGTGGCTGAGGATTTTTTTGTGAAAAATATGTTCCCTATAATAGAGGGAATTGAACATTTTTTCCATAGTAAAAAAATCAATACTCAGTGACAGAAGAATTTTTTCTATAGACCGAAAATCGAGTGGATTTTTTTTATATAAAAAAATTGTCCTCAGTAACTGAGAATTTTTTTCAATAAAAAAATCTGCCCTCAGTGTCTGATGAATTTTGTCTATAGAAAAAAATCTGCCCTCAGTGACTTAGAATTTTTTTCTTATAGCAAAAAATCTGCCTTCAGTGACTGAGAAAATTGTTCCTATAGAAATAATTCAGTCCTCCGAGACCGAATAATTTTTTTAATAAAAAATCTGTTTTCAGTTATTGTAGAATTGTTTTTTCTACAGAAAAAAGTCTGTCCTTAGTGATCGATGAATTTTTCATTTCTATAAAATAAATGAGTAATACTTTCAATAGAAAAAAATTGTCTTTGGTGACAGAGGACCTTTTTCTTTAAAAAGTCTCTCCTCAGTGACTAAGGAAAATTTTTTGTTTAAAATTTGAGCCGTTTTGAACAACACGTTACTATTCTCTCAATACGGTAGCCAATGCCAAGTGTGAAATATGCGAACTAAATCATAATCATGATATATAAAAGTCCCGATTGATTTTACGTATTTATTTTTAATGACCACCTCATGGTGAACATATCCTCATGTCAGCTTTTTGTTTTGCTTTTTAAAACGAAATGTCCAGCTTTTTCTGAATCGGAATCGGGCAACCCTAACCTAGGGGCAATTCTTTGAAATATGGGCTAATAAATCATAAAGCAAATATCAAGCGGGCACCCGTTGTATATTTAGAGCCCAATTAACTCAAAGTCCGTCGGATATATATGGGCTACATCTATACTTTTACACGCAATTACGTCATTCTATTCTAAAAAAAAACATGAAGAGTTTGGTGCAACATTTACTTAAAATCGTATGAAAATAGATATGGACGCTATATATCGAATATGAGCGGATTTCAACGAAACTTGTCACAGGTTAGGTTAGACTAATTTATGCACGTTTTGTTCGTAATGGAAATATTTTGGGTCCTTGGTTCCTACTTAAAAACGGACGAAACTATATGGGAGCTATATTTAAATCTGGACGGATTCCAACAAAACTCGGCACACGTTTGCTAAACTATATTAAGTACGTTGTGCAAAATTTTGTGTGAATCGCCCTAACTTTGAGTCTTTGGTCCACCATTTATTTAAAATCGGAAGAAAATATATATATGGGAGCTATATCTAAATCCGAACTGATTTCAGCAAAACTTGACACATGTTATGCTACACAAACTTTAATGCGCTGTGCATAATTGTGTGGCAATCGGCCAAACATTGGGTCTTAAAATCGGACAATTTTCAGGAAACTTTTCACACAACATTCTATACTCAATTTAGTACGCTATGTCAAATTACGTGCAAAATTGAAAATTAAAATTAAATCTGGCGAAAATATATGGGAGATACATCTAAATCTGAACCGATTTTACGAAACTTAACACACATAATACTAGACTCAAATCAGTACGCTATGTCAAATTTTGTGCAAATCGAAAGATATATATAGGGACTTTGGTACACCATTTACATTAAACCGGGCGAAAATATATATGAGAGCTATATCTATATCTGAACCGATTTTCAAGAAAATCGTTACAGACTCAATTCAGTACACTATGCCAAATTGCGTGCAAATTGGAAGATATATAGGGACTTTGGTACAACATTAAATCGGTCGAAAATATATATGGGAGCTATATCTAAATCTGAACCGATTTTCAAGAAATTTGGCACATATCATTCTAGACTCAATCCAGTACGCTATGCCAAATTTCGTGCAAATCGTAAGATATATAGGGACTTTGGTACCCCATTTACATTAAATCGGACCAAAATATATATGGGAGCTATTCTAAATCTGACCGGTTGTTCCCAATTTCAATAGCGTTCGTCCTTGGGCCAAATGGACGAGCTGTGCCAAATTTCATTCAATTCGGATCATAAATGCGACCTGTACTTTGTTTACAATTTAACATGGACAGGCGGACGGACATGAATAAATCGACGTAGAAATTGATTCT
Organism: Musca vetustissima; assembly: GCF_032173495.1. Taxonomy (NCBI): domain Eukaryota; kingdom Metazoa; phylum Arthropoda; class Insecta; order Diptera; family Muscidae; genus Musca; species Musca vetustissima. Next base: position 612,805 of record NW_026889093.1, read on the forward strand.
ATGCATATTCTCAAAAGGAACCATGGGCCTATCTCGTTTCCTTTTGCCTGTTACAAACATATACACAAAGACATAATACACGGTACCACACTGTGGTGAAGGGTATAACAAACATGCAGTATTATATCTATGTAGGTCGACTACGTACATATGTTACTGATATTGATTTAAGTATAGAAAAATTAAACAATCACCCCTCAAAAACATTGTCATGTTGAGTTATAACCTTGGTACTTTTACTTTCTTTCTTTAGGCGCCACCCTTTCTAATGCATCAAATTACACACACACCCACAACCTCACAACCCAATTACTTCCAAATTTGTCCGAATTAAGTCCATTGTTAAATGTGGTTATCTGTGAACCTCATTAATTTCAATATGAATTGGAAGGTATGGTGCAGGTAATTCATTCACATTCATACATACCTACATCCAAATATACATCGATACATAAATTTCAAAGATAAATGGAATAAACGCTCGTTAAGCAAAGTGCAAATTGCTTAAATTCATTAATAAACAAAAACAACAACAACGACAATAATAATTAAATTTAATTTTGCCACCCACCTTAGTTTTTTGTTTCAGTTTGTCTGTCTGGCTATTGATTTGGTGTTCCACGCTGTTGTGTTGCCAACAATTTGAATTTCCATATTCATGCATAATCTGCCATCCAGTTAACTCCAGCTTGAATTATGACCACATTCCCCATTGTATTCCATTTGTAGTTGATAGGTTGGTTGATTGTTGAATTGGTTGGCGGCAAAACTCCGTTCAGCTCGGGCTCAGGCTCAAAATAAAAACAACAACAAGAAAAAGAGCAGCAGCAGCATTAATATTATTCAGTGTAAATTTGCCAAACCGTATCGGATTCGAACATTAACCAATTTAAAAATCCATTTATTTATTGTTATTCTAGCATCATGTCAAGTCATGAACAAACATGATTTTTATCTCTATTCCCCCAATTGAAATTAATCCATCTAGCCGATGTTCATGTCAGAGAACTAAGGCGCACCACACCTTTGAGCCGTTTTTTTTCGTTTTGTTTTTGGTTTCTTGGCGGCGGCATTGCCAGCCCCAAGCCAAGATTCTGATTTGACATTGCAGTCATGTTCTTTGTCGCGATTCTTTATTATTTTTTCTATTCAAAATTTATTCTGGTTGCGCTCGTTTGGGGATTAGGTTGGAGTCCAACCATTTATTAGAATTATGTTAAAAGGGATTTTAACCAAATTTGAATGTTGTGTTGACGGATACATTTTAAATCTAATCTTGCTTTGTTTTTTGTTTGTTTGTTTGCAAATTTTTTTTTTCTGGCCAAATTATATAACACGACCCGACATCAGGTTTCATTAGCTGTCGCCAAGTCTGATGGATTTAAATTTATATTATGCAAACTATTTTTTTTTTCTTATTAGGTTTTTCTTGAAAATCAAAATATTGAATGTATTTTTTATAATTTTCAGGGCTAATGAAAATTTAATTCAATTTTTTTTCAATACAAAAAAACTACTGAGGTTGACTCAAAATGAAGGTAGATACCTTGACTAGGGTATGGGGACTAATTTAATAGCCAGATTTATATTATCTCAACCACGTATGTATTAAATTTGTAATTCCCTTAGTAAAGCCTGAAAATATACGTTGGAGGCTCCATAAAATATATATATATATATATCTAATAAAATTGGCCTTGTCGATTTATCGCAATATCCAAGATAAAACTTTGAACATAGCTCTAGGAGTAGCAGCTATGCAAATGAGATCGGATATAGGATTACGTTTTGGCATAACATAAAACGGTGCCCGCCCATTAAAAATATTTTGAGGATCCAAGCCTCATTTTTAAAATATGTGCCTGTAATTTGCCGTCCCTGTAGGGTTCTTGTAGGGTGAACAAATATTTGAACAACAGTTTGAATATAGGAACATATTTGTAAATTGTCCCCGTATAAAGCTCCCACATGGTTACCCTACTTTATGAGGATTTATTTGACAAACAGGCAATGAAATTGACAATTGAAACCCACTGGATTAACTAAATCCGGTATAATGTAAACTATACTATATGCTATAAAACTGTGCAACATAAAAAATAATTATCGTGAAATTCCAAAAAAGTATGATAGAGGGGCTAAAAATAAAAGACACTAAATATTTCCAATATTTCCCATTTCCATGACATTTGAAAATATTCGGATTGAGATTTCTCGAAATCCTTGCATTTTAGGTATATAGTGTCTTCGGTAATATTCTCCGCCCAATTTTAGTACAAGTCACTGAACAAGAGAATCGGTATTTTCTAACAGAAGTGGATGTACTTTAGCATTAGGGGTTTTGGTGAGTACATAACTTCTCGAGAAAAAAATGAATATAGGCCTATATTTCGGCATATTCTTTTGGTCTGTTTCAACGACCTCTTATGGGCTAAATATAATTGAACTCTCGAAGTCATCAAGTGAGTAGGCAAAAATTGCTCGAGCTCGAGCAATGAACGAATTGGATGTTGTAAGTAATTTTAAATGAAATAAAGAGTTTTATCCGAAACGCAGCCACATTGTTTCGGAAGTGTGGAAAGTATACCAAGTAGTTCTTCTATTAAAGTCTAGAAAAGAATGCATGTAATGCTTTTTAAAACCAGTAAGGAAAGTGGTAAAGTCGGACTGTGACGACTATATGATACCCTTCACCACTTTAAGTATATTCTACATATATCCTAACAGACGTCGCCTTTTCGAAGGAAAATTTGTGTGAAATTAAATATGTGATCTTTATCTATATGTAAACCAACTACCATCAATCCTAACACATGTCATTCTGCAACCTAAGCTAAATTTGTAAATTGATTTAAAGAAAAATTGGCACACGTTATGCTGGTATTCTGCACTGTTCAAAATTTAATCTCAATCAGACACCCATTGATTATTCGGTGTACAATCAACATGAATAGGGCGAAATTATATATGGAAGCTATGCTATATCTAAATCTGAACCGAGTTCAAGGAAACTTGTCAGGGTATATTAATTTTGTCATTCCGTTTGTAACACATCGAAATATTCATTTCCGACCCTATAAAGTATATATATTCTTGATCAGGGTAAAATTCTAAGACGATCTAGACATGTCAGTCCGTCCGTCTGCTGTAATCACGCTATCTTCTGAAGGAATTGAGATAGGGTGCTGAAATTTTGCATAGAGTTGTCTATTGTCTGCAGTTCGAAGATGGGATATATCGGTCCACGTTTAGGCATAGCTCCCATATAAGGGTACCCCCAAATTTTCGGTATTTTGGGGTTCTTGAGCGCGTTTTTCAACCGAATTCGCTGAAATTTGAAATTTTGGGTACTAAATGTCGCCACAAAAAATTATAAATATAGGTCCACTTTTTCTGGTAGCCCCCATATAACGGTACCTCCTAATTTTCAGTATTTTGGGGGTTTTGGTCGTATTTTCCACCGAATTGGCTGTAATTTAGTGCATTGAGTTCTAAATAAGTTCCAAGTCACTCCACAAAAAATTATGAATATAGGTCCACTTTTTCTGGTAGCCCCCCATATAAGGGTACCCACATTTTTCGGTATTTTGGGGTTCTTCAGCGCGTTTTTCGACCGAATTCGCTGAAATTTGGTACATTGGGTTCTTATTGGGTACCAAATATCTCCACAAAGAATTATAAATATAAGTCAATTTTTTCTGGTAGCCCCCATAAAAAGGTACCCCCTACCAAAAATTATTAATAGTCAACCCTTTTTAGGCGTAGTCCCCATATAACCCCATTGTTTATATTAATATAATTATCTGATTTTTCCGCTTTTGGGTTTGGTTCTAACACTCTGTTGTAATCATTTCACCTGCGAAGGATATCGAGATAAAAAACTAGAACGTACGGTTCGATAATGAACTATATGTGAACTATAGCCCGCATTTAGGCTTAGCCGTAGCCCCTGTGTGAGAGGTACCAGAAGGCATGGACCGATATTCCCCAAATTCGGACTTCAACTAAGTTTGGAAGACATAATAAGATGGGATGAAATCAAATTTTTCTGAAACGGATTTGGTCCAAAGAAACATGGGGTCTAGAACCAGTATTTCGATGAGGCACATTTTCACCGTGTGAAAGTGTATACACACAAATTAGCCATAAGGCTGAGGGTATAATTTTCTATTAAAAATTATTGTTTACATAATCGGTTTGTAGAAATGTCGGTGTAGGTCCATTTTTTGGTATGTTCCCTATATTTTCATTTCAAGTACCTGCCAGTATATTTATGGTGGAGGGTATCCAAAGTTCGGCCCGGCCGAACTTAACGCTTTTTCACTTGTTTATATTAACTTCAATACGTTGTGCATATCGACCTAGCTATGGGTCTTTACATACCCATAGCATACAATCAGACGATAATATATACAGGAGGTATATGTAAATCTGAACCGATTTTCACGGAACTTATCAGACATCATTTTAGACTTAATTCTGTCGAAAAATATATAGAAGCTTAGGTGCTACAATGACATAAAATTGGACGAAAATATATATGGCAGCTATATCTAAATCTAAGCCGATCTTCGTAAGATATATAGGGACTTTGGCGCTCCATTTACATTAAATCGGACGAAAATATATATGGGAGCTATATCTAAATCAGAACCGATTTTCACGAAACTTAACATACATCATTTTAGAATTAATTTACAATACAACAATTTGCTAAATTCCGTGCAAATCGAAAAATATACAGGGACTTTGGTGCACCATTTACCTTAAATCGGACTAAAATATATATGGGAGCTATATCTAAATCTGAACTAATTTCAACAAGAATTTGCAGGCATTAAAGTGGACCTAATTCAGTACGCTGTGCAAAATTTTGTCTCCATCGAAAAAATATTGTGTTTTTGGTGCACCATTTAGATAAGATGGGATGAAAATATTAAATATATGGTAGCTATATCTAAATCTGAACCAATTTCAATAGGGTTCGTTCTTGGACCAAATAAATGAGATGCGACCGGTACTTTGCTCACAAAAATACATGGACGGACAGATGGACAGACGGACGTGCATAAATCGACTCAGAAAGTGATTCTATGCATATTCTCAAAAGGAACCATGTGTTTATTTCGTTTCCGTTGGCCTGTTACAAACATATGCTCAAAGATATAATACCCTGTACCACAGGGCGGAGAAGGGTATAAAAATGACAAATACTATAGAAAGTACTTTAAGGGTAGATTGGGCATTTTAAAATGGGGATATACTAAAAGTGCTATATTATTTCCTCTAATTGTTTTTGCGGTTTTCTTTAAAAATAGTCAGTAAATATGTTTCGAAATTACATATATAAGACTAAACGTTCCTCTATTGATGAAAATGTGAAGGAAAATCCCTATTTCTGATGGTGTGTGTGGCCTTGAGACGTCAACGTCCGCTGCTAGAAAATATAACCTTAAACGTCAAACATTGAATCGCATATTAAAACAAAATAGAACCTTTGAAGGATCTAAATACTAAACTGACTGATAGCAATGATAACTACCAGGCTATGCCTATGGATGACAAATGTGCCGCATTATAATGCCGTAGCTACTCCGGGACGGGGCGCCTTCGCCAAATATGACTTTGAAAAAACTGTACAAATATTTAAATACATAATACTAATTTATCCTGGGTTTTAGGTACGAATTTTTGATAATTAAATGTCAAAGACAATAACCAGCCACAACATGTTTATATCTGTACTGAGATATAGAGCTCTACACAAAAATGTTCGAAGCTGCTCCACTGAATGGGCTTGGGCGATTTGGAGTTCAGATAAAGATTTTTTCTGGCGCCAAATATACATTTTAAATTTTTTTTCAGTATATTTCTTGGAATAGTTCCTTAGCATTTTTATACCCTACACAACTATATTGTCAGGGTATTATAGCTTTGTGCAGCCCCAAGAGTTTGTAACGCCGCGAAATATTGGTCCTAGACCCACCTTTAAGTATACCGATCGTCATATCTCGATTAGCTGAGTCGATCTAGGCATGTGTGTCCGTCCGTCTGTCCATTATAATTTGTTAACACGATACAGCCCGCAGTTATGGACCAATCTTCACGTAATTTTGCATGAAGACCCCTATTGTTTTTTGGTAAAGATCGGTTCATATTTAGGGGATGAAATTGACCAAATACTAAATTTTTGTCGGTTTTTCTGGTCGCTCCAGAGGCCGCAATTATGGCCCGAATATCGTGAAATTTTACATTGAGTAGGGGATCGGGCCAAGGAATGAGCATGCCTGTTTTGATAAAGATCGGCCAATATTTAGCGGGTCAAATGGACCCTGACTTTTGAGTGAAAAATTACAAAATTTGTATTCTATGGCGTATATATTAACTCCCGAAGGAAGTAGACCCGAGAACTTGATAGTATATTCAAGAGGAGTGGTTGACCTTTATATTGATACCATTTATTTGGTCGAATGTACTTGGATGTGGGAGTTACACGTAAATATTTACAGGTTCTTACGTATTCAGATATTATTTAGTAACCCATTATCACACTAGAGGGCGGAAATATAGACCTTATCGCTTTGAAATTTTCCATGAGGATCTATGTATGGTCAAGGACAATGCCTATAATTTTCGATCATGATCAGATAATAATTTTGTGATTAACTAGATAACTTAATTTTTGTTTTATTTCGAGTCGATCTATAGGCCACAATTGAAAGCCGAACATCGCAACACAACAAACGGTGAAGGGAATATGGCCAAGAATTTAGAAGGGTTGTATTGAATATTAGTAATATTGGTTGATCTATATCGGTCAAGAGTGTGCAAATATAGGGAAATATTGCTCAAGCTCAGAATATAGAACCACAGAAAGTTAGATTTTCGTGGAAGTTGTGTAGGGTATAATATGGTCGGCCCCGTCCGACTATACTGTTCCGCTCACTGGTTTTGTATTATTTTGGACCTATGTGCATTTTCCAAACGAAGTACACGTAATGTAGCATTTGAAATTCGTTGAAAATATTTTATACAGTTCCTTGGTTTGTCATAGTCCGCATATAGAAATTCCGCCCCTTTTTGGTAATGCTCAAGATTCTTACCTGTTATTACCCCTTTTGCGGATATTTTAGTTTGTATTCATAACAAAAAATATAAATTTGTTTACACGTTTTGGTATAGGCCCTATATTTTTATACCCTACACAACTATGTTGTCAGGGTATTATAGCTTTGTGCAGCCCCAAAAGTTTGTAACGCCGCGAAATATTGGTCCTAGACCCACCTTTAAGTATACCGATCGTCATATCTCGACTAGCTGAGTCGATCTAGACATGTGTGTCCGTCCGTCCGTCTGTCCATTATAATTTGTAAACACGATACAGGCCACAGTTATGGACCAATCTTCACGAAATTTTGCATGTAGGATGGGTTCTGGCCAATGAAGACCCCTATTGTTTTTGGAAAAGATCGGTTAATATTTAGGGGATGAAATGGACCAAAAACTTTATTTTTGTCTGATTTTCTGGTCGCTCCAGAGGCCGCAATTATGGCCCAAACACCGCGAATTTTTGCATGGAGAATGAGATCGGGCCAAAGAATAAGCATGCCTGTTTTGATAAAGATCGGTCAATATTTAGCGGGTCAAATGGACCCCAACTTTTGTGTGAAAAATTATAAAATTTGTATTCTATAGCGTATATATTTACCACTGAAGGACATAGACCCGAGAAGTTGATAGTATATGAAAGGGGAGTGGTTGACCTTTAAATTGATACCAATTATGTTGTCGTAGGTACTCGGATGCGGGAGTTACACTTAAATATTTACAGGTGCTTACGTATTCATATATTATTTAGTAACCTATTACCACACTGGAGGGCGGAAATATACCGCTGAACGCTTTGAAATGATCCATGAGGTTCCAGTTATGGTCAAGGACAACGCCTAAAATGTTAGGTGATGATCAAATAATAACTTTTCGGATGAAGTGGACCGAAAATTTAATTATTTGTACTTTTCGAGAATCTGGACAAGTAATTAGAGGGGCTGTACTGATTATTAGTAACATTTGCTGATCTCTAGACAGTCAAAAGTGTGCAAAGATCGCGAAATATTGCCCAATCTCAGAATATAGAACCACAGAAAGTTAGATTTTCATGGAAGTTGTGTAGGGTATCGTATGGTCGGCCCCGTCCGACTATACTGCTCCGCTCACTGGTTCGATTTTTTTTTATTTTGAGGATTTCGTAAATTTAACTTTAATTAATAGCCCCCATATAAGGGTAATGTGGGTTCATGATCGGTTATAGTCAGCAAATAGCACCACCATTATTTTCGCTATTTTTCGAATTCAGGCCTTGTTTTAATCGAGTTCGATCTACTTTAATATGTTTAATTCTCATTTGGGTGACACATCTTCCTATTACACATGTAGATCTTTTTAGGAATTTTGATGGATATTTCAATGAATTGACTATACTTTAGCAATACAAAGTGGTTATCTGTGTGGTTAAACAACATTTTCAAAGAATATGTTATAAATAAGTCCATGTAATTTTTGGTATGTTTAATGTTCAACCTGAGTGTCTTTAGTTTGATATTTTGTTTTCAACTCGAAGAAAAAAATTGTCTCAAGGACCCAGAAACCAATAAATGATTCATTTTTTTCTTGAAGATAAATTCCCCAGTATGGATGGAATTGATGCAAAAATGTATATCAAGGACCAACCAAACAATAAATATCTAAATTATTGAAGGTCTCTAGATGTTTGACAATATAAAACATTTAAATATAACCTCATGGTGTTGGGAATAATCAGTCAAACAGCACACCCCCTCCCACCCCCTCGTAAATTTATATACCAATTTGTTCGACCTTAAACCCATAAAGAAATCTAAGATATATGCAGTTACATTACAAGTATGTCTGTCCGCTGTACAACACTAACACTAACATCAACAAATACAATAATTTGTTTATTTGATTATTATATGGATATGACTCGCTCTCGGATTGACTGACTGACTGAATGAATGGTTCATTTGTGGCAATTGAATAGAAACCACGAATTTATTTAGTGACCATTCATCTATCCACACACTCACACACACATGGAGCCAAACAACCAAATAAGGCTATTTAAGTGTAGCCACAACAACCATCAAGGCCATTATCTTTCAACACACCCCAATGCTCCCCCTCGCCAACATCCAGTGACCGGTTGCCCATGTTTACATCGACAAATGTCAAGGTCGCATTGTCATTGCATTGAGAAGGATTGGCCTGGCCCATCATTGAACATTAACGGCCATCACAATGCTACTCTTCCCGTTTATTTGTTTGAATAGGAGTCGTCATCATCGCAGTGGCAGGCATTCATTTCATTCGATTCCGTTTAATGCCTTCATAAAAAACCCCCAACGTAATTCACTTAACGGAATCTAGTCTTTCTTCGTGGCCCCAGGAATGGAACTCTTTATTTGCGTATAAATGCTGACAACAACAATGCCAACAACAACAACAACGACGAACGGTTGTCGCTGTTGTGTCTAGTCAATGAAGCCTTAAATTAAGTACGTGGGACGCCTCAAGTCAAGTGGCCGGACAATAGTATCTGCGATTGTTACAAAAGACAGAGAGAGCTAATCGATTAGCGTCACATTATTCGAAGGAAACGGAAATTCAAGACGACATATGGAAATGACGCAGCAAAAACTATGCGATTACACAATACTTTCAACGTGAAGTCAATGAAGGGCACAATTTGTTTAACCTGTATTAGTGGATTGACAGCATAAGCCTTGTGCCAATAATTTTACTTGCAACGATTAGGTTAGCTTCAATGGTCGGTCATGTGTTCCATTGTTTTGGAAGTATCTAAAGGAAAGGTGTAATAAAGATTTCCTAAAAGAAACATGGATCTTTTGAAGAAACGTTTACCAAGAGGTAAATAGAAATACAAGTGAACAGTGAAAGTATTTTGGGCCTACAAATAAGTAAAAGTGAAGTAAAGTGAGGTCCGACTTTTTTATACTTTTCACCGGAGGTAGGCATTTGAAATACCTAAAATCTGCCGGGACTTTTATATGTGGCCCATGTCATGTTAAATTACTGCCATGAAATTTTTTATCCTCTGAGAAAAAAAAAACAAGTGGAAAAATTTTCAGTCGGAGTTGCCGATAAATATTTACCCTCAGTCTATGGTTTGCGGACGTTTTCGATTTAATATTGATGAATAACCGATTTACTCAATTCACTTCAATTTAAATTTACGAGTTTATAAAATATTGACCCTATGTGGGGAAGTTAATAGAAGTAGTGGTCTCACGGGTCTAAACTTCGGACATGATCTAGGCTTGGTAAAGATAATTGGCTGCGCAGAATTTGGATCAAATAGGACATGCGGATTTATAAATATTAAAAATGTTAGCAATTTCTGGGGGAGATGCCAGAAGTAATGGTCTAACGGGGTCTCAGGTTCGGACTTGATGTAGGCTTGATAATGGTAATAGGCTGTGCAAAGATTGTTTGTAATCGAACATTCTATTCCCCTGATATCGGATTTATAAATATTTAACATTTTAACTTTTTGGGTCCCATGGGCTTGGTAAATATAAAAGATCATGCAAAGTTTAGTTCAAATCGGAAAGTAGACACACATCAAGCATGCATTTAATCCTTTGTCAAGCATGCATTTAATCGAATTTTTGGTCAAGTTATGTGATTTTCTATATATATATATATATATATATATAGTTGCCTAAAAAATAATTGATATTGCATTTGCTTTTGTTGAAGTTGCCCTATATGACCCCAAATTTTGTTTAGATTTTATTTGGGCATAAAATCTCTGCTCAATGGTCACAGAAAAATATTCGGGGCTCAAAGGGTTAAACTATGCCGATTTATCATACCATTCCTAAACTTTTCGTATGTGCCTCCACTTTTATATTGAAGCTAAACCAAAACTATTACATTTTCCTACTCAAAGTCTAGACAAAACCTGGACCTATACAGAAAATTATCTGCGAATGTGGGTAAACTTTGTATACCCTCCACCATGATGTGCGCATAAAAAATACCTAAAATTGATAGGGGCGAAATACTAAATTACGATAGTCAGGTTGGAAAAATCGATCCAATTAGGCCTGAACCAGTATATGGACTATAACCTACTATAAAAATTGTCTGGCTATAGGCTTTAAATCCATTGAAAATTCGAAATGGAGAATTTTAGCCAACTCGCTTGAAAATGAGATCAGGACCATAAAAATACGTGAAATGAGGCGAGAACTCAATAGGGGAGCTAGTGATGGACCTATACACACATAATTGAGTTTTTTATACCAAGAACCTCGAATGCAATATTTCAATAATTTCGTTTTTGAAAATGCGCCTAAGGCATCTGATAAGACAGGTCTTTTATAGCCTCTTGAAAGTGGTTTATGTCTATTTTAAGTCCTCATACATATTTTGATTTTCTAGAAAATTTAGAAAACACATTACGTTATTTATTTTAACAAAGCCACAAACAAAATTGATATCACTTAACCCAACGGTCATCAACCGGTTACATTTGTATGTTAAAGAATCATTCTTGAGGTATTTTCACACATAATTGAAGAACAAATTATAAATATTTTCTATATACATAATTTTTTATAAAATTTTTAAGGTTATTACCTACGTGGATCAATAGCCGCTGAACATTTGTACCCATCCTAAGTTAGCGCTGTAATTCATTAAAAAAAATGGACTATCGTTCGATGATTCAATCCAACAAATATTGAATAAAAATTCAAATTTTCGTTCAAAATCGGAAAAAAAAACTATATAAGGGACATGTTGATATCAGGATATAGAACCCCTTCAAAATGGGGGCCTACATCAAGTATAATATTTCTGCCAAAAAGTATTTTATTCCCTGAGAATCCAACACGGCAATTTAGACATAGTTCGGTTGTTTTATATATTCTCGTTTAGTTGTATCTACTATTACGGCTTCCGTCTTTATCTATCATCCACATTTTCGGTATTTTGAAGTATTTATCTTATTCGGTTGTAATTTGGTATACATTTCTGAAGAAAAATGTCTATATTGCTCATGAGATAGCTCCAATATGAAGATCTCGCTCATTTCAGTACTTTGAAGTTTATTTTGAATCACTAAAGGGATTGCAATTTATCATTCTGGGTTCTTATGAAAATGTTCGAGAAGGTTCATATTTTTATATAGCTCCAATATAGAGATTCTGCTGCACTTTCGGCATTTTAAAGGTTTTAGCCTCATAGTTTCACCAAATGGTTCTCGTTAGGCGAAAAAATATTTGCAATACTTTTTAGAAGTAGGTAGCTCTCACAATTCAAATTTCTAAATCAGTAAGGAAAGCAGTAAAGTCGGAATGGGCCGACTACATGATACCCTTCACCACTTTGGGTATATTGTACATATGTATCCCCTCCTAGGAACATACGCAAGTCTTTCTGCAACCTATGATAAATTTAATTTCATTCGGGCAGATTTAAAATCGACTTTGTACCATGAGACAAATTTATGAAAAACGACTTATAGCAAAAGTAATACACGCTATTCGTTCGCCGCACTTTTAAAATTTTAATTTCATTCAGACTTCCATTCGAAATACATATGGAAGCTATGACAGCATCTACATCAATTTCACCATTTATGTAAAATCGGACGAATATATATGTATATGTGGGAGCTATATCGAAACCAGAACCGATTTTTCCGAAACTTAGCACACATCATTCTAAACTTTATTCAGTACGATGTGCCAAATTTCATGCAAATCGAAATGTATATAGGAACTTTGGTGCACCATTTACATAGAATCGAAAAAAAAACTATATATGAGAGCTATATCTAAATCTGAACCGATTTTCTCGAAACTTGGCACACATCAGCACTAATTCAGTACTCTATGCCAAATTTTGTGCAAATCGAATGATATATAGGGACTTTGGTGCACCATTTACTTTAAATCGGACGAAACAATATATGGGAGCTATATGTAAATCTGAACCGATTTTCTCGAAACTTGACACACATCACTCTGGACCTAATTCAGTACGCTGTGCCAAATTTCGTGCAAATTGAAGGATATATATGGACTTTGGTGCACTATTTACCTAAAATCGGACGAAAATATATATGGGAGCTATATCTAAATCTGAACCGATTTTTCCCAATTTCAATAGGGTTTGTCCTTGGGCCAAATAAGTGAACTGTGACAAATTTCATCCAAATCGGATCACAAATGCGACCTGTATTTTGTTAACAAAAATACATGGGCGGACGGACGGACGGATAGACGGACATGCATAAATCGACTCAGAAAGTGACTCTATGCATATTCTCAAAAGGAACCATGAGTCTATCTCGATTATTTTTGCCTTTTACAAACATATGCACAATGACATAATACCCTGTACCACAGTGTGGTGAAGGGTATAAAGATGTTAAGTTCTGCCCGGCAGAACTTTTTATACCCTCCGCCATGGGAATGACATTGAAAATATCTAAAATAATGGGGGCTCCTATGATATGACCTTGAACATACCGAAAAAGACGTGATTTTAAATTCTAAAAAATACCTAATAGTGGTGTTACCACAACAGGGAACGTGTGAGTGAGACAGCCAATGAGAATAAAAGTACCAATTTTTAGCCAATTCGGTTGAAAAATGTGTCCAAAATTCCAATAAGAACGCAAAATACTAAATGACAGTTTGGTATTTGACAATTTGGTTGAAAAGGTGGCCAAAACCATCAAAATACATAATACTGCGGGCACCGTTATATGGGGACTACCTAGAAATTTGTGTCAATATTAAAATTTTTGGTACGAATATTCTTTATGGGTTATCCGGTACATATTTCGAGGTGTTGCAAACGGAATGACAAATTTAATGTACACTACACCTTATGGTGAATATTACGATGTGCAAAGTTTGGGTCGCTCCCTTCGGGTACAAATATAGGCGTAATTAAATGTCCGTTAATTTGGAACCCTAACTAAGCTATTCGAAAAGTTTCAATATCTATGTGTATTCATAGAATTTGCTGATTTGTATACCCCTCACCACACTATAGTGACATGAAAAAAGTAACGAGTTAGACACGTAGTTATTTTCAGATTTAGATATACCCCCCCATATATATTTTCAACAGATTTCATTCGAACTGTGAATCAAATATTGTGGAGGATTTCAGGTTGTAGCATTTATCTCATTCGATATTTTTACATGAATTAAGTTTAAGTTGTTTAGAAGTTTCCAAGGGTCCCGACGAATTTTCGTTTTTGTATATTTATTCTATTTATACCCTACACAACTATGTTGCTGAATATTATAACATTGTGCAGCGCCAAGGGTTTGTAATACCACGAAATACTGATCCTAAACCCACCTTTAAGTATGTGTCGGCCCGTGCTTCAGTCTGTCCATTATAATTAGTAAACAGGGCACAGGGCACAGCTATGGACCAATCGTCACGAAATTTTTGCATGTAGGATGGGTTCTGGCCAAAGAAGATCCTTTTGTTTTTGGTAATAATCCCTTAATATTTAGTGAATGAAATGGATCAAAAACATAATTTTTGTCTGTTTTTCTGGTCGGCTCTAGAGGCCACGAATATAACCCGAACACCACAAAATTGCACACAGAATGAAGGGATCGGTCAATATTTAGCAGGTCAAATGCACCCAGACTTTTGTATGAAAATTGACAAAATTTTTATTCTGGGGCGTATATATTTACTCCTGAAGATAGACCCAAGAAGTTGATAGTATATCCAAGAGGGATCGTTGACCTTTGAAGTGATACCAATTATATTGATGTTTGTACTTGGATGTGGTAGTTTAAATTAAATGCTGACATGTTTCTACGTATTCTGGCATTGTTTAATATTACCATTACCAAACTATGGAGCGGAAATATCGCTCCGATAGCTTTGAAATTTTACATGAAGTTCCAGTTTGGTCAAGGACAACGCCTATAATTTTCGGTGATGTTGAGATTATATTTAGAGGTGCTATGAGCCGAAAACTTTATTTTATCAGATTTCCTAGTCGCTCCAGAGGCCATTATCAAACTTTTATTTCATGGCGTAAATATTATTCTCGGGAAAAAAAATTTGAGAAATATATCAGGGTTAGAAAATGGATCTATTGAAATATTGCGAAATATTGCTCAGGCTTAGAATGTAAAACCGTAGAAAGTTAGATTTTCGTCATAGTTATGTAGGGTATTCTATGGTCGGCCCTGACCATCCATACTGCTCCGCTCACTGATTTTAAAATATTTATATATATTTAAATTCCGGTTCTTAGAAAAAAATATGTTGTAGAACATTAATTTAAGAGTTGTTCACGAACTCATCAAAATATGATTTCATATTTGTATGATAAATAATTAAAACCTTATACTAGAATCACACGGAACATAGTTACATATAAACATATATCGTTTTGTCACGTACAATAGGGTCACCAACAAACAAATGCAGCATGAGATAACATAAAAAATCTACCCGGATATTCGCAAAAGTATTAGCTTAACCTAAGAATATTCGCCTACAACCCTTCCCCTATCTATCTGTACTACAGACCCGCAAATAAAAGCCAATCCTTGTTTTTTTTTTTTTTTTGGTTTTTTTATTTTTGAGAATTTAATTAGAATTTATTTTAGAATTAAATTTAATTAGTTAGTTAAATTTTAAATGTTTACATGTATAATTTTTTTGGGGGGTTTGTTGGGTTTTTTGTTTTTTTTTGTTTTGTTGTTTATTCATGTTTTTTGTTTTGTTTTTGTTTTCATTTATTTGTTTTACTTTTATTTATTTTTATTAAATTGTGATATAATTTATTTAAGAATTCGATCGAATTTTTTGGTTTTTTCCTTTTTTGTTTTTGTTTTATTCATTTATTTTTATTTTATTTTGTTTTATAATTATAATTATAAGTATATTTGTTTTTTGTTTTTGTATTTTTTATAAGAGTCTAAAGTAAGAAAAAAAATGGTGACGTAGACGCAAAAAATATCTGTGTAATTTGATACACTGACAAGTGCTGCTGCTGTTGCGGCTGTTGTTCTCGTACTTCTTCAACTTCTGCTGCTGCTTCTTCTTCTTCGTATTCTTCGGCTTGTTGTTCTCATCACATCATAAGTATCATTCAACTACGACGATTCGGTTCGATTTGTTGTTGTTGTTTTTGGGGGGCCCAATACCACCCGGAGCTTAATTCGATTCGTTACATGGATGTTCATCATCTCCTTGGTTACATCGAGTGGAGGAGTCGTAGGCGTTGTAATAGTTGTAGGAGGTGTAGTGGAGAGAAGGTTGTTAAAGAGTTCCCCGATTCGGTTCTGGGTTTTACCAGCGATTTTTGGGCCGTTTGACAGCAGTATCTGCTGATCTGCACGACTGGTTCTTTTCTTCTTCAGTTGATGATTTTTGTCTCCCCCGCTTTTTTTGCTGCTCTTCACTTCACTTTAGAAAAATAAAATAAATAAATAGAATTGTGGTAGTAGTTGTTGTTGTTGCTGCTGCTACTGTGATGTTCTTGTTGTTGTTGTGTTCTTCTCAGCTTTTTTTTATTACAAAAAATAAAACAATTTTTTTTTTAGTTATTCGATTTTCTCTTCGCGTTAACATCGCTTCGCATGCCAGTGATTATCATTGAGAACAACAACAATTGTGTGACATGTTGCAACAACTGATGATGTTGTTCCTGTTGTTGCTCATGATGTTATTCTTGCTCTTCTTCCTCGTTTGCGGCTTATTCTCTAAATGTTGTTCATGGTGTTGCTCATATTTGTTTTGTAACTCTGCTCCATCATTATTTTGTTTTATGTTGTTGTTGTTGCTGTTGTTGTAATAAATAGTAAATAGTTGTGTTGCTGTTGTTGGTTGGTTGGTTGGTGTGTCGACAGTAGTCTGTAATTTTTTTCAAGAAAAAAATCTTGTTGTTGTTGTAAACGGCATTTGGTAGACAGCTTGTCGTCGGTGTCGATGTCGCGTTGAAGTCATTGTCATTATCGTCGAAGTGGTGGTGATGGTGGTGGTAGTGCTGCTGTTGTTGATGATGGTCGGTTGTTGTTATCGTCCTCGTCGTTGTTGTTGTTGCTGTTGTTACTGTTACTGTCGCTGTCACTATTTTTCGCTGTCTCGCTGACACACACTCACTGTCGCCAATCATCATCATTATCGCCGTCGTCGTCGTCATCCATCTACTTTTGTGATGTAAAATCAAATGTCGTTGCTCCACTCACTTTGCCCGAGGCGCTGCGATGGAAATGGACATTCTGCCATTTGCTGTCGCGTTTATGCCAGACACGTGTCTCCTCCGACTGATGGGTGTGGGCATGGCCCTGTTTATCAATATATTGTGTTAAGCGTACATAAGCAATACAAGCGGCATCCTCGCCCAGCAAATGGACATGAGGATTGAGAATTGTGGTATTGATAGCTTTGCAATTTTTGCCCAAAACATTTTCGAAATAGAATTTGTGAAAGTCAATTCCTTCGACCAGATTACCCAGGGCCTCAGGCTCAAACGCAGTCAAGTGCGGATCACCGATTTTGGTGTATGCATCAAAATCCCCACTGTTGATGGCCTCAATCAGTTGTTCGGTGATTTTGATGATCTCCTGGCGACGGGCCTTCACATCGTCATCCTCGAGGGTGGCGTTCGACGAGTCTGTGGAGTCCTTGACGGGCGAGCCCTCGCCCTTTTTGGTCACCATACTCTTGCTGGAGAAGTTCCGCGTGGCCAGCATTGTCGTTAGTATGGCGCCCTTCAGCTTGCGACGAGCATTGAACTTCTTGAGGCAATCAACAGTTTCTTGGCGGTGAACCACGGAGGCGACACGTTCACGTTGGCATATCCAGGGATGTTTGAGGGCTTCAGCAGCTGTGATACGTTTGTGGGGATTGACGGTAAGCATTTGATTGATTAGATTTTTGGCTTCTGGTGTTACCGTATCCCATTCGGGCGATGGATAATCATAAGCTCCAGCCTTGATTTGGGAATACAGGCGGTGTTGATCCTCATCCCAAAACGGTGGATAACCGACCAGGAGAATGTATAAGATAACACCACAAGCCCAAATGTCCACCGGTTTGCCGTAGGGTTCCTTCTTGAGCACCTCGGGCGACAGATAGCCCGGAGTGCCGGCAAAACCAAACCAGGCCTGATGATCCCCCTGCACCTCAATGGCCAGACCGAAATCGGCCAATTTGACAGCAGCACCCTTCGCCTTGCTGGCCAGCAATAGGTTCTCCGGCTTCAGATCACGATGTACGACACCATTCTGGTGGCAGTGATTGACGGACTCCAATATCTGCTGGATACAGTGCGATGCATCGGCCTCCGAATAGAATTCTCGGGCGACAATGTCTTCGAACAGTTCGCCGCCTGTGACCAAATCGAATACCAAATAGTGATAGTTCTCCTCCTGTATGCTGTCGTGCAGTCGCACAATATTGGGATGGTGCAATTTGCGGCAGATTCTCGCTTCGCGTTCGAGCTTTTGGAAATCGCGTGCGGTCAATTTCTTTGTATTGATGATCTTGGCGGCGAATTCATTCCCTGTCGATTTCTGTACGCAACGTTTCACAATGGAAAATGCGCCTCGGCCCAGTTCCTCTTTGATCTCATAGTTGTCCGAGAAACGCGTACAGGCTGCAGGAGCAGCCATCGCGATGGCACACTTCAGAAAATCTATTGCGGCAATAAATCCAAAGACCCCTCTATTGAGAAAACACTTGGGCGGGAAGGGGGTGCTCGTCCAATTTCACACTGAGCTGAGCTGAGCGAGTGAGTGATGAGTAGTAGGTGAGTATGGATGTGTGTGTTTGTGTGTGGTGAGTTGGTTAAAGGTGAGGAGTTGACTTCGTGATGTTTGTTGTTGCTTTTTGTTGTTCTCTGGATTATTATCGAGAAGATTTTTTTGTGTCGGGATTTTTTTCCTTTTTCTTTTCTTTCAAAGCAGAAGACTCCGATTATGTGTGTAACAAACAAATCAGTCAGCAGTTACGAAGTGATGTAAAATTTTTAATTTTTCACCAAAAAATGTTTTTAAATCCTTTTAGGCCAAACAGTTGGAGAAAAAAGTGAATATTTGCAGTCACTCGTTAGCGTGATGTTGGTTAGTCGTCGTCGATACAATTGATTTTTAACACTGCTTGCTGCTGCTGCTTCTTCTTCTCTTCTATTTGTTTCTCTATGGCACACCTCCTTGTAGTCGTCGTCGTCGTCGTATGGGGTGGCTTTGATGGTGGTGCTGAATGTCGTCGTTGTCGGCACACCAGGCACTTCTCCGCTGGCGCTCTACTCTTCCGCCGTAAAAACTAAATAAAAATGACTCGGTTTTTATGGTTGGCTGGCTGAATGGCTGGTTGGTTGGTTGGTGTGCTGGTGTACGACGAGGAGTATGTTGTGTGTGTTACAGCTTTCTCTGCTACTGCTTCGCTCGCTGCTGGCTTGCCTGCTTGCTTGCTTGCTTGTCTCAACTCCAACTGACCCAGATTCAGGGGGAAAATGTGAATAACGGAAGTGTATGTATATGTAAATTCTAATCAGTCCTTGTCCTGTAATGATTTTTTGATTTCGTATTCGCACCAGACCAAATTGGGATTATGGTTCCAATTTTCGCATTGATGAATTTCGCCCGAATCGATTTGAGTCCGATATTTGGTGGTATATATTTTTGGTTTTTGCAAAAAATGAAACGAAACAAAAGAAACAGAAACACACAATACCAATTGATTAATGGAGAGATTTTGTAAAGTAAAAAAATTTGTTTTGTCTTCTTCTTTTTATTTTTATTTTGCTGGTCTACTTTTGCTACAGGCTAAAGGAGGAATATATGTGTGTTAGGGGGAAAAATGAAAGGATGGATGGTTGGATGGTGTGGTAGATGATGGACTGACTAGTTGGATGAATGATAAGTTATTTTTTCTATCGATGATGATGGTTATGGTTAGATTTTTTTGGCTTTGGGAACAGCTTTTGAAGGAGACCAAGTTTTTTTAATTTTATTTTTCTATTTTCGATTATTTTCTTACCGTTCAACAGTTTTGTGTGTATGTGTGGCTCTTTTCTTGACTAGCGGATGGCTACAAAAAATGCTTTTCTAAATGTTTTTTCAGGTTCTTGAGGTTTTTGTTCACTACAACTTGTTTTTTTCTCTGCTTAATTATTTACTTAGGTTTCTTCTGTGTGTGTTTTTTTTTGTAATTTTTCTACTATTATTTATAATGTTTTTATTTATTTTCTTGTATTTTTTTGGTTTGTTAAATATATATTTTAAACTAGAGAGTACTGGAGTACTACTACTTTTAATCTTTCTTTTTCGACACGAACGAAGCACACTTAACACACAGAGCAGAGAAAAAGTTTGTATCTACATTTTCCAACTTTGCGATGCGTTTTCTATGTGTGAAATTTTCCTTCTCGTCGTAGTCGTTGTGTCGTCGTACTGCTATCGTCGTAGTTGGAGCAAAAGAACTGTTAAAGACCGCAACGCGCGCACTCACACACACACGCTCTGGATGGCTATGATGATATGATGGTTGGTTGGTTTGTTGGTTGTTCGGTTGCTTTGCTGATGAGAGAGAGACGAAACGAAACGCACACTCACACACAGAGAACAGACAGAAAACGGACACACACACACACTGAAACAGTTGGGAAATTTTCTACTTATTGGACTTTTGTTCTTCGGTGTCTTTTTAACTGTCGTTGTCGTCTGCTCTGCTCCTGTTTTTCCTATTGCCTGATGTGATGCGCAGAAGCGTAAAATGGGGGCCAATAAATGGGAAAACTTGGTTATTCGGCACAACAACCACCAATTTTAGTTGCCATCCCCAGGCATAAAAACCATAACACAAACAGCGAGAGAGAGGGAGAGAGAGTAAAATACACACACTCTCCCAATTGGATTTCCTGATTGAATAACAGTTATTTAGCTGTTGCTCGAATAGCGGTAATGTTTTTGCTCTTCTTCCTTGCAGAGGGTTGGCAACACTGCTTATTTTAAGGGTAATTTTTGTTTAATGCTGCTACTGCTTCTTCTTCTCTGTCAATGATGATAACACATTGCAATCAAGTGGTTGTCGTCGTTGTCGATTTTCAGCTGCTTCTTCTTCTGCTTTAGCTGCAATTACAACCCTGTAAAGAATGTAAAAAGGGATATTTTATTAGTTGGCAATTCATTTGTTATGTATTTTATTAAGGGTAGTTTTTTATCTCTGTAAAAAAGAGATGCCAAAGAGATAGTCATTGAGAGAGAAACATTTAATTCTAAAAAGAGAATCTCTTTTGGGATTTTGTTGCCATACAACACACTCATTATTGATTATCAATAGATGTGTTTTTTGTTGTTGTTCTTATTGCCCGATTAAAAGGCAGTGGATTAAATAAATACGCAGTCGATGCACAGTGGTTTGAAATCGGTCTAATGATATCATAAATATAGAGATTAAATCAAGTCAAACTAATGATGGTAACACCTCGAAATATCAGGTAAAATCCCCAAGTTCCTTTGGACTAAGTACGATTTAGAGAATTTGTAGTGGATTGGTAGGTTGGATTTAAAATTGCACATCTTAAATTTTTCCAAATTTAAGTTCCATGATAGGCAACATCGGCCCACTCCTTCTGGAACCTGTGCCATAAAATGGCCAAATTTTTTAAGAAAAAATAATAAAAACCCCAATCAATGAACTCCCTCTCCACAAAACATAATCATTTTTAAATTTTGTTAATATCATATTTAGCGGCCCATTACTTCTGAAATCCTCCCCATACATGTTTATCGAATTTAAAATTTGTTAACAAAAATGTATTATATGTAATTAGCAATATCCGAATATCTGGTTCCAAAATTTACGGATCCGAATCTGTCCACCGCGCCATGGGTTTATTTCCTATAAGGCAGTTTCCATTCCCCAAAAATTGTAACACAGTGCTATTCATGTATATTTGTATCCTGATTCTTCTATATCGTGATCTTCATAACCACCTTTATCATCAATAATTTTTCAAATTTACTAAATGGATAAAAAAGGTCGTGCATATAATTTTATTAACAATAATAATTTTCTGATCTTATTTTCAAGTTCTATTTACGTCTGAATATATATTAAAAAAATAATAAAATTTAAAATTCCTTTTATTATCACCCCACACTAAGTTAATAAAAAAACACATAAAGATTTTGATTTATAGCCGTATTTAAAAAAACTAATCTTAAAAATTAATTTGTACAATGACTCCAACTATATATATATACTGATTGACATTTCGTTTTTTTTCTGTCGATAAAACATCCATATATTCTGACGTGAGCCAATGTACTCAAAAATGCAACAGCAAAAGATTCACAAATGTAAAGATTCAGAATGTATTTGATTTTTCCAAAAATCAATAAAGAAAGAGCCAAAATTGGACGGGAGTGACTATATGAAACCATGTATCACTGTTTGGATAAATACAAGAGATGAATTATAAAAATTGCTATTGAAAGTTCGTATCTTAAAATTTATTGTTTTTTTTTTAAATATTTAAAAATAGCACATTCATCACTAAAATCGCCGCAGAAATTCCAAACCAACCAAAATATGATTTAACTACTTTGTTAAGCGGGATAAATTCTATCGAAAAAATGCAGAATGTTTAGGGACCAATAGGGATTTTTATAAAGACTATTTTATAGATTTATGTTCTCTAAATGGCGTTTTTTAGATAAATAATCCTTGAAAGAGTTCTGTGATTATAAACTCCATAGATAGACCGCAACTATGTAATTATTTGGGATTGGTTTTGAAAGATTTACAGATTTAAAGTCACGGAAAGAATTCCGTTTATAGAGGTATTTGATATGCCTGTAGAAAGAAGAACCTAGAAAGGTTTGTCTAATAAGTCGTGTGTGGAAAAAAATCGTTAATATGACCTTCTTTATACAGAATATTAATTATGAGAGTCGTTTGAGATCGAGGAGCCCTGAAACGGAAGGTATTCAGTAATCCAAAGAACCTGAGAAGCTTTATAAGTCGAATGTAAACAACAGACCCTAACAGGTATTGTTTGCATTACAATCCATCTTCAAGACATTAACCCCTTGGAAAGGGGTACTTCATATACGCAGGAATCATAGACTTTCTATAGGTGGAAATACCTTGGAAGGGAGTTCCTTTATATAAAATACGTTCTCAGAAGTTTTCTTAAGATAGACGACCTTTGGAGTGATCTTCTAAGGATTAAATACTTGTGGAGGGACATCTATTGATAGAATAACATTGGAAGAGAATCCTTCATTAATAATACGTTTTTAGGAATCTCCTTCCTTCATATGGTCATCTGTAGAATAGCTTTTCTAAACATAGAAGTCTTTTCAGAGGATTCTTGGTAGGTCTATCAATCCTGGAAAGAATTCCGTTTATAGAGGTATTTTAGATGTATACAAACAGAATAACCTAGAATGGTTTGTCTAATAAATCGTATGTGGAAAAAATCATTAATATGGCCTTCTTTATAGGAATCTTGGTAGGACTATCAATCCTGGAAAGAATTCCGTTTATAGAGGTCTATCAGATGTCTATAGACAGAAGAGCCTAGAAAGGTATAATCGTATGTGGAAAAAATCACTAAAATGACCTTCTTTATACAGAATAGTAATTCTCAGGGTCGTCTGGAGATAGAGGATCCCTGAAACGGAAGGTATTCTATAAGCCAAAGAAACTGAGAAGTTCTTCAAGTCGTATCTAGACAATAGATCCTGTTTGCATTGAAAACCATTTTGAAGGTCTTCAGATAGTTTTAAACCCCTTTTAAGGCCTTCTACAGACCTCCTTGGAGGGGAGTTTAATGTTATAAAATATGTCACAGATCCCTTATTTAGATAGACGACCTCTGGAGTGGTCTTCTTAAAAAAGAACACTTTTGGACGGACTTATATTTCTTCCATGTTACCATGGAAAAAAATCTTCCTTAATAAGACATTTTTAGGAATCTCCTTCCATTATATGGTCATCTGTAGAATAGCTTTTCTTTGGAAGGACTATCAATCCTGGAAATAATTCTGTTTATAGAGGTCTATAGGCAGAAGAGCCTAAAATGTTTTTTTTTTCTAATAAATCATGCGTGGAAAAGAATCATTTGCATGGCCTTCTTATACAGAATATTAATTCTCAAGCCTTATTCAGATAGACGACCTCTGGAGTATTGTCTTGTTAAGATAGAAAACTTTTGGAGGGACTTCTATTGATAGAATAACATTGGGTATAGGGTTTCTTAAGATATAAGACTTTCTTCCATAAATAGAAAAAATCTTCAGGGAATTTCTCCATAATTTTAAGATTTTCAAAGGTTGGACGTATCTGCTTATGAAAAACGTCTTTTGGATATGTGTCTATAGATTGCAACACTTTTAAAGGGTCTTTTTTGTAGAAGACTTTTCAGATATCTTGTATAAATCGATGTTCCTTGAAAGATACTCCTTTACTTATTATCCACAGTGCACTTGTAAGGTATATTAAAAAAATAAGTATTTTATAAGAACTTCAAAAGAAATGCTTTATTGTCTTGATCGATCAAGCAAGTAGATAGTGAACGAAATGTGATTTGTTACCTTAGTAAATGGACTAGTTCAATCAAAGGAGCTGAAGAATAAGGATCACTTTTTTAATCGATTTCTAATGCGCATAATTATAAAGGTCTTCTATGGAAGGTTGTCTATAAGTAGGAACACTTATGACGTTTTCTATATAGAAGATCCTAATGAGATCTACTATCGATCAATGATGGGATTCTTCATATGTAGATAACATTTTCGATAAACTATATATATAGAAAACCTCTATGAGATTCTTTATGAGACATTGTTTAATCAGTCTGTTCTCATTTCCTGCATATCATCAAACACAGTGATCAAAATCGGTGTCTATGTCTGCATTGTAAAACCGGTGTTTTTTCACCTTTCAAATTATCAATTCGAAAAAATATTTTTTTACTTATATTTAATTGCAAAAAAGGATTTCTCTGCAAAATCCCATTATTCATAACAAATACCCTGCAACACTGTGCCACATCGCCACATAACATTGCTATCTTATCGAGAACACATCGACAATAACCACTGCCACCTTAACCAACAACAACAACAACAACACAACCAACAAACACCTTCCAAATAGACATTGTTGTACGTCAAGGACAGTTTCAACTGCGGCCAAGGCAAGAAGAGACAAATCAACTGAAAATGTGAAAAACCGCAACAAGAGACCCCAAATAGTAGCACCCCAATAACCACAAAAAGATATCCGAAAGCATGTGGTCGACGGTAGTCTTTGTGTGTTTCGATGTGTGTGTGTGTGTGAGTGCTTGTGTTTTGGCCAACAAAATACGAGTGTAAACGAGTGCGGGTTACAACTAATTTCAAATTTAATTAATGCTCTTGATTAATTTATTAACACACTTTCTTCGATGTGTTTTTTCGGATGGATGGTTGGTTGGTTCTTAGGCGAAATGCACACATATGGGACAAGAGAAATGTAAAGAGAGTGTATAGAGAGCGAGAGTCACACACTCGAGGAGAGGAGAAATTAGTAGGCCAACAAAAATTATTAGAAAAAGAAAATAAAAAAATATCCCTGAAAAAACACGCACACATTTCCACATTTTCCAAACGCAGTATATTTTCTGGTTATGCGAAAGAACCGAAGCATAGGCACGTACATGTTACAGGAAAAGAGGCAGAGCGAGAGAAGCGGGGTTGGTAGCAAGTGCCAATTTGGGGGGTTGTTAATGCGTACGTGTGTGTATGTACACTGGGGCGAAATCGCATACGTTTTGCAGCAGCACGTTTTCAATTTTCGCTGGCCCGCAAAAGTGTAACAGGTTATGTTGATTTTTTTGCTATTGTTGTTGTTATTATTTGAATTGGTATTACACGCACACTCCTGGGCATACACTGACACACCAACACACACACACACCCACCCAACCGTCAACCAACAACCCCACAACACATGTCTCCTCTCTGTACATATTTTTGCGTGCTTGTTGTAAGTTATTTTCCCTGTATGCGTGTGTGTGTGTGTGCGTTGGTTATCTATCTAAGCTACCATGGCCGTCTTTTTGTTGTTATTGTGCTTTCTTCTTTCTATTTGCTCGGCATATTTCCGGGAAACGGAAACATGTGTTGATGGAAAATTCATGCTGTCAAAATGACAGTAACACAGCAGCTTATAATCATATACAAAAATCAACACGCACATACAAACACAATCACACACGCCGAAACACCCACTCTTCCACCCCAACCATTCAAATGTATCCACAACACACAACCCCTCATACAAGAGAACCCCATAGAGAAACTAAGAAGAGAGAGCGATGGACGGGAGAGCATGAATAAGAGTTAATTTACCACACTCTGCTCTATGCTGGTTGACTGGTTGGTTGGCCGTATGGCACAGTGCTGGCGAAATGTTATTGACAGGTATTCAAACAAAATGTCACATCATGCCAACCGCAATAATAAAAATTCCTGGATATAACCAACGAGTCAACCATCCGGCCAACTATCCCCCCTGGATGACACTGATGCTCGCCTCTTGGGCTTGTTTGGCTGGCTATTAGACGAGAAGCTGAAGTAGCAGCTTCTTGACTACTGGCTTTTGTTGTTGGGTTGCCATTAACTTAAGTTGATTACAAGTATCCATGGTTAAACATGATACCCAATCAACAAGCATATCTATTTGATACCGCTGTTTGTCTGTCTGTCTGCCATTCTGTTTTTGTTTGTCCGTCCGCCTGTTGGTTGTAAAGGCCGCTGTGTTGCATGGTAATAAGGCAACAATAATGTTTTGTGGGGTTATAAAAATCTATGAAGCTGTATATTGGGTTGGGGGTCGAGCGAGGGTGAGTGTCAGTTGTCAACATCATCGTCACACACATCTCTCATTATCACTGATACTTCTGCCACTGCTGTTGTTGCTGCTGTTGCCTGAACAATCCAATTAAATTATATTAGGTTTACAAATAAGTATTCATTGTTTGTTAAAAGCTAGTCCTACGACTACTACTACTAGGAATGCCATTAACAGTGGGTTTTTAGATGGGAGTGGATTTAGTCATGTCCATGACAGTTTCTGTTTGAAAAATCAAGATACAATCTCAAACTAACTTTGATGGCCATAACTTTGACACAGTTGGTTTTTTCCTCACTCACTCACTCACTTGCTGGCTCTCTGTCTCTCACTATTCTGTTTAATGTTGACATGTATTTCTGAAGGCCTTTTTATAAGTTTGTTTTAGTCATATCCGATTGCTGTTCGCACGTTATAGAGGAGGGGGCTGTAGGCTTTTAATAAAGTTTTAGTTTTGTTTAGAAATGAGAAACACCATGTAAGGGAAGTTGAAGGGAAATATGAGAATATCAAAAAGGCCCTCCATACATTTCGGAGCCTTCCAAAGAATTATATGTATCTGTAGAGGAATATACCTATAAATACTTTGAATCAAGTTCAAAGAAGGATTTTTTCTCTATGGAAGGTCTCAACAGGTGCGTATATCTATATTATTTAAAAAAAAACTTCCTTAGCCTCTACGGTAACAGAATATCTATTGATATTTATCTCTCATAATAATACTTCTTTAGATATATAGTCCTGAAATATATCTATGGATAATTCAAATTGAAAAAGGACTTTTTCAGATAGGAAAGGCTGTAGACGTAAAACATCACAGGGGATTTTTTGAAAGTCTCATGAATGGATTTTTTGTAGATGTATGGTTCATGAAGAGCATTTTATAGAAGAATTATACTCAACGCAATTCTTTGAATATAAACCCTCTAAATAGTTCTTCCTTGGATAGACATGTTTTCAGCAGGGCTTATCTTATTAGAAGGGAGGGACATTCTACTAACTGCAGCGTTTGAGGGATAAAGTTCTGAGAGGAATTGTATTTGATAGAGGTCGTCTGTTGGTACAATACTCCCTCTATAGAATAATGATTTTGAGAGGTCTTCTACACAGATAGCCTTGCACATTTTTCTAATTGAGGGATACCCTTGAAAATTAGCAAATGATTTTTTTAATCGCCTATTATTTGGAATCGATTGGAAAAAATCGGCTATATATTCAAGAGTTGTTGAGATTTTCACTTGAAATTTTATAGAGACATTCTTGAGAAGTTGTAGGTTAATATAACATAAAAATAAAAATCAATTTTTTTTTTTGAAACCGTGAATGGGCGGTCTCATTAACAATTTTTGATTGTCAAAAACGAGGTTTCCGCGTGTCGTCTGGAGATACATAGAGGAGCCGTGAGACGGAATGTCTTCTAAAAACTAAAAAACCTGAGAAATTCTTGAAGCAGAATATGAATAATAGACCCTAAAAGGAAACCTCTTCTGAAAGACTTCTGTTAGGTTTTGAAACCTAGAAAAAGAGCATTTCAGAGGTTTCAGAGGAATTCCTAAAAGAAGGTGACGATTGACGTTTTCAGAAGTCTTCTTGACTAGAGTGGCCATCATAAGCTAGAACAGTTTTGAAGGGGCTTCTATTGATAGAACAACCATGGAACTTAACTTAGAAGAGATTTTCTTCAACTTTATAGGACCTTCTATAAAAGGAAGACGTGAGGAAGAGTGAACCTTTTCAGGCGATTTTATATACAAAGGACTCTTGGAAGGATTATCTATACACGGTGAACCCTTGAAGGGACGTTTCTCCACAGATGATTTCAGAAGGCTTCCTCTGTTTTGATCATCATAAGAAAGAACACTTTTGAATT
This sequence comes from Musca vetustissima, assembly GCF_032173495.1. Taxonomy (NCBI): domain Eukaryota; kingdom Metazoa; phylum Arthropoda; class Insecta; order Diptera; family Muscidae; genus Musca; species Musca vetustissima. The sequence goes on from NW_026889093.1 coordinate 641,633, forward strand.
GACTTTTATTGATAGAACCACCATGGAAGAGACTTCTTCACTTAGAAGAGATTGTCAAGAATCTTCATCCTTATAGGACCTTCTATAAAAGGAAGACTTATGGTAGGGCATTCCATAGCTTAAAAGACTATGTAGTGAACCTTTTCAGGCGTTTTCTATATACAAAGAATTCTAAGAAGTATTATCTATAGTTGATGAACCCTTGGTGGGAAGTTTCTCTTTACAGAAGACGTTTTCAGAAGACTTCTTCAGATAGACAACCTCTGGAGTGGCCCTCTGAGCATGAAACATTTTTGGTGCGATTTTTATTCATAGAATAACCTTGGCAGAAACTTCTTCATTTAGAATATACTTTCGAGAATGTACTTCCTATTCTATAACTGAATAGACTATGAAGGAACCCATAGTGAGGGGAGTTTATTTTTGGAGGGGAGTTTATTTTTAGAGAATACGTTTTCAGAAACTTTCTTAAGATAGAAAGGAAAGAAAGGACTTTCCCCTTCCCTTGGAGGGGAGATTTTTCTTTTACATAGATGGCATTTCAAAAAGTCTTTTTTAGGTAAATGAAATTTGCAGGGATTTTCTTAAGATGTAAGTCTTTCAAGTTTTTCGGAGGGGTCTTTAAGTCTTTCGAAGTCGTCTTTATTATTTACGGAAATTTCTGAAATCTTTATAAATAAGAGATTTTCCGATTTTGTTGTAAAAAGTCTTCTTTAGATAAACGACTCTTGAACAGACTTCTATAAAAAGCAGTACTTTAGGGGGATCTTCTTCATTTTGAATAAATTTTTAAAGGTTTGCTATACATCGAAGTCCCGTTGAAGCGTCTTATATATATATAACCATTATTTCCTATAAAAAAAACACCCTAAATAGAATCTTCTATACATAAAGCACTCTAGGAGTGATATTTTATATAAATTAGACGTTTGTGGGGATCTTAAATAGACAGAACATCTTTTTGTGGCGTCTTCAAATAAATTGAGATTTTCTAAAGATTTCTACAGAGGTCTGTAGAAATAAAGCCGATAAGAAGAGATATTCAAGGGTCTTCTATATGTCTTTTAAACCTACATGGTGTGGTCTTATATACTGAGAAAATGAATTGAGAGATATTTCATAAATAGAAGCCCATTGGCCCAAAAAAAGTCTTTTCTACCCACAGGCTCCATGATTGGGCCTTCTGTAAAGAGGAGATCCAATGACAAATTATCTTGGCTTTCTATAAATGGAAGAACTAGAAATGGAAGAACCATGGAGTAAGAGTCTTCTGCTTATAGCAATCAGTTAGATAAGTTTTATACTGATATATGACTCTAAAAGTGTGACCCATAACAGGTCTTTAAAAAACCCTTTGCGGAGGTTGTGTTAGTAAAATACGTTTTCTAGGTCTATAAAGGTATTTATAAAATTGTTGCAGATTCTTTTAAGATACTCTTCTTCTGATGGGATATAAAACTGTTTAAGACCACTTCGAGTAGTATTAATATTGTTGACTTCGGTAAGTGCCAAAGAAGGGGGTTTTTAAGGATCCTAATCCTTCGGAAAGCTATTCAATAATTATAAGAAACTTGGAAGAAAGTTCTATTGAATAAAATTTCCAGGAACATTATTTGAAACATAGAAGACAATAAGACTAATCCTAAAGTAGACAAGTACAGAGGTGTTACACATATATGCAGATAGATAAATGACCCTATAAACATAATGCTCAAGAAGTCTTCTTGATATATAAGAACTTTCTTTTTTACCCTCTACGGGTGGAGACCACAACATCTCAATATATATTCCATGGAAGATCTTCGATTGGCTTATCAAAGGACACAAATATAATAACACTTCTTAAATCTGATATTAGTCATTTTCTTAGTATTAAAGTACTTAGAATTATTATGTATTAAAGACCTCCCTTTAAAATTGTTTGTTTTTGTTGCAACACGATTTTGTCCATCCCTCTATCCCCTTTTAATAAATACCCAAAACCTAATAGAATACGTGAGTCCATCACGGAGCTTATCACTTTGCTTGGTCATGATATTAACACTACATTGTCCAAAAAGTTTAACCGCAAAACTTTTAAAGCCTAAAAGTGACCACAAATATGGCCGAAGACCCCCTATATAACATGTTCAATCTTGATCTAAGTGGATTTTCACAATATCCACAAAAAATGATACTTAACAGCAAACTCCAACAAACACACCCCCATAACTTCCCCTCCGCCCCCATAACCCCCTTGGAAAATATCTAAAATTATTTCAGCTGTTTTGTTACTCGCTTGTCGTATCCTTCTTATCTCAATTAGGCCACGTGCTGGCTTTGCGTTACTTTAGCCGGTGCGTTGTTACGAGAACTTTAACTAAAATGTCAAATATTTGACAGTCATTCTTTTCAACAAAAAGCGAAAAACTCCATCCACATATAACCTCGATGGCCTGGTTCAACAAACATACGGCTGTTGTCCACCAACAACAACAACAAAAACAGAACATAAAACGTAATCAGATATCGCTGCTTCATTGCTTTGGCCTTTCTTCCTGACTTCCATCTCAGACTGCTGGCATGTCTGCCACCACTGTCATTTGCGTGAGATTCCAGCCCCCCCAAAACGACCCACTGCCACTCTTTATTTATTTATTTGTTTGTTGTTATTGTTCACTTGTTAGTTTTTCTTTCTTTCATTTTTTTGTATCTTGCTTTTATATTTCTATTCATTTTCCACACTCTTTCAGACTTCTCCTGTTTCTTTTTTGTTAGTGAAAAAAGCTTTTAACAATTGTCAGTGTATGTGTGTGTATGTGTTCGCGTTTGGATGTATGAGTGCAATGCAAGTGGAAAGAGTAATGAAAATATATTGGAATATAAATGCATACATTTACAGTTATCCTGATATATATTTTTCATTTTATTCCATTTGTTCGTTTGTGTGTATGCGAGTATGTGTGTGTGTGCATATGTACGCATATCCATGTTTAATACATTTGACATGATATAAAATTATATAGAGAAGACGCACTGAGTGTTTCCGGTCCATAGATAATATATTTGTAATATCTAAATAAGGTAATTTACGTTGGTAAATAATGCAGATAATGTATGTAAACAAATTAGATAAATTATCTACGGCATATAAATATACAATAAAAACGAATATCAGTATTGTGTAACTAGTTTATCGAAGTTATTTAGATAAAGATAAGGTATATTTAAATTATTAAAACGATGTAAAAGATATATCAGTTTTATAAAAAAATGTATATAATGTATCTACGTTAATTAATTAAGTGTCTACTATAGTAACGTTATATAAATAATGTAGATAATGCACCTACGTTATTTCCATAACGTAGATAACGAATCTATGTTATCGTAATTACGTAGATAACACATCCACGTTATCTTAACAATGTAGATAATTCATCTACGTTATCTTAATAATGTAGATAATTCATTTACGTCACCTTAATAATGTAGATAATTCATCAACGTTATCTTAACAAAGTAGATATTTCATTTTTTTTATCTTTATAATGTACATAATTCATCTGCGTTATCCTAATAACGTAGATAATTCATCTACGTTATCTTATTAACGCAGATAATTCATCTACGTTATCTTAATAACGTAGATAATTCATCTAAGTTAATTTAATAAAGTAGATAATCAATATACGTTACCTTAATAAAGTAGATAACTCATCTATGTTATCTTAATAACGTAGATAATTCATCTACGTTACTTAAATAAAGTAGATAATCAATACACGTTATCTTAATAAAGTAGATACTGTATCTACGTTATCTAAATAACGTAGATAATTTATCTAAGTTATCTAAATAACGTAGATAATTTATCTACGTTATCTAAACAAACAAGATAATTCATCTGTGTTATCTCAATAATTTATATAATTCATATACGTTATCTTAATAACGTAGATAATTCATCTAAGTTAGCTTTATATCGTAGATAAAGTATCTATGTTATCTTTATAACGTAGATACTTTATCTACGTTATTTTAATAGAGTAGATAATCAATCTACGTTATTTACAAAACGTAGATAATGAATCTGCGTTATCTTAATAACGTAGATAATCAAAATACGTTATCTTAATAGCGTAGATAATCAACCTACATTATTCTAAAAACGTAAATAATCAATCTATGGTATCTTATCAGCACTCACGTTATTAACATAACATAGATAATTAATTTACGTTTTCTTAATAAAGTAGATAATCAATCTATGTTATCTTAATAACCTAGATAATCAATCCACGTTCTCTTAATAATAAGCTGCCCATTTGAGCCGCTAAATATTGACCGATCTTTATCAAAACAGGCGTGCTAATTCTTTGGCCCGATCCCCTTTTTCATGTAAAAATTCGAGATGTTTGGGCCTTAATTGCGGCCTCTGGAGCGACCAGAAAAACCGACAAAAATTAAGTATTTTGTCCATTTCATCCCCTAAATATTAATCGATCTTTACCAAAAATAATAGGGGTCTTCATTGGGTCGAACCCATCCTACATGCAAAATTCCGTGAAGATTGGTCCATAACTGTGGCCTGTATCGTGTTTACAAATTATAATGGACAGACGGACGGACGGACACACATGTCTAGATCGACTCAGCTAGTCGAGATATGACGATCGGTATACTTAAAGGTGGGTCTAGGACCAATATTTCGCGGCGTTACAAACTCTTGGGGCTGCACAAAGCTATAATACCCTGACAACATAGTTGTGTAGGGTATAAAAATACATCGACGTTATCTAAACAATTCGGGGAATCATCTGAATTACCTTAATGACCCAGATAATGTATCTGGGTTATGTATATAACTATATACTATATTTACTGGATGTCTACGAAATTTTAGATAATTTATATTATGTTTCCAAAATAATGTAGATAATTTACATTATCTAAATATAATAGTTATCTCAAGTAACTAACATAGATAATTATTATACATTATCTAAATAATGTAGATAATTTATTTCTACTATATCAAATTATTTATATTCATTACATCAGAAGTTTGCAGGTCTCTTATATATCAAGCATAAATAAATAAATAAACACCCAGCGACACGTCTGCATATATAAATGTATGTGTATGTATATTAATACTAATACAATGATAAATGACCCAATAGGTATTAAATTTGGTAAAACTTTTTCGTTTCATTTGGTTTTGTTTTTGATTCTCTTTTAATTGTGTTTTGGAACAAAAATTACAACAACGAAATAAATATGAACTAATTTATGACTAATCCACAGACAGTCAGTCCGTCCGTCATTTTGGGGCCAGACACTGTGTTTTGGTTAAATTAATTGGCCAACAGTTACAGTTGGCGTTGCCTTCAATCAACTCCCAAAGGAGCACTAAAAATGTGATGGTCACTTTCGTTATGTGAGAGGCCCAATTAACCCTTCTCACATATACATACTCAAACACACACACTCATACACACCTTAGCAATTATCGAAGTTTGGTTTTGGGCTAGATGCCATTGGGAAAAATACCTGCCAGCCAGTCGGTCTCCCCCCGAATGGCAATAAAAATGACTGGTAATATTTAAGTTTTACTAAAAGTTAATTAGAAATGTAATTAGTTTTGACTAAATTCATATAATTTGTGTGTGTATGCATGTGTGTGTAATAATGATTTTGTTTTTGGTTTACTGAAATATGTAAGTGTGTGTGCGTACTGCCAGGGATGTATTACACGTGCGTCATCTTTATGGTCACCTGGGTAATATTCGTGTGATTTATATTTAATACACCGAAATGCAGTTCGATTTTAGGGGGTAATATTTAATAGAGTCCAGTCATAAATAAATAAAAACAAAATAAATATAGATTTTAATAGTAATATTCCATATTTTTATAGTAATATTCCAATTGGCTTCGTTTTAGTGGAATCTATATGCAGATTCATTGATATTAAAGTTCCTGGAACATTTTGCAAGTAAATAAATTCTTTGTCAACATATTACATTTTTAATAAAAATTACCGAACCTTGAGAAAAAATTCCAAATTCTTCGGAAAAACATTTTTGAAAATATTTCCCAAACTCCCGCGCTACAAAATCCACATGTGCTTACTGCCGGCAAGTTTTAACAACAATTTTTTTCATATTAATCACAGCTGCAAAATGTCACAGCCCCAAATGACAGTCGCAACTTGAAAAGCGCAATCAAAATCATGCGAACATTTTGTTTAGTCAGATCGGCATGACAAATATACTCGTCTGAATATTATCTCGCAACAGAATATGTGGTAGACCTGTCTGTTAACTTGTCTCAGTTTCAGTCTGAGTAGAAATATTTGCATTACTATTGCAGTTGTTATCGTTGTTGTTGTTGCAGTTGCTGTTAAAAGTGTTGTAATTGTTTTATTATTTGGCATACCAAAATGTCAACAGAGTATCATAAATTAAAATGCTTAAATATTTAGAAAACATGTGTGGAGCGGGTGTGGGGTGGAAGTTGATAGGAAAAAAATCACCCAAAAAAAATAACAGACAAAATTCATTCAGAATAGTTTTAGGTTAATTTTCGTTAACATGAACATTCACACGCAATTGCCAAAAAGTGAAACAGTGGCGGAAATTGATTATTTGATCTTTAGTTCTAAAATGTCGCCTAGTCAACATATAGGACTAGGTCAAATCGAGCTGTAATTTTGCGCTTACGTGGCTACTATTTCAAGGATGTGTGGTATTAATAATGACATATCAACGTCCACGTTAGAAAACTAGCAATACTAATTCATGCATTTAAATAATAGTTTATTTTTTGCAATTCCATTCCAAATTTATAAGAATCATTAATTTCGATACATACTATATTGAACATAGATCGTATGATTACTGCCAACACGTATACGCATACATGATACGCATGCTGATAACAACGTGATAATCAAGTGACCTATATTCGGAGCCTGGCGATACTTCGCGACAATTGCACCCTCTTAATCGATTAGAGGTCAACAGCTCCTCTTTCTTATCTTGGCATCTTTTCCGAATCATGTTTTCACGAATTAAACATGTATACCAAATGATTCAATGTTTTTATTTTAGACACAAAAGTCCCGATATATTGACCGATCCCTTCCCATCTAATAATCACCGAAATTTGTTGGTGTCGTTCTTGACATTAACTTGAAATTCCTGTAAAATTTCATAGCGATCCGTGCAACTTCTAGTGTGGTAAACAAATCAAAATACGTAGTAACTTATAATTTGTTGACATAACTCCCACATCCGAGAACATACACCAATACAATTGGTATTAATTTAAAAGTCAACCACTCCTCAAGGATATACTGTCAACATCTCCGTCTATGTCCTTCAGGAGTAAATATATACGCCATAGAATGAAAGTTTTACCAAAGACTAGGTCCATTTGACCCGCTAAATATTGACCGATTATAAACGATTGTTATTCCTTTCACCGTGTAAAATTTTCTGATGTTCGAGTCATTACAGCGACCAGAAAAACTGACAAAAGTAAAGTTATTAGTCCATTTCATCCCCTAAATATTAACGGATCATTTCCATAATTTGGCCATAATCTACATGCAATTGGCCTGTATTGTGTTTACAAATTATAATGGATAGACAAACGAACACACGTGTCTAGAACGACTCAACTAGTGGAGATATGACGATCAGTATACTAAAGATGAGCCTAGGCCGAATATTTCACGACGTTACAAACTCTTGGGTCTCACAACGTAGGATATACAAATCTGACAAATTACAGAAAATTCAATTAAAAAATTCAATTGAATCACCTAATTACCGAAAAACTTGAATCTGCGTTACATGCAAGGAGATATACCGCAGTTACTTTTGAAATATACCTAGAATCACTTTCTGAGTCTGTGTTTAAGAATCCATGTCTATGATCCGTTCAAACAACAGGCAGAAAACCGGACATCGCAGAATCCACATAGAATTTTACGCTAGAACAACAAATAATGGAAGGATTTTTGAAGAAGTATGACATTTTTCACAACTTTGATAGTTGTGTTTGGCTGATCAGATCTCTGTAATTATTTGTTCTTTCCTAAATACAATTTAATCCACATTATTAGGAAATTACAAACAATCCACCAGATATACTCCAAATATTTCTGAATTTTGTACTCTTTTTGAATTTATGGCAAAAAATTTCATGTCTGAAGATATGTGGAAATAACATCTTCATCGAAGAAGAAGCTGAACTGGATCACTGGACATATTTACATTTATTGGGGTATCGGCTTGAACCAGACAGATTAAACAATATTTTCTTTTTAGGTTAATGTTACAGAACTTATGCGATTATATGTTAATCGTATCACATTGCGTATGAGTGTTGGCAGTATGTATACGCATGCATGTTCATGAAATATTAGAAAGAACATATTACCAATTGCAGAAAATATTATTCTCCATGTTGTGCTAAGCACTTCTAACAACCAACCTGATTCCATAGAACAAGATTTCATTCAGTTGGCCCCCGTGATTATTTAATAAAATGTTCAATGACGGTTTTGCATAAATGCTGCTGTATTTCATCAATTTAAGGCTTGAGCCATCGTCGGCTTATTCGCGTAAACCATAGACTACAAAAAATCCTAGGCTTTTCTGTCTGTTGAAATCACCTGTTCTCCACATTCATTTATGCAATTCTATACAAGAAAAATCGGTTATATTTTCACGATTCTGAACACCAGTGTCTGTATACACTTGATCTGCCTCATTTTCATAAAAAGGTTTAATAATTCTTCCATCCCAAAAACCGCACCACACAGTGAAACATTGAGCTTGCATTTGCTTCTAGAGAATTCTTCACCTAAGTGTGAAAATTCTGGCTATTGACGAAGCTATCAAGATGAAAATGGGCCTCGAACAATTTACGATCTATAGCCGCAAAACTTTCATTATTTTGGTAAAAAAATTTCCATTTTTACTAACCCTGTACTTTTAACTAACAAACAATAACAATTGTTCAAATGTCAACTAATGACACTCCGAATGGCGCCAAATTTAAAATTTGAAGGGTGTCCCATTATCATAAATAAAGTATAGACATTGGGCTAACAATTACAAGTAAACTTGTCGCCCTGAACCGGGCAGATTAAACCCAACTCGATATTCTGTACGCAATATTTTTATACCCTTCACCACACTGTGGTAAAGGGTATTATGTCTTTGTACATATGTTTGTAACAGACAAAAGGAAACGAGATAGACACATGGTTCCTTTTCAGAATATGCATAGAATCACTTTCTGAGTAGATTTACGCATGTCCGTCCGTCTGTCCGTCCACGTATTTTTGTGAACAAAGTACAGGTCGCATTTTTGATTCGAATTGGATGAAATTTGACACAGCTCATTTATTTGGCCCAAGGACGAACTCTATTGAAAATGTGACTATTTTATGTAAATGGAGCACCAAAGTCCCTATATATCCTTCGATTTGCACGTAATTTGGATTTATAAGAAAATGAAGAACTCAAAATGTGGCCGAATACACAAAACATACTGAAATAAAGTGTAACCTAACCTTACATGTGACAAGTTTCCATGAAATCGGTTTAGATTTCGATATTTTCCTTTAAATTTATTTACATAATTTTGTCCCATTAGAAGAAGCAACTCTATATCTGATCAAAATATAGTATAGGTTGCAGAATGGCATGTTTAGTTTCATGTTAATGGTCCTTCAAAAATGCGATTAGGATTCCATCTGTTGAATATACCCAAAGTGGTGAAGGGTTTCATATAGTCGGCCCGTCCGACTTTACTACTTTCCTTACTGGTTGGGTTTAACTTAATCAATTGTATGTTAATTGCATCACATTGCGAATGAGTATTACCAATATATATACGCATGCATGCTCACTAGATATTAGTAAGTTAATATTTACCAATTGTAAAAATACATAAGGAGCGTTCAAGAGTGTACCGATTAATGTTTTACATGATATCCTTTAAAATCAGTATTCAGATTTTGAGCCAATGACTATCATTGTATATCTAATGATAGTCATTGGATCAAAACGGAAATGATAACTATTAATTATCCCAATAGTAAATGTTTGTCTTAACTAGGGTCCAGGCAGATCGACTAAGGGATATATCTATTTGGACATTGAATATTATTTTTATCAAGGAATGACACATTTATTCTACACTCCCTCTTATGGCGGAGGAATGTGTGGATTTCTCCACTGGAAACCAAATTAATCAAATTCAGTTAAACGAACTGGTATAAATATCCGAGAATTCAAGAGGGCGCAAAATTATAATTTCGAAGATTTCCATTGGTAAACATTTGGTTTAATTAATTTTTATAGATCACGATCGTCTTGAATATTTCATAAAGACCTCATCATGTTTAGCTAATAATTTGGCATTAATATTATTTTTATCATTTTTTGATATAAATAATTTCACCGTGTTTGTAAACATTCTCCCACTGTGCGCCCACATATGTGCAAATGATGTTGGTCACAAAAACTTATTGACTATCATAGCCAATATCCAGTTTCGTTTCATATAAATGTTTTTGTTTTTTTTCTCTCTCTGTGGTGAATATTTGGCACGAGTATCTTAAAAGCCAATTACTGACAGACAGACTGACTAGCTGGCTGGCCAAGCATGGCACATTGGTAAATACCGATCGTGGCTACAACTGCGGCAGCAGCATCAGTAATGGTTGTTGGTTGGTGTAGCTGACAAACCAAACCGAAAAAAATCACCAGCCTGGCAAATCTTGTATCGAAACGTTGTTTTCATCTCCCATCTGTTTCTATGGGGGGTGTTGCACACACATAGTTTATTAAATCTGTTGGTCTGTCGGTCAGTCAGTCATTCAGTTATTAAGACGACGTTGACGACGTTTTTCTAAAGGTGTCATAAATCAATTTTCTGAATAAATACAAAATAATACAACAATTTTCATGTTACTCAATACCCAATTTTTGTTTTTGGGAAAAATATTTTGAATATTCATTTATTTCACACACACTATAATACGATCTGCAATATGTGCGGAAGGTAGGTATGTGTGTAGTCATGTGTGGCATGGCACCCACATGTGTTTGCCGAAAATGTGAACATTTTGATGGAAAATGCCACAACATAAAGTGATGTTTGATGTAACATGTGGAATATTCACAGCAGGGTAGTGGAAAAGTAATTGTAGCTAATGGAAGGAATTTTGGAAATATTGCAGTCAGGGGATAATGGGGTTCCATACCGAGGAAAGGGTATTATCATTAGGACAGTGGTGTATAAACACGACCTCGGTAGAGCTGGGGGAATTTGAAGTAATTCTACCTCTGGAAGTTATCTATAAATGTTATCGTACTATGTTCGACACTCAATTAGAATTCAGTGGATGACTGCTGCTCAAAGAACCCAGAATGCCAAACTATTGTCATGCATTTTTATACCCTTCACCACACTGTGGTACGAGGTATTATGTCTTTGTGCATATATTTGTAAGAGCCAAAAATAATCGAGATAGACCTATGGTTCCTTTTGATAATATGCACTGAGTCCATTTATGCATCTCCGTCCGTCCATCCGTCTGCCTGTCCATGTTAAATTGTAAACAAAGTACAGGTCGCATTTATGATCCGAATTGGATGAAATTTGGAACAGCTCATTTGTTTGGCACAAGAACGAACCCTATTGAAATTGGGAAAAATCGGTTCAGATTTAGATATAGCTCCCATATATATATTTTCGTCCGATTTAAGGTAAATGGTGTACCAAAGTCCTTATATACCTTTCAATTTGCACGAAATTTGGCGCAGCGTAATGAATAATGTTTAGAATGGTGTGTGTTAAGTTTCGTGAAAATTGGTTCAGATTTAGATATAGCTCCCATATATATCTTCGTCCGATTTAAAGTAAATAGTGCACCAAACACCCAATATTTTTCCGATTGATACAAAATTTTGCACAGCGTAATGAATAAGGACTAGAATGATGTGTGCTAAGTTTCGTGAAAATCGGTTCAGATTTTATATATATTTTCGTCCGATTTTATGTAATTGGTGCACCAAAGTCCCTATATATATTTTGCGATTTGCACGGATTTTGGTATAGGGTAATGAATTAAATCTAGAATGATGTTGCTAAACTTCGTGAAAAGATCCATAGCTAGGCCGAATGACACAACGTTCTGAAGTAATGTAAATTAGTCTCTGGCAAGTTTCCCTGAAATCGGTTTAGATATAGATATATAACAAAAACGCAACGTCTGTTGGGATACATATGTAGAATATTCCCAAAGTGGTGAAGGTTATCATATAGTCGGCCCAGTCCGACATTACTACTTTCCTTACTGGTTTACTTTGACCTCATGTCATTTGTAAATCGTGACCCACAATGATATACAATTTTAGTGATGTAAAGTTCAAAGTTCCCAGATTTGAAATATATAACATTTTTCATTTCTACCTGAAATGGAATTTTTTGCCAAAAAAAAATTGATTTCTGGCTCATAGTTCATGAGTACATTTCTACATTTGTCTCTAAAATATTTATTCTATTTATTGATGACGAAATGTTGTATTTACTCTTTCTCCTCCGAATCTATATTCTATTGTCCGCTTACGAAAAAATAAACAAAAATTCTTTTGTAACCGATGGAATTGTTGTTCAAAGTTTAATGAACTGTTATCGTCATTTTGGTATCGACGAAGTTTTTTTATTTTTGTTTTCTTTATGACAACTCCATTCAAATCGCCGTTGTTGTCATTTTCTATACAAAACGCAAAGCAAAACGAAATGAAATACAAAAAAACGACAACCGAAATAGGAGAATGACAATTCAAGTAAAAATATCAATATCAGAGGTCATTTGGGGCGGAGGTCATGATGATGGACCTCTGTGTGTTAGGCAGATAAAAAAACAACAACACTTTACAGTTACAGTTTTTTTTTTTTGCTTGGCAATAAATTTTCGTTTTTTTCCACAGTCGTGACAAGAAAATCAATAAACGCATGACATTGTGTTTATGTGTTCGGCCTTCTTAGTTAAGAATATTGTTTAAAGGATATAAAAAACATATATTTGTGTGTGTGAATGTATTTACACACATTCCACTTCTTTTATTTGCTCCGATTGCTTATGGTATTTAGCCAATGTAAACGAAAGAGGCATTATATTTTCCATTTGATGTTTAGGATAATAAAATAAAGAAATACCAAAATGACCATCGTCTCCACTACCCTCAGAATTTTTTGAAAATTTATTTATTTTTTTACAAGTTTTACGATGCCTGTAAAATTTATTTTATTTCTTTACTTTAAAATATTAAAAATTTGCCCAAAACGTATGCAGAGCAAAATTTTATACACACCGATATCCCTTGATGTGTAATAAGCAGGCTCCAAAAGACCTAGATATCAAAAGAGTGGGAGAGAGGATTACTGTTTATTGGATTCCAGATAAGCCCAAAGAAGAAAAGAAGTTAGATCTTAAAACTTCTGAATTGTGAATCATTGTAAAATGGACACAGCCATATACATAATTGACCATATCCCTTTAAATGTACATACATATATATATTTTTCTCTGGCTAACATTTTCAATATATCAGTGGGACAAATAATGCTGCGACCTCATGCTCTAGGGGTGGTGGAAAATTCCTTATGGCGATGAAAACTCTTGGCGAATATTTTAAAAATCCAGAAGCATAAATTCGCCATTTGTTCGTAGATATAAGGTTTTCTGAAAAAGTATCGGGTAGAAGTGGAAAAGTACGATCAAATGATAGGAATATCGATTTCTCGTATTTGGGGACTCTATCTAAAATCATATAAGCGACATTTTTATAGAATATTTGGAGGTCAAAAAATCTCGTCATGTGGTATTTTTATTTTACGAATCAGATAGAAAGAAAGATATAGACTTGAGTTAGAAGGATAAATATCTAAGGATTTGTCTTCATGGATTTTAGAGTTACCAGCCAAAAAATTGCCGAGTATTCTTAACATTTTAGATATTACGAATTACTAACCTATGAAGAACGGCCGTAATTTGGTAATTATAGTTATAGATGAAATCATTTGGAAATCAAACACATTTCGATTAAAATGTAATTTCTATTCCGCATCACTTTTCACAAAAGCTTTTCTAAATTGGTATTCTAATAACACATCAATACTCTTGTATATAGCCAGAATATCAGTGATAGTAGTAGTCGTAAGTGCTACTACACTTGAAACCAACAACAAACAAGCTGTGTCAATAGGGAACTATTTCAATTCTATTAATCCATTAAGGGAACCCCACCCATTCTCGATTTTAATTTTTCAAGATTTTCAATGGGCTGGTAAATCAATACCAATGCTTGTTAAGGTTTCTAACTTTGCACATATATATTTGGAGATTTAAAAGAGAAGAAAAATAATTTACAAAAACATTTTGTTGTTGTCTTGTTGTTGTTTTTTATAATTAAAGAAAAGTCCTTATTTTTGATAACTCCTCACTGGAACATCGGAATCCGAAAATTCCAACGGTGTTAGAAAGAGTACATGACTGGCTCGTATGAACTAGGATTATTATTGACTATTGACTTCGCTCTAAAATTAACAAAATGGTGGACCTTTGAAAAAATATTTTTGGAAAATCGCAAATTTTTGGCGATAAGGAAAATCTTCACCGATTGGCTTTATCCTAGTTCATACGAAAGATATACACTCACAGAGAAACGTCCAAAAATTTGAAATCGATTGGGTTATTAGTTTTTAGTTATTAGTTATCGTGCCCGCCATTCGCAAAAGAGAAAAACGCGTTTAAAGTTTGAGAAACCCTTTAGCCGTCACTTGATGCTGACACAATAAATCGGCTATATCTTCAAGAGTTATTGAGATTTTCACTTGAAATTTTGTAGGGATATTCTTGAATGAGATTCGATTTAAATCAAAAACCCCGAGAATGGGGGGTTCCCCTTAAGGAGATGCTATTATGATCCGAAAAAATAATGTTTTTAGTATTTAATTCAATGAGCTGCTGTAAACATTTATATCTTACAAAGTAGTAGTGTCGTATACGTAGCAACAGCAATCATACGCCATGGAGTACAACAGAGAGATTTCTCACAGATACGCTGTGCAAAATTTCGTATCAATTGAACAAACGTAAGATATTTGTGCAGTATTTACATAAAATCAAACGATATATAAATCTGGACCGATTTTCACCAACTGCAATAATTTTTATATGCATATTCCGGTTGAATACACTCCAAAATTGGATTGCATTTTGGCCATTAATTTTTTGGTGGACGATGATATCATGACAGAAATATTTTGATATATGTCCATGGTTTGAATAGCGAAGAGGCTGTAATTGGGCGTTCTCATTCCATTCACCTTTTTAAAATATTTGGTTCTGGGAGGATAAATACTTCGTTTCTGGTTAGTTTTTTTTTTTTTTTTTTTGTAAAATAATCGATTTAGTTCCCCCGCAGCATTTCCGCTTACTGAAGGTTTAACCCACACTTTCTAAACAAAGTGGCATTCCGGACACCTGGTTAACAAACGGATTGATAATGGTCGTTAAATATTTTGTAAAAGTTAAATTAGTCCAAAATTTTTTTTAACGCGATTCGTATATGGATTTAAGCATGTCCGTCTGTCTGTTGAAATTAAGATCGAAACATTTTTGATATAGCTTAGGAACTTTGCACACAGATTGCTCCTAGTCTAAGATGCCCCACCCTCTTATCGACAGAAGTGGATGTTATTTGACATTTTGGATTGTTGGAGGTTAAGGTCCTGGAGGTTAAAGGTTGGTGGTTAAAGATAAAGGTCCTGTTTTTAATGATTTTATTATCCCTATTTTTCACCAAAGTATTCTTCTATATATTCTATATTTTTAAATAGTCCCCATGAAACTCCTACTTAATTTTCGGTACATTGAGAGTAGTTTTCCACCCTGAGTGTCTGTAATTGGCTACGATTTTTCTTTCAGAGCATAAACACACAATTTGCAATAAGATAGTCCCCTTAAAGATGTCTTTACTTATTAAAAATTGTATTCATACTCAACTTACATGCAGACCTAAAAGGACGTAAGTCTTAAATCACTTGAAATTCTGTTATAGCTCCGATGGTACACAGGACAAATTCGTAAAAACTATAGACGATTGGTGCAAAGAAATTTTGGATAAATTCAACCGCAATACTTCAATAGAGGTATATGAGATCGTCACAATAATAGGTGCAGTGTGTTTATAAACTAAATAAATATAAAATATATAGATATGGGGGCCGCTGATTACTATTGTGCAGGAAAATCAATAAGTTGGCTCACTTTCTAAGTCGATTTATGCAGGTCCGTCCGTTCGTCCGTCCGTCCGTCTGTCCATGTTAAATTGTAAACAAAGTAAAGGTCGCATTTATGATCCGAATTGGATGAAATTTGGCACAGCTCACTTGTTTGGCCCAAGGACGAACCCTATTGAAATTGGGAAAAATCGGTCCAGATTTAGATATAGCTCCCATATATATTTTCGATTTGCACGAAATTTGGTATAGCCCACCGAATTAGGTCTAGAATGATGTGTGCCAAGTTTCGTGAAAATCGGTTCAGATTTAGATATAGCTTCTATATATACTTTCGCCCGATTTTAGGTAAATGGTACACCAAAGTCCCTGAAAATCATTTGATTTACACGAATTTTGGCATAGCGTATTGAATTAAGTCTAGAATGACGTGTGCTAAGTTTCGTGAAAATCGGTCCAGATTTAGATATAGCTCCCATATATATTTTCGTCCGATTTAAGGTAAATGGGGTACCAAAGTCATGTAAATGGTGCACCAAAGTCCCTATATATCTTTCGATTTGCAACTGAACTGAGCCCGAGAGTGATGTCTGGCAAGTTTCGTGAAAATCAGTTGAGATTTAGTACAAAATTGAGCATAGAATAACGTAGTTGCGTTTTCTAGAAGTACAGACATAGCCCAACGGATGACCTATTGATATTTCAAACAAATATCGATTTACATACTTTTGTCACATTGTAACAAACGAATGATATGTTTATGTATAGATCTAGGTCGATTCACATTTAGTTAAATATCACATATTTTTTTGTTCCAATTTCATGTTAATAGTGCTGTTTAATATGCCCATAGTGGTGAAGGGTATCATATAGTCGGCCCCGTCCGACTTTACTACTTTCCTTACTGGTTTTACATTACAGGCAGTAACTCTTGAGTTTATGAACGGTTGCAGACAGTCGCAAAATTCTGGACAAAGAACATATCAAAGCTATATGCAAGTGCTATAACCATTAAAATATCCTCTGGTACTGTTTGCAAAGACATAAAAGTATAAAGATACGACAATCGATACATAAACAATTTCCAACGGATGGCTTTTCCTCTGTTGTTACGATATCATAACAACAGAGAGTTTTAAGTGCTATATCGCAAGCTTATAAAATAGAAGCATACATTTTGAATACAGATCACTGATTTTATTTACATTTCATACACCCATTATCGCGTATTGACGGTTTTATTCTTAACATGCCTCTGTTATACCTGATTCCCAGTGGATATTTTTTCATAAACTATTTTGTCGCGTCTTTACGATTTCTATGTCTTTGCTGCTTGGCACTAGATTCTGAAAATATTTTTTTAGAAAAAATCATAATTTTTTTTAAAATAGTTTGATAATTATCTATAAATTACTAATATTTTTCACTTTCATTATAGTCATGAAATCCACCTCTATAATTGATTCTTTTTCTCTGGACTTTTTGAAAAGAACATAATCATAAAAAAATGGAATAACAAATTATTAATGGAAAACCCTGTATGGAATTTATAAAATTGTACTTATAAACTGGAAAAAGTTGTAAATAACAACCCCGTGGTCGTAATGACATCAATCATACGTTCCAAGATCCCATTGGGAAATGTATAATCTCCAGGGTCTTTATCAGATGAAATCGCTAAAACATGTACCAAGAATAAATTTTTTTCTACATTTCTTCATTTTTCTCTCAATGTACCCCGAAATTTGCATGTATCCCTATTTGTTCCCCAAATCTATTTCCATGTTTGCTTTTAAGGAGACAAGACACCACCACCACTACAACAGAGGTTATTAACTCTAAAACTGTAAATAATACATTAGTATACATAGTCAAATACATACATATATATACACAAGAGCCAACATACAAACCCCATTCACACTTTGCCAATATTGGAATTTGAGTCCAAGAAAATGTATTCGTTGTTGTCGTTTTTTTTTTCGTTTTTTGGCAAGCGGTCGTTGGAGTCGTTTTTCTCCGTCATTAAATTTAAATTTGTTGGCAACCTCCGAAATAGATTTTGGTTTTGTAATTTAAGAAAAGCATTTAAAAATTTAGCACAAAAACAACAACAACAGCAATGACAATAAACAACATATTTGAATATTACATAAATGGCTATCATTATTTAAACATAAATAGGCAAATTTTATTATTATTGTGGTCATATTCTAATAGAGAGGCGGGGTTGGGATTGGTATGGGAAATTTTTCTTTTTGTTTCATTTTTTGAAAATACTTTATGGAAGTATGATAACTTTTTGGAAATAAGAAAATGATTGTACGATTACATTTTTCTATAGAAAATCTGGAATTTTTCTTAAAATTACACAATAATTTTTTTTTAATTAATTAATTATATAGAAAATCTGGATTATTTTTAAAATTACACAATAAATATTTTTGAAATTTAGTTCAGTGATGTTTGAATGAAATAGATTTTTCAATATTTTCTTGTGTAGAGATTAACGAATTGGTACGTGATATTAATCGCATTTTACACCAAAGAGAATGTTATTTGGTATTTCAAGCTCTGAAGGGTGAAAAATATCTTTGCAGAAAAAAATAGTCCCATACTTTTATATAGACCACATAAAAAGTGATGAGACTACAGATCCTTCATAAATACTCCCTGGCCAGTGACTCGGTTATATAGATCCATACCATTTAGAAAAGCTATAAAAGCTCCAGCTAAGATACTTTTAAAAATCCTTATATTCATATCCTCCTTCTCAAAATTCGGAGTTTTTTTCCCTTAAAGAGTCTTAAATGGTATCCTCTCACAACATCAAAATTTACCTTTTATTATACCCTACATTAAACTCAAACTTCTCCTATTTACCCACAATTCTCCCATAACTACATCAACTACTCTCATTGCCATTGGTCCCAGATAGTAACTTAATTATTAACTTCTGTCTACAAATCATTTACTGTTTCATTTAATTGAAAATAATGAATGGAAAAAAATTAAAGAACCCATCATCGACAGCAGCAACAACAGTAAAAATCAAACAAACAACCAACCAAACAGACAATCAAACACAATGCGAATAAAATGTAATATCTATTCCGCATCACTTTTCACAAAAGCTTTTCTAAATTGACATTCTAATAACACATCAATACTCTCGTATATAGCCAGAGTATCAGTGCTAGTAGTTATAGTCATAAGTGCTACTACACTTGTGTGATGGTGAAACAAACAACAAACAAACGGTGTCAATAGGAAACTATTTCAATTTAATTAACCCATTAAGGAGGGGGTTTATTTTATTGCAATTAAATTCAAACAACGTATACATAATGACAACAATCATACGCTCTGGAGTACAGCAGATATATTAAACTCAGATTCCAGATATTTTCAATACAAATTTTTCCTATATGTATAATAATGATTTGATGTCCGACAATCAAATATATGTAAGTCCATGTTTTGGTATAGCCCCCCATAAAAAGCAAAACCAATTTTTTAAAAGTCCTAGCCTCTTTTTTTAAACCGAGTGACAAAAAATTCATAAATTTTACTATGAATGTTTTAAAAAGATATTCGCAAAAATATTTATTATAGCTTCCCGACCAGCAAATCTAAGATTTTTTGAATGTCCTCGATATATTTTCCTGGGAAAAGATACTTAATACATTTCCTTGCGTAAATGTATTAAGTATCACCCGAATGTTGTATAGATCGTTTAAAAATGCAGCCTTACTTGATAATTCAATGTTTCAATGTTTAACACTAGAAAGACTGGAATTCTGTATATACCTATATTGCCGAAAAGCGGTCAAAATGACTTCATTCTGAAAGAATTTTTATTATGTAAATAAATGTTTTTAAACTTAATTTTTATTATTTTTCACATTATTTACAATCCTATAAAAAGTTGTTATTATTTGTTTTCGGTGGTAGGGCTCTCGAGTTTCCCCTTTTGAAAAATAAGAGCGCGGACAAAATGTTCGAAAAAGAGGAAGTCTTTACTCGAAGAGTGAAATCGACTGCAAATATAAAATTTATTTTTCCCGATTTGTATGTTCGTTTGTGTTTCTAGAGTAGCAAACGGGTTTCGATGTTGTTGTACTGATCTGGTCATATAAGAAATTTTCTTTATACAATAATAAAAGTAGTTTGATTATTTAATATTTCACAAAAGGTTAAAATGACCGCTTTTAGGCAATATAGGTATAGCACATGTGAATACGGGCAATGAAAGAGGAGAGGAAGCAGCTACTATGAATAATAAACGTAGTTCTATGTGGTACAAAAGGTCACCAAATTTTAAAAAGCTGGGTCATAATATACACAATTGTTTTTGTACTTGAAATTGAAAAACGGTCAAAATGACTGCCTTCGGCAATCTAGTGTTAATGCGTAAAAGGCGTTCGGAAATTTATACCAAAATTATCTCAAACAATTGTTTAAAGGCCTTTACAAAGCCTGAAGTTTTTAAGGAATTTTGTGTGGATTTGGGATTTACTTCTTCATGACCTCTACATGTCGTGGAGATTTATATGTATTTTTTCAACGCCTCTACAAGACGTGGATTTTTTTAATAATTTTTTCATGACCTCTACAAGGCGTGGAGATTTAAAAAATTTAATATTTTTTTAATCACTTTAATTTAATAAGTCATGAATATTTTAAATCGGGTTTTCAGGTTCTATAAAAGCTGTGAAATATTTCAACGACTACACTAGACTTGAAAGCCTTTTATTCTGCACGGATCCAAAATCCGAAAACCCAATATACGAACACTTTCATCAAAAATAAAGCATTACGGTCGGACATTATTTTGAAAAAAAAAAAACATGGGATATGCAGAAATGGTTATATGTGAACTTGTTGTACATTGTCGTGTACATGACGACACCAATCATACGCACTAGGGTTCATTATGTTGATAGGATGTCAATTTTTCGAGCCGAAATAATTATTGACTAATTTCTACGTGGATGTCTTTTATCCTCCTTAGATTCAGCAGTTAAATTTAAAAATAAGAAAATAATTAAATAAAAAGAAAAGTGGAATTTTGAAAAAAAAATATCGGATCTCTAACTAAGCAGAAATAGTTATATGTGAACTTGATGTACATTGTCGTATACTTGACGTCACCAATAATACGTACTTGGGTTCATTGCCAAATGCTGATCATAACCGATAGAAAAAAAGAAAAGAAAAAAGAAAATTAAATAAAAAGGAAATTAAATGTCTCCGTGACAGAATTTGAAGGTCAGTGCATATCAAAAGTTGTGCAAAAGGTCAAAATAGGCTCGGTGAATATTAATACAGTGGTAGTAGAAACCTGTGTCGGTTCGGCCGAGAATGATAAACAGACTGAGGAAAAGTCCGCCCAGTATTTCGAGGCGAAGTATATTACTGCTAAAATTTAGCTAATATATACATCCCCAAAACACTTGTTCTATATACCGAAAGTGTGTTGGACACTGTACGATTTTGACTTTTTAATTTAACCGATAGCAGCGCACTTCTGAGATTCTATATAAAATTCATAAATTGTTTAGGTTTACATTTGTATACCACAAAAAAGATTTTAACAGCACTTTTCGATCCGTCAAATTCTATGAAACCTATCCAAATTTATGGCGATGCTAACACTCAGTCACTCAGTACATTGCAACACATAGCTAAATCGGTTTCTCATATGCTTCTTATATTTCAACTTGATTCCAGTTTTGTTCGTTAGTTGCACGGAAAATCCAGTAACCTAAACTTCAAGAATTTCTGATCATAATTTAAGCCACATCACTCAAGCGTGCTGGACATTTTGAGTTCTCAGTCGAAACCTCAGCCTCTCTTACAACGCAATTGGCTCTAATCTTCGCGACTCCCTTTAAGAAGAAAATAGACTAATGACGGTTTTAGAAGTCAATAAATAGGATTAGTGAGTCAGATAGTAATAGGTGGCGTATAAGTTAGGACAACACTCATACGCGGCGGAGTTAAAGATAGAGAAATAATTGAAATCGGTATATGTATATTATTTCATTCCATTTTAAATTGAGGAAAAATGATATAACTGAATCGATATTGCAGGTTGGAATAAGGCCCACAACTTCCCGTTTGAAGTTTTTACCCGTGAAATCCTCAAAAAGAGTGCATATTTCAAAATGCTGTAAATCCTACTTATTCCTCTAGTAATTTCATTCACAATCTAAGGCACATCATTTATTCACATTTGACATTTTAAGTTCTCAACGGAAATCTCAGGATCTCGTTAAAACACGTTGGACGCTAATTAAGATTTCAGACTCGGCAATTTTTCCAACTTCCTGAGAAAAAGAACGACCAGTAATGAAGATTTCAAAAGTCAATGAATAAAGTGAGTGAGCCAGACAGTTATTGGTGGCGTATAAGTAAGGTTAACACCCATACGCAATAGAAATTCGGATGAAGAAATATTTTCAATCCGTTTATACTGAATATCTTTCGACATTAGAGCCGTAAAAATACGTACGACGGGCAGAAAAATGTGTTCTAAAAGTCTGGATAACACTCATACGCAGTTTAGATTCAGATAAAGAAGTATGTTATGTAGGGTATGTTTCGGCATTTCACACAGAAAAATATGATTCCTAGAAATCTTGTAGCCTAAGTATTGTGAGTTCTTGGAATTCCAAAAAGTAGCCTAAAGGTCACTCCCCATGCCGATATATTCTACTTATTACCGTAGAAATTTCTTTCACAATTAAATCTGGAAGCGTATGGGATATTTTGAAGCCTCACCGAATATCTCCGACTCTCAATTAAAACACGTAGATTTTTGACTAGTTGTAATTTGGCGACATTTTACAGAACTATATTTCTTGTACGCAGTAATAGGTGTCGTATAAGTTGGAATAACACTCATACGCATTGGAGTTTCATTTTACCGGGATTATCTTTCGGCATTTCGCACAAACAAGAATGCCAATTCAATATCCCCCGCCTTTTAGTTCTATATCAATTATTTCAACTAAAATCTAAATCCAAATTCTAAAGTCCTAGAAATACTCCGACATGATTTAAATTTACGTTTAAGTGGATTAGGCTTCATAATTTCAAACTTTTGCAACAGCATGCATATTTCAGAGTGTTGCAAATAACATGAGAACATTTATACTTTGCTTCCCAATTTCCAATTGTGCTGTGTTGAAAAAACCCACCACTCCCCGCAATGGGTTAAATTCTCACAAACACACACACAGAAATCACTTTGCCTTCAATAAAGGCAGTTAATTTCCTTTCTCGCATGTCCAATATGTATCTGCAACAATTTAATAAATATGACATTGCCAATAAAAATGCTTTTAAATAACAGCAGTGCAGGAGAATAACAACAAACCAAGCAACAACAACAAAACTATTATAAACAATTGAAAGGCGATTTTTGTGGCACCACTTGATAAACACCCATTTCCATTTAGTTTGCAAAAAACAGAAAGCATGAGCAGAGAGGGGCGAATACCATACCACCTATCCACATTTGAAAACTGTATGGCACCAGTAACAACAATCATTTTCTAGCAGCAATGTAAACGTAGTATAAAATGAAAAAAAATACAACCAAACTATTTAACCAAAAGAATCCCACAGAATAAAAATAAAAAATAACAATAAAAAAACCAGCGACTAATTGCAAATGACAGTTTGAAAAATTGATTTTTGTTGTTTATGAACATTTTTCAAATTCCGCAACAATTAGCAAAAAACAACAACAACTCTTCTAACAAAATATCCCCACCAACATTAAACAAACTTAACCATCATCCACCCGTCCAATGGCTGGATCCATTCATTCATGCCTGATGTTGATGTTGGAACTGCTTAAACATAAAGGTCTGCCGGATAGCAAAGTGGGTGGTTGGGAGTGATTGGCTGGCTGGTTGATTGGCCAAAGGAAGCCAGTAATGAAAATGTGATTTCAATTAAGAAACATCAAACAAAATTCCAAGAATTTACTTGGAATTTCTAAAACAATTTATTGATTAAGGCAACAATTTTGATGTACACAGTGCAAAATGAAAATCTGAATCTGAACAATATTGACAATGTTTGTTTGTTTGTGTTGAAAGGAGTATCAGAGGGCTAGCCGGGCGTCTATCGTGGAGACAGCATAAAAGTAGGAAAGTATGTTTTAAAGAAACTTCAAAACTCTGCAAAGAGTTTTATACTTTTCAATTAAATAACCAACACAAGGGGAAGTCAATGAATTTTCTGGCTATGGCAAGATTTCGGAAGGATATAGCAAAAGCAGGACAAACTTGAGTGTATCCATGGTATACCAATAATTAGAAAACGCATTTAAAAGGGGCTTAAATCGAATATGATTTTCTTTATTTCAGATACACCAAACTGTACCAAAGCAAATGGTATTGGGATCAAGCCCACGAAGTAAAACAATGCAATGAGGGTTTAATAACACTTTACTCATTGAAGAACTCCAAAGAAAAGAGATGATGTTAAACTACTTATATGGTCTAATCTAAGGTGTGGATTTTTGAAACATTATTTTTTTAAAGTCTAACCAAAGGAGTAGATTTTAGAGCCGAACCCAAGCCGTAGATTTTTGAAACATTTTTTTTTAAGTTCTAACCAAAGGCGTGATTTTTTGAAAAATATTTTTCGAGCATGTTAACAGTATTGGATTGGACTTTTTAAAAATTATTTCAAAGCCTACTCCAAGGCCTGAATTTTTACAAAAAAAATTCGAGCATAGCTTCAGTCGGAATTAAAAAAATTGAAGCCAAACGCAATGCGTGACTTAAAAAAAAAATATTTTTGAATTCTAACCCAAAGCGAGTTTCTTTTTTAATTATTTCAAAGTCTAATTCAATGCGTGAATTTTTATAAAAACATTTTTCGAACATAGCTTCAGGCGTTGATTTAAAAAAAAAACATTTTGGAAGTCTAACCCAAAGCCTTACCCAGGGCTAGCCAATGAAATATTAGTTTTAAAAAATTTTATGCCCGGAGCTGGGCAGTTAAAAATCCACGCCTCTGCCTAGTAAATGAAAATTATTTTTGAAAAACCACGCCTCTGGCTAGTAAATGAAAATTATTTTTGAAAGATCCACGCCTCTGGCTAGTAAATGAAAATTATTTTTGAAAGATCCACGCCTCTGGCTAGTAAATGAAAATTATTTTTGAAAAATCCACGCCTTAGGCAGGGAAAGAAAATTTAATTTTGAAAAATCCACGCCTTGGACAGGAAATGAAAAATTAATTAAAAAAAAATCCACGCCTTGGGCAGAGAAAGAAAACTTAATTTTAAAAAATCCACGCCTTGGGCAGGGAAAGAAAACATAATTTTAAAAAATCTACGCCAGATAATGACAAATCATTTTTAAAAAATCCAAAAATTAATTTAAAAAATCCACGCCTTTGGCTAGGCAGTGAAAAATTAATTTCAGGAAAACGTTTTTCAGGCAGAAATATCTGACGTGCTCCACGCCTTAGGCAGGGAATGAAAATTATTTTTGAAAAATCCACGCCTTTGGCAGGGAATGAAAATTATTTTTGAAAAATCCACGCCTTAGGCAGGGAATGAAAATTATTTTTGAAAAATCCACGCCTTAGGCAGGGAATGAAAATTATTTTTGAAAAATCCACGCCTTAGGCAGGGAATCAAAATTATTTTTGAAAAATCCACGCCTTAGGCAGGGAATGAAAAATTAATTTAAAAAATCCACGCCTTGGGCAGGAAATGAAAAATTAATTTAAAAAAATCCACGCCTTGGGCAGGGAAAGAAAACTTAATTTTAAAAAATCCACGCCTTGGGCAGGGAAAGAAAACATAATTTTAAAAAATCCACGCCATGGGCTAGGTAATGACATATTATTTTTAAAAAATCCAAAATCCAAAAATTAATTTAAAAAATCCACGCCTTTGGCTAGGCAGTGAAAAATTAATTTCAGGAAAACGTTTTTCAGGCAGAAATATCTGACGTGCTCGACTGAGTGGGCTTACAGTCGTCTGCAGGTGCAGTCCGTAAGATATACTGCGAGAAAGCCAGCAGATGATCTGAGGATCCTGGGTAAAGAACTTCAAAACCCATCTGCCTAAGAACAAGATATATTCCAATATTCGTGTTCGTAATGACCATTGGCTGATATTATTCTTCATTATTAATGACATTTTTCTCCAAATGTTATGATATAACATTTAGATAAATTATCTCAAAACCAGTAAGGAAAGTAGTAAAGTCAGACTGAGCCGACTATATGATAGCATTCACCACCTTGCGTATATATTGCACATATGTATCCTTACAATTGCATGTCAATGTTCCCTCGAAGGAACATACTCATGTCTTTCTGCAACCTTTGATAAATTTAATTTCAGTGGGGCAGATTTAGAGTCGTCGGACTAACAATAGGATTTCGGTGCACCATTTATGTAAAATAGGATGAGTATATATGTATGTGTGGGAGCTATATCGAAATCTGAACCGATTTTTCCGAAACCTACCACACATCATTCTAGACTGAATTCAGTACGTTATGCCAAATTTCGTGCAAATCAAAGGATATAAAGGGACTTTGGGGCACTTTTTACCTAAAATCGGACGAAAATATATATGGGAGCTATATCAAAATCTAAACCGATTTACCCGAAACTCACCACTGGTCATTCTAGACTGAATTCGGTACGTTATGCCAAATTAGATCCAGAATGCTGTGTGCTAAGAATAAAAAGGGTTCAGATTTGATATAGCACCATATATATATTAAATGGGGCACGAAAATATGTCTTTCGATTTACACGAAATTTGGCATAGGGTACTGAATTAGGTCCAGAATGATGAATGAATGATCGGTTCAGATATATATATAGCTCCCATATATAGTTTCGGTACGTTATGCCAAATTTCGTGCAAATCGAAGAATATATAGGGTCTTTGGTGCACCATTTATATTAAATCGTACGAAAATATATATCGGAGCTATATCTAAACCTGAACCGATTTTCACAAAACTTAACGCACATCATTCTAGACTCAATTCAGTATGCTGTGCCAAATTTCGTGCAAATCGAAAGATATATAGGGACTTTGGGTCACCAATTACCTTAAATCGGACGAAAATATACATGGGAGCTATATCTAAATCTGAACCGATTTTCCCAGTTTCAATAGGGTTCGTCCTTGGACCAAATGAATGAGCTGTGACAAATTTCATCCAATTCGAATAATAAATGCGACCTGTACTTTGTTTACAATTTAACATGGACAGACGGACGGACGGACGGACATGCATAAATCGAGTGATTCTATGCATATTCTCAAAAGGAACCATGTGTCTATCTCGTTTCCTTTTGCTTGATACAAACATATGCACAAAGACATAATACCATGTACCACAGTGTGGTGAAGGGTATAAAAAAAATTCCTTCGAATATAAAATAACACCTCTTATGTGAAAACCATTTAAAGCGGATTCTGTACCAATTAATTTAATAATTTAATTCTATATTGCAATGCATTTTCAAAATACAAACTTGAATTTGGTAAATGATCTGATCACAAGCACACAAACATACGTTTGTATATTAAAAAAAAAACTTTAAAAAAAATTCCTCTACCCCATGCAAATAACTTCCGAGATTGTCTATAATGAAGTGCCGCATTAAATACCTAACGAATTTTCAAATTAATGCACAAACACTCAAGAATTTCAATGAAACGTGATAGGGCACAATATGTTAGAAATTTCAAAAATAATAATTCAAAATTTTCGTTGTTGTTATTATTATTGCGTTTCATTATTGACGCGACGAATTAAATCCCACAAATAATACTGAAAATATTTTCAAATTCACTTTCAATAGCCAACAGCTGACAGCTTGTCATCAATAACTTTCGTTTTTCTGCTTTGTCTTTAGCTTGACATTTGTCTCTTGTTTATACGTGTCTAATGATGTTCATCAAAATTTAACGAAAGGCAAACGGACAAACAGACAGACATTGATCTGATTTTCATTTTCTCGTCGACTGGCCGCACACACACAATTTGGGGGATTATAAAGAATTTTTTTTTGAACAATTTCTTTTAATAAATTTGATTATTCTATTTTGGATGTCTTTTTACCTCCTTCAAACTCTTTTAGTCATTTTGGAATCTTAATCTTTATCATTGGTGATGGTTGGCTGGCTATTCGGCAACGAGCCAGCCAGGCATTCATCCAGCCAAACAGCCAGCCAAAACAAAAATCCAAATTGATCCATCTTTACAAGTGGCCTTCTTTGTTTAGACCCCCAAAAACACCTTCCCGCCATTTCAAATTACGCCCTCCTCCAACACGATCCAATAAAACCAGCAACAAAAACATTTGTTCGACACAATATTGAATTGGGCCGTATGTGTATGTATGTGTCTCTATGTGCCGCATTGTGTGGGCGTAATATATTTAATTATTTTTTGTTTTTATTTTTTCTAATTATTGTTTTTGGTTATTTGGCTGCGACGTTTATTTAGCCGGCATTTCGTATCGTGTGTGAACAACAAAAGCAATAACAAGACCGACACACGTTCGAACATTGCAAACGGACAGACGGACGGATCTATAAATGCCGCATTAAAGACACTTTGGTTAGCCATATCGGATTACAGAGTTCCTCTTCATCGCCGTACAAAACAAAAAACAAACGTGCCCATATCCTCAAGTAAACGATTACAGGTTCGAATAGCGAAAGCGAATGTTTGAATGTTTAACAATACACAACAATAACAACAACAACAAAACTATAAAACTAAATAACTAAAAATATTTATATTACGGGCATTAGGGTGGATTAGATTGGAAATTTATATTTATAAAATAATACAATTCGGACTCCAATGCCACTTGGACTTCCGTTCTACTATGAAAAGATCTTCCAATCTTTTACCTTCGAAATATCTACTTTAATTCTTGATCAGAATAAAATTCTATGTCAATTTAGCCATTTAATCCGTCTATCCGCTAGAATTCCAATAAAGAAGGTTTTAGCCGCATTTTTCAACTGATAGGACCGTAATGATAAAACTCTTTACCGTAAATGTTCAATTCAGATCAGCTTTTTTTACGTAGCCCTCCATATAAACATCCCTTCCAATTTTCTCTATTTTGAAAGGTTTATCACTATCAAAACGAAGGGGTCTAAAATAGATTAAAATTTGTTGATATAGCCTCCTTTCGAATATTCAGCCTCATTATACCCTCAGTCTTATGGTTTTAGACCCCACGTTTCTTTGGACCTAATCCGTTTCAGACAATTTGGAGTCGATTTTCAAATGTCCGTCGGTCTGGCCAGCTAAATCCCGTCGGTCTCTCCGTCTGATACCTCCTCCACCAAGGGTCAATATTTATAAACTTGTAAATTTAATTTGAATCGAATTAAATAACCGATTTCATTAACATTAAATCCGAAATCTCTTTTATATATAAAGCGGATAATAAAACCTGTGCGTAATTTCGTAGAACCCCCGCAGACCATATGCTCAGGATATATATCTGTCGGCAACACCGACTGCCACTTTTTATACCCTTCACCACACTGTGGTACAGGGTATTATGTCTTTGTGCATATGTTTGTAACAGGAATATGCATAAATCAGGATTTATGCATGTCCGTCCGTTCGTCTGTAGATGTTAAATTGTAAACAAAGTACGATTTGAATGAAATTTGGCACAAGTTACTTATTTGGCCCAAAGACGAACCCTATTGAAATTGAAAAAATCGGTTCAGATTTAGATGTAGCTCCCATATATATTTTCGTCCGATTTAAGGTAAATGAGGCACCAATGTCGTTATATATCTTTCGATTTGCACGAAATTTGCCATAGGGCACTGAATTAAGTCGAGAATGATGTGTGCTAAGTTTCGTGAAAATCGGTCCAGATATAGATACTGCTCCCATATATATTTTCGTCCGATTTATGGTAAGCGGGGCACCAAAGTCTCTATTTGTCCTTCGATTTACACGAAATTTGGCATAGGGTACTGAATTAGATCCAGAATGATGTGTGCTAAGTTTCCTAAAAATGGGTTCAGATTTAGATATAGCTCCCATATATATTTTCGTCCGATTTAAGGTAAATGGGGCACAAAAGTCCCTATATATCTTTCAATTTGCACGAAATTTGACATAGGGTACTGAGTTAGGTCGAGAATGATGTGTGCTAAGTTTCGTGAAAAGTGGTTAATATTCAGTTATAGCTCCCATATATATTTTCGTCCTATTTAATGTAAACTGATTGGCACAACTCACTGAAAATAGTATTCCTTCGAAAAGGCGACGTCTGTTAGGATACATATGTAGAATATACCCAAAGTGGTGAAGGGTATAATATAGTCGGCCCAATCCGACTTTACTACTTTCCTTACTGGTTTTTGCTTGTTTTTATTCCAAGGCCTACTGGACAGGAAGAGCTTCGGGATTTCAATAAGCAGGCCCACTTGTTCTTCATAAAGAGCCCCATTGGTCTTCTAAAATAAGATCTTCTGGTCTCCTATAGGAAAGCCTTCTAATTTTCTATGGAAAGTTGTTTATCTATAATAGTCTTTAATAATAAGATTCTTTGACCTCTTCAAGTTTTGCCCATTGAACTTCCGATTTCCTTTTAAAATAAGCCTGCTGGTCCTCTTCTTAAAGAAGACCTCCTGGACTTTTGTGAGGCGAAATTTCAGTCTTCCATTCAAACACTTTTGGTTTTCATATAATGAAGCTTCCATATATAAGGAACTTCATATAAGGAGCTTCCCAATTAATAGACAATTATGGTCTTCGATTTTTGAATATTCATTAAGAAAAGATTCTTTGGTCTTCGATAATTAATATATCCATTGATTAAGATTTTTCTAAGAGAGAACCTTCTTGATCTCTTACCTTCAGTTTTTTTATAAGACGTCATTTCATTCATCTATAGATGGGAGTTACTGGTTTCTAAATAGAAAACCTTCTCATTTTCTATTTTCAAATGAAAAAAGTACTTTTATATTCTTTTGGAAGAAGTCTTACAGTGCTTCTGTAATGAATACCTTTTTGTCCCTTGACCTTGGTTTTTTACATATAATGAAGTCCTTCTGTTATAAAAATATTAATCCTTTGAACTTTTGCACCTTCCATATTTACCACCACCCCAATATCCACATCTTTTCACCTCGTCAACACAAATAACAAATCTTTATTTACTTGGTCATTTTTTCGATAAGTTTATGAAAATTGTTTTCGAATTGTTTAAAAATTGCATTTATTTACTTCGGGTTTCGACAATATACAACAA
Organism: Musca vetustissima; assembly: GCF_032173495.1. Taxonomy (NCBI): domain Eukaryota; kingdom Metazoa; phylum Arthropoda; class Insecta; order Diptera; family Muscidae; genus Musca; species Musca vetustissima. Next base: position 673,260 of record NW_026889093.1, read on the forward strand.
ACCAACAAACAGACAGACAGGCGAGTAGATACAGATGTAGAAGATACCTCGAAAACAAAAAATTTGAGTGTTGCGTTTTAAATAAAACCAACAAGAACAACAAAATGGTGAACAAATTGGCACATGCCGAAGAAACACACATAAGCAACCAAACAGACAAATTAATATGAACATTCAAACCGCACCAAACCAACTACAACAAAAAAGTATCATCCTTAGAAATATTTACTAACCATAAAACCACTTTGTACCTTAATTAATAGGTTTTTGTTGTGGCAGCAGCAGCAGCAGCAGCAACAACAACACTGCCAATAGCATCTACATCAACATCGCCATTGCCATCACTATCATCAATAACAAGATTATCGAAATATTTGATTGACCCATTAATGGGTCAGTCATTAAAAACAAAGGTGGTCGTTCGGTCAATTCGCCAACCCATTGAATTTACAGATCAATATAGTTGTTCGTTCGTTCATTTGTTGTATTTGTTATTGTTGTTTGGATTGTTAATTAAATTATAATTGTTATAAATTAATTACTTTTTAGTTTATACGCCATTTGTCTGTTGATTAACACATTCATGTAGTTGTTGCTGCTGCTGTTGTTCTGTGTGTGGGCAATCGAACTTTGCAAATTGCGTATGGGAAATACACAAAAAAATAATATATCGATTGGGAATTTCGCAAAGTGGTCTTAGAGGGAAAAGGAAGGAAATATAAACAAATTTTTCACCGCAAATACTAATATGATAGAAAGAAATTTTAGTAAGAAGATTTCTGTTGAAGATTGTAATTATCTTCTGGTTTCCTATAAAAAAAAATCCATTCTATACTCTTTTTGGAAAATATAATTTGTACAGTGATAAGTTCCAGTTAAATATTCAGACTATAATAAATACTCCCTTGACATCTAATATTGTATATTAACCAGTAAGGAAAGTAGTAAAGTCGGACTGGGCGACTATATGATACCCTTCACCTTTTTGGGTATATTCTACATTTGTATCCGAAAAGACGTCGCCTTTTTGAAGGAATTTTGACATGAAATTGAACGAACTTAAATATGTAATTTTTATGTCTTTCTGATAAATTTCATTTCATTTGGGCAAGTTTAGAGTCGTTTGCGCACACTGGGACAGATTTGTGTAAACCGATTTAAAGCAGACTTTACACACGCTATTCGGTATGCTGCACTGTTTAATCTCAATCAGACACCTATTGATTATTTGGTGTACAATTAACATAAATAAGTCGAAATTATATATGGAAGCTACGATATCTCTATATCTGAACCGATTAGAAGCAAACTTGCTAGAGATTAATTTATATTAATTTCAGTACGTTGTGTCAATCGGCCTAGCTGTGGATATATATACAATTTACTTAAAATCGGACGAAATTATATATAGGAGGTGTACACATCATTCTAGGCTTAATTCAATACGCTATACCAAAATTCGTGCAAATCGAATGATTTTCAGAGACTTTGGTGCACCATTTACATAAAATCGGACGAAACTATGTATGGAAGCTATATCTAAATCTGAACCGATTTTCACGAAACTTACCACACATCATTCTAGACTTAATTTTGAACGCTATACCAAAATTCATGCCAATCAAATGATTTTCAGGGAATTTGGTGCACCATATACCTAAAATCGCGCGAAACTATATATGGGAGCTATTTGTAAATCTAACCTGATTTTCACGAAACTTAGCACACATCATTCTAGACCTAATTCAATAGGCTATACCAAATTTCTTTCAAATCGAAAGATATATACGGACTTTGGTAGAACATTTACCTAAAATCTGGCGAAACTATATATGGGAGCTACATCTAAATCTTAACCGATTTTCACGAACCTTAGCACACATCATTCTAGACATAATTCAGTAGGCTATACCAAATTTCGTGCAAATCGGAAGATATATAGGGCCTTTGGTACACCATTTACCTTTAATCGGACGAAGATATATATGGGGCTATATCTAAATCTGAACCGATTTTCCGGAAACTTTACACACATCATTCTAAAACTAATCAATTTCGCTATGCCAAATTTCGGGCAAATCAAAAGATATATAGGGACTTTGGTACACCATTTACCTTAAATGGTACGAAGATATAAATGGGAGCTATATCTACATCTGAACCAATTTTCAGGAAACTTAACACACATTATTCTAGACCCAAATCATTACGCTATGCCAAATTTCGTGCAAATCGAAAGATATATAGGGACTTTGATACAACATTTACCTTTAATCGGACGATGATATATATGGGAGCTATATCTAAATCTGAACCGATTTTTCCCAATTTCAATAGGGTTCGTCCTTGGGCCAATTAAGTGACCTATGCCAAATTTCATCCAAATCGGATTATAAATGCGACCTGTACTTTGTTAACAAAAATACATGGACAGACCTTAAATTGTACGAAGATATATATAGGAGCTATATCTACATCTGAACCGATTTTCAGGAAACTTAACACTCATTATTCTGGACCTAATTCATTACGCTATTCCAAATTTCGTGCAAATCGAAAGATATATAGAGACTTTGGTGCACCATTTACTTTTAATCGGACGAAGATATATATGGGAGCTATTTCTAAATCTGAACCGATTTTTCTCAATTTCAATGGGGTTCGTCCTTGGGCCGTTTAAGTGACCTGTGCCAAATTTCATCCAAATCGGATCATAAATGCGACCTGTACTTTGTTAACAGAAATACATGGTCGGACGGACGGACAGACGGACATGCATAAATCTATGCATATTCTCAAAAGGAACCATGGGTCTATCTCGATTATTTTTGCCTGTTATAAACATATGAACAAAGACATAATACCCTGTACCACAGTGTGGTGAAGGGTATAAAAATGTGTCATTCTCTTTGCAACACCACGAAATATTCCTCAGAGGCCCTATAAAATATATATTTTAGATAAGTAGGGTAGTTGGGTGTTTGGGATAACATGAAATTGTTGTTACAAGAAGACCCATGCCTTTATGTCAATTAAAATAATATCGGTCTACATTTTGGTATAGCCTCCCAGTCGGTATTTTGAGGATTTTAGAAATGTTTGTCATCCGAATTGGCTCTAATTGAACATTTCCTAGGAATAAAGCCTATGGTTAACGGCCTATGGTTAACGGAGGTCTTTGGAATTACACACAAGTTTTATTAGCTTAAAATTAAATTTACAATTTTTTAAAATAAGTTTAAGCTTATAAATATTGTGGGGGAGGTACCAGAAGGAGAGGGCCTCACTTTGGGACATGATCTAGGCTTGGTAAAAATAATAAATCGGACATTCAATTCGACTGATTTTAGATATAAAAAGTATTTTGACCATTTGTGGGGGAGGTACCAGAAGGAGCAGGCCAATGGGCCCCATCTTCGAACATGCTATAGGCTTGGTAAAGATAATAGGTTGTGCAAAGTTTTGTTCAAATCGGACATTCCATTCAACTTATATATATATATATATATATAATATTGAAAATTTCAAACATTTGTGGGAGGAGGAACCAGAAGGAATGGACCATCATGTCCCATCTTCGGACATGATCTATGCATGGTAAAGATAATAGTTTGTACAAAGTTGGGTTCAAATCGGATAGTTGGTTCGCATGATATTGGATTTATATATATTGAAAATGTTGACCATTTGTGGGGGAGATATAGAAGAAGGAATAGATTGTACAAAGTTTGGTTCAAATCGGATAGTCCGTTCTCATGATATTATAAAATTATTTCTTTGCACAATTTTGAGGTAACCAGAAGGAGTGGGCCAATATTCCCCATCTTCGAACTTTTGTGGACCAATGGGTCCCATTTCGGACTTGATTTAGGCTTGGTAATCATAATCGGTTGTACAAAGTTTGGTTCCATTCGGACATACCATTCGCCGGATTTACAAGTATTGACAATTTCGACCATTTGTGGGCATATACCAGAAGTTGTTGACCATGATCTAAGCATTGTAAAGATAATAAGTTGTACAAACTTTGGTTCAAATCGGATAGTCCGTTCGAATGATATTATAAAATTTATTTTCAGCAACATTTTGACTACTATATATTTTTTTCTGGCATAATAAAGAAAATTGAGGTATAATAGGAAAATGGGCGCGAATAAAATGAAGTCATTGGATGACAAAGGTCATTGGGTGACAGTCGACCATTTCTTTAAGGCGCTTAGTCCACAAACAACTTCCATTGAATTTGGTCCGTCTTCGAAGACCTCAAATGTCTTCGAAGACCTAGGACAATCATATAAACGTCTACTTTTTTTCAAAATTTCTAAGCGAAAATTGACATGAGTCTTTGTTTGTGCGGGATCCAACTAGAAGAAACTTTTTAAACCGTCAGGTGTTTATGAAATTTTGAAATGACAGTTTTGTTCAAATCAGTTAATATATATACATGTACCATATATATTTTGACCCGATTTCTTGATATTATATGTTATGGAGCTACCCAAAAATGAAATCAATATACTGACAGGTATTCTTAACGGGATATTCAGCCTACAAAAGCATTTACACAAGATTGAATGCTTCGGAAGCAGCTGAGAAGCGGGAAAGACAACAAAATGTTAGAACACTTCTATGCCACTCTTCAGCTTTTGTAAACCTTCGAACCCAATCCTTGGTAAAGAAAAATATTAAAAACGTCCTAAATCACACGCGGGGTTGTGAATGACAAAGACTGAAGGAATAGGGAGACCAACCTCTAGATATTTCTTTCCATTTTGTTCGTTAGAGCGCACAGTAGGCCTTGACTGGCTTAAGTGCATGTGGTGGTCCCGTTTGAACTCATCCACATTTTGAAATATACCTCGATCAAGTATACAATCACTTTAAGGTAAATGGCGCCCAATCGTTGTACCACACATAGTAAATTAAGACCTTGAAAATTAGCCTTATCAGAGCGTTTCGATTTCAAAATTCGATAATCAGACACAAGGTAGATTTAAGTTCCATAATTGTATTCATATTTCAAATATTGGGTTATCATTAATTCCAATATGTCCTACGAAAAACATGTCAATTTCATATCAAGACAATAAATATAGCCCATTGTCCTTTAATTTATCGATGACATTAAAAATCATCACAACAACTACATACACAAACACACACATTAACACAATATAGTCTGTAGGGTACCTGTGATACACATGCATGCACATATATATTTAAATATCTTATTTTATTGTTTTCGAATTTCGGCTAAATTCATATCTGGTGATTGTTTTTGCACTTTGGGGGCAAATTTTAAACACTTTTTTGTTTGCTGAACAACAACAACAGAAGAAACAAAAATAAAACACCAAATAGCAAATCGTTCCTTTCTTTCTAAAAACATTCCTTTGTTTTTCTCACACAATAAGATTTTCAGATGCTGTTGTTGTTGTTGATGTTGTAGTTGTTTGTGATCGTTGTGGTTTGAATTTTTATTATTTTTTTTTTTTTGTATTTAAAAGAAACCGTAAAAAGTACACAAGAAAAAAAGAATTTTCGGTTTTTGGCAAACACGACGTCACATTTTCTGTTGTATTTTTTTGTCAAATATTTTAGATGTGCCGTTTTATTTGTTTTTTTTCACTCTCTGGTATATCATATATATAAATGATCTACATATGTATATACATACAAAAAAAAAACACCATGTATATATAAAATATTTGTTTTTATTTTTGAAAAATTTTAACTTTGAAGCAATGTCATTTCTTTCATTCTTGAACCGTTAAATGCGAACACCAACAACAACAAAACAATCAAATATATCCACACTTTTCACTGACTGACTAGCTGACTGCACAGCAGTATATTTTCCTTTTTTTATTGTTATTATTATTTTGAAATTTTTATTTATCACATCATCATCATTATTATCATCATCATCATCGGCAGCGGCATCGTTGTCTTGATCATCATCATCGGCATCAACAGCAGTATCGCCAACATCGTGATTTTTATTATTTTGTGTGGCTCTTAACAGCCTCCTGTCTGCCTCATCATCTTCATAATCACCCAAACGAACCAAAGGTTGTTTCGGCCGTGCAAGAGATGAGACGAGTAAATGCGGCGGCGTTTTTCTTTTCGTCTTCTTCTTCACGAAAATGGTTTTCTTTAAGATTTTTCTAAATTTTCTAAACAGCCGAACAAAAAGAATCAAACATATGTATGTATTTCTATAAGCGTGTAGTATACACACAGAGTTTTTGATTACACTGGGCTACATATAGACGTATATTACCCTCCCCCGGTGTCAATTCGGTTGATTTTATTTCTGAAAGTAATAAACTCGAAGGGTTGATAATCGGTTATCTCTGAAATTTTCTGGACTCTGGAAAAGTTTTTCATATAGACATATCGTATTAGGTTGAATATCTGGGAGTCATCCTAGAATGGAATAAAATCATACAGGTACGGTTCGACAAGGCCCACAGATACTGCTGGTCTTTCTGCAGAAGAGCCGTAGGCTCAAAGTGGGGCTTCAATTCAAAGCTGCTCATTCTATCAAGGGGCAAAAATGTGATAGAATAGCATAACAGAAAGTCCAGAGAACATGCTACTTAAGGAATATGTGGGTCAATCAACAAAGGTTTGCGGGTAGATCGATATTGATATAATATAGCCTACAATCCTCAATTGAGTAAGACCGAAATAGACTCAAGGCTAACGGAACACTTGCACAAATATCCTCTGGTAACTGGTGTTACACAAATGGCTATCGGCTTTTGCTTCTACTTCTTTTTGTTGAATAACATGGGGACTGATTGTAGATTACCAGAATGACCGGTATTCTCACAAGACATAACATCCACCGGGCCCACTTACACAAGTTTGGATGCGAGGGAAACAACTGATGTAGAGTGTGTGGAGAAGATAGCGACTCGTTGAACATTTCCTGTCCTACTGTCCAGCCTGCTTAAGCTTACGAACCCAATTTCTAGATCATTACACTTTTTTGTGAAATAACCAACATAAGGCGATATGAATGGAAACAAGTGAAGGGATTCACTATGAAAATAGAAAATCAACCCCAAAAATTACTTCTAACTTTCTTCCTTCTCTAAAGCGCACAACAGGCCACAGACCACCCCTCTTTTCACCCAACCTAACCTAACAACAAATATTCTGACAGATAGTAAAAAAGCTATGAAGCAATAACACGAACACCGTACTGAACTATTACACCATTACAAAAATTTCTCGCGACTCGGTACCCGTATCATATGAGTCACGTTGGAATAGATTTGAACAATATAAAACCTTTTAGAGCAACATCTCTAAAACTGAGGTCATGGGCGAAAGAGACCCACAAAATTCATTGGAACTTCGACGGGAAAGAACACCCAAGGCGGAAATCAGTATCCTGACAGGTATTCTCACCGATCAACTTGGTCTACAAGTACATCTACACAAGATTGAATGCGTCCGAAGCAGCTGGGAAGCTTTTGCAAACCATCTAACCCAATTCTTGGGAAAATATATTATTCACAAGATGAATGACATGCGGGGTTGTGAATGAAAAATATCGGAAATATCAGACCATCCTCTAGATATGTTTTTCCATTTTTTCTTCTATCTGGAACACACAACAGGCCTTGGCTGGCTTAGTTTAGGTTAAAAACAGGTTGTCCCACAAAAATAAGGTCAGTTGAAGCCGGTTGTGCGCTCTAGAAATGAAAAAAAGTCAGGATTGGGGAAAATTATATTAAGCATCTTAGGTTAAGCATCCTAAGTTTCTAGGATTTTTTTGTTATAGCTTGAACTTCCGCCTGTAGGATCATGCTGTGATCTGTAAGGTGAAAAAAATTCGGTATCCTATAAAAAGTCCCAGTCCAGCCTTTCCTTCTAGTCGAGAGCAGCAGGCATCTGAACTAGTGTTCCGATATTCCATTGCGACTGGCTTAAGTGCATATGGTGAACCCGAATGAATACAGGCACATTTAGCAACTATATAAAAATGCGACTGTATTCGATGAAGGCAATCATTTTAAGCGAAATGGAGCCCTATCGCTGAAAAAAATAATAAGGCCACAGAAGATGACGTATTTCTCAAACATATTTATATAAACATATTTAATATATAAAGAGTTATCTATTTAGTGGTTACAAAAGTATGAGACTGGAATTCGACATCTGTCAAATCAATTTTTTTTTTCCTTCAGCTAAAATTCTGACATTAGCGAAAATTAATCTTAGAATATCTTCCTCTCATTAATAATTGACCATTATATCCAAAAATAGTCACTTATGCTCTCTTTAGTTCAAAAACGACGATGGAACGTTGTTGCTATTGAAGTATACGACTTGGAGACGTTGCCACATGCCACACAATTCAAGCGAATATGGTATCATAGCAAGAGACATTTCAATTCGTCGTTTTATACCTAATCGAAATATTGGTTTTATACCCCATATTTCTTTGGACCAAACCTGTTGCAGACAATTTGGAGTCGGCTTACAAATGTCCGTCTGTATGCTTGATGCGCCATATAACTCTTCCAAATTTAGGTTAAGTTCAAAGATGGAGAATATCGGTCCACCCATTCTGGTACCTCCCCGACAAAAGCCCAAAATTTTGCTGACAATTTATTTTTATAATATAATGCGATCGAACTATTCGATTTGAACCAAACTTTGTACAACTTAATCTTATCTTAACCAAGTCTATATCAAGTCTGAAGATGGGGACCTGGTGGCCACTCCTTCTGGTACATTCCCCACATATAGTCAAAATTTTAAATTTTTATAAATTCAATATCAGGCGATTGGAATGTGCGATGTTAACCAAACTTTGTACAAATTATTATCTTTCACAAGCCTTTATAAAATCCGAAGATGGGACCCATTGATCCTATTTCACTAAGGGTCAATATTTTAAAATCTTGTGCATTTAATTTGATTGAATTCAATAACCGTCTTGATAGACATTAAATTTGAAACCTCTTAGATAAAAACATATACCTTATATAAAGCGAATAAAATAAATCCTGTAGGCTAAGGGTATATTCCTTGACACTTTTTTCCTAGTAGTACTTATTATTTATTTCACTGCCATTATACTTGGTTTGGTTATAACAGTTTACGGAATGTAATAATAGAAGGGCGATACGCATGTACAGATCACATGTCCAACTGTAGCGACAGTTATTCCAAATTTCGGGTTTGCAATTGGTAAATGCATCTTTGCAAACAAATTTAAATATAATTACATGTTTCGATATAAGCTCCATATAAAGGCTCCGTCCCGTTCTCGGTATATTGAAGTTCCTAGCCTAATTTTGTATTTCGTTTTTATTTAATTAAATTTCCTTATTTCCCGTTTAGTTCACTGCCTCCATTCCAGCTCAAATATCCGCCCAAGGACAATGCATTTATCTGGTTTTCGGAGTGATGTTTCCCTGAGCTAATCAGTCTTTTCCGGCTGATTAGCAAGCCTTTCCACTTCCAATTGAGACCCCATTGCCCCCCAATTTAACCCGCAGTTGAATTTTCTAAAATAATTTATGGTCTTTATGGATCTACTCGTCGATCGTTTTTGAGATGTTAGTTATCAGAATTTGTCGAAATTCCGAGGCTTATTTTTGTATTGAAATATGAATATTGAATAATCTTCAAAATAAATTTTAAAAGATCAGGATGATACCCCGTTTTTGGGGCTTCACTTTTCACCTACAAATTGATCAGTGTCTGCGACCTTGGTTTGCCTCAGAAGTATGGTAACGACATTAACATATAAAAATTCCAAATTAGCCATGACTAATTGCAGTAAAAGAAATCCAAGACCACTAATAAAAATACAATTTCCAGAGCATGATTAAATACTGAGTATATAGGTATTGGAGACAATATTTTTTTCTTTTCTTCTTCTTCGACCCCTGACCGTAAAATGTTTTTTCTGAGTCGCCATGAAATCACTTATTAGCTCGATTTTATATTGGAAAGTTATAAAATTCTCTTCCTTACTCCAAATGATAATTTTGCGACGCACTAAACAAAAACTTGAATTTAAAATTCCACTCATATAATATTTTTTTCTTTTTGTAGCACTGTGTTATTTTTTTTTGTTATTTTCAAAATTAAATATATACCGAAAAAATACACAAAAAAACCTGGACACCACCACCAAATCTTTTAAAAATAGAAATTCTCACATTCGATGCTTTGGTTGGTAGGCAGGCAGGCAGCCATCAGCAGCGGTAGTGGTGGCGGTGATGATGGTGGCAACAATGCCAGGGAGGCCGGTTGGCAGGCAGACAGGCAAGCGGACGGATGTTTGGATGGCTATAATAATGATCAGGCCAAATGAGGTGGAGGAGCTGTTTGGCCAACGGCGCCCAGACTAACAAACTAGAACGAGATGTTCGTTCGTTCGTTCATTCGTCTTGGTAATATCTATCACCGACCGGCGGTGGAGGCACATGGTGTTACTACAATTACCGTTATATACTCTATATGTAATTTGGAGCAATATTGTTGATTATGATGATGGGGTTGTTGTTGTTGGCTTAAAACTTAAAAAAATCAATGATACTTCGTTTCTTACATACCACCGAAGAACATTCGTGACAATAAGTTGTATTTTTTTGCATTCTTTCCTTCAAATAAAAAGGAATTTTTATTTTCTTGTATTTTTTCTTCTTCTTCTCAATTCCAAAAATCCCCTGTGGTTTCTAGACACTGTGCAGCCGTTTTGAATGGCATCGTGCCAAGAATTTCTTATTATTTTTATAATTTTTTTGTTTTTGTATTTTTTTTTTTATTTTATTTTACGAAACTTTTCGGGGTAGATAGACACAGAGATTTTTGCTTGCTTTTTGTTCGGGCCACACTGAAACACAGAAATCCAAATGGGAGGTCAAATATTTGAAATTCAATTCAGCAGAAGATGAGGAGGACCACCAGCCGACGACAAAAACACCCAACCAACCAATCGACCGACCGAAAAAACCCACCCAAAAACAACAAGAACACAAAATAACAGAAGCACCCAAACGGTAGCTCCTCAAATGGAGAGAGAGCAAGAGTGTTGGCTGACACCATCACCTTCTTCTCCACGGTCCCCAAACACTTTTGTTCCTCTTTGATGTTCTGCAGCCAGGCAAATGTCCAAAATAAATATTCAATATCGTATTTTTATGTATTTCGATTTGATTGATTTGTTTTTTGTTATTGTTTTAATTCATACTTTTTTGTTTTTACGTTGTTTTCTCCAATCGACCGACTGACCGAACGTCGTCTGCAGCGCCAAACAAAATAAATTTCCGAATAAAAAAATAACAACAAATAAACGGGCAAACTTCTTCTTCGTCACTTCACTTTGCTACTACGTTTTGCAAAGAGACACCCGATAAACATATGGACACGGAGAGCGTGAATTGTTTTCATAAAACTTGTCTTCTTCCACGGTTCGCACTGATTTTTCTTTAATTATTTGTTAAATATTTTATTTTTTTAAATTGGATTTTTTCGAAAATCTTCAGAATTCTTATTTGTATATTTTTTGGGTCGCTTTCACGGAGAACTCTCGGCGAAAAGTGTGTGTCTATGTTTTCCTTTTGTCGTCGCGTTTTTTGGGTATAGTTTTTTGTTATTTCACTCTTCTCGTTCATCTGCAGCGGGCAGGCAGACATCAGCGCGAACAGTAGTCTCACACAGTCTCTATTACTTCTCCTATTTTTAGAATTCGTATTTCTTTCCAACACACAGCAAAGAGTTAACTCTTCAGAGAACCCCACACAGTTGGGGAGACAGAGAACGAGAGAGAGAGCGACAATCGCATGAGAGAGGTAAATACGGCGCACAACAACGCCGCGTTGGTTGCTTGAACTCACTCATTGGAATCGTATCAATCAGCTGATTGCTTGCTTTGTGTGGTGTATACGACAAACAGATAGCTCCGAAAGCACTGTCAGCCCACCACAACACCACCACCAGCACCAACAAATCTTCATCATCGTCTCCACCACCTCACATTTGTTAGTAGAGTGGTTAGCTAGTTGATTGTTGATGCAGAGTGGTGGTATCCAATGCGCAAGCCTTCAAATTGCTCAGCTTTAGCTAAGTGGTATTGTTGATTTGTTGGATACCCTCCTTTGTAGCGAAATAATTTTTCAAAAAATTACCGAACGATATAACAAAACTTGTCCATATTAAAATCGGAAGTATACCTAACATCAGTGAATGTATATTAAACGGCAATACCCAATATAGCATTCATGAGTAAAATATGTCGAAAGCCCGCCTGCCTTTGGCAAAGGCAATAGAGATCGCAATATTTAAGATAGAGCTACATAACGATCAACGTTCCAAGGTTCCATCCAATTTTGGATTTTTTTAGTTCTGTGCGCAATTTCCTACCCAAGGTAGATTAATGAGGTAGCCGTATCCAGGCAGCTGTTGGTAACATTATATGTCAAATAGAATTTTGTTATTTAAATTCGCCGTAGGTAGAAAAAAATAAAATTTTAAATGAAAAAACAATACAAAAGATTGTTGAATAAATGGTATGAAATAGTTAAAAAACAATATAGTCAAACGGGCAGACAATATGATACTGAACCATTGGACTTATTTTTCTGCGGAGCTGAATCCAGATTCTATTCAAACTTGTCCGACAATTGCCTCATATTTGAGGTCGCTCCAAATATAATTTTTTGTGGAGTTCAGTTTATAATTGTGACTTTCAAAGCCTTTAGAAAATTGTTAGTCCCTTACATGATATCATTCCAAAACTATTGTTGTTGTCTTTGAACAGAACCGAAAGAGCATTACAAATTGGTACATAACTTATAATGTACAAACTGTCGGACACATATAGCGTTAGTCGATTAGACCAATATTTCGTGGCACTACATCTTTAATTTCAGTTTTACAACAACAACAAAATACACAAATTTTACTCTCAAGGATTAGGAGAAATTTAAATATATGGAGGAACATTTCATAGGCCAAAGCGGAAGATGTTCGATTTATTATTTAAATGCTAATACAGAGACTCCCTTGACCTTTTCCAAAATGTGCACCAACATGTTCCATTCTACTAGAAGTTATGTCTTTGGAAACGTTTATGGCTCCAACTGTTCTGTAATGGTTTTACCAGGTTTTACATGACGATTTCGAGGTTTTGTATACGTTAAGGGCTCCATTTTATAGTGAAGTATGAATGGATCTGAAATCAATATTCGTTATTTATATCACCCTTTTTGTTCTCACAAAAATTAATTCTGAGAGGCAATAAAATCCCCCGAAAAACATGTTCAGCATTGGTCCACCTCTTGGTATCTACAACAATTCATGTCGCCCAATCTCTTTTATAGTATTTCAAGCGCATTTTGTACCCTTAAATATATTTTTAATTCATATCTTTAGGATTTAAATAAAATTATACAATTTAATCAAAAATGTAAACAATTTTTTAATACTTCAAAAATTCATTGTTCTAATTGGTGGAATAAAATTCGCTTCAAATTTGATATGTTACGGCGAATTAATTATTATTCGCCTTGTTAACAATTATGACATATCATGTTCCCAATTCGCCGATGCGGCTACCTTATATATCTACCTTGTTCCTACCGAAGTGTAATTTGGGATTTCCGGTCCAATACATTTTCGGTATGTTTCAAAACTGATTATCTGTAATTCAGCATTTCGATTTATCATAGAGCATGTCGCGACAGAATATTTATAATGACATAGCATCTTTAACCAGTAAACATTTTATGAAATCATAAATCTTATCACTGCCTGGCATGACTCCTGATGACTCCGAAAATTATGGGAATCACTATTTGGGAATAATTCATTTGGGATTCGTAAAGTGTTTTTAGTACCATCAGGAAATTTGTGTGACAAAACTGCTACTACTCTGCGGTTTTACTAGCATATACCCGCTACTTCGTCAGCGAATGTGGGAAGTATTTAAAACCCAATACCAACCAATATTAACACTTTTAAAACCGTTTGGTACCAATGTTCTCTTATAGTACTCAACCCTACACACAAATTCTGACCGCAAAATAAATCAAGCACTATACAAAATTTTGTGTCATTTAGTTAAATTTCCAAATTTCAAATATAGCTTCACCCAAATCCAAATTAAGTACCAGTTAGTAAACATAAATATATAAATTGTCATAACTTCCTACATTAACATACGAATTTCCAACACTTCCCACATACCCCAATCTTAATTTCAAATTTCAGGATTCTATCGGTTCGCCTAAATCCAATTTGTTTCAAATTTAGTGCCATTTAATACACATAGGTACAAATTTGCATTACTACCTACATCATGCAATCCAATGAAAACCTTATTACTCAATTTCAAGATTTCAGCTCTATCGGTTAACTTTTAATCCAAACTGTGCCAAATCTAGTGCCATTTAGTACACATTTCCAAAACTTCCTACATACCCCATTCGAACCCCCCAACAGTGATCCTAACCACCATTTGGTACCATTTAGTAAACATTATTACGAATGTCCAAAACTTTCTACATAGCTCAATACTACACCCCGACAGTGATCCTAACTTCAAATTTCAAGATTCTAGCTCTGTCGGTTTACTCAAATCCACATTTGGTACTATTTTGAAACTGTAACCCTAACTCCAAATTTCAGGATTCCAGCTGTATTGGTGCACCAAAAATTTAAATTGTACAAAATTTAGTACACATTTGTACGAATTTTTAAAACTTCCTACATACCCCAATCCTACACCCCCACAATGATCCTAAATCCAAGTTTCAAGATACCAATTCTATCGGTTCGCCCACAATTCAAACTGTACAAAATTTAGTACAAAGTAATACAAAATTTCAACACTTCCTACATACCCCGGTCCTACACCCCCACAGTGATGCTAAATCCATGTTTTAGGATTCAAACTCTATCAGTTCACTCACAATTCAAATTGTACCAAATTTAGTACACAGTAGTACTAATTCCCAAACTTCTTGCATACCCCAATCCTACCCCCCACACTGATCCTAAATACAAGTTTCAGGATTCCAACTCTATCGGTTCACCCACTATTTAAATTGTACCAAATTTAGTACACATTAGTACAACTTTTTAAAGCTCCCTACATACAATCTTAAACCTCAACAATGATCCTGACTCCAAATTTCATGATTCTAGCTCAATTGGTTCACCTAAAATTCAAATTGTACCAAATTTAGTACCATTTAGTACGAATTTCAAAAACTTCCAACTTAACCCAAACCAACACCCCCACAGTGCTCTAAAATCTAAATTTCAGGATTCCAACTCTATCGGTTCACCCACAATTCAAATTGTACCAAATTTAGTACACAGTGGTACGAATTTCCACAACTTCCTACTTAACTCAAACCAACACCCCCCAGTGATCCTAAATCCAAGTTTCAGGATTCCAATTCCATCGGTTCACCCACAATTAAAATTGTACAAAATTTAGTACACATTAGTACAACTTTTTAAAGCTCCCTACATATCTCAATCTTAAACCTCAACAATGATCCTGACTCCAAATTTCATGATTCTAGCTCAATTGGTTCACCTAAAATTCAAATTGTACCAAATTTAGTACCATTTAGTACGAATTTCAAAAACTTCCAACTTAACCCAAACCAACACCCCCACAGTGCTCTAAAATCTAAATTTCAGGATTCCAACTCTATCGGTTCACCCACAATTCAAATTGTACCAAATTTAGTACACAGTGGTACGAATTTCCACAACTTCCTACTTAACTCAAACCAACACCCCCACAGTGATCCTAAATCCAAGTTTCAGGATTCCAATTCCATCGGTTCACCCACAATTAAAATTGTACCAAATTTAGTACACATTAGTACAAATTTTTAAAACTCCCTACATATCTCAATCTTAAACCTCAACTATGATCCTGACTCCAAATTTCATGATTCTAGCTCAATTGGTTCACCTAAAATTCAAATTGTACCAAATTTAGTACCATTTAGTACGAATTTCAAAAACTTCCAACTTAACCCAAACCAACACCCCCACAGTACTTCAAAATCTAAATTTCAGGATTCCAACTCTATCGGTTCACCCACAATTCAAATTGTACCAAATTTAGTACACAGTGGTACGAATTTCCAAAACTTCCTACTTAACTCAAACCAACACCCCCACAGTGACCCTAAATCCAAGTTTCAGGATTCCAATTCCATCGGTTCACCCACAAATTAAATTGTACCAAATTTAGTACACATTAGTATAAATTTTTAGAACTCCCTACATATCTCAATCTTACACCTCAACAATGATCCTGTCTCCAAATTTCATGATTCTAGCTCAATTTGTTCACCTAAAATTCAAATTGTACCAAATTTAGTACCATTTAGTACCCATAAGTAATAATGTCTTAAACTGAGTCCTGACCCCAATCCTACACCCCTACAGTGATCCTGACTCCAAATTTTATTGTTCCCGCTCTATCGGTTCACCCAAATCCAAATTGTATCAATTATAGTACGATTTAGCACTTTTCGTACACATAAGTAACAAATATCCAAAACTACGTACATATCACAATCCTATACTCCGACGGTAATGTTACTTTCAATTTTCAGTATTCTAGCTCCATTTGTACCTCCAAATCAAATTTGTACCAAATATAGTACCATATAGTACTATTCGTACACATGAGTACACGGTTTCAAAACCATCTCCTTATATCGACCCTACTTCCCAACCCTAATTCGCATTCCAAATTTCAAGCTTTTAGCTCTATCCGTTCTCATGCTACAGAATTGTACAAAATTTAGTACATTTTCGTACATTTCGGATAGTTGTAGTTCGAATTTCCAAAAACCCTTTGGTACATCTATCCTACACTCCATCAGTGACCCTCAATCCAAATTTCAGAGTTCTAGCTCTACTGGTTCGCCAAATACAAATGATATTATATTTAGTACTTTTTAGTACTTTTCGTACCCTTCTAGTACGAATATCCAAAAACCCAGCCTTATCTGTCACATTTGGGCCAAGAGTGACCCTCACCCAAAATTTCAAGATTCTAGCTTCAGCCGTTTCGTCTGGTCGTTGATGAATCGTTATATCAGTCAGTCAATCAGTCAGTTTTTACGCAAAGGCTATTTCAATTTTCTGTAGACATTAAGTCCAATCAAAGAGCATGAAGGATAATTTTACATTATTTACCCAAATGTTGATCATATTTGTTTCCATTATTTCCTTTATTGATTGTTTCTGCTGCTTCAAAGTGACTTATTGATGATTCTTCCACAGCCATTTCCTGAATTTGGGGAATTTTCTCCGGTTTGTCTTGAGACTGACATACTTCCGATATATGCCCATATTTGAAAAGTTTGCATTGCATTTTATTCTGTTCTGGGAATAATGGAATTCCTCTCTTTGATGTGTTTTACCACAGCCAGGACAAGATTGCAATTTATTTTAAAAGTTTATTCTGTTTGACTTCTTTTGTGTAATTTTCTAATGCTTGACAGTATGAACTTCATTTCCGGAATCCTTTTAGTCTTCTATTTTACTAGGCGCCTTGACAATTGCTTCAGAAATTGAACAAATTTGCAAAACTTCTTGAAAAAACTGAATTGATTTCTGCGGACATGCTGATCGGACTTTCTCATGCGGATTATTTAAAACGATCATTTCTTTAAAATTATTATCGACATATGATTGTTTGCAGCCTTCATTTTCACACACAATGTAACATTTTCCGGAAGCACCTCTTACATCTGCAATCCAATCTACATACTTATTCTCCTTCATTCGCGACTGATCAGGGTGGAGGGTATAAAAATTTTGGCTCGGCAGATGTACAGACATTTCGATGGCTAAAACTTCGAAAATTCTTAAGCATGATTGTACTATTAAACGAAAAGTTATACCAAAGTATGAATTTCTAATCAGAATAGACTAGGAGTTCTAAACATTAATCCTGAAATATGGTACTTAAATTGAAATGATCCGTCTAAAAATACAACAATTAGAAAAGAGGTTACATATACGGATCCATGTTAGTTTTAAGAAACTTCTGGATAGAAATATATTTTACATAATCCAATCTTGTACAAAGCCGTGTTATCCGAAAATCCTTCACAAGTATACTGTCTCAGCAATACTTTTTGAATTGCATATCTGGAATCGAACCACCTAACAAATTTCTGGAAATGCGTGTTTGCGTTTTCCTCTCATATTTACGTTACAAATGGAAGGAGCAACCGAACAATGTAGCGGTAACATTTCTACGCAACAGATTTCTTCAGGAAATTAAGAGAGATAAATATACACAAGCCAATATATTCATTTCTTTCTTGCCCTGGTGGTGGTTAACAGTAAAACCTAGAGAACTAAAACAGATTTTTAATATTGGTATACAATAAGCAAGTGCTGACGTTTCGTTGTGTGTAAAGGCGGGATCACATGATTGCCGCAATGCGCCAATTATTGGTGCATTTTATATGCCAATCGTGTGATTGCACAATTTATTGTCCAATGCGACAATCAAAAATAAATTGTGCTGATTTGCGGCAATCAAATACAACTCTGGTACGACAATCGTGTGAACTGTTAATAGACAACCTTGCGCAAATTTAAAGTTGAAAAATGCGTCAATATTTATTGTTTTCTAGTGCGTCAATCAAAGAAGACAATACGCGCCAATAACCTGATTTTTTTTAAATAATATTTTTTCTTGTGTTTGTACCGTCAACATTTCTTTGTCGTAAGTAAAGTAAAGTTAATTTAAATTGTTGTATTTGCTATAATTATGTTCATATTATGTATTTGCAGCTTTAATATGGAATTCGGTGATTGCATTGTATACGAAAATTCAGCTGAGCTTGAGTTCTTTTCCCCCGATCAGCAACCAGAAACACCTGTGCCGAAAAAAAGAAAAAAACCAAGTGTAATTTGTTCCTGGACCTACACTGCAAGAAATCGAAGTGTCACAGCTAAGCGTATTTGTTCGGGAATAGCCTTTCGCATGTTTGTGTCTTGTTTTTTAATATATGGTGACACTAGTTGCAACAATTCGATAAACGTTTCGTCATCCATCCGGATAAAATTTTTAAACAAAAACTTTTGGTTTTCGATTTCCCGGAATTCCATTAATGTTTTGTCATATGCACCATCAGTGCTTCTTTTTTGTGAGCCACTCTCTGACCCACGTACTTCTATTTACTTTTTTTTTTCTTTTCTTTCCTTTCATTTTTCTCATCGTCAAATGCACACACCATAATTATAGCTGCTGCAATTTTCTTTTTTTTTAAAGAACACATCTTAATAAAACAAATTTTTAAATGCTTTAACATTTTTAATAAACAAACTTTGACACATAGCAGCTGCTTCTGATATTTGCCGTGTAGTAGAACAATCGTGTGACTGAAGTTGGACAATAATTGTCACTTGATGGTTTTGAGACAATATGCGGCAATCAAATTTATGAAAAGTTGGACAATCATGTGACCGCAGAGAATTTGATTGTGACAATTTATTTATTGTAGTAAAACTTTGGACAATAAAAATTGGTTTAAATTGGCGCATTGCGACAATCATGTGATCCCACCTTAACACTAGTGCCAATTATTGTACTGTTTCCGTACCTCAAGACTACTAATTTTTAATACTCGATACCTTAAAGGAAAACATTGTTATCGTAGTAACATTTTGTAAACTGCTGCTGGTTCTGGACCTAATCGAACATTTATGATTGATTGAAGTAAAAATATTGCAACAGATACAACAAAGAGTAATTAAAGAAATATTTTCAGAAGAGATCAGTTGGGCGGACGACACCACCGAAACACTTGGCCTAGGAATTAAGGTGTGATCGCTTTCTAGCTATCAGAATTACTTAGCGGAATATATCCTTTCAGTTGCTTTTTAGTAGATCATGGTTATAGGCTGTATGGGCTATCCCGCATTGTTTTCGGGCTATAGTCATACATTAAAAAAAGTATTCCTTCGCCAGATGAATTATTAAGAAAAGTGGTTTCGACTGTCCAGCGATACAATTTTGTAATTTTACATTCTAAAGAACATCCACTGTAATACAGTGTTTTTTGAAAAGAGACAACTCTCATTACACTTGCTACTCTCTCGCAATCATCTCATATGGTTGTCTCTGACAAACGAAGGGGCACCGGTTGAATTTCTGTGTGGTGCATGGTCGTCAGTGTGTGGTGATGGTGCTGCTAAAAATACGCCAAAAGCAACAGATCAACAGCCAAAGCAAGCGCAATTGACTGACAAAGAGAATAAATAATGGAGAGGACCCCAAGATGGCCTAAAATATTTAATCGTGAAGAAATCAAAACACAATAAAAGAGCAAAGACAAAAAAATTGTTTCGCTTTTAAGGAAAAATTTACAATTGCACTCGAATCAAGGACACTTCGCTTGTGATGAGGATGATGGTGATGCCGAAATTATAACAAAACAACAACTGTATGTGGCATTGTGTTAATTGTGAAGGCAATTAGAAATGACAGCATCATCATGTACAAAACAACAACAACAACATTGACTACTGGGTCACTTCCAAAAAAAGAGAACAACAACAAACAAGAAATTCCTTCAAACATGCCCTGTATAAATATTTTGACATTCGAATAACCCGAAGTCATATTTCTGATGTCTATCCATTACAATATGCGATACGACAAATACGGAATTAGGTTTGTGGGTCCCCGGGGGCTACATCTTCCTCTAAATATTACCCCATAAATGGAGTTCGCATATTACACCCTTATGTCTTTTCTCCGCAAGTTCCATGTGTGTATATGGTGTGTCTCCATGTAATTGCTGCTGTTGCTGACCCATGTGACCATATCCACCCGTGGTGAATCTGTACGAACAATATTAAGTATGAAATTGTCGCCAGAGGTATTTTCGGACCATATCATTTTTCTCACACACAAAGAACATGCTGCCGCTCGTTTCTCCTCACCGAGTGAGTGAGTGTGTATGTATGCCTGACGTTCATATGTACACAGCCAACAAACAGAAACAACAAAATTAAACTGTGGCAATTCTTGTTTATTCGCCAGTGGCCAAAAATGAAGAGGCCTGCAATCGTTTATCTGGAATCATTAGTGGTGGCGTATCGCACCGATACCGAGTCTCAACATTGCTGGCTGCTACGTTCATATGTACCCTACTAACATGCCTCACCTTCCTCTGCGTAATTTTATTGTTTTGTTTTGCTTTATTTTCTGAGAGCAAGTTCTCTATCGGTGTTTGGAATACAAAGAGCGAACTGGTTTGTGAGCATGTAAACAAATTCCCCACTCATTTAGATAGAATGAGAATCGAAGAGGAAACCACAAATTATAAACAAAACGAATTTATTGTTTATATTTTAGGCGATACTGCAGAATAACCGAAGAAGAAGAATAACGTAGAAATGGAGAATAAAAAATCAGAGTTGCATTTTGTTTGGTTTGACAACAGTGTTGCGAAGCGGATATTGAGTTGTTTGTAAAAAAACATCCGGTATAAATTTAACGTTTTGCACAAGGTTTATTCATAAGGTACCAGGGAGGCGAATTCGTAGTCTTCGTTGACTGTCAAATTTGTCATTTGAAGAATAAATAAGCAAAAAATATTTTTATTCGAACCAAAATATATGTGCAAGATATTTTGAGTTTTTATCCTGTTCTGGTTGGTATTTCGCGATTAAAATGTTGACAGCAAGAGAAGACTATGGCATGAATTCGCCTGCCTGTTAACTTTATGAATAAACCTTTAAAAAAAGAAGAAAACGGAAACAAACCGCAATTGAAGACATGTTAATTAGAAATGAAGAAAGAGGAATAAAAACAAAATACACAAATGCAAATATTTGAGTATACCAACCCTGCAAGCATTTGGAAAAGAGTTTCTAACTCCATCTTCAAATAATTATCTACTTCGACACTTATTTTTTCTAAAACGGTGATACTTTGTAATTTTACAATAACAAATGAATTGTTATCCAATTTATCCAATCGTCGGTAGTAACTACTTAGTTAAATGAAAGAAGATGGAAATTCAATAGCTTCGTAATTTAACTTTCGTTCTATAAATATTTGTCATTGAATAAATTTGTAGATAATACTACATTTTCATTATAAAAAATCTTCGGCCTGAAACATTTTTCATTGCTGTATCAAAAGCAATGAAAAATATGTAAAGAATAATGAATATGTAAAGAAGTATAATTTGGCACATTCATCATTCAAAGCAAACATAAGCTCAACATCAAATAAGACAATTGAATTGAGAAACAAGAGTGAGGCATCTAGATTATTTCAACCTTTTTCCCAAAATCAACCGAATGCAACATCCACCGCAAAAGGTAACGCGTATTGAGCAAATTAGAACATCAGAAGGCAATGTTATAAGTGTTTTTGAACTTGATGATTTTAATGTGAATGGCAGTTTGGAAAATAGTGAAAGCGAATATGTCGGCGAAGATAAAACTGAATGCACAACTTAAAAAATGAATCTTTTTCGAAAAAATGATCGGTTGGACCAAATGAAACTACCGAAGACTGTAAATCAATAAAATTGTTGAAAATGTAACTATTATTATAATTTAACTAAATAATGTTTTTAGTTTTGCTTAGTATTAACCTTAAAATAAATATTATGATTGTTTAGCGTTAAATGTTGACATTTTTTTTTTTGCAAAATATAGGTTATTCATTATTGTTATTGCAATTAATCATTATTCATACAAGTATTTTACTTGGGTATCAAAAACTCACTTCCAGGCGATATCGTATTTTAACAAATGTGGTTATTAAAGAAATGAAACACGCATTCGTCACATCTTAAACGTATCTTCTTAGTGAAAGATGAAAGTAACTAAGGCGATGAAAGTAACAAAACAGTGTCATTTTTGGAGTGTCGCTTCATTAACTTCAAATTGTGACGAAGAAGATACTTTTTAAGGTAACGAGTACGTGGTTCATTTTTTCCCAAACGGTATAACTTTTTTGTTAAATACAGTAGTTATCGGATATATGCGTTTTTTCTTATATGCAATTATCAGATATAAGGAAGTTGTTTCCTATAAGAGTACATACGCATATAATAAATCTATTTCTTATACGAATATATTTTATTAAAGTAAAATGTTTAAATGAAAAGCATGTTTTAAAGAACAATTTTTTATTAAATAAAACAATTCAGTATATAAAAAAACAAAGTTACGAAATTTAATTTAAGTTTGTCTAACAATATTTAAATATATTCATTAAATATTTTCTTATATACTTTGGTGTTTGACAAACATTTCTTATATCATTCGCGTTTTTCTTATATGAAGCAATTTTTACACTGAAAAGATGTAAAAAGGCTCGGTGTTTTTGATAATCTTTCTTATATCCGATTTTTTCTTATATGAGATGTGCTTATATCCGATATCTACTGTATACGATATCGCATACGAGTGTTTTCATCGCCTGGTAGTAACTTTTTGGATATTTTTTTTGGATAGAAAATGCTTGCTGGGTAAATTGTCAAATAAAAATGTAAAATCATGAATGAAAAACATTAAAGATATATGGAAAATTACAAAATTATTTTAAAATTCCATAAAAAAATGTTGAAAAGTATTTTTGCGAGCACATTAATGATTTTTGGTGAATATTTTAAGGAAAATATGCTGATTCGAAATCGGTTCGCGTTGGATGCTGCGCACAAAAATTATAGCGGCTTTAAATCTTGTATTTCAAATATAAATTAAATTAATTCCTATTTGTTGTAATTCGCGAATTTCTTGACAGAAGTTTAAACACATTTGTTTTCTTTTCATACTAGCCAAATCACATTGAAATACGGTTTAATAGTCGTGAAAAACAAATAAAAGCAAGAAAATATTTGAAAATAAAATAAATTTTTGAATTGCCACAAAATGTTTTTTTTCAATTATTGATTTTTTTGTTGGTTAAGGGAATACGGTTATTATATATGTATATATATATATATATATACATATATTTATATTATATATACATATATTTTTTTTATATTTAGGTGATTGTTAAATATCGGTAGATTTCTCTGTTAAGAGTTTTGACTTTAAAAATTACCAAATATATTGCAGTTGCAGTATATGAAAATGATCAACATTAAAAAGCATGCGTTTTTCGTATAAACCGAACCAATTTCCTCCAATAATTATGAATTTTTCGAGATTTCATTTAGCGGGCAAAGTGTGCCGCTTATTCACTTTACTACGCAAGTTGCACAAGATTTTTATGCGCATCAGATTTCAGAAATCTCCTATGAAAATATTTTTTAAGAATTGGTTAAGAACTGCGGATGGACCGCCACAATTAATTTTGGATAAAATACGCATATTTTTCGCGTATCTGTCTAACCTATTTTCACACAGATTTGCGGATATGATTATACAAACATGAATGTATGTAAAAACAAACGCGATTATATACGCGAATTTATCAAAATAAGTTTTTGCCGGTTTTCCTACATTCAAGGTACCTATATCCGCCGTTTTATTGGGCGGAATTGAACTTGGCTGGGCTCATAAAATTCGGCACGTAAAAAAAAACTAAAATCTCGCAGGGTTCAGGTTTTTATAAAAATATACGCACCAAATTTTCGTCTTTGGAATCCAATTGCGATGAAGCTACGGTGAGCATATTCATGAGATATACACAAAACGAAGCAAAATTAAAAGTTCTACAATCCTATAATCAGTTTAGTCCATTATGTCAGTATTCGTTTTGGTTGGATGCAGTGATTATATCGAAAAATCATACATTAGAACCATATTGTCCATGGAGTATTCTTCAACTTAGTCACTGATCACATGCGCGTGCGTTGTGTAGTTTAGCCACAAATCAGGAAAAATTGACAAAAACATTATTTTTACATTGGGATATTATAATAATGTAGTAATGGTGTAAAAATAAGGAATAAATATATATAGGCGTCAATTTTTGGACAAAAAATTCAACAAATATTAGCAATTGTTTCATAGAAATTTCCCAAAATTTTTTTCAACAAATAGTGTAATTT
Source organism: Musca vetustissima (assembly GCF_032173495.1). Lineage (NCBI taxonomy): Eukaryota > Metazoa > Arthropoda > Insecta > Diptera > Muscidae > Musca > Musca vetustissima. The sequence goes on from NW_026889093.1 coordinate 698,324, forward strand.
TTCGTGAATAGTGTTAAGGAAACCGAACTATATATTCGAGTCAATAGTTTTTTAGAAAGTTACAGTATGGCATTAACAATATTGGCAACAAATTCCTTGTTGACTTTAGTAAGTGTTAATTAAACACCTTGCAAACATTTGTCAAAATCTTCAATAAGACTGCATCTTAGGAGTATTCCGTCAAAGACAAAATTATTCTACATCAAGAACAGGTTTTTGTAAACACAATATTTATTTGTAAAAAATTATCTGCAATTTGGGTATATAAAACTAATTTTCTATTTTGAACCAGTAATGAAAGTAGTAAAGTCGGACGGGGCCGACTATATGATACCCTTCACCACTTTGGGTATATTCAACAGATGAATCCTAAGAGTCGTCGCATTTGTGAAGGACCAGTAACATGAAATTGGATCCATAAACATGTCATTCTGCAACCTATACTAAATTTTTCATTTGGTCGGATATAGAGTTGCTTCTTACCATTTACTTAAAATCGGACTGAAATATATATAAAACCTATATCGAAATCTAAACCGATTTCATCGAAACTTGTCATTCTAATGTTACACTAATTTCAGTATTTCAGTTTTGTATGTTTTGTGCATATCAGCCACATTTTGGAGATCTTGGTACATCACTTATTTAAAATCAGGAGAAAATATATATGGTAGCTCTATCCAAATTTGAACCGATTTCAACAAAACTTTCCAAACTTTAGGGACATTGATACACCATTTACATCATGGTATAATTATTACAAGATAGGACACAGCTACCAACTGATTACAATTTTTTCTCAAGGTGGCTTGTTCAATCAAATCAAAATAAATATTTTGTGTATGTGTGTGTATTATTTTGAATACAATGCCAAATAAATTCAAAATAAATTAATATATATTAAAGTTCAATTGAATTGAAAATAAAGTTTTTAACACGTTCGTCTGGAAGTAATTACTTTGTTATGGATGAAACAAACATATGATGGTATTCCCTATTGGATTTTGGAAAGAATTCATAACTTTTCATTTATTTTTCGCGTTTTTAGTTTTGTGTTGAAAAAATGTCAAATAAACACAAGCACTTGTTGTGTATATTTATTTTATTTTTGTCAGAAGAAGCCACTGTCCTACCTTGTATTATTGTACCATGATTTACATTAAATCAGACAAAAATATATATGTGAGCTATATCTGAACCGATTTTCGAAAAAACTTAACATACATCATTCTAGACTTTATTCAGTAGACTATGCCGAATTTCGTGCAAATTGACTATGTGGACTTTGGTGCATCATTTACATTAAATCCAACGAAAATATCTAAATCTGAACCGATTTTCACGAAACTTAACACACATAATTCTAGACGTAAATCAGTACCCCATGCAAAATTTCGTGCAAATCGAAAGATATATAGGGACTTTGGTACATAATTTACCAAAAATCGGACGAAAATATATATGGGAGCTATATATAAATAGGAACGAAACATATATAAGGACCGTTTACATCAAATCGGACGGCAGCCAAATCTAAATCTGAGCTGATTTTTCCCAATTTCAATAGGGTTTGTCCTTGGGCCGAATAAGTGACCTATGCCAAATTTCATCCAATTCGGATCATAATTGCGACCTGTACTTTGTTTACAATTTAAAATGGACAGACAGACGGACATGCTTAAATCGACTTAGAAAGTGATTCTATGCATATTATCAAAACGAACCATGTGTCTATCACGTTTCCTTTTGCCTGTTACAAACATATACACAAAGACATGTACCACAGTGTGGTGAAGGGTATAAAGATATCATGAAATCGTTGGTTTACGTATTGTGGGTAGCAAACTATGACGTACCTTAATTAAATGTGAAATATAGCCGTTTATATTGTACCTACCCACTATGGGCCAGAGATCCCATTTGTTGGCCATAATTAGAGCAGTAGATTTATGAAATAAACAAATATAAGATATATAGGTTTCAAGGACGCTGATTACGAAAAAAGTAAAAATTCAATAGGATAGACCGAAAACGGCGGCTATTTTTTTTAAGTTTAAGCTATGACCACTGATTACAAATGTGAAATCATATATTGAAAATCAATTAAAATGAATCCAAAATGTCGCATTAAATATAAGTAAAATCTAAATATTTTATATATTTGCAGTATTTAAAATTAAAATAGCATGAAATCGAATTTTTTATGTATTATGGTCTTAAATTTATCATAGATAAATTGCAATAATTATAGCCAATTTGATTGAAAAAGTTGTTCAAAATCCCTAAACTACCAAAAAATGTGGGGTCCGTTTATTAGGGAAACCTAAATCAATATTGATAATTTTTGGTACGAAGATTGCAAACCCAAAATACTAAATTATAGGCAATTTTTTTGAAAAACGCGAACAAAATCTCCAAACCTTTATATGAGGGTTACCCTAAAAAGTGGACCAAAGTTAATCATTTTTGGTATGAATACGGCCTACGCAATGCGAAACCATAATACCAAATTACAGCCCATTGGGTTGAATATGAGACTAATATGTTCCATTTTTATCATTTGCATGCTATGTTAGTAGAAGTCAATTTTATTTGTATGTCCTTCACCACACTGTGGTACAGGGTATTATGTCTTTGTGCATATGTTTGTAACAGGCAAAAGGAAACGAGATAGACACATGACATGACACACTTTCTGAGTCGATTTACGCATGTCCGTCTGTCTGTCCGTCCGTCCATGTATTCTTGTGAACAAAGTACAGGTCGCATTTATAATCCGATTTGGATGAAATTTGGCATAGGTCACTTATTTAGCACAAGGAGGAACCTTATTGAAATTGGGAAAAATCGGTTCAGATTTAGATATAGCTCCCATATATATAACAGGGAAAATGAAACGAGATAGACACATGGTTCCTTTTGAGAATATGCATAGAATCACTTTCTAAGTCGATTTAAGCATGCCCGTCTGTCTGTCCATGTTAAATTGTAAACAAAGTACAGGTCGCATTTATGATCCGAATTGGATGAAATTTGGCATAGGTCACTTATTCGGCCCAAGGACAAACCCTATTGAAATTGGGAAAAATCGGCTCAGATTTAGATATAGCTCCCGTCCGATTTGATGTAAACGGTCCTTTTATATCTTTCGTTCATATTTATATATAGCTCCCACCAAAGTCCATATATATCTTTCGATTTGCACAAAATTTAGCACAGCGTAATGAATTAGGTCTAGAATGATGTATGTTAAGTTTCCTGAAAATCGGTTCAGATTTAGATATAGTTCCCATATATATTTTCGTCCGATTTTATGTAAATGGTATACCAAAGTCCCTATATATCTCTCGATATGCACGAAATTTGGCACATCGTACTGAATTAGGTCTAGAATGATGTGTGTTAAGGTTACTGAAAATCGGTCCAGATTTAGATATAGCTCCCATATATATTTTCGCCCGATTTAATGTAAATGGTGCACCAAAGTCCCTATATATCTTTCGATTTGCTCGAAATTTGGCACAGCGTAATGAATTAGGATGATGTGTGTTAAGTTTCCTGAAAATCGGTTCAGATATAGCTATAATATATATACATATATATTTTCGTCCGATTTAATGTAAATAATGTACCAAAGTTCTTATATTGCATAGCTTACTGATGTGTGCCAAGTTTCGTGAAAATCGGTTGAGATTTAGATATAGCTTATATTATAGATTGATTTTAAGTAATTGACGCACCAAAGAACCAATATATGGCTGATAGGAACAAAACGTACTGAAATTAGTATAACCTAACCTGCGACAAGTTTCGTTCCATATATATTTTTGTCCGATTTTAAGTAAATTGTGCATCAAACTGCTCATGTTTGTCAGATTGACATCAAGTTTAGCACAATATACAAAATTGAGCATAGAATAACGTAGTTGCGTTTTCTAGGAGTACAGACATAGCCCATCGGATGACCTACTGATATATGTTTGAAGTCGATTTACATACTTTTGTCCCATTGTAACAAACGAAAGACATGTTTATAGATAAATCTAGGTCGTTTCACATTTAGATAAATAACACATATTTCATTTCATACAATTTCATGATAATAGTCCTGTTTAATATACCCTTCGTGGTGAAGGGTATCATATAGTCGGCTCCGTCCGACTTTACTACTTTCTGGTTTTTACTGGTTTTTATTAAATTGTTAATTTGCCAACGACTATTTTTATATTATCGACAATAGCTCTTATGTTTACTGTTTTGTGGGACCTACACTTAAAAGTGAAACAAAATTGATAATTTTTGGTAGAATATTTAGGATAATATAATACTTCAAAATACCAAATTACAGCCAATTTGTTTGAAGCTGAGGCTAATATCTTCAAATTGTATCACAATTTTTATTAAATTTTTACATGCAATTTTTAACGACAGAGCATGTCACTGATTGATTACTTAAAACTCATCTTCTATATAATAACCAGTTCCATTAGTTAATTTGACAGTCATTTCATGTTAATATTTTGGCACATGTCAATGTTATACAACATTTTTCAAATATAAATTGTATTCACAAAAATATGTCAGTTGTAAACCGTGAACCATGAATGATATAAAATTTTACTCAAAATCTCCAGATTTAAAATAAATAAGGTTTTTTCCAAAAAAATGGTTTCCTGGCCCACAATTAGTAACCCAATTAAATACAATTAGTCTAATTGGAAATTTTGTCCAGGACTTCCAAAATACAAAAAAATTACTCAAATAAAGGACCTTTCTACGTTTGCTATTTCGAAGGTTTTAGCTGCACTTTTCTTAACAAAATCAAATTTGGTTTCCAATAAACTAGTTGTATGAAATAATATCCCCCCATCAAGTCCTCGATAATGTCCATTAAATATTTACTTGTCGTGTTGTTTCCCCCTTTTTTTAGTTTTGACTAAATTATTCGACATTATCGACAACAAACTAACCAAATGTTTGTTTACAAACAAAGTGTTGTGGTTCGGCCTTTAATTATTTATCGGCGACGTGTTACTGTTGCGGTGGCACCGGCAACTCCACCGAATAAATTGTCCATTATTAACCCTGGAAATTGGTTTATTAAAATTTGTTATTAATTCTTGTTTTTGGTTTAACACCTCAGAAGCCGAAATATCAAAACATAACATTTTTCAAATTTAATAGATTTGCGGCAGTAGCTGCTGCCTGGTTCGCAAGTGGTCAGTAATTTTGTGTGTTGATTCAAAGGCCATAGCTGGTATTACATGCACACAAACAAGCAGTAATCTTGTTGCACATTGTAAAATGCCTGTCTGTCTGGTTTTCGGTACTCTATTTAATCATATCAGTTAATTTTCAGTCATTTTCACAAACGAAAAAAATATAATTTTTTTCTGTCTGTCTGGTTAATGATCATTAACAATTTTTATTAAAATTTACACTTTAATGTTTGCCTCTGAACGATTATTATGAATGAATTTTAACATGTCCGGGCCAGTTGGGGGCCATGTAAGGTTAACGTTGGCAGTTTTTTGCTTATTTGTGTAACTATGTGGCGATTATGTCTACATATCGCTTTGTATATCAGCATCCGAATTGCTTTAAATTAGTTTATCTTGACCACAATTGACCGAACCAACCGTCGGTCCAACCTACCCACCGTCTGTCACATGTATGCAAGTTTGTTTTTTATATTTGTTTGTATGTGTGTTGAAGTTCTGATTTATTATGTGTAAAATTAATAACATTGTATTGGCACTTTTTCGGCCACTTTACATTTACTGCCGTGGCAATTCTGTACAATTTACTTAAGATCTGCTCTCGAAGATTTTGTGGGCCAGCCACAATTTTGTGTGATTTATATGCGTAATTATTCGAAAAGAAGTTATTTCATTCATGTCGGTTAAATTTACGGTTATGCGATTAGTTAATTGGATTTAATCTATAATCTGATGATTGGAATGGAAAAAATAAGTTTGGTTTTTTGCCTTTTTCTAATAAATATTGACCAGCTGACAAGGTTTTAAAAATGTGAAGTAAATATTTGGCACCTAAATATACGACAAAGCATTTAATAAATTTATGAAATTTTTTTTATATATGGTGCAATGACAAGATGTGTGTTTAAATTACGATAGATGTACGAAAAATTGCACATGGAAAAACCGTGCAAAAATTTTCCAATAAATATTCATGTTATTACATAGCCTCAATATTAATACTGTTATCGTTATTTCGATGGCCCTAGGCGTATTATACAACCGAAGTATCATACCGGAATATTGGTGGGTAAAAACCATCTTCACAGAAATTATTCAATATAAACCCTACTGGCGTGACATAATATTTCCCTGTTGCAAAAAAAAAGAACATATTGTAACATTTCATTTCACACTGGGGCCACCTTTATAAGTCCCTTTTACAGTACGTTTACATTTAACCGGATTTCGTTAACCCAGTGGGTTTCAATTTTCAATTTCTTTGCATATATGTCAAATAAATCCTCATAAAGAAGGTTAACCCGTTAAAAAGTTCTAATGTATATGACGTTTTAGTCCGAATTTGGTAGTCTATGCAAAAATTAGTATCAGTTGGACCGACGGGACATATACGAGGTCTGATCAAATAATGAAAAACCCCTTTAAGTTCAACCGGATGGAACTTTTTATATCCTCCAACATGAGGTGAACATTTAAAATACCAATAATAGTTCGGCAACTTTATATATACCTGGACAAGGTAAATTTTTTAGATTAATAAACGCAACCATTGTATGGGGGCCAACGTATTTTTCGTAAGGAAGCGTTTCTACCCAATGGTAATCTAAAATACAAAATTATAGCCCAATTAGTTTTAATCGTGCACAAACTCCTCAAAGAACCATTTAATAAGGGCTATCCTAACTAGAGGACCAATGTTGATAATTTTTTGTGAGAAATTTTGCTACTCAATGTGAATAGCAATTCAAATGAAAACGAACCGACCGATATATCCCATTTTAAAATCATACATTCTTCGAGTATTAACTATGTACGATAGAATTTTATTCTGATGAAGTAATATCCCTCGAATATTATACCCTTACGCCCTCTCCGATCCTTGGAGAATTACTTCAAGATTCCTTATGGACCGTAGTGGCAAGAATTCAACACGCCATTCCATAAGCAGGAATTCCATATGTCAAATTATAGCCACTTCGATGTGAAAATTCGGTAAATAAAAACTTTAAAATACCGAAAATGGTGCGCGACTTTTATGTGGGGTCTATGTCAAAACGTGGACCTATATAGACAATTCGCCTCAAAAATAAAACCTTTTATATACTAGAAAAATACTTAAATGGGGCTAGGAAAAAACATGGACCTATATTGATAATTTTCTGATGGGCAAATGCGGTTTTTATATAAGAGCTGCACCAACACGTAAACCGATGTTGAACCATGCAGAACCAATTCTGCATTCTTCTTTCGAAGAATTTTTCTCTCAAACACTCCCAGAACTGCCTCATCTGCTTGCGCAAGTACCCACATTTCTGATCCATACACCAGCCCGGGTAGTATCAGTGTCTTGTAGAGTGTGAGTTTGATCTGGCGGGAGGTTGCCTTGTTTCTAAACTGCTTACTTAGACCATAGTAGCATCTGTTGACCAACACTATTATTTTCCGAATTTCAAAACTGATGACATTAGTTTTATATGTGTCGGTACCAAGGTATATAAAATATTTGACTTCAACGAAGCTGTAGTTCTCAATTTCCACAGTTGGTCTGAGTCTACTGGACGCCTTGCGCCTTGATATCATCAGCTTGGTCTTCCCGCAATTTACTGTCAGACCCAATTTCTTCAAAGGTGGCTATTACAGCTCTCAACGTTCGAACCATTATGTCGATATCATGTCACCTTTGCGTCTCGTATGACTTTTTCCAGCAGGATGTTAAAAAGGTCACACGACAAATTGTCACCTTGTCTGAATTCTTGTTCGGTATTAAAGGGATCCGAGAGGTCCTTTCCGACTTTAACTGCTGACCTCGTGCCAGTTAAAGTTATCCTGCAAAGCCGTATTTATTTTGCAGAAATGCCAAACGCAGACATTGCTTTAAACAACTCGGAACGGATAGGGCCGTGGAATGCGGCTTTATAGTAGACGAATAGGTGGAATGAGTCGATGTTTCGTGGGTCTTTTCCAGGATTTGGCGTAGAGTGAAGATCTGGACAATGGTGGGATGAAGCCGCATTGGTATGGTCAAATAATGTCATTGACCATTGGCTTCAGCCGTTCACACAGTACGATGGATAGCACATTATATGCGATGGAAAGGAGACTTATTCCTCTATGTTTGACACATATCGTCTTGATCCTTTTTTGAGCTCGGAACACAGAATGCAAAGGTACCAATCATTGGGCATGCATTATTCTAGCCAAATTGTATTCATCAACTGGTGCATGCTCCCGACCATCATATGACCACCGCTCTTGAGGAGTTCGGCTCTATTGGCACCAGCTGCTTTATTATTCTTCAGCCGATTAATTGCTACTCTAACCTCATCTTGGCTATGTGGTATACAATCTATACGGTCATTTCTTATTGGTTCTGAGATATCTTCTTCACCGCCACTATTTGATACTAAAAGCTTTGCAAAATGCTCCTTCCAGATCCTCAACACGCTATCTGTATCTGTATCCAGGTTTCCATCTTCATCACTACAGGAGGATGTGCCAGCACCAAAGCCTTCGGTTTGATGTTTTACTCGTTGGTAAAATTTCCGAACTTCGTTCTGACTCCTGTACATCTCGATTTGCTCTCGCTCACGTTTTTCTTGATCTTTCTTTTAATTTTTCTGATAATACGTTTCTCCTCTCTCCTTTTCTCTCGATAATACTCCATCACATTACGTATTGCTACTGTCTGCAGGGTTGACCTATACGCTGTGTTTTTCGTACCATGGGTTTCTTAATGGCGGTCTTTGATACCCAAGTGTTCCTGTTGCTGTAGTTTGTAGGAAGTGGCCACTTCTATGCCATTGTGTATATATATTATTGTGGGGACACGTCAAGCAGGAGTGCTTTCGTTGTGTTTGCAACTTTTCGACGTCGAACTTTCTTGTTATATTAGATCACACCTTTGCTGCTATATTAAGGCGAGTGCGAACCTTGGCTGCTACAATGTAGTGGTCGGAACAGCAACGTACACAGGATTTAATTTGGGGGGCCCGGTAGTACAAAATGAAAAAAAAAAATCGCTGTTGCAAACATAAATTTACTGTGAAAAAAAATTATTAATCGATATTCGCTCCTCGGATCGAACGTCTAAAACACTGGATGAATGTCATCCGTCTACCATAACATCATGCATTTGATTTCTCGTTGTTTGATTGGGAGAAATGCAGTTGGCCTTGGTATATCGAGATGCTTGAATCTGGTACTGATAACTACCATTTTTTGCTGCCACGAAATCAATTAACTTCATGCCGTTGTCGGATGTTTCTTTATGGAGACTGAATTTTCCGATATATGAACTTCGATTTATTCCATTTTCAGTATGAAACATTCTAGATTTCGAAGCCCTTATATGAAATATTGAAAGCTCTATCGTGACTTCAACAAACATGGTTCAACCGACATAGAATTTTATTCCATTATGTAATATACATATATATATATATATATTTTATGGGTTCTCGTAAATATCACGGGATGTTGCAAACAGAATGACACATATAATAATATACACTCCACGTTATGAGGGTATACACATGTGAACATATTGTAGTTTTCATCGCAACGTATTGTGGTCACTCCGTCTGAAACGCATCGAAATATTCTACAGAGGCCTCCTGTTTAATTCACAATATTCGAATTCGAATCTGTAAAGATAGAGATGTTTCCAAATTGAAGGGACATTTTTGAAAATTAATTTGAATTTTATTGAACAAATTATTACCTATTACCTTGCAATCACATGTTTGACCATTGAAAAAATAAAAAAAAAAATTATGAAAAATATTATAAGAAATTTATTAAAATTTAAAAAATATATAAAACATTATTTAATATCGCACAACAGTGCCACACCTCTTAAAATCCAATGATCCGGATGTTTTACGGTGTTCAGCCACAACGGTGATATATAATTCAAATCTGTGCGATTGATTTTCTTATAAACCGGGCACTACAAAAACAAAATCCATATCATTATTAAATAATTAGATATTAATATTTTTTTAAAAATGTTTACCGTATAAAGTTTTGGGCTTTTGGGAGCTGTCGAATTAATAGCCGATATATGAACCACGGGCATTAGCACATACAAAACCTTATTGGTCGATTCAACCAGACGTGCTGTTTTACGATCCCAACCTGCACCATCCAAATACAAACCATGAACATAGACACCCTCCTTGGGTGGTTTCTTACATTCTTCGCTGCCGATTTTCAAAACTTCATTTGTCATGCTGACTTGATCCAGGGCCCAGCCATGATGGGCTCTGGCCACCTCTTGTTTCATGGCGGTGAGAAAACCTTGTGGATTAAAGAACCCAGACATCCAAAAGACAACGGGACGGGCCTGAAAGCAAGAGAGTATTTAAATGCAATATTCATTAGGTATCGAAATGCTCCCTCATACCCCAAAACACCAGCCATGAAACTGGGCATTTCTCTCCAACAATTCGGTAAACCAAAAACCCAATGTCGACGATGCCCAACTGCCTTTTTGCCAAATGGCCGGTACACGAGCATTAAAAATATTATCCAAAGCATCTCTTAACTGTTCACTCATAATAATGGTACCCTCAATGGCAAGAAGCAGATCTTTTAGGGTGCTGCGAACCAAAATGATAATCTGAAAATGTATAAAATATTTTTTTATTTTATTCTCTATGTAAACTTATGTGTTGTACCGATTACCTTTTGCATCCGATCAATTTCTTGCCTTAAGAAAATATTCATTGAACTTAAGGCACCCATTGCCCTAAGCCGTTCCTTTACCTCAAACAGATCATAGGGCATTGGAGCTTTGCTTTGCATTTCTCGGACTTGTCGTGCAACTTTATCCTCACGAGTCTCCCCGCCACCGCCAGAGGATTCTGAAATGAACAGATTGTTTTATTGCAACTGGATTATATATTTCATTATGTGTTAATAGGTTGCCAATTCTCTGAAAAAATAATGTTCCAAATTACAGACTGGGGTAGGAACTTCAACATACGGACTCCGACGAAAGACAAAGATGAACAGACCAAAGAACGAGCGCCTGGAAACAGCATATGACCGCATATTCTGCTACGAAATTTTAATGCACAAATGGGAAGGGAAAATATTTTTGGTCCCACCATTGGAAAATTCAGCCTCCATGAAGAAACATTAGACAACGGCATGAGGTTTGATTGACTTCGCGACAGCAAAAAACATGGTAGTTATCAGCACCAGATTCAAGCATCTCGATATACACAAGGCCACCTGGATTTCTCCTGATCAAGCAACGAGAAATTAAATTGATCATGTTGTGATAGACTGAAGGCATTCATGCAGTGTTTTAGATGTTCGATCGATATGAGGAGCGAATATCGATTCGGACCATTACCTTGTAGCAACCAAGGTTCGCACTTTATGTCTTAATGTAGCAGCGTTGGCCAGATTTTCACTCTGCTCCAGATCCTGGAAAAGATCCAGGAATTCGTCGACTATAAAGCCGCATTCGACAGCCCTACCCGTTCTGAGGTGTTTAAAGTCGTGTCTGTCTTCGGCATTCCTGCAAAATCAATACGGCTATGCAGGATAACTATGACATGTTGAAAGTTTGTAGTGTAACCTGTTTAACATCCTGCTGGAAAAGGTCATACAAGAGGCAAAGGTGAACAGAAATGGTGAACAGAGAAGGAGTCTGACAAAGTGGGACTGGCAGTAAATGGCGAAAAGATCAAGCTGATGGAATCAACGCGCAAGACATCCAGCAGACTTGGACCAACTGTGGAACTTGAAAACTACAGCTTCGAGGTGATCGATTTTATATACCTCGGTACAGCCATAAACAAAACTAATAACATCAGCTTTGAAATCCGAAGTAGAATAGTGTTGGCCAACAGATGTCACTATGGTCTGAGTAAGCAATTAAAAACCGGACGATGATGTTACCCGTGCTGTTGTATGGATCTGAAGCAAGGATACTTGTGCAAGCAGCATACACCCCACCTTATGGTGGGGTTTAACAAAAATAATCCCCTCCCATCTCCCGCCCACTTACCCTTCGGTTGTATTGATATAATTGTATCCAAAATCGATCGCGTCGTATTCGTTTGATATGTTATTTCAGCATTCGAATGAAAACCATAAACCTGTGGCGGATCGATGTTCGGCAACTCTTCTATGGCAGCCAAATACGCTTCCTGTTCCTTAAAGCTAAGTATTTTATAACCCTTAAAGAATTCAAATGTCTCCGCGAACAATTGATCATGGAACCAAACACGACCGAACGTGTTCAGCAGCCGTTTATCATAATCATCTGTGACACGGCCACCATATTGTACCTCACCCAACATATAGCGAACGGTGTTCCAGCTAATACCCCTACCCGGTTCCAGGTCATCTAAATGATTTTGCACGAATAGACAACTGGCATACCAATCGGCTGAATTAAATTCATAGGGTATATTCCAGCCGAGTGGACCAAATTTACGACGTTCTTGTACCACCGAGTGGAGAAAGGAAATGGCATAGACGAGGGGATGGTAGAATTCCGATTGGGAATAATCAAGAAAATCTTGTGATAAATTGCCATAGGTACGCTTGAGACCGGCACGTACCCCTGCAGGAGGTTCATTGGTAAATTTCAGTGACATTTGTAGCAGAGTTATGGAAAATCCTGGATGTGGTTCTGTGGTTATCCAAATACGAAAATCTGGATGATAGGCCGACTCCTCACCCCTCTCAAGATCGAGTAGAAGCAAAGTCAATTCATGCATATATTCCAATCCCAGATGGCAATTTTGCAGTAGAACCCAACCACCTTCTGCCAGGCACATTGATACCAATTTTCGGGAATGTATCTCTTGGCCCTGGCCCATTGATATGGGATAACATTTCAATTCATTTTTCTTTGCCAATGCCTCAATATTTGAGGAGGGATCTGAACCCATCGATAGGAAACATATAATCGGCACTAAAGGTTTACTTTCCGAGAGAAGGCCATCAAAATTGAGAACTACGGGTTCAGCAAAACGTTCTCCCAACGAGTGGCCAATATATTGTCTGCTCTGTGAGAGGGTGCGATCTGTACACCAGGAGCGTATGAGGAGTAGACGGCGGAATGGATCGAGGCTGTTGTAGCCATCTGGTATAACTTCACTTTCGGGGCATTCCTTTTTATACCAATGGAACCAGGATCTCTCGTTGTTGGAAATTTTATTAAGGACCTGAGAAAAGGCGGCCAAGTTAGATAGTTGCACCAAATTCAGCCAAGTTTCATCGGTAATCCATTTGTACGGAACGGGTGGACAATCATTGAGATTCAAGGCAGCCCCACCCTTTATGAAGTTCTGAAATTCTTCATAGCTAATGATTTCCATTTGACGATCGATGTTCAAGGCCATCAACAGGACAAATAGGAATTTATCCTTTTCATAAAGGCCTCGGGATTTATAGCGATAAATCTCGAAGGTCAAGTATTCGATTATTCGCTTGATTCTCTTCTGGGTAATATGGGTCTTGGCCGATAAATGCATACTGGCATCAAATCTCTCCAGGAATTGTACCAACGAAGTTTGATACATCATATTGACATTGGCCATGGAGCAGACAAGGAAATAGAGTACACTTCCTCGAGTGGCCACCGGACGATATTCTTCTCGAGCCACGTTAATTTTTGCCTCCGTGATTTTGGCCACGTCCAATTTCTCCTTGACATCTATGGCGGTATTTTTACTGGTATTCAAAACCTCAATCACGGTGACATCATCCAGCAGGCTGCCTTGCGTCGTGGAGAGTTTATGCAGCAGATTGGCTTCCAATTCTTTCATTTTCTTCATATTTCCTGTTACCGTCTCCACCAGATTTGTTCGCTCTTCTTCCAGCTCTTTGCGTTCGGTTAGAATTACTCGACCCAACAACTGATCTTCCAGGCCTTTCATGGTCACAGTAAAGTCGATAATGGATGTACGGGCCGATATCTCTGGGGAATACAAGGGATTGGGTAACTTCGTGGTGATGTAACAACGAAATGCGGCATTATAGTCGATTTCCTTATCGCCCAACTTGATCTTGAATGTTGTACCGACTTTTAGTAGATTGCGATCCAAGACATTATCCAAACATGGATCCAATTCTTCTGCCACATCTTCAATTATCACCGGCAGTCCCATGCTAACGGCATCCTCTATATGGGTTCGGAAATAACGATGCGATAAATTGGTGACAATCAGACCGTTTTCCTTTTCTTTGTTCTTTATCCAAGCTTTGCCCTGGGACTGGGGATCAATCAGCAGAGGAAATCGTACCGCCTTGGTGGCAATAATACCATTCTGTATAGACAACTCATCGGTGGGTAGACCCTGCAAATTCCATTCCCCAATTTGGGTACGATCCGTTAGACTATCAATAATATTTAAATTTCCCGATATCGGTATTAGCCGATCCATAATTTGTTTCAACCATTGAGCCTGCAGATCGTTGCGGTATTCCTGATTAAAGGGCCCCGTGTAGGACAAGAAGGCCGTCAACATGATGGTATCGCCAACTAATCGCTCTGTTTCACTCTTGAACTGAGCAATTTGTTCTGTCCATCGTATCTTCTCGCCAGCTAAACCATTTATCAATGCCGTGGCTGCATCCATTTTGTCCTGGCACTTCTTTGCCTCCTCCAGTACAGCATTTTTCTTGGCAATGGCCTCATCGAATTGTTGTTGAACTTTGGCCAGCTCCCGTTCCTTGGCAGCAAAAAGCTCCTCAGCTTCCCGCAAATCATTGGAAGCTTTTGCATGTTTGGCAGCCTGCACTGCCAAATTGGCTTTTAGCGGTAACACTTCTTTGTTTACCTCATAGTACTTGGCCATGGCAATGGTCCACGACAGCAGGCCAGCCACATTGCCACAGGCCACTTTGGCAGCCTCAAAGGTGTAAAGGCTGCAAGTAAATCAAAAACAAAATTCTCAATTAAAAGCTTCTAAAATAAAGCTTTAAAGCTCGCTTACCTATAATTAAAATATGGCAACATCAAATCGACCATTTCAGCATTTATAATATCCGTCGGATATTCCACAATTTTCTTTAGGAAACTCGTATCGGACATTACCTTCAGCGATTCTTCCCAAGAACTTTGCAGGAATTGTTTTTCCATATCGGGTCGAATGGCTTTGATGCGCTTGCGGAACAAAATGCATACACAATCCATGATAAGGGTAATTAAATATGGCGGTTTACCCAATTTTCGTACTGTGGCAATGTCGGCAGCTTTAATGGTCTGGAAAATAGCAAATGCATTTTTGCTGAATTAGAATTTGGGGAGAAAAAAATAACTGAAATAACATTGCTGAATTCGGGGTTTCTATAAATAAACGTCGCGGAATTCAGTTTTCCGGTTTTCTATTGACAAATTTTGCTGAATTCAGTTTTTGCATAGAAAAACGTTGGTGTATTTAGATTTTCTAAAGAAAAATGTTGCTGAATATATTTTATGTACAGGAAAACATTGCTGAATTCAGTTTTTCTTTGAATACCTTGCTGATTTAAGCTAATTTTAATTGTATGCCGAACAAAATTTCCCAAATAGAGAAGTTAAGCTGAATTGAGTTCTTTATTTAACTCCCTTGCCAAATTGAATTTTCAAACGGAAAAACATTTCTGAATTATGGTTTTCTACATAATTACATTGCTAAATATAGATTTTCTGTAGAAAAGTTTAGCTGAAATTGGTATTTTTCCAAAAAAAAATCTATTAAATTGTGTTTTTCGAAAAACAAACTTCAGATTTATGATTGCTGAACAAAATTTCCCAAAAAAAGCTAAGCTGAATTGATTTTTTATATATAAAAGATTTGCTGAATTCTATTTTCTAAAAGAAAAATATACCTGAATAAAAGTTTTGTACATAATACCATTGCTGCAGAAAAGCTTAGCTGAATTAATATTTCTGCAGAAAAAAATCTATTAAATTGAGTTTTTCTACAAACAAATTTCTGATTTATAATTGAAAACTTTGCTGAATAAAATTTCCCAATAAAGAAGCTAAGCTGAATTGAATTTTTTGTTTAACAGCTTTGCTTAATTAAATTTTCTAACAGAGAAACATTACTGAATCAAGATTTTCTACATAATTACATTGCTGAATAAAATTTTCCAATAAATAAGTTAAGCTGAATTGAGTTTTTTTATTTAACACCTTTCCTAAATTAAATTTTCTAACAGGAAACATTGCTGAATAGAATTTAATTAAGTTTTTCTGCAAATAAATTTCGGATTTATGATTTAAAACTTTGCTGAATAACATTTCCCAAAAAATAAGCAGGGCTGAATTGATTTTTTTATATAACACACTTGCTGAATTCAGTTTTCTAACATAAAAACATTGCTGAATAAAGGTTTTGTTCATAATTACATTGCTGAATAGAGCTTCCCCATAAAATAGTTTAGCTGAATTGATATTTCTGCAGAAAAAAAAAATCTTTTAAATTCTGTTTTTCTACAAACAAGTTTTGAGATTTATGATTGAAAATTTTTCAAATAAAGAAGCTAAGCTGAATTTAAACAACACATTATAGAACTGTATCGAATTAGTTGTTTTATATGAATTCTTTGATGACTTTGAATTTCTATAAAATGTCTTTGCTGACTTGGGACGTATGCAGATTTTCCACAGAAAGACTTTTCTATATTTTTAGAAAAATATCACTTAATTCAGATTTCCTCAATAACCTTACTGAATAAAAAATTTCAAAAAAACTTTCTACCTGAATTCAGTTTTTTTCTATAGAATATTTACGCCGATTTGAAATTTTAGGTTTTCTACAGGAAAATTTAGCTTAATTGAGAATTTCTATAGAAAACGTTTGTCGAATAGAGCATTTCTACAGAGAAACATCCCTGAATTACAATTTCCTGTGAAAAAACTTGACTGAAAAACTTAGGGATATTGTGTTTCCAAACAGAACGATATCTCTGAATTATAAAAAACGGCCTATTAGTGTTACAGACATATTTTGTGGTTTGTGTGTTCGCTGATAAATAGTTTCGAAACACAAAAGTCGAGGAATTGAGTATTTTTTAGAAAAACATCCCTAAATTTGGATTTTTGTAGAAAGACTTCGCTAAATTGTGATTTTCTACTGTATAATTGCTGAATGAATTAAAACAAATCTACCTTTAATGCCGCCTCAGCTTCTTCCAACGCCGGGCGGGCTTTTTCCAACTTCGCTTCTGCAACTTCTTTATCAGCTGAAATAATTTTCACCAAAGCTTCAGCCTGACCCTTCTTTTCGGCCACCTGGGCTTTAACAATTTCCGCAGCTGCCGTCGATTCGGCGACATTTTGCAACACCACTTCAGCCTCTTCCGTTGCCACAACAATCACCTTATTCATTTCCACCAAATCTTTTTTCAACACCGCCACCGAAGCACCTGCCTCATCCAGCTTATCCAAACCCGATGACATTCGTTCCGCCAACACGATAATATTTTCCTGTTTATCTTTGTAGAGTTTTTTATAACTTTCCAAAAATGAAATTAACGATTTGGGTGTAACAAAAGTGGTACGGCGAAAACGTTCAAAATACGACAGACATGTTTCGGAAACACTTTCGTGAATCCAGCTCATGATGTCCATTACGTTTTCCTTTACAGTTGGTGAGCAAACTATTTCAAAGTTTTCGAGATAATGTCTAGAGACAGCTATCCGAGCATCTTCTGGCCATTTTTGGAACCAATCAATGACACAACCGGATATTAGGCCGGGGAATTTCAGAGAACGGGCACGAAACTTTTCACCGATCTAGAAGGGGTAAAAATAGAGTATATAATTGCCTTGACCTTTGACCCGAAAATATGAAAACTTACCGGTGAGAAACACAGGGCCACATGCAAATTGGACCGAGCAGTTGATAAAAAGAAATCGTAGAGATTATCCTGTGTTGGTGGACGTCGAGGCTGCTTCTTTTTCATTATGGGTATAATTTCGTTGTAAATTTCATCTGAAATACAGAAGGTTGTAAAAATGTAGATTTGATAAGAAAACATTTGCTGAATGGCAGGTTTCTATAGAAAAAGCTTGCTAAATTGATATCTTTCTATGGAAAGCCCTTGTTAATTAAGTTTTACTTTAAAAAATGCTTGCTGAATTAAATTTTTCTATAGAAGAAATTCGCCGAATCAAAACTTTCATTACTAAATTGTCGTTTTTAATAAAAACAAATATTGCTGAATTAAGTTTTTTTATAAGGAAACAATTTGCTGAATTGTATTTTTGTGTAGAAAGACTATGCTGTTCGCTGAATATATTTTTTTTAAATTTCTTTTTCTTTGAGCTTAATGCTTTTTCTATGGTAAAACATAGATAAATTGGGGTTTTCTGTGGAAAAAGTTTGCTGAATTTTATATTTCTTTACAAAAAATCCCTTTATTAAGAAGTTCGCTCAATGAAAAAAAAAACTGCACTGAATTCGGTCTTTATAATATAGGAAATCTTAGCTGAATTTGGATTTTCTTTAGAACAACTTTGCTGAATTGAATATTTCTGCACAAAAAAATCCCTTTATTAAATCTTTCTATATAAGAAGTTCGCTCAATGATATGTTCCTTTTAAAAAACTGCGCTGAATTCGGTTTTTACAGAAAACAATTGTTGAACAGTTTTTTGTTTTGTAGAGAAAATAGCTGAATTTTACTTTTTTCAAAAACAATTTATGGAATTGATTTTTATCTAACGAAAAAGTTAGCTGAAATTACTTTTTATGCAGAATACCTTAGCTGAATAAATTGTTTTTAAAGAACAAGTTTGCTGAATTGATTTTTCTGAATTCATATTTCTATAGAAAAGTACCTTTGTTGACTTTCTCTACTTAAAAAGTTTGCTGAATTGATTTATTTTGTATTTTTTAATTAGATTTTCCTACAAAAGAAATGCTGAGTTAACGCATAAATTTGCTGAATGAAATATTCCTTTGCTAAATTGACTTTTTAATAGAAAAACATTGCTGAATTATGTTTTCCTGTAGAAAAACATTGATGAATAATGTTTTTCCGTGAAATAAATTTGCTGGATTGAAGTTTCCGCTAAAAAGTTCGCTGAATTAATTAAATTGGATTTTTGTGTAAAAAAACTTAGCTGAATTGACTATTTCCAAAAATCCATTAATTAAATGTTTCTTTATTAGAAGTTCGCTAAATTATCTGAATATTTCCTATTGAAAAACTGCGCTAAATTGTGTTTTCTGTAACATTTAGCTGAATTAACTTTTTCTCTAGAATATGATAGCTGAATTTGATGTTTATTAGAAAAATTGTGAATTGTATTCTTGTATAAAACTTTTAATGAGTTCTATAGAAAATGATTGCTGAATTAGATATTTTTATGATTGTCTATTTTTATAGGAAATCATTGCTGAATTGACTACAAAGAAGTGTTCTGAATTGATTTTTTCTACAGAAAAATGCTGAGTTAACCTTAGTACAGAAAAAAGTTCGTTTTTTCAACAAAAAAGTTAGCTGAATTGACTTTTTCCATTAAAAATGTTTGCTAAATTAATGCTTTTATAGAACGATTTTTTTTTATACTGAATGAATTTTGTGCATAGAAAAAAATGCTGAGTTGAATTTCCAGGCAAAAAAGTTTGCTGAATTGCCTTTTTCTACAGGAAAATATTACTGAGTTGACTTTCACAACTGAAAAGTTAGCTGAATTGACTTTTTCGACAGGAAAAAATTTGCTGAATAGATTTATTTTACAGAAATGTCGTTTTTCATTGAGAAAAGTAGCTGAATTTTTTTTCTATAGAAACAAATGCTACACTACGTCCAATTCTTATTGCTACTTACCCATTTCATCCTTGGCAAACAAATTCGCAATTTCACCCGAACTCAAAATATTATTTATGAATTCCAAAAACGCTTCATCTTTTATTTCATTATCGGTAAATATGAAGGTTATGCCTTGACCCTCCAGGCCTGCTGTGCGATATAAATATTTCAAATCATCGATCAAATTGCCAGCATTATATGCACGAGTCAATGTGATTTGGAAAAATTTATAACCCGCAATAAATGAAGCCAAACGGGTTAAACTTTGTTTGCCCGAACCACCAACGCCCACAAGTAGGGCATTACCACTACAAAGGGAATGAAAAATATGTAAATGAGGTCTTAATAAATTGTAGAACTTACCGTGGCATGCTCAAAATACGCGATACAATTATCAAATGGACCAATGCGTCATGGAAAAATACCATATCCATATGAAAACCGCGCACGTATTCATTGAATTGGCCCATATACCACAGCACACGATCCTTGACTTGGTCCATGCTGAAAGGATATACAAGCGTAAATAATCATAGTTGATTTCGATTTATGTAAGTTACACACCTCAAAATTTCTTCGTAGATCTTTGGTGGTTCCAATGATATATCCTCATCATCCTCCTGGGCATCGGGTGGATCTCTTAGAAAATCCACAAAGAATGTCTCATCCTCGGGAAACTCCTCCCAATATTCTTCACTTAAATTCGCCTTAACATCTTTCTTCATTCGATCGATAAACCATGCTGTGTCTTTATAATCCGTAAAACGATCGGCAATTACCCGAGTACATTCATGACGCCACAACTTCAAAACATTCCCGACCGTTTGACATTCTTCACTGGCCACCTTTAACATACCCTCCCAAATGCGTGATAAATCACGTAAATTGAAAACGTAATGGAAATTGGAGGGAGTCGGTAACATTTTCACTTTGACATTCTGCCAAAAGATTCGGGTTAGTGGGACCAATTGGGGAATTATTTCGACAACTTCTTCTTTGAAACGCGCCGGGCAGAAGTAACCACTACCAATTTGACTAAATATTTGATCCATGGAATTATTACTGGGTAGAGTACAATTAAATATGGCCATATGTCGTTTCAAACGATGTGGGATGTCATTACGGCCACCACCCGGATGAATCATGGCAGCCAGTATTTGTATGTCCAATATTGTCGAGAAGTCGCCTGAAAATAAAAAAAAAAAAAAAACGAAGGAAAATGTTATTTAAATTGCAAACTAAAATATATTTTTCTACCAACAAACTTTGCTGAATAGGGTTTATATAAAACAAAACATAGGCGTGTTAATTTTTTCTAGAGGAAAAATAGTTGAATTGACTATTTTCCGTAAAAAAACACTCGGCGAGTTTTGCATATAAAAGTTAGCTGAATATAATTTTCTAATAACAAAAGCTAACTGAATTGAGATTTTGAATAGCAGCAAAAGATTCCTGAATTGAATTTTCTATAGAAAAGTGTGTATAGAGACGTGAGAAAAGGTGAGCAAGGATATTGAGAAAATTGAAGCAGAAAATCATGAACGAACATCAGGTGGATAATCTTTACCAAGGCTAATCCTTGGTAAAGAACGAACATGAGGTGGATAATCTTTACCAAGGCGAATCCTAACCCTCCGTCTCCCTCCTAACAAACGGCGAAGAGGATTAGGTCTCCACAAGAGCAGACAAATGCAAAACCTATGAAAATAGTAATCTCTACCCAACCTTTTAATATAGGCGCGTACTCAAACATCGAGCTTGAAATCGAAAGCAAGACATTGGAGTGCCGGATGGGTAGAGAAAAAGTGAGCAATAATATTTCCAAAGGTGCAAGTTAGCCAGGATGAAGCATAAAACCAGGAACGCATAGTAGCTCTCAAGATTAATACTGATTTCCCTCACCTCCCAAGAAGCGGCAAGGAGGGAGAAAAAGTTCAACAAAAATATGCTGAAAGAGCGGTGATCAACAACAACATTTTGGTTCTCCTCCTGCAAAGAAGGCTCCCTTCCCCGATCTGTTAAGCTAAGAGTTTAATGGGGAATATCCCACCGAAACAAATATTTCAAGCAGCTGAGGAAGGTATTCCCTCTTCCTTCATTCCTTACAATTACCGAAGGAACTGTATGCATTAGAGTATGGTGATAAAAGACAGGAAGGAGAATGAAAAGGGACTCTCCTTTCGGTAGTCTTAGCCAAATCTTCCATTGCAGTCTGCTTTGTAAGACAAACGTAAGACATACCATGGGTCCAATGCTGTCTTCTTCAAGTTTGGGCAAGGAGAGGAGGTAATCAGCACATAATGCAGTGAGGGAGAGACAACAAGATAACCAACTCCCAAGAAGACTATTAACAAGATGATAGTTGATTGAGGCTACCCATATAAAACTTCTATCGGAGTGAAACGGCAACATTGGGTCTGACGGAAAAAATAATTTCCGTACTGAAACAGGGGAATGGACCTGCCATAAGTTTACCTTTCGTTCAACCCAATAATACCATCACCAACGCCGAAGGTGCCACTACTGGTAAGTAAAGCAAAAAAATCATATAACTAGTACTAATTCGTAGCAATGCTAGCTCAAGCCCAGACCCTTTAGAAAATCTGAATGTGGGGTCTTACAAGAGTACTATTTTTCTGGCACATATAAAATATATTTACAATTATAGGACCACTGTCAAAACCTATACCCTTCCGGAACAAATCCAAGGCTTATTGGGTAACGTAAAGTTCGGAAGACAGCTTAGAAAAATGTTAGGGCAGCGCATCTATGACAATCTCAACACTTAAAATATAGATGTAAATCAATTCACGAAGGCATTTCGGAAATTATTGTTCTCTTCGAGAAAAGAAATCTAGAAAGTTTTTTCTGCAAAAATGTTTTTTTACACTTCATGAACCCGAAATGCCAAAGTACTACGTTTTTTGGTAGCCCCCATATAAAGGTACTGTTTTGAGTATTTACCCAAATATTGGGTATAAACTCATTAACTGGCAAACCACTTGACACAGGCTGCCAAATTTGGCTCACATGTTTTTAATGCCAAAACGAGTGCTGGTGTGGAAAATGGGGTCCCTGTGTCCATATTTTGGTATAGCCCGTACCTCCGGATTTAAGGCATTTTTTATCTATTGTCCACATTGCACAATCTAATTGGCTATAATTTGGCATTGTGAGTTCTCATTTTGTGCAAAATGTTCATGCAAAAATGTATCCGCATAGATCGACTTTTTTTTGTAGCCCCTATATTACGGTCTATGATTTCGGGTATTTACCCAAAAGTTGGCAGTTAAAGAGTTTACCCAAGTATTTACCCACATGTTTAAAGTGTTATAAAACTATCCATTTTGAATCGATTTGATAACAGAACCCCGGAAATAGGGTGTAAGATATTGTATTGCCGATTCAATATAGTAAATAGCATTTATCTGGTATTTATCCACTCCATAGGTATTTAACCGGTAAATACATCTCTACCTATAGCGACTAATTTCGACCGGCCGTCGTTATAAATGTTTTCGAGTATTTTATGTAGTTTACGATAGGATGTTGGAAATGGAAAGACAAATTTAATAAATACCCTATCCACCTCTTGGGGAAGGTTATAAAAATCGCATTACACTTACCCGGTTTATCCAGTGAATAGAAACCCCTCTGCTCTATCATTTGCCGCACAATTTCATTGGTAATTTGATCACCCCAGGCATTTATCACCGGCATGTTGATGTCATCAATGAAAATTGTCATTGATCTCTGGCCAGGTGGGCCATAGGTTGTACCAACTCTCTTCTCGACATATGATTCAATGATGCGCTATAGGAATTTTAAAAATATAAAAAAAAGCTTATGAGAATTATGAAAGAAAGACATTTGACTACCTGATACATATTCGGGGTAGTGGCCGATGAAAAATTAAAAGATTTCGATAAATGAAATTCCGGATCGTAATTGGCCATATATCCCTTGATCATTACAGTTTTAGCTGTACCCTGTTCACCGATCAGTAGGACCTGTTTCTTCTGCTTCGCTATGTTGTGCATGAGAAAGGCGGTGCGAACATTATCCACATTTGGGACAAGAATGGATGAAAATTCGGGGATAGAATCTTCCGGATATATAAATTGTTCGACACGATTATTCCAATGCTGCCAATTGCCACTTTCGTCGACATAATATTCGAAGACCGTTTCACCAGGTTGTTTTTTGGGCCATTCTAGGTAGAAGAGAGAAATTTATTACTTTTTTATTATTGTCATATAATTTAGAACACTTAATAGAATATTTAATTAAGATATTAAAATTGCCTAAAATGGGTCGAGAGTTTTTTATGAAGGCTGCAAATTCTCTACTCAGAATATTTTGATCCCACTAACAAATAGTTCGACCGTTCCACTAATTCTTAATTATATTTCTAACTTACTCAATTTCGATGGATGTTTCAGGAAGAACTCCTCCAATTTGTCACGTTCATTAATTTCCAATACCGCCCCCAATGATCCATTTCTTAACTTACTCAATTTCGATGGATGTTTCAGGAAGAACTCCTCCAATTTGTCACGTTCATTAATTTCCAATACCGCTCCCAATGTCCACATCATGGCAAAGAGGAAGGTACGCTCTAAAAACTTCTCCGAGCGGTTAGGGCAATCGCTTAACAGGCCATCCAATATTTCCAAGAGCTGTTTTATATAAATCGCTTCCAAGATTTTCATTTTTGCAATTAGCTTCGTCTGCAGATATAAATGGGCCTCATCATAGATGGCGCCAAAGCAGCGACGAAACACATCCTGTTCAAAGGCAGGTTGACGTCTGACCCAGGCTATAACACGACATAAATAAAATAAATTGAAATGCTTCCAATTTTAGGATCCCATTGAACTTACCCTCCATATAAACATTCCATCTCAACACCGATGAACTCATAAAAGTCATACCCACCCTGGATACGGTGGCCGGTGATGCATTATCCACATTGTCCGGCTCAAACACCAACTTCGAATTCTCCGCCATTTTAATACGATCACCATTGGCTAGTGTCAGTGTTTTGTTGTCATCCAAAACTGAATTTAAATTTTCAATCCATACCGCATCCACAGGACCATCCAAAACAATCCATGTATTCTGATGTTTGGGTACTTTCAGTGATCGTCTCCACAGCGTGGAAAAAATACCATCCGTCCAATCATTGGTGGCCACATCTAAACGTCCAAACATTTGTGGTGCTGTTATAGCTTTCGGATTCATTCTCATCTCCTTATGGGGATGACCCATTTCGGTGAAGCAGCGTAACATGGCAATTGTGCAACTGGTCTTACCCGATCCAGTGGGGCCCATTAACATCAATCCATGTCGTACCAGTGAAGTTTCATAAAGTTGTACCACTTTTAAATTCCATTCGGGATTATTTACATAACCTAAATCTTCGGTCACCTTGCTAAGGGCCCTCTGCAAATCCTTATGGGCAGCTGTGGTCAGTTTTATTCCAGGAAACATATCTTCAATGAGGGATAAAAACAATCCCTCATCTTCATCGATCAGTTTGGATACATTCATGTCACGCAGGACACGCATTACAATTGTCTCCTCAGTATCACTGGGATTGGCACGTTTCTGGGCACCCAATGTCCGCAGAACTGATAGAATATTCCTTAGACCAAAATCATAATGAACCTGTTTCGATAGCTGTTCCTCGCACAGCTTGTACAGGGTGAAAAACTTTCGTGAGAGTATTAAATTCTCTTTAAAACCACAACTGGCTAATTTGACTCGAATGATAATGGCTCGATCCGGTACCATCATGGCCACAGTACGAAACATAATTTTTAAATTTTCCGGTAGCTCCTGACGTCCAGCATAGCCGGGATTCATGGTGATGAACAGGCCAAATTCGGGATTCAGTGTTACCAGATCACCATCACTGAAGATGAACGAAGTACGTTTCTCTTTGCGAGCGGTTAACACAATGCTGTAAGGAGGGGGAAATAAAATTGGGTTTAAGAAAAATTGTTCTCATGGATCAACAAGCCAATTATTTTCATTTTTAAAAATCTTTTTTTAGGTACTTAAGGACCAGTGGACCAATAACGTGGATTTTAAATTCTAATTTATCAAGGACCACGAGACCAATTAGCGTGGATTTTAAAGACTTATTTCGCAAGGATCAAGGGTCATGGAAGCAATAAGATTAGATTTTTAGAGGCAGAGTTTTCAAGACCTATTGAACCAATGAGTGTGGATTTTGAGGGCAGATTTCTCAAGATCCATCGAAACAAGAAGCGTTGAATTTTTAAGACAATTTTCGAAAACCCATGGGACCAATAAGCGTGGATTCTTATAGACAAGCTTCTCAAGAACATATTGACCAATATGCGTAGATATTTAAGGACGAACTTTTCGAGAATGTTTGGACCCATATGCGTGGATTTTTAAGGCAGTGTTCTCAAGAATTATCGGACCACTCAGCGTTTATTTTTAAATATAAAATTCTAAAGAACCTTTGGACGAATAAACCTGGTTTAGGGGCAAATTTCTGAAGAACCTTTGGACCAATAAGCATGGATTTTTAAAAACAAACTTCTCAAGAACCTTTGGACCAATTAGAATGGATTTTAAAAGAAACTGTTCTCAAGAGTCTATGGACCCATAAGCGTGGATTTTTAAGGAGAAGCTTCTCAAGAACCTACGGACAAATAAGCGTGGACTTTTAAGGCGAACCTTCTCAAGAACCTTTTGGCCAATAAGCGTGAATTTTTAAACACAAACTTCTCAAGAACCAATCGACCAATAAGCGTGGATTTTTAAGGCGAACCTTCTAAGAACCTATCGTGACAATTGTGATTGAAAACAGTAGTTTAATAGGGGTTTAATCGGAGGTAATGCTACGTGGGTCCAGTACGAAATCACGAAATTAAAATATAGCTAATGACTTAAAAATTCCTAAAGTTTCCGAAATACGGTAGGGCTTTTCCGTGGCACTTGCATTTGCAATTTTCCGGAAAGACATCTGGTGATACCCACAAAACTTCAAAAAATCGAGCTGCTATGCATCCACACTTTTAGAAATTACAGTTGATCTCGGGAGACCATTTTCGATTGAGTCCTAACCCGGAAACATGGACCAGTGTTTGTAACATTGATTTTTTTTTCAATGTGTCTTACTAAACTGGTCCTGATACAACATATTTAAGACACAACTGTACTGTGCGTCTGTCACAACTTACTAAATTTGCTGGGCCGCCACTGAGAGTACAGGCAATTCAATACGATTGAACTCATCAAAACAACCCCACGAACCGGACTGAGCTAATCCTTTATAGATACGACCCAAACCACGAAAATCCATTTGATCTGAGCAATTGAAGACCACAACCAGTTTTCCCAAAGCTCTGCCCATATCTTTGGTAGTTTCGGTTTTTCCAGTACCCGCAGGTCCAGCTGGAGCACCACCCATTGACATTCCTAAAAACAAATGTTATTATTAGAATATCTGCCAACAAAATGTAATAACACCCCCAAGCTTACCGATTGCCTGGGCCAGTGTAATGTAACAACGATCTGTTAGGGGAGTTATGGCCAATCGCTCCGTCACCCCCAAATATTCATTTTGATATATAAAATTGACATCGGTAATACCAACTATGATGTCATCATTTTCATCGTTATAATAGAAACGAGCCTGTTTCTGCCACTCAAAGTCTCCAGCGGACCTGATGCGCATGTTACACAAATCATCGAAGATGTCTCTGAGTTAAAAATTGGAATATTAATAATTTCTTTTGTCTTAATTGTGATAACTTCCTCTCCCACCTTTGATGTACATGTATGGTCACCATGGTCTCAAAACGTATCCGATCCAAGGGTGTCAAATCTTTCACCGTCAAATCAATAAAATGATTTAACAAATTTAAAAATTTCGTATTCGTCCTTTTCATAATACCCTTATCGGTTCGGCATTTTCGCAGAGCATATTCAGCATCTCGAGTCCACAACAGCTGTACACCAATAATACCCGCCTGCCCACAAAATGAGGCAAATTCTTCGGCAAAATTAAATTGTGGGTCATTGAAACTAACTGCCATCCCGGCCAGTACCGTGCGCATTGTGTCCTGCATTTCCTTGAGTAAACGATTTAACCAGATTTCAACACTGCCGATACATTGCACAGGGTTTTCCAAAGCGATTTTTTCATGATTTGAAGAATTCAAGGCGACAATAGTATCGCCACCTTGGAAATCAACCTGAAAGGGGAAGATTTAAAAAATTGTTCTGAGATTAGGAATGCCCAGATCAGGCTTTGGAGTCCAACTATTTGAGTAGGAGTCGTGTCGAATCTGTGCTTTGGAAATAAAAAAATGACCAGACATATTATTCGATGTATTGCACATACAAGACCCGATTGTGGCAACATCTGACACGTCCAGAGACCCTCTTTTCCATGCTCTTACTGAGAGCACGCGAGTGGTATTTGTCCGACACTGATGTAAAGCATCGTCGCTCTGATTGTCACTCTTTTTACATACACACTATTTACTTAGTGAACGTATATACCGACCCGGTTCCAAAGTCAGAGACACGTATATCGACTCCATTAGAAAAAGTAGTATCCGACTTCTTCATCCCCCTCCCACTTACATATGCCACTGCATCGAATATACTCAATAAATGCTGCTGAATCGATGTCGGGTCAGATGATTGTCCCAATATTTCCAACAACACAGGATCGGATACAAAAAAGAAACGCGGAAACAGCAATCTTTTCGATTCCAAATATCCTGTCAGCGATTTTTGACATGTCTCCAGCTGATCCAATAACCATGTCAAAGTATTTGCCAAATTCTCATCTGCCGTGCAGCATTCCACCGCATTCGGAATCTCCCTTGCCCTATACATTATCTTGACATAATTCTTATCGATATTTGTGAAACGTTTTGCCTCCATCGGCAGCTGTTTGGCAATGTCACCACCCACAAATACGGCCTCCAAATAAATCCATAAATTCTGGACCATTAACCATTTTTCCAATATCTCCCCAGTGTTGACCAATTTGCTCAGCCACAATTGTATGTCCTTCTTGAAGGGGGCATTGTAACGATTCGATGACAGCGAGTTCATAACCATAATACTATCCTCCAAAGCAGCAATAATATCCAGAGTTTCACCACCCTTCAGCACCAATTCACCGCGATTTTTAAACATACCCAATTGGATATTTACCACCGACCAATCAATGATGACCTGCTTCAGCTTAGCCTCAATGTCCAATTCTTTGCCGGCACCCACACAAATATCCTCCACATCCTCTTTGTTCTGGAGGATGGGGGCCTCCAGCAGTTTGCCCAAGGTAAATTTAAAACTCGTCGGATCAAAATCACTTTTCAGAAGGGCATTCAAACGAACCCAATGTCTCTCCTTCATGGCCTTATTGGTCATTAGCTCCAGCAGCGGACATGTTTCATTGAAATCATCAATTTTCGTTTTCAACACAATATAGGCGGGCCATGTTTGCATTCCTTTGGGTAATTTTCGACAGCGTACTTGGAAATCTGCCAAATCTGTAGATATTTTTTCAATATCCACCTCGGCCCATGGCATTTCATAATAATCGGCAATCGTCTTCAACACTTGAATGTACAACGAATACAAACGATTGAGATAATTGAATTCTCGTTTTCTCTGATGCAGCAGCGGATATTCGGTGACGGGTAAACCGAATAACTTCTCACCGCTATTGTACATTTCATATTTACGCCAAAGTTCGTCGAAACGATTTTGAAAGAGAAACACCCGATCACTGGCCTCTTTGGCCGAGATGCCATCAACCATGGGTCCATTGGCTTCAAAATCGATATTGAATTGTTCGAATTCTTGTACAAATTCGGCAATGCCATTGGTCAACTCGAGAAGGAGAGGTCCTTCCATTTCGGCAATGCGATTTGAAACGTTTTTGGTCTGGAACGAGAGGGAGAGAGTAAAATTTATTTATTTGAGAAAAAGAAATACCAAATTCAAGACACTCAGGTTGGAAAACTGGGCTAGGAAATGAATAAATTTAAGGGGGCCTTTTTATGGAAGCCAACATTCAACTACTTCATAGGTAGAATATTTATAATATCAATAATGGTTCGGATCCAAGACCAAATTCCAGCCACATTTTCAAAATACCGGAAATGAGCTTATATAGCACATTAGAACCTCTAAGAACCCGGAATGCGAAATAGCAGTCACTTCGCTTGGAAACTGCGGCTATAACCTTCAAAATTTCGAAAATAGGGCGGGAGCATTATATGGGAGTTTGGACATATGAAAGTATGGTCCCATATCTAGCTTTGGATAGCTGTTTTTCAATTTCCAAGAACACAGAAAATCGTGCGGGATCATTATATCATGTCAAAACATGACCCCAAATCAAAAAAGATTCTGCAAAGATGGTTCTCACCCTCCAAGAAATCGGAATGTCAAATAGCAGCCACTTCAGTGGTGGAAAATTGCCGCTAAAACCTTCTCATTGTGTTCTCATTGGGTAGCAAATCTTCTTCCTACCAAAAATTATTAATATTGGTCTAATTTGTACTACAGACCCATATTTCAAATTTGCGCACATTTTTTAACCCAATTTGCTGTATTTTAGTACTTGGGATTCCTATTGTGTAGAACATTACCTTACCAAAATTAATCAATATTGGTCCACGTTTCGTGGTAGATCTTTCATAACGGTACCCCACCTTTTTTTGGGATTTTGTGGCCTCCTTCAAACAAATTTGCTATTAATTGCTATTTTTGGTTTTCATTCCGTTTCAAATCTTTTCACCCAAAATTGACCATTTGAATGTCCACCTCCCAATCCCCCGTCCCACCTTATGGTACAGGATATAAACCAAAAATTTCTATACTTACGTTATTCAGCATACGATTAAAGGACAACTGTAAACTATCCACCTTATCGTAATCATCTCGAGGTATATAAATATTATATTGGGAAAATAGACCATAGGCATCAATAATAACACCCAAATGCATATCCATTCTAAAGAAAGATAAGATAGAGAGAGTAATAATTCCTTTTAAGTAAAATTTTATAAATCTCTTCTTACTCAATAAAATTATCACGAATCTTTTCCAAACACAACATTGCCAAACGGACATCATCCAAATCGTTAATCGGCTTCCCTAGGATGTTTTCCTGTTCCGAAATGAAATCAACCATTTCATCTAATTGTTTCTTGTAGCGGGCACTGAGCAGCTGGCCCAAACACATTTTCCATTTTTTCGATTCTTCGACGAATTTTTCATAGGCTTTCTCTGGCCAAAATAAAACACATTATTGAGAAGTACAACTTCAGAACTTCTAATACATACCCATTCGAATTTCAATGGGCCCGATAACATGCCGTGGTATGGCATTTTCCAGATGTTCCGTTATTTCATCGTAATATATAAATTTATCGCGTATATCGACGGTAAGAGGATTTGTATTGACAAACTTTTCGATAATGGCTTCCCTCTCTGCGGACCAAAGATATTTGTGTTTATTGAATATTTCCTTTAGGAATTCATCGATGTTAGGTTTGAACATCATTAGGCCATTGGCAAGATTTGTTATCGCTCTCACAATTTCCTTTTGTTCGATGACATAACGGAAGTAGTTACGTTCGTAGCGATTTTCATCTGAAAGAAGTAAGAAGGGTCCACCATGAGGCGGACAATGAAAATACCTAAAATCGATCGAAACTATATGTACTCTGGTTGGAAAATTAGGCTAGGACCTTGAACATACTGAAGAAGCTGTTTACCCGCCAAGGTCTCGGAATTCCAAACTACAGTCATTTCAGTGCTTCGAGGACCATCAAAGTTCTTAGAAAAAAGCTGGCCCTCTGAAACAAAGGCTCCGAAAACTTGCTCAAACCCCAATCAGAATAAAATTCTATGTAAATTTAAGCCTACTGCCTGGCCTTTAGAAATCCCGAAAGAACTCCCAATATTTTATATAGATCTTTGAAATTCCACCCTTTTATTGCAACTGTTCGGAATTTGGAATATATCGGTCCATGCTTTGGTATGAGTTCTTATTTTGAATAGACGAGTTTTTAGCTCATAATAGAACTTCTTCGACGAAAATTTTAGGTAATTCGATGGGCCTAGGCAAATTTTACAACACAAGGGTCTAAATTGGCACTCCGATAGGTTGTGCAAAGTTCGGTTCAAATCGGACATTCGATTCGACCGATTTTTGATTTATAAAATATTGCAAATTTTGTATCATTTATGGGGAAGAATAGTAGATCTATGGGTCCCATCGCCGAACTTGATCTAAGTTTGATAAACATAGTAAGTTATGCATAGGTTTGGTTCAAATAAATAAATATTGAAAATGTTGACCATTTGTGAGGGAGGTACCAGAAGGAATGGAACAATGGGTCCCATGTTCGTACTATATCTATTCTAGGTAAAGATACTAGGTTGTACAAAGTTTGGTTCAAGTCAGGAAGTCAATATGATATTATCAAATTATTTCTTTGCTCAATTTTGATCATAGGTGGGGGAGGTACCAGAAGAGGTTGACCGATGTTCTCCATTTTCGAACATAAACTAAGTTTGGAAGAAATATTATGAAGTGGAGAGTTTAGATGAAATCGGTAACTCCCCACTAGGGCTATCGTACGCATTTCTAAATTTGTAAACATTTGAAATGGATTTGGTCCAAAGAAACATGGGGTCTGAAACCAACATTTCGATGAGGCACATTTTTGCCGTATCAAAGTGTATATACCCTCATTAGCCATAAGGATGAGGGTATAAAAATCTTACGAACACCTCTTTTATATACCCAAAGTGGTGTCCCTTCCGACTTTGATCTTTTCCTTACTAGTTGTTTTCTTCAGCTTTGTAATACAACAACTTTGTGTTCCTTCATTTACTTACCCACAGTAACCCGACGCTGTCTTCTCTCGTGGGTCTTTGCCTGTTTTCCCCAGGTGGTAACAAAATAATTAATTTCCGTACAATTTAAAACAGAACGATGAAAATCAGCTTGCATCACTTCTAGATTTGGAACGATGCTACAAGAGGATTCCAAATATATTTCAAGTTCCGTATAGAGAATAGGAGGTCGCAAATCGGTGCGCCAATTAGTTCTGAAATAGAAGCATAGAGAATAGAAAATATTATTTAAAATAACTTCAAACACTGTGCGACAAAATCGAGGTAATGGTCTAGACGGTGGAAAATTTTTTTATTGGGGATGAAAGACCTTGGTAAGTATATGAAAACTCCAGGAGGAAAAATACATCAGAGGTCAAAGTTCGGAGACATGGCGTGATCATTTTTTTTGCTGCTTACCCTATTATGCTCGAAGAGATAGCTATGCCAAATACGTATAAAATAAATTCGGAGGAAAAAAGAATCGGGTTTCTAAATTTTTGAACCGGATATTCAGATCATAACCGGCTCAATAAATCAAACACATTTGTTTACAATCATTATCATTACAAAGATTGCATACAAGGCATTGAAACCGGTTTTATTATCAAAAATTTAGAAGATCCGTTCACTTTTTACTAAAGTTTTTACGTATTTGGCACAACAAAATAATATAGTGTGCATAGTTAATCTCCTACCAGCAGATTTACTGGACGAATGTGGATGTAGAATCAGAAATATCGAATTTAGATTAGAAAATTTGGTTAATTTTCGAATCGCCGTTAATATTTGAATATGCTTACAATGAAAATAAAATATCCAAATATGATATTCCAATAATATTTTTGTCATATGGTCAATGATGGCGAATAAATCTCTAAACATCCCGGCCATTCTGGATATGCTGAAGGTCATAGCCATATTGTTCATCCTGAGTGTCTGTAATTTGGTATTTCGTTTCCTCGTAGTATAAATAACCTCCTGGCGGACAAGATAGATATCGATATGATTGAGCATTATACTTGTTTCAAAAACTATGGGTATTTGAAAATCGGGAACAAACTGATGGTATAAAAACCTGCATTCTTGAAAGGAACGAGTATCCCTAAATTAACGGGTTTTATAGTCTTTATAAAAATTTTGCAGATTTATAATTCGTTTCCAAATTGTTTAATATTTTTCTATTTTCTATGTTAAGCTGAGCTAAATTTTAAATTTTTATTAAATTTAGACTAAAATCAGTTTTTTTTAAATAACATTATTAATTTCAGCCGATTTTTTCTTCAATATATGAACTATTTGGAGCAGTAAATGTATTTTAGTAATATAATCGTTTTACTCACCTCAAAATCGTCTGACGCACATAGTCCAACGAACGTTTCGAACATCCCACCAGCGCTAGAATCATTTTCGAATTATAATACGAAAACAAATCCATGCAATCGTTACGCAAATGATGCAACTCATAACGGATATTTTCGTAATTTTTAAATTGCAAAGTTTTCAGAATGTCATCGGGTACCAAATAGATTGTACGATAGATTTTCTGAAATTGTATCCAATCCCATTTGTCGATGGGCATAACACCCTCCTCACGCCAATTTGAATCGTTAATTTTATCTGGTGGTAATTGGAAAACCCTTCGTCCTTTCGAATCCAATGGCCCGAAATCCAATAACTCTACAAACATATTACACAAATCGATAACGGCTCGTTCCATACACACAGATTTCTTTTCCAATTCCTTTTCGATTTCCAAACGTAAGCTATTACAGTTTTCATAGAATTTTTCAGAGGATACAGGTCCCGTTGTGGGGGTGTACATATACATATATTGTTGCAGGGATTTCATTTCATTCATTATCCGAATGGAATCGATGTTCAGAATAGTTTGATAAAATGTCGATACTTCATTGATTTTCTATAAAAGAAAATTAAAAAAAATCAATTAAGAAAATGTTTTTCAAACTAATTGGTCCACATTTATTTTTAATTTGGATTTTATTTTTATAACCTCCAACATATTATAGAGGGAGGGAAATAATCAGTTTATGTCGAATAAAGTAAACGATTTCGCCACGTCCGTCTGTATATTATAATCGCTCTAGCAAGTGTATTTTTTGCAGTCATGTTCAATGTTTCGGTGTCGATCCCATATATCGGTATATCCCTACTTTCGGTATTTTGAAGATTTTCGAAAAATTGTCCTATTGAGTTGGAGTAACCGATTTCATACAAACTTTGCACCTCGTAATATTTCTACCAAACTTAGCTCAAGTCTGAAGATTGGGAATATAGGTCAACTCCTTCTGGTACCTCCCCCACGAATAGTCTAAATTGTACTAAAAATTTACTCTATGATAACGGACTATCCGATATCAGGCAAATGGAATGTCCGATTTGAACCAAACTTAGCACAAGCTATAACCTTTTCCATGCCTATCAAGTTTGAAAATGGAAACCCATTGGTCCACTCATTCTGGTACCTCCCCCACGAATGGTCAAAATTTTCAATATCCAATAAATCCAATATCAGGCGAATGGAATGTCCGATTTGAACCTATTTTTGCTCAACCTAGGCTAGATCAAGTGCGATTTGGACTCATTAGTCCACTCCCTTTGGTACCTCCCCCACAGAGGGTCAATATTTTATAAACTTCTAAATTTAATTACGAAGACCTTCACAAACCATAGGCTGTCGGCAACGCCGACTGACACTTTTTTACTTTTTAACACTTCAAATTTGGATTAATGGCGACGTTACCTCCCCTGAACATGTGATTGTCTGTAAATCGGTACTTCGATTTTGTCACAGAATAAAATTGTCCTGACAGATGTTAAAAATTACATAGTTTTGATATAAACGTCCCGAACCATGGGTATTTCGAATGCCCTACCGAGCTTATGGTCAATTTTACTTGATTAATTAAAGTTGTAAAATTCCAACCTACCTCCTCCACACCTCTCACAAAATCTTCTAAATTTTCCGATAGCCATGTTATGGTCGACAGACCCGGTTTCAGCAAAACCGATATCTCCTTTAAACGAAAACGCATTATGTTGATGAAGACTGGCGTAATACTGCGGCGCAATTTATCAAATTGCTGTATGGCATTTTTCAGAGATTCTGCAGGTCTCAATATAATCTCCTTACAATAGGTAACGACAGAGGCAATATTTGGCACCTCCAACTTCAATTTCCACATCCATTCCGTCTCTTTTATCAACTGCCTTATGGCTGGATCTAAATTCACCGTATATATGGCAGCATCTTTATTACAATTTAAAATCGGTGAATTCAACAGGCAACGAACTTCTTCGGCGTAATCGAACCATGCCTTGTGATATGTCATTTCATAATGGCAGATTATGCCATTGATATAATTATAATATCGGACAACACGTTGAGCTTTTTTGTTGGCCAAAACACAGGTGCGCTCCTTTAAAGCTTTCATGGGTATATCGATTTTTTGGAATAACGAACGTATCCACATAATACGTCCGGCGACGGGTGGTAAGTTACGGGAAACATATGGATCTCCGCGTTCCTCGTTGTAGCTGAAAAAAATGAGATTGGCAATTATTTAAATTCCAAATGAAAATTTCCCCTTACACATCTTTCAGCTGGAACATTTCCTTTTCCAGCATTTCACAGACTTCCAAATAACGACGATCCAAACACAAACATTCCAAGTTCAGCCGTTCAAATCGCTGTAATATCAACAAAACCGATTCGGCTGTTGGCACATTCGTTATTTGTTGCTTTACGAACTGTTGCATGCCGACTTCGGCCTTTTCGACATCTTTCACGAAACGTTCGTAGTCCTTGTCGAATGTATCGCTGCGATAATTTAATGGATCATAGGGTTTGGAACTAATCACCGCTTTGGCATTTTTTATTATCGCATTGAATTTCTCCATGCCGCTAATGCGTATACGATCGAACACGGTATAGGTTATTTCGGTAATGCAAATCGATTTAATCTAAAGGACCCGAAGAATATTAATAAAGAAATGAACTGATTTTCGATGTCACCTTACCTTATCCAAACGTTCCAGAAATTTCTCTAGACAAGTAAAAATATAAACCGATGATATTATCCATGGTTTCTCATCCGCCTCGGCCATATCACGACATGTCGTATGATATTGATCCTTGTAGACTTCGATAATTTTTCGACATTTCTCTATTTTTTCAATAACCTCTTTGGTGACATAGTCCATAGATTCAGACGTCCATTATCGGTTAGAAAGTTTTTACTAACTATTGTCAATTGATTGGAGATTTTCACAAAGAGACCCGTTACATTGCTTGGTGTATTGAAGTAATGGGCCGCCTTGGAAACATTGCGTATCGCTATCAATAGACCAGGTAGACTGCTAATTATTTCATCGGGAGATGATCTAAAAATAGAAAAAAAGGAAGAAGATAAAATTTGGATAGAAAACGTTTCTCCGAAATTGAAATCGATTCAAATGTAGATATAGTTTCTATATAATTTCGTGAGATATCAATGGCGCCCAATCGACAGACAGGTGTGTACGACTAAAACTAAAATGTATGGCGACCAGAAAATATCTTTAAAAAATCCTCGCATATTGATAAAGCACGGGAATATATTTTTAAAAAATAACACGCCTATTGGTACACAACAGGAAAATATTGAAAAAATCCACGTCCATTGGTAGACAACGAGAAACTATTTTTAAAAAAATCCACGCCTATTGGTGGACCCTAAATATTAACCGAACTATCGTTTTAGGATGACACCTATGCCCTCATGTCGAGAGCACCATTAGTCCATAACTACGACCAGTACTTTAATTATAAATAATAGTGGACAAAACAATCGTCTCACCTGTATAAAGGATCCCAGCACTTTTGTAGCGAAGTTATATATCTAACATTATCTTTGGCTTCGTTTAAGACCAAAGTCACTTGATTGTCAATTTCCGACCATTTCTGAAAAAATAAATTCATATTTAAATACATATTTTATAATAATCTTCACTCCCACCTTCAATAGCTTCGATGACCTTGACAATGTCAAACATTGTTTGTGATTATTGAAAGCCTGCGAGGAAACAAATTCCTTAATTGAGGTATAACGGGCCAACATACGACGCCACAGAACCAACATTTGTAGCGGTCCCACGTCGGGACTATCTCTTTGGATTTGTTTACCCTCCACCTGAATTCCCTGTATTTGACGCATCCATAAATTAAAATATTTCTCTACGAGCCTCACCCGATTGACATCCTTTGAACTGGCTTCAATTTGAAATTTCACCAATAGGAAACCTTTGAAAAGCTCATGTGACACTTCGAAATTGACCCGACTGGATACAGTGGCTTCCGATGATTTCAAAAAGGCATTGTACATATTTAGGATGTGGAAAAATTTACGTTTCTGTTCAAATTCAGCATAGCCAAATTCGGTGAAATTTTCAACCGATTTTAGGAGAATGCGATCTATGAAATTCTTAATGATAAATAAACAATTATCGGCTTGTTCGGATTTCCACGATATAAATGATATATCCTCCGATATTGTACGATTATCAATTGATTTGGTTTTATTGTTGCGATACAGAATAACCCATTTGCCGAATAATCGAACATCGTCACTTCGTTGAACTATGGCACGATATACGCTTTGTCGTTTCATACTTTCCACATATCGACCAGAATCCGGAGGATATCCCGTCATGGCAGCATAGCTTATCATGCATGCACGCATTCCGTTTTTCTCGCAGAGCGAAGAGAGTAAATCAACAAATCCCGGATCATCCACCACACCAGCTATAATTTCATCTGTTTCCATAGCTCCCATTAGGTCTGCAACAATTTCCAAAATATAGCGATGATTTGCACCCAACGATGAGATGCGCTGCTGCCTCAGCTCCTTTAAATTTTGCAGTCGTTTACGTTCCAATTCTTCTTTTTCCTGATCGGTTACACTGAGACGACGCAAAGTCTGCTTCTGTATGGTATGTGAGACACCGAATATTTTTCGCAGCTTCTTAATATTGCGATCCGGATCAATGGCCTTGACCTGAATGTAATACGAATTACGCTCATCGAGTTTCTTTCTCTTCTCTTCCGAGGACATGTTGGGATATTTTTATTTAAAATTAAAAATTCGCT
Organism: Musca vetustissima; assembly: GCF_032173495.1. Lineage (NCBI taxonomy): Eukaryota > Metazoa > Arthropoda > Insecta > Diptera > Muscidae > Musca > Musca vetustissima. The sequence continues at coordinate 737,383 of NW_026889093.1, forward strand.
TTTTTAGTTTTTCCTTCTGGAAGAAAATTATTTTCCTTCTTTGCTCTTGAAAAAATTTATATAAAATGTAGGTATATAGAAAATTGATATTGACGTAGATGTCAATAAGAAAATTTTAAATACTGATATCGATTTTCTCTGACAATATTGTCAGATCCCTTACATAATCGATTTGTAACCTATTTACACTTTGATATCTCTTTGGTTTAAGGATGCTCAACTCCCATTTATTGTGATCAGAATCAGATCGTATGTCGGGTCTATGAAATATATTTAAAAATATCCACGCCTATATTGGAAGCATGGAACTATATTAAAAAATCCACACTTATATTGAAACCATGGAAATCTATTTTTTTGATCCGAGTCTTTGTTGAAAAAATAAAAAATATTTAAAAAAAATCTTAGCCTATGGAAAATATTTTTTAAAAAATTAAAAATATATTTAATAAAGTCGACGACTATGAAAAATATTATAAACCAGTAAGGAAAGTAGTAAAGTCGGACTGGGCCGACTATATGATACCCTTCACCACTTTGGGGATAGTCTACATATGTATCTTTACAGATGTCGCCTTTTCGAAGGAACATTGACATGAAATTGAACGAATATAAAAATTCGATCTTTATCTATAAGTTCACAGTTTAAAATGTAATACCAATCAAGTAACCATTGATTATTGGGTTTACAATCAACATGAATAGGTCGAAATTATATATGGAAGCTATGCTATATCTAAATCTGAACCGATTTCAAGGAAAATTAAGGACTTAATTTATCCTAGATCTTACTATTTTCTTCGATATCATATTATCGTAGTAAAAAGTTGTAGATTCTTGCAGTACGGTAACAGACAAATTAATTTCAGTACGTTTTGCCAATCGGCCTAGCTATGGGTCTTTAGTACACCATTTACTTAAAAATTAGCGAATGTACATATAGGAGCTATATGTAAATCTGAATCAATTTCAAGAAAACTTGACACACAAAAGGTTATAGTAACTTCAGTATTTTGTCCAAAATTGTGTGCGGGTCGGCCAATCTTTGGTTCTTTAGTGCACATTAAATCGGACGAAAATATATATTGGAGCCAGGGACGTACGCAGGGGGCGGCCAGGGGGGCCCGGCGAATTGAAATCCTGTGTACGTTGCTGATTGGAGCTATATCTAAATCTGAACCGATTTTCACGAAACTTAGCACACATCATTCTGGACCCAATTCAGTACCCTATGCCAAATCGAAAGATATATAGGGACTTTGGAGACCCATTTACCTAAAATCGGACGAAAATATATATTGCAGCTATATATAAATCTGACCCAATTTTTGGCATACGGCATTCTTGACCTAATTCAGTACTTTATGCCAAATTTCGTGCAAATCGAAAGATATATAGGGCTTTAGTGGCCCATGTACCATAAATCGGACGAAAATATGTATGGGAGCTATATCTAAATCTATATCTTAACTCACATCTGACTTAATTTAACCGTTTTTCAAATCGAAAGGTATATAACATTTACATAAAAGCACACATCACCGTTTTTCGATACTTAGCACACATCATTCTGGACCTAATTCAATACTCTATGCCAAATTTCGTGCAAATCGAATGGTATATAGGGACTTTGGTGTACCATTTACATAAAATCGGATGAAATTATATATGGGAGCTATATCTAAATCTGAACCGTTTTTCACGGAACATAGCACACATCATTCTGGACCTAATTCAATAATCTATGCCAAATTTCGTGCAAATCGAAAGGTATATAGGGACTTTGGTGTACCATTAACATAAAATCGGACAAAAATATATATATCGAATAATATAGAGGGACTTTGGTGCCCAATTTCCTTAAATCGGACGAAAATATATATGGGAGCTATATCTAAATCTGAACCGATTTTTCCCAATTTCAATAGGGTTCGTCCTTGGGCCAAATAAGTGACTTGTGCCAAATTTCATCCAAATCGGATCATAAATGCGACTTGTACTTTGTTTACAATTTAACATTTACAGACGGATGGACGGACGGACATGCATAAATCGTCTAAGAAAGTGATTCTATGCATATTCTCAAAAGGAACCATGTGTCTATCTCGTTTCCTTTTGCCTGTTACAAACATATGCACAAAGACATAATACCCTGTACCACAGTGTGGTGAAATAATAAAAATGGAAAAAAATTAAAAAAAAAAATCCCCGTCTATGGAAGATAGTTTTAAAAAAATCCACACCTATGACAAATAGTTTTAAAAAAATCCACGTCTATGGAAAATATTTAAAAAATATCCATGCCTATGAAAAATATTAAAAAAAAAACCCGCCTACGAAAAATATTTTTCAAAAATCCACGCCTATGAAAAATATTTTCAAAAAATCCAAATGGAGCGATGATAAAAAAATACTTTTGAAAAAAAATAGTTTTGAAAAAAATTTTTTTTTGTTAAAAATCAAAGCTTCAAAAAAATCCATTCTAGTATTCGTGGACCACAAAAAATATTTATTTTTTTAATTGGCCACATCTTTATGTGGGCAATAACATCGACTACTGTAAATTGGAAACTGATGTATAATTGTCATACGACTTCAACATACCAAGAATGAGGCGGGAAATTTGTATTAATCATGGACATATATTGAAAATTTTCTTAAAAAAATATTACAAACAATTTCATTAACTCTGTGCCTCAATAACATTTGGCCATAAAAACTACACACTTGCAAGCTGGTCGTGAATTGTTTTAAATTGGTCCGGTGATCTTGTAATGTGTAGAGCTGTTTTGATTGTATCTGGTGTATACATATATACGTTGTTGTTTTTGCTACCACCTTCTCTCGTATTCCTATATAAACATACAAACATATGTACATATGTATTTAAAAAGATACATGTTCAACACCATATATGGCAATTTATCCGACAAGTTAATAATTAGATTTTGTCCAAGTCACACCTGCAAATTAAAAGCTATCAAAACGATCGATTTAAGCCAATTGTGATCGGATTTTGCCTGTATAAGGTAAAACCGAAAACATACAACACGAGTGTCATTATCACAGGCAGCATATCCATTAAAGCCAAAGCCATTTGGGGGGGAGTATTTAATTGTAACACCATTACTTCCCCACCACTTCAAATTGGGACACACGGGGGAGAAGTAGTTTTTTGTTTTGCATAACATTTTGCGTCGGCGTTATTGTTGTAATTCCGGTGGTCGCTCAATAGTCGCCTTCCTTAGATCTTGACTCGTTTTTTTTATTTCTTATTTTTGTTCTTTCCATTTTTTACAGACTCGATAAGATTCGTCAATATGTTATCGTAAAACCAAAAATGGTTAAAACTCTCTTAAAAATTCTATTTAAAATCTTAATTACCAATTGTTGTGTTTTCGCCAAAGGGGCAATGTTGTTCTATAAATATTAGGGTGGAATGCAAAATATTAATTTATTTTAAAATGTATTTGTTACAGTTGAATACATCATGTAGAAAGAAAGTATTATGGGGGTGAAATCTCTATGATCAACACAGCCAGTTCCAAGGCAGAAAATTTTATTTTGTGGAAAAATATTTTAAAACTGGAAACGTATTGATCTGGATCATATCAACAAATGATCTCAAAATTCGGCTCAGAAGCGATGATGAATTCAACATGCAGCCACCAATTCGAACTAGAACCGTAGGGAAATAAATCCTTCCATTCTACTGGATTGAGGACGCATTATTTGATTCGATTTTAAAGGCTATATCTTTTAAAATCGAATCGGGTGAATGTATCTGATGTGAACCTTAACCATGTGACTGATGCAATGCCAGAAAATTAATTGTGCTGAACTTTCAGCACCTAAGGCAAGAGGACACTGGAGGAAACGGCAAAAAATCTACATTTTTGTAGCGGCTTTTCTGGAACTGTTTTTGTTGACATTGACATATTTAGGCATGTAAGGTCGTATAAGAACAGTACTTGTGTACGAATAGCAGAATACAAACTAGTTATCGAACAAGACTACAAGCTTAGAAATAGGCCGAGTAAGTAAACCCCTTTAATGATTTCTACGACCCGAACATGCCGATCTGGTACTTGGTATTTATTTAAACGCATTTTTCTCCAAACAGCGTTTTTTGCGAATGGCGGGCACGATAACTCAAAAACTAATAATCCGATCGATTCCAAATTTTTGGGTTGTTTCTCTGTGAGTGTAAAGCTATCGTATGAACTAGGATAAGTCCAATCGGTCAAGATCTTCCTTATTTGTTAACTTGGTTTGTGGTAAAAAATAGGCGATTTTCCAAAAATATTTTTTCAAAGGTCCGCCATTTTGTTGATTTTTGAGCGAAGTCAATAATCCTAGTTTTCGGATTCCGATGCTCCATTGAGGAGTTATTATCCCCGCCATCAAAAATAAGTACTTTTCTTTAATCCCATAAAACAATAACAAACACATTTTTAATTATTTTTCTTTTCCTTTAAGGGGACCCCCTATTCTCGGGGTAAAATTTTTTTATTAGTTTTTGTCGCTACAAAATTTCAAGTGAAAATCTCAAGAACTCTTGAAGATATAGCCGATTTATTGTGCTAGCATCAAGTGGCGGCAAGAGGGCTTCTCAAACTTTAAACGCACTTTTCTCCAAACAGCGTTTTTGCGAATGGCGGGCACGATAACTCAAAGAATAATAATCGATTCCAAATTTTTGGGACGTTTCTCTGTGAGTGTATAGCTATCGTATGAACTAGGATAAATCCAATCGGTCAAGATCATCCTTATTTGTTAACTTGGTTTGTGGTAAAAAACTGGTGATTTTTCAAAAATATTTTTTCAAAGTCCGCCATTTTGTTGATTTTTGAGCGAAGTCAATAATCCTAGTTCATACGAGAGCCAAAACATTTACCCTTTCTAACACCGATGGAATTTTCAGATTCCGATGTGCCAGTGAGGAGTTATTATGCCCGCCATCAAAAATAAGGACTTTTCTTTAATCCAATAAAACAACAACAAAATTTTAATTATTTTTCTTTTCTTTTAAATCTTAAAATATATATCTGCAAAGATACAAACCTTAACAACTTTGGTATTGATTTACCAGCCCATGGAAAATCTTGAAAATTTAAAATGGGGGGAGGGAGTTTTCCTAAGTTAAATTAAAATTTTCTGTGAGAAAGATTTTTAACTTCCGACGAAAATTTCCACCTCCATAATTTCATCATCCCGGCTTTGAATAGGCCTATTTTTAAGGGCATTTTAATTTGACATTTCGAGTTCTCTCATCCTCACAAGGTCTTTAAGTTATTCACTGATATTAGGTGTGTCTGGTTACTTTTCCAGTAACATTTATTCAGTAAGTTCTAGTTCAGAGAGTAAGCCCTTCTTACTCTCTTTTGCGATAATACTGAAAAAAGTAAACAGACAACATTTAGTAAGATTTAGCAAATAAACAGCTGATTCAAGAAAACATTTGATTTGCGCCAAAATAAACAACAAACAAAGGACGAACACAATTATTTGTATTGCATTTAATATTAAAAATAAAGTGAATAATAAAAGAAAAATTGATCTGGTATGTTCCCCGGGAACATTTAAGCTCCCTGCATCAATACATTGCTCTCTATCTGGAACTTGCCTAAAAATATATAAGGAATTAGTTTATAATTTAATGAAACTTTGTATTACCTACGAATTTTCTTCCATCTTCTGTATTTAACTTCAAATTGAACTTTTCAAATTAAAAAATGTTTTAAATAATTTTTGTGTTTGGTCAGAAAACAGCTGATCAGAAAATGGCTGAGTTGCAAAATCTTACTGAATAAAATTCTTTCAGTAAACTCCAGCAACAGTTCGTCTTCGGACGGCTCACAAGAAGGACGTGATCTAAAAAGTTTAAGAAAGCATTATACGCCCACGGGCTTAAAAATAGATTTTTTACAAAATGGCGGTTGTTAAGCGTTCGCTTAACTAACACGTGTTTTTTCGAATACAGATAACCTATAAAACATATAGGCGTGGTTTTTTAAATATTTTTTACCTGCTCTAAACATTAACGACCTAGCGGAACCCTCCCGATTGCTTGTTGTGGCGTTATCTGGAAATTGGCCAAGTTTCAACTTTCAAAAACCAAAAAAAAAAAAAAAAAAAATAAACTCCAGCAACTTTGTTGTTGTTCAACTGTCAAACTTGCTCTCTCACTTGACTCTCTTTGACATTTCGTAACAATTGTTACCAAATATCGAGTTAACAGACAGAGCTATTAATGTGAGGAAATATCTAAACACCCCAGCAGCTTTGCAATCTCAACAATTTCTATATTATTCTCAACACGTTTCACACATTTCCATTACAACCTTTTATAATTTCGCAAACGTTTTTTAATAGTTTTAGAAAAACACTTTTAATAAATTGCCGCCATAAATGGTTTGTTTTTGTTGTTGCAGTTAAAATTTTCCATGTCATTTTATTTTCGCAAAAAAAAACAATCGCCATTAGTTGGAGCTTTGTGAGTAATATGCGACAAATGATTTCCTTTGTCACACAATTCAAATTCAGTCAACTAAATAATAAAGAAAACAAAACATTGGTTTATTATTGCAAATTAATTAACTAGAAATTATAACCATTTTGGGCAACAAAAAATCGTATTCAAGTGAATCAAGAACATTTATTTAGCAATTCCTAAAACACGACATTACAAATTTATTATGACACAACAATTAGTCATTGGCGCTTCGAAAAACATCTGGTTACTATAGAATGGGGTAAGGGAGAACATTTTTGTTGGAGTTGGACCCCTATCGTCCAGGATCGTAATTACCATACATATTATCCTGAAAAGAGAATAAAACAAATGTTTGGCTACATGTGACTCGTTTATTTTGAAAGTGGCTTAAGTCCCTTTTAGGTTCTGATACAAATCTTGGATTTCTAGAAAAGTATACAAAACATATTACGTTAAGAAAAAATTGACTTAAACCACTTTCAAAATAAACAACTCATGTATACACTGCACTACGTTATATACATTATCCTGCAAAATAGAATTCCTAGCATTACCCGTTAGTACAATGATGGCACAATAAGTGTACTTGTAATCAAGCTAACGGTTCTACAAGAATGTTGCATATTTGTCCTAGAAAGCATAATTTCATTACTAAACCAGTAAGAAAAGTAGTAAAGTCGGACGTGGCCGACTATATGATAGCCTTTACCACCTTTGATCAGCGTAAAATTCTATGACGATTTAAGCATGTCCGTCTGGCTATTGTAATCACTATAGCTTCTAAATGAATTGAGATAGATCGCCAAAATTTTACATAGAGTTCGAAAATATATATCGGTCCACGTTTAGGCATAGCTCCCATATAAGGGTACCCCCCACTAAATATCATAAGTTTCGGTCCACTTTTTCTGGTAAAATTGCTATAAATTGGACGAAAATATATATGGGAAATATATCTAAATCTGAACCGATTTTATTACAAATTGACACACGTTAAGCTATCCTAACTTCAGTACTTCGTGCAAAATTTGGTGCCAATCGCCCTAAATTTGACTCTTTGGTGCACCAATTTCAATAGGGTTTGTCCTGGGGGCAAATAAATGATCTGTGCCAAATTTTATCATATTCGGATAATAAATGCTACCTGCATTTTGTTTACAATTTAACATGGACAGACAGACGACAGTCCATGTTAAAATCGACTCAGAACTTGATTCTATGCATATTATCAAAAGAAAACATATATCTCGTTTCCTTTTGCCTGCTACAAACATATGCACAAAGACATAATACCACAGTGTGGTAAAGGGTATAAAAAGAAAAAATGGCGCCAAGTTCGGTCGGCCCAAACGTTTAATGCCCTCCACCAGTCACTTACTTTGTCAAATGCCAGGAGTCTGAAACTACCAAAATATGACCATTAATAGAACATTTTTGCCAGCAAGTCTAGAACCGAACTTTGTTCTTTCAAAAAGCTATAGATTTCAGATCAATAAGTAACCCAAAATATCCTACCCATGGAACGGATGACATCTCAATGCTTATACATCTTCGATCCAACTTCTATTGAATATATAGCGACTATATGCGTCATCACAGTTTGGTACAGTAATCTCCACAATCATGTCGTCTGGAGTAGACAGCGATAAAGTAAGCATCTTTCCACTCAACCAACAACCTCCAATTGTTGTTGTAGCATTTTAATATGTATTTATTCTTTCTGTTTGATTCATCTAGGTTCTGTACTTGTGTCCAAATTAGTAAAGGCAGCTACTTTCACTGGCTGCAGCCTCAGATCTTCTGCAGTAAGTTGGTAGGGGACTTGAGGACGTTTCAACTTATCGGAGATAGCTGTGGTTTACGCGAATGATTTGAACATGCTATCGAATGTAACCCCGAAGATTTTGGCGTAGCTGATGGTTGGAATTGTAGGCAAGTTTAAAGTTTCCTTAATGCAAAAGAACGCGGTCAGTATAATACCTTATGTTTGTATGCATTAATTACCTTATTATATTAGTACACCAAATATCTTAAAAAATAAAATTCCATATTAAAAAAGTTATTATTTTAAATGCTTACAGTTGTATTTTGTATTTTCTTTTGTAAACTTCAAAAATATATAAGTTATATATATGTATAAAAAACGGTGGTAAAAAATTGTATTTTAAGTAAAAATGTAATGTTTTGTTTATGTAAAATGATTTTAAAATGCATTGCAATAATAATAATAAAATAAACAATTTATATATTGTTAATTTTTCAGCACTTTTTTGAGTATTCTTAAGACAAAACAATTCGTTAATTGTTTTTCTGAAAGGCACATAGAGATTTACAAAATTGATTTTCGAGGATACAATATCTTACTTTCTGTCTGAGTAAAGCATAAAAATATTACCCCTATGTAATAATTTCGTTTGTAAATATAAAGCATTTTTTATAAAAATTTGTAAATAAAAAAAAAATTTTTTTTTTTTTTTTGTAAATTAAAGAATACAATTTTTGTTTACGGAAGACGTAAGATCGTATAATAAAAATTAGAGATTCTAGATTCTATATATAAATGTATGTACGATGTATAGTTAAGTAGTAATGAAAGGCAAATGAATGAATATATATGTATAGATTTGATTTTCTGTATATAAATGTATGTGTGTTTGTATGATGGTCTTATACTGCTACTGTTTTCTTTTTTCGTTTAACTTTTAATAATACGTAAGTGGTTTCAAATCATTTTGAAACACAGATCTTCTTCGAAAAGTGAAGTAAGCGATGAGTTCATGTCATTAATGACCATATTATTATTGGTGGGATAAGTACAGCTTGTAATGTTGGTTTGGCTTGTGACCATGGGTACGCCGGCTGTGGTTCCAGCTGCCGCATTTGCTGGATTATTGAAGTCATCGCAATACAAGGCTGCCTCATTGGGTCCTTCCTTGTTGCTGCTGCTGGACTTCAACCAACTCTGGCAATTTTGTACATATTCCAAGGTACGTTGATAGGATTCAGTCATCATGGAACCACCACTGGAACCATTGTTATTATTGGAATATGATGGGGTGGTATTGCTCTCATTGAAGGTAGTCGAAGAAATACTGGTGTATTGATTGTAGGCATTTGTGTTGCCCGCCGGATGATTGCTGTTACCAACTATTGCAGGTGACATTTGGGATTGTGATATATCGTTGCATTGTATTTCATGTGGTACACCAACGGTTACAGATGCTGCTGCCGCTGGGTTATTAGTTTCCACACCAGGTGTACTTAAGCGCCAATCCACCAAACTTGTCATGGAACTATCAACTGGATCAACATTGTTGGATGGCAACGCTTGTTGAGAGGGTGTTGGTGTTTGGGCTGCACAATTACTTTGGGCAGCTCCACCTGGCATCTGTCCCGAACAGCTATCCCGTTTTGTTTGATTCATATTGTTCATTTGATGGTACTGCTGATAATAGTTATTGGCACAATCGTAATATTGAGGATACCGCATATAGTGTTCATACGAATAGATATCGTAATTATTGCGTTGATTCGTGACGTGTGTATTGGAGGATGATGGTGGGGGATTTGCAGGCGGTGGCATCATTGCACTACTTTGCATTTGTTGCATAAAACGATTTTGATTGGTATTAAAACCGCCACCCATAGTGGTCTCCGTGTTATTGTTGCGGCGTTCCTGTTCCTGCTGATGATGATGATTGGCCACTTGATTTAGGTATTGCAACATTTCATCCGGTAGGACTAGTAATTTATTTTCAATCAACTCATCTTCATCGACCTCATCTAGGTTAATCTTTTCATTGGGGTGATGATCCAAGGAGACTTCCATCAATTCTCTTGCCTCGGCAGAACGTGACTTGCTCACCTGCTCAATGGCTTTGACCAACTGACTGGCCAATAGGGAATATGTAAAGGTAGAGGGGCATGACATTATCAATTTCAAAGGTTTGCGATTCGTTTCCGAGAAACGTCTATCCAACAGGCGATTCTTCTCTGGCAATCCCGATGAGAAACGTAAAATGTTCGGTATAGAATAACGACCATTTTGGCGTAGCTGCCTTAGATAGGTGGACGAAAGCAAGGAACACTGTAACTGATGCAAATGCTTGGCAATCAGATGCGAAGATGGCGGTGGTGGTATATTTCCACCTTTATCCCGATTAAACACAAACGGATGGCTGTTGAGGTCATTTCGGAAATTGTTTGTGGTATTCACACCCACATTAAGAACATCAACACGTTCCTGTATGGGATTCATGGCACCAGTATTCATATTGTACATTTGACTCGAACGTCTTGAACATCCTGGTGAGATAGGATCGTACAGCGATCCACCGCCACCTGTATTAAAGGAGGAATGTGGTCGCAGGGTAGACATGGACGATTGGTGGGAACACTGGCTACTGCGACGACTGTTCATGCTGCAATAATAACTGCTGGTATTGGAATTCTGACTATCCCTACGTATGGTGGTTGGGTCCAATTCTGAGAATTGTTTAGGCCCAACACCACATGGCCCGCCAGTTGTTGTGTCATCAATATTTGTTTCCATTTTCAATTCGGTAATACGTTGATTCAATTCCCTTATGCCAATACCCATATTGGGTGAAATCATCGGCTTGGCTTGTAGACGTGGTCGTATACGTTGTGGTGAACTATCCACGGCCAATGGTGATGGACCACCTGTAACCATTGTCCTCAGCACAGGTGGCAATTCTGAAACATCAACATTATCGGCATATGTTGCCCAATAGCTTTCATCGTTTGTAACAAAGTCACTGTTACTATTGCCATAATCATAACCGCCACCACCACCCACGCCGCCCATCATTCCAGACGACCAATCATTGTCACCATCAATTTCAGCCACGGCTGCTGTACGCATCATGGGATTTTGGAAGATGGCACGTGCATGCGACTTTGGCGATGCACTCAGACTGTATTCCTTCTTAATGCTTTGACTCATTGAGCTGCTATTGCCCTGATAGTAATCACGCATATGGCCGTTCTTTTCATTAGATTTGTCTTCGCCACCACTGCTGCCGCCATTCTCATTGAAACCTTTATGTCTTTTATTGGCATAAAATTCAGCTCCATGTACACTCTTAACGTGCTTCCTCAGCGAACTGGGATCGGTATAGCGTTTCAAGCAACCGGGGGCATTGCAGATGTATGGTTTCTGGAAAAAAGGCAATGCAAAAAATACAGATGAGATGTGGTGGAGATCGAACATGTTTGAAACAATTTTAAGAGATTTTTGTATTGCAGGTTTGTCTCAAGATCTAGTGAGTTTTTATGCTCCGCATCCATAATACTTTGCGGTTTCCAACAACATTACACATTTTGTTCGCAAACATTACTCTTGAGTAGTTTCTGTTTAGTTTTTTTCACTTACCTCATTGCTGTGTGTGCGGTTTTGATGTTTTGCACGATCACTGGCATTGCTAAACGCTTTAGTGCAACCGGGATATTCACAGGTATACGGCTTTTCTCCAGTGTGTGATCTCAAGTGAGTTTTTAAGTTTTCCAAACGTGAATAGGCCTTACCGCAACCTTCAAACTAAAAAACAAAATATAAATAAAATTCCAAATGTAAGTAATTGTAAACTATTTCGTTGATTTTTCCCAAATACCCACCGTGCATTTGTGTGGTTTCTCGCCGGTATGACGACGCATATGCACCACCAACATATATTGTGCCTTAAATGGTTTTTCACCTCTGGAACAGTTTTCCCAACGGCATACAAATGTTTTCTTATTGTTTTGTATGTGATGATTGTTAATGTGCCGCACCAAATCTTCCAGATTGCCAAATTCAATTTCACAATCTTTCCAATGGCAATTGGTTTCCTCGAAATCCAATGGTTCATCTTTAAGATCGGTTGTATCGGCACTTGCACAATCATAGCCACCGGTAGTACTGCTACCACCACCACCACCGCCACTTACGCTGTGTGGTGTTACATTCGGTGATGGTTCGCTTGGAGGTTTACTGGTTGTCTTAGTTTCATGGCATTGACCAGAAAATTTTGTATAACATTTTCTTGTCTTTTTGTTTTCAACGGCTGATGCACTGTCAGCCTCCTGTAGTGTTACATCACTACATGACGAGGAAATTGGTTCCACAGCAAGACGTGGTGGCTCTTCGATATGATGCTGCAATGGACAAAAACAAAATAGAAAGAGAGATTTAAAATTAAGGCAATCATAATGGGAAACTTGCTTCATATTAAATTATATCCGGATGCAGTGAAATTGTGAGTTAGAAAAAAGTTCCAAAAATTAACTAGATTTGAAATTCTGTAATTGGTAAGATCATTAATTATCAATTTTCATTATTTTAAAAATTAGACCAATGGTCTAATTTAATATTATAAGTAGTACCGTTAAAAATTGTCTGTGTATTTGGAAAGATAATCATCCCAAGAAGGCTGGATATATTTTAAATAATTGTTTGTTCATTTTCCTACAGATCGCATATGTGACTAGATGAATTCTTTTATGTAGACACGCAACCCATTAAGAAAATAGGCTCTTCGGATCTAGGTGAACAATTTGTTGAACAATCGACCTATGTGAGATTTAGTATTTCTTTATTTCGACATGCCGCCAATATCCACCTTCTTATTGAATCCTTTTAAACAGTTTTAAAATATTAGATGCAGTTCGTCTTCGGACGGCTCACAAGGAGGACATAATTTAAAACGTATAACGCCCACGGGCTTAAATATAAAATTTTACAAAATGACGATTTGTTAAGCCTTCGCTTAACTGCCACGTGTTTATTAAATTTGACGAAATTCTTCGTATGCGAATAACATATCAAGTCTTAGCTGGCTTACGCAAAATATCAACATATTGATGAACTCAATTTTTTTTAAGATGGATCCCGGTGTGCTCCATCTCGTAGGCAATGACTTATTTATTTATTTATTCATGGTAATTTCAAAGTCCGAGGACCACATTGAAGAAATTAACAATCTACATTTTAAAATAATGTAAACACGACAATAAAAGCGGACAATAAATAGTAATCAGAACGAAAACTAGCAAAAGTAGCAGTTAGCTACAAAAGTCAAAAAAAAATATCTGTCTCAAGACTAAAATTCTACTCGAAAGTCGAGCAGAATAAAAGTACATAATTTAACATGGACTCAGAGTATACTAAACATAAGATCATGACAGAAAATAAGTACAAAAATGTTTATAAAAAAGTTACTTGAAAATTGGTATACAGAAAAATATATTAAAAATTAAATAAAATATATATAAATAATTATTATTAAATAAAAATGAAAATATAATTAATTTAGAATAAAATCTACTCAAAAATTTGCCAAAAGGCAAATCACAAAAATAAAATAAAGATTTCATTATTAGAGGGAATTCAAACGAAAATATGCATAGAGGCGGCGGCGATAAGCATAAGGCGATAGGTGGAAGTATCTCAAAGGGTGTGGCAATGTATTAAATAATCTAGCTACTCTAACATAAAATGATCGTTCCAAAATTGATGTTAGTTTAGGAATTATAAGCTGAGTATTTCTTGATGATCTGGAGAAACTAAAACGCTTATTAAAAATAAAGGGGAATTGCACCTATTAACTTTATAGAAATGCAAAATACAACGCCCTACTACAAAATCATGAAATGTACATCCAATAAAATCAAAAACATATGGTGACACATGCTCACGGACATTAAGTGAATATACAAAACGAATAATACGATTAAAGACTAACCGAACCTTCCTAAAAACACCAGTATACTTCAATACAATATAATACTATAGGCATAATTAATGCATGTGCCAATTTTTTCCTTATTTCCAACGACAAAGAAAGCTCAACACTATACCACTTTCTTAATAGAAAATTTACTTTCGACACAACAAAGCCAATACACAATTGTATCAGTTTTATATGTGGCGTGTCCATATGTTTACATTCAATACAGTTTTGTACCACATTTTGGAAAGACATCATAAATTCGCGATCAATACGAATTGAGACGACTAACGCTCTTCATCTACGATGTGTTCATACACGAAAACTATTCAGATCGGCTTGTTTTGCTTCCTGATTTTTATACAATTCACCATAAATATTTGACCTTTTCAATGCCTCACATTTTTTAACCGAATGAGCTTTAATTTGTTATTTAGGGTTCTCAAATCTTCCTATTCGTCTTTTCCTAGATTAAAAGAACCTTCTTGACATGCCTGAGTGGAGAGTTTTATCCACTCAATGATGTTTACGATAAATCTTCTCTCTGAAACAACCTAGCAGGCATTGCAACTAAAGTATGTTGCTACGCGGACATAAGGAGAATATTGCTGGGTTCATGAGGACACAAATCGCAAGGCTGCTTTGTGAATACTCCTTCTTGTCATAGAACTAGTATTCGCGGAACTAACTGGTTCCACACAGAAAGACCTGTTGCTGTTCAGATAGCAGCGTCTTGCGTGGACAACTTAAACATGCTGCACAATGACAGCATTTTGTAAGATGTGGAGGCGGTCCATATTTGACGCATAGTCAACATTACCCGAAGTTACTCTACATAGAAGGTTTCGGAATGCGTACTGACGCATATTTCGCTAATTCCATTTTAAGGACATGAATCTAATTAGTACTTTTTACCTAAGCCTTCAATTTTAGAAAAAAAAATTTTCTCCATAAACTTTCCAATAAACCCGTATGCTTCTACAAGATTACTACCTCCTACAGGGAATACCATTCTTTCCATGTGACATTTTTATTAAACTTTC
The DNA here is from genome assembly GCF_032173495.1 of Musca vetustissima. Lineage (NCBI taxonomy): Eukaryota > Metazoa > Arthropoda > Insecta > Diptera > Muscidae > Musca > Musca vetustissima. Next base: position 752,649 of record NW_026889093.1, read on the forward strand.
AATTCTTCGCCTCTTTTTCACAAATGTTGGTTCAATATAAATGTCTCCAAATCCACACCACAAAAAATATTTCCCATCTCACATGTTTTGTGAGTTGAAACATCTTTGCATTGTTTCCAAACGTGACAACACAATTTACGCTACCTCGTTTGTGCGTCACGCAAGCACCAAAAATGTTCCCTTTTTAGGAAAAGGTTGGCAAAGGTTTCATATAAAGATTGCCAAAGCACGTTCCGAATGTTTGTATAAGGGAACATCAATTGATTGGAATTCGATAAAAAAAATATTTGATCGGCAGTTTTTTACCTGTGATGGTTTGCATTAATAATAACTCAATTTACTGGAAGGAAGGTCTTCCACAGAAACTGAGAGATTCGAGACATTATAATTTATTGATAAAGATATTATCGATTTTCTGGAATTATATATTCCACTGTATTTTTAAAATAATTAATAATAGATTTAAGGCTGTTAAACTTGTATTTATTATCATTAATGGAGATTTTATAAAATGATTTTAATAAAATATCTTTCGGTAGAAAGAGAGTGATATAGAAATATGCAGAAGAGTTTAGTAGCAAACAAATCTTTAATAATACCTCATATATATCAATATATACGGCTGGGGTTTTTCTACAAATATTATAATCCATATTTTCATTAATCAGAATCTTAATGGAGGCCATTTTTGAATTGATCTTAATATTCCTAAACATGGGGTCGATCGATAGCAAAGCAACGATATTTGGAATATGGACAGATAATAATATACTATTTATTTATCCACATGTAATTTTCTTAAATATAGACTTATTTTGCGCCTAATATTCGATTTGTCGACCACTACTCTTTAGATTTTCCCTAGGCAAGTGTTTTGGGGTTTATCCTTTACCTCATCGGTCGTCAAAACGACGGACTAAAAAGTAGACTTCATGAAACTGAATGTAATGGAGATAGTAAATTTGAATTGAATCTGTTGGCAATCCCCTCAGTTTAAGAAGCTTTTTTATTTTTTTTATTTAGTTACAATATGTCCGAGGACAATAAGCAAATGAGATAAGATATAAACAATGACAGAAATTATGTGACTTCATTAAGTTACATAACAAAAAACAAGGATTATAAATATTTTCTTTACAATAATATGTGCATATATACAAGACCTTCCAAATGCGAAATGGCAAATACAATACATATGTTATACATAGTCATCTTACTTCATTAGTGCTGTCTAGGGAGCTATAGGTTCAGTTATTTCTTATGAAATCGTTCTATCATATCTATGGACGAATCGTATGTTATTCCCCATAGCTGTGCCCCGTAGCACCAAAGAGGTTTCAATATTGCTTTATAAATTCTTAAATTGTTGTTTGGATTTAGTCGAGATCTCGGACCCAACAGCCAGTATAGTCTTTCGGCTTTGTTGTTTAATTGAGCTTTCTTATCTAGTATATGAGGCTTCCAATTCAACCGTACCTTGTTCCGGTATGATAATACCATTTAAATAACAGGAGGACAGTTTGCCGACCACAAGCTAAATTGTTCACTTTAAACTTCCCTATTCTTGTCTAGCATATAGAAGAGGTTACAGTACAGATAGTCAACTTTTTCAAGTCTCCAACCCTTTGTAACGGGAACCATTTCTTACGTTCACGTGGGCCGATCGTTGGTTTTTGTCATAGATGTATTTTGATTAACAAATTGTCATGCTTCATTATGGCATGTTGTAATATGGCATCACGTAAGAAATAAAAAAGAGGGTATTTTTTCACACTTACCACTTTTCCATTCGTTTCCTTCTCGTTAAATTCTTCTTTAACCGGTGTTGTTGCAACCGGTGGAATATCTGTTTTCGGATTCAACATTTGTTTCTGATCCATTGGAAGCATATTGTGTGTGTGTGCTGCTATTTGATGTCCCGACGACAGAGGATGTAGCAAACCGGCGCTAACCCTCAATAAATGTGCTTGCAATTGTTGTAAATGAGGTGCCATGGCTGAATGGATGGGACTAAAATTACTTGCCGATAAATGACCATAACATGCATTGGGCGGCATATTCGGCCCGGGGCACGGGCCACCCATGGCCGCAGCTAAGGAGTTCGGTGAGAAACGTATCATTGAATTTATATCGAAGGCATCGGAATACGGTGACGACGATAAGGCACGCTTGCGCGATGCTATAAAAGAATGCGAGTTAATACTCTTGTTTTTAAGGCCAAAGTTATAGCCATTGTTGGCTGCTGATAAATTAACTGCTATTGCCGGGTGTAGTTCACGGACCGAGCCCATATTGCATGATCGTAAATAATCACTGGAATTCATACTTAGTCCAGCTATGTGAAAATGTTTTTGGGAAAATTTATCTATTATTAAAACAAAAATAAATTACTTCAAAAAATATTGAATAACTTTTTAACGCCACTTACCATGTAGGGAAGCATTGGGACTTAAACACTGTAATGAGTATAAATGTTCGATATAGCCGGGAATTCTATATGCTGCCGGCATTTCATGGCACTGTAATGAATTTTGCACTTTAGCATCGGATGTAATCGCCTGCTGTTTCATTTCCGGTGATGACGAATCGCATCCAAACGATTTGGGAGGTTCTGTTGTGGGTGCAGCCGTTGTACTTGTGACCGCACTGCTATTGGGTGAATCACGGCCACCATGTTCACGATGATTACGTGTAGCGCTTGTTATCGGTGGCATACCACCAAATCCTGGTTCATTGCCATTATTGCAACAGTTCATAACTGAATATAATGGCGAGAGAAATTGTGAGGCGGCAACAGCTGCCGCTCTTCTTGATGTTAAATGTTGCAAATCGGTATACCTATAATGGGGGAGGGTGGTAGAAATTTTTGATAAAAAAAGAATTATTTAATTCGATTTATATAGATTTTGTAGTATTTATAGGAAAATAAGTTCGGTTTAAAAGTAAAAAATAATTGAAAAATATTTTAGTCGTGTTGTATGAACCATTTTATAATCGAAATTTTCATATTTGCGTAATAATGGAATTTAATGTTTGGGGTTTTTATATATTTTTGAGTTTTATATACAATATTTATTAGTAATAATTTGTTTTATTAATATAAATTTATGTTTATTAAATGTTAGTACCTAAACCATATTTCCATAATATTTTGGGGAAATATAATTGATATATTCATTGTAACAGTCAAGGGTGAGATGAGATTTTATTTGTCTACTATGTCAAAAGATTGCCCTGATTTCTAACCAGTTAAATAATCCTCGAAACGGAATTTCCCATTCAGTAAAGGACACTTCTGTTAGTCGATAAAAAAGAACACATACCATTTTATATTTTTAATTATTGGATTGCGGAATTAGAACTGATTTCCTTGATCTATCATAATTTTAATTATCGTAATTTCAATCAACGCGATCGGTTGGGATTGGATTGCAATGACATTATCCAGGACACCATGTCCGTGATTTCGTTACATTTTGTGGAGTTCCTGTGCATAGCAACATCAAAATCGACTGATTATTCTTTGATTCTATATATCTCTTCGCAAAATATAGACATTGAACATTGATTTATGTATACCCCCTCTTAAATACACTTTGCAATCGAAAATTCCCTAAATATAATTAATGGGTTTTTAAAATCTCACTAATGGCGCCATCATATAACTAGAGTAACAAATCTAAAAGTATCTAAACAGGTTTATTAAATCCAAAAATTTATTTGTTTTCCGAATGGAATATGCGTTGCTATACCCCACAACAGTGATGGTGGTGGTGTGCTACAGTTAGTTGATTTTATATTAGTTCAATTTATGACCTTTATTGAATAAAATTACCATAAATTGTTCACGTATAACAAATTTTTTATAATTATAACATATAATCGTCGAGCCTAACCAGATTCGTAATATCTTCATCAATGATGATGAGGTCTTGTGGTTTTATGTGTTTCTACACTGTTTTATGCTAATTAGTGGTAGACGTCTCAGATTATAAAAATGGAACTGAAATCGGAAGGCAGTAATCAAAGGTGGATAAAATAATAAAATATTTAACGCGTGTTTAATAGAAGCGAAAAATTGGTTGTGATTCAGACTTTTGGTGAAATTTTATTGTTTATATCACACCATTGTTTATTGATTTCTCGACATAGAACAATTGTACCATCCACACCAAAATGTGAACTGTTTTTATTTAATTTATGTTTTCTGTAATATTTTATAACAATCTGTATAATTATTTATTGATATTAATAAGGCGGAACAACAAAAACCTCACTATAATACTATTTACACAACGGACTGGAAATTTGATTTAGTGTTGTCTTATTGTTAATGAAACGCCTAAATTAGAGAAGATTTTCAGTAATTTGTATTTAAACAAGGCAGAAAAATAGGAATATCCGCCATTATTAATTTCTTTACTCTTTGGTTTCCGGTGGTTTTTAAGTTCAATATATTTTTAAGGAGGGAAGATAAGTCCGGAAATCAAAATATTAAGATTTTGGGTTAGTTTGAAGAGAAGGAGGCCTGTTATGCGGTGTAGAAAGGAAATGTTAGAAGAAACATTTTCTCTTCTTAGAAGAAACATCCCTATACTTCTTCAGTCTTCAGTATAATTTCCTATGTATTGTGTTCGAAAGTTTGTGAAAGCTAGTCAGTGGCATATAGCAAATGTTCCTACGCTTCGTTGTCGTTTCCACGACAGAGGGTTCTACGATCCGAAAAGACCCGAGTCTTACTCGGCCAACGTCTGTCATCTCAGCCCATTGTGTAAAAGCAATAGGGCTGCTACAACAACAGCAACAATGTTTCGTTGTCTTCTACGCAGGCTCTAAACCTGTTGCTTCCGACGCATCCGACAAATTAAGATGTTAGGGTCCCATCTATTTTCTACACTATAATCACTTCTTGATGAAGTGGTGAAATTGATTAGAAATCAAAATGAATTACCTACATGAGACGTTCATTGACACTCCAAACTATTGACAATGTAGAACCATCAAACCACTAAAACCTGTTATAATGTTATCGACCGTCTTCTTTCGCAGGCTTATTAGACAGGTCTGATACAGTCAGAAAATATGAATATTAAAATCAAAGATCATTCCCAAAATTGGCAGGACCGCCATGTCATGCACTAAAACAAATTTCAAAATGTTCTCGACATTCTTCGTTCGCAAAGAAAGATTTTGATTTATGTAATATACAGAACCTTTATATTAACAGGCTTTTTAGACAGGTCTGATACAGTCGGAAGAAGTATGTAGATACAATATGAATATCAAAATCAGAAATAATTCCCAAAATTGGCTGGACCGCTTAATGTTATGTTATAAAGTTTCCTCCAACAAAATGGACTATCTACACGAAGAGGCAAAGATCATACACAACACAACGTATATAGTCGATATAGTACCAACTTAGTCTTTTCGGCCGATTTCTTGTGCACAACCACTTTAGGAAAAATCTCCAAAGAACAATACAATATAAATACCATAATCAGAGATAATTTGCAATGTATAGCAGCAGTAGAACTTCCATGGCAGACGCGAAAAGTTGTACCCCAGTAACGATAACAATATTGTAATCGCTTCAATCCCCATAGCCAAGTTTCATCTCGCGCCAGGTTTTACCAATTCGACCCAATCCAATTCCAAAACATCCACTATACTACTTAGATATTGTCAAAATTATCATATATCATATGGGTATTAAGTTCCTCTGAAATCTCTATAACTCTAGAGAATTTAAACGACACTAAGTGAATTTTGTGCGTTACTGAAGGGATCACATGTTACTAATGGGAGTAAATATTATGACAGCACATTCAGTTTTCAGGTTTCTTCCAATCTGGAAATATGTTTTTTATCGTACAGGTAAAATTGGAAGATGTGCATGCTCGGTATTTGGGAGGGTTTATCATGCTTTTTCAACCTAGCCCTTATAAAAAGGTTCCGGTCAATTTAAGATATTTATTATGATTCAACTGCATGACATTTCAGACAATTAGAAAAAACTCTCCGCAGAATATTTGCAGTACAGTTTAACGATTATACATTGCTATCTTAGACATTTTCCGTCCTATATTTGGCTTTTTCACGGACTATTTGTCCAACCGAATTTGCTGTTAAATGGTATTCTGCCCTATATTCATGTTGTATGCAAAAACTTCTTTGAAGAAAATTGGGTGTTTTTACATATCCCACATATTCTGTTTTCTCAGAGAGTAAAAAACCTGCTGGCAGATAATGTTGAACCTAATTACTATAAGATCTATAGAAAATATTTCTTCTATAGGACTATCTAGCCGCTTAGAGACTAAAAGTTCTACTAATAAAATACTATACTATATGAGAGTCGTATCAGGTGATTTGTCATCTGACATACCACTTCTAATGAACGATTTTCTTTCCACCAAAAACCATAAGTTAAAAACTGATGTATTGAAAAATAATTTTGTTTGTATTGAGACTACTTTAAATATAAAAACAGTATTGAGCTTTTCTCCATATAAATATTTATAAAATCCTTTTTCAATTATGAAAATTAACACAATTAAATAATGCAATTTATGAACGCTTACAGGAAAAGCCACAATGTTGCGGTCAAAGAAATATAAAACCGAATACAAAATATTAGCAAAACTTGTCAATATAATGGTATGCAAATCTATGTATTTGAGTGTATAACGATTTACACTTGTTTAAATGGTCGCATTCTTGCACATAAACCTCCCCTTTTATGATCTCAGTAGTAGCGAATAGTAACCTACTTGTATTTTTCTTTAAATTTTGTAATAAAAATCAAACTTTTTGTAAACTCCTTTAAATATTAACCACAATATTTTCAACCACAAATGTGGTCACATTGATAAAATGTGACATAAAGGTACGCGGAGAATGGGTAAATAATATTTTTTGGGGAGGGTTCTTAATTCTTTTTACATTTGCTGACAAAAGCAGTGTGAGTAGATTTTTTGATAGCTAAGCGTATAGCGTGACAAAGCAGTGATTTTGATACTAGAGATGATGATATTGTAATTTAACACTGTAATGACTTAAATGCAAATTTTCATAAAGGCAGTAGGATAACAATGGATATGTATTCGAAAAAGGGATTATCATGATGTTTAAATGGTTAATTCACGTAAGATTTATAAAGAAATCAATTGTTTAAAGGAAATTAACACTCCGGAAGGAGTGTGGTAAATAAAATTTAGTAATATACATTACATTTCATTTATTAATTCACTTCATTGTAAAAAAAAGCCAATATGGCCAATATAGTAAGCAACCTACTTGGTTGCAGTAAAATCTTGAGAGTTGTCAACGTAAAATTATTGAATTAGTATCCCATTTTCTGAATCTAACTTCCCAGTGTGACTATTTCGACACCTAATGAAATAGCTAAGTTTGCTTGGGCCTATTATACCCTTCCACATGAACATTAAAAATACCTGTAAACAAACGGAGCTGTTATATGGGGGCTATGCCAAGGTGAATAGCTGTCATGAGCATACCAAACTACAGACACACAGCTTGTCTATTTTATGGATCAAGAAAACATTTGGACTGTTTTATTCAAAAAGTCTTATAGATCACAAGTTCTAAGATAAAAAATAGTATATATACTCGTTATTTTGACAAGTATACCTACACTGATATCAATTTCCTGTAAATTACAACTTCTATCGAATTTGTCTGAAGAATAGGTCCACTTTTGTCCTATATAAATATGTTGGAAATTTGTAATGCCACGAAATATTGGTCATAGAACCAACTTTTAGTATATGATCGCTCTAGAGAATTTTAGACGGGGGATAGAACCCAACGGTTTTTATGTAAAAAATTTAAATTTTGTATTCTGTGGCTTATATATTTGCTCCGGAATGACCGTTAACGTTACTGTATATCGAAGAGAAGTGTTTGACCTTTAAATGTACACCAATTATATCGGAACTTCATGCGTTCCGAAATCGGATGAACATCACGAAATGGGAATTGGATCTGAGAAAATTATAAAATTGAAAAATTATAAAATTGTGATCCTGATGGCGGTGTACAAGTTCTCGCTAGGTCTAGAGAAGTTGTAAAGAGGGAGAAGAAGAATGAATTGCAACGATCTTGATGGATGTGGTCGGATATACTAAAATATTCACAGGGTTCTATATATTCTAAAATTGTTTAATATTATTAGATGAGGATATCATATGGTCGGCACGTCCGACTATACTGAAATGTGCTCATACTTATCCTAAAATTTTTAAAGGAAGTGATATACCGAATAATCAGCTATTTAAATGTACCAATGTATTGATGGATTTATATTATGGTTAGACTTGAATATGAAATATTTTTCTGTTTGGGAAATATAAAATAAGACTAAATCAAATCATATGTGGCGACTTAGATTGTATCGTCATCGTGTTAGTAAATGGGAAAGAAATAAGTTGGTATGGTCGGCCTTGAATATATCAACTCGAAAAGTTTCCCAAGATACCGAAACCAAAATTTCTTATGGTATAGAACAATAACATATTTCCTGTAATAATATTTTGTGGGCAAAACAATAATCAGTTATCTAAATATACCAAGTTTAATATTATGGAATAGGTGTAATAGGTTGTGAAATGTTTTTCTGTCTTGGAAATATAAAATAAGACTAAACGTATGTCTTTATATATCACCTGAAAATACATTCTTAATTCTGTTTTATATGAAGGGAAAAAAATGGTTTCTTGAAAATCTTGAGAAATTTTGTTCTGAGGAAGTTTCATGACCAAATATAGTCTCACATGACAAGTTCTCTTATAATTTTAGGCTTATATTTTAAATATTGCTATTAGGGCAATGGGAACTGATTGATAATAATAAAAATTAGTTGGTCTTGATGTCAAAGAGAGATATATAGATATATATAGATATTGATGGTACGATATTAAATAGATCAAGAAAAGGCAACCTTATTTTTGTCTGTCAACTCTTTTCTGTCCAAAAAAGTTTTTTGAGAAAGATTAACGTCCGAATGTATACGGTAGGATATATGTAATTGTAAAACATTAAATTAGAAATTATTATATTTATAAAATAAATTTACAACAATATGCTACAGTAACATTTAGTTTTAAATGAAAAAAATGAAATTGTTAAAAATATTCAAAAGTAAATAATTAGAAAATATACTTACGGCCATTGATATTGATCTGCCATGATGAAATGTTTGCCAACGTCTTTTAGCCTAAATTTAAATAAATCAAGATAAACTAGCAAAATAGCTACCAACCAAATAATAGGAGCAATCTTGCAAAGTTGTCTTTTACCTTTAAGAAGGATGATGATGATGAAAAAATATCCACAATGTTTAGGAATGGCCCAAACAGCCCTTCCAAATTGTATCCTTTTGATGATTTAATATTCCGTTTTCGATATTTGTTTTCCAAATTGAAATTATCTACAGTTTCCAGAGAAGTTTTGATTTTGTTTTCTTTTTTGGTATTCTTACTAACTAATCCTTGAGTTGTAAAGCATCACTACCACAACCACCACCATTTCAAATTTAATTTTGGTGATGCTCCAAATATTTTCTTTTTGTACAATAAACACAACAGCATCCAATATGTTTTTTTTTTAGTTTCTGTTCGTTTTCGTTTTTTTGGGGTATGTCCAGTAGCCAAATACATACAAGAATAAAAAATAAATAAATAAAACGACGACATCAATACACTTTCACAATTTTTATACAGGATATTTTGTCTTCTCACCTTCGTGTTTTGTAAATATTTTTGGGAAGAGAGTTTAGTCGAGTTTCTTTTTTGTGATTTTGGTAACTAGGAATCTATTGGATTTCCGTTCCGTTGATGGCCACAGCCGCCAGTGTCAAAGAGAAATCCACATTGATGAAAATTTGATGTTTGATGATGGGAGGGGGAGGTGATATATCCGTATGTTTTTTGGAAACTTCTTCAATTCACAGAAGTTGTCAGCAATCGATACGATCTCACTTTGCTCTCGTTGTCACCACCGCCACAACGTTTATCATATACATACGCTTTAGAGTTGGGAATAATTAACAACAGGAAAATAAAAAGAAACAAGAATGGAAACTATAAAAATCCAACAACTTCCAAATTATTCAAATGTAGAGCTGGTGCTTTAACAATATTGTCTTCGTTGTTGTTGTTACCGCCGCCGCTCGACTTGTATGTATAATAATATTTTGTAAGTTTATTTTTTTTAATTTTTTTCTGTCCGTCGTCTCCGTGGTACACGCATGTTACACATTATTATTTGATTACCTTTCATCTGCTGTAGACTGGTGCTAGTGCTGCCGCTGCTGCCAACGATGATCATGTCTCTTCCGTCTTGTCTTCTGGTTGCTGTTGTCTGTCCCACCGAGCGAGCGACCGATCAACCGACCGTGTTGTGGCGTGTAATTTGATAGAGTGCTGTCGGCGTTAATGAACTTATCTTCTTCGTTGGACGACCAAAGGAACTTCTTTTCTTCTATTTTGTCGGTGTTGTATTCGTGTTTAGAATTTTGCGCACAAACAACAATTATATTCCAAAAAACTAAATTGTTGTTGAAGGTGTGAACAGGCAGCAGCATCTACTAGCCATGGTGATTTCTTGAAATGTAAATAATTGCAGCTGATCAAAAACAATAGAAAATAAATAAATAAATGCTGGATTGCTGGCTGGATGGCTGACGGACTGACTGACTGGGCTGTATGATTGTGTGTATACACGGCAATAGACGCTAGCTCGCTCCTCCGTACGCTTTCTGTGATGGCTTAATTATATCGGAGGCTATAAAAAACACAACACTAATATGTTGTTGTGTGTAGGTATACAGAAGATAATTGAGTTGTTAGAGAGATGTCATCGCAGCATTATAAAGATGTTTCGTCGCGCTCTCTTCTCGCTGGTACACAATGATCTACGCCGCCGAATGTTGTGCGCTCGCTCTTTCTGCCTATCTGCATGCCTGCCTGGTTGCTTGCTGGGTTGCCTGCCTTCCAGCCTGCTCGAGTTGTTAAGGCGCTCGCTGCTGATGGTGAGAGTATGTTTTTGTTATGAATCTTCCATATTTGTTTTTTGTTTTCGGTGTTGGCCAGTTTGGGTTTTTTACCCTCTCCGATGGTGTTTCGATCGCTCTCTTTATAACCAGTTTTGTTTTCTTCATTTCATCTGAACTAATTAAAACATTTTCTGGCATCCAATTATCAACCTTGAGAGAGGGACGTCATCTCATCTGTAATTTAGACTCACTCTTTTGGCATCCACCAGCTACCACCGTGTATCAACTGACTAGAGAAGAAATTGAAGGCGTGACGTGACGGAGGATATTCAAAGATCGTCGTCAAAATAAACCTGTTTACATTTTTTCGTGCTTCTTCTTTTCTAGGGTTGCCAATCAATGTTTGTTCTAAAATCGTTTTTGGGACAGCAGGTAGATGATGTCAAAAAGGGAAAAATCGAAATCAGGACAAAAACAAAAATAACACAATTGTATTGTCAAACGAAAAACGACATTGAAAAAAGAAACATTTTATTTAGAATTTGTGACAAATAAAAAAAATGGAAAGAAATTCATTGGTAGCAGGTAAATTTATCGGAGTGTTTAAGCAAAGGACTAAAAACATATAAAAGAAAATACAAAAACCGCCAAGGATATCATATGGTCGTACACCACCACTACAATCGAATCTTTTTTCAAGAAAAACATTTGTTGGAACCAAAAAAAAGGCACAGCAGTTTCAATAGAATTTGCCTCACTACAAGGCCATTGTCTGGTATTGATCATGGTAAAATTATATATAGTTGTTGTAACAGGTTGGATGTAATGGAATGTTCTCTCCTGAAAAGAACTTTAGAAAATAATTGAGATTTTTACTGCAACCGAAACATAGTTGTGCCAGCATGGAAAGAGTTTGCTGATCGAAAATACAGAAGGATATTGACCTATAACACTCATAACCCTTATTTAATATTTCTGGGCATGTACTTTGTGGTAGATACTGATATTTTAATTATTTAAAATTAGAACGCATATCCGGATTATATTTGTCTGTAGGAAGCCGCCCCTAAATTAACCAGTAATCATGGGTACCTAGTCTCAAAAAGGCTATGCCATGGTCGACATTGTGCGCTCCATGGATTCTGAAACTTTTAAACAAAAACAAGGAAAATCTCTTTTACCCATATGTTGTTTTAACATTTCGGTTACAGTACTGTCGAAAAGAACTTTCGTTTGGCCGAGTTGAACTCATGTATTTACGGAGCGAAGATCGTGGCATTGTCTTCGACAAAATTGGATGTGGATGCCGGCGATACAAACTCACTCCAAACGCAATGAACATCAACCGAGAAGGGGATAACATCACTGCTGTTCTGAATGACATTACAAGATGGAGGGAGTGGCTCGACCTTATTGATGAATACGGAAGAAGTAGTCATCAAAGACTCAACGTTGAGCAATATGTGGTACAGACGGATGTCGATCTTTGAAATGGGGAAACTGACATACCTGTGTAAGCTATTCTTACTTTTGATGACAAGGGGGAGAGGGGTGTAAATATTTGCTATAAATCTGTTTACGTAATATTTGAAAGACCCCAAAGCATCATCTTCGGACAGGCCGACCCTTTGATAATCCAGTTGTTTGGGTTATCAAAGGTTCAAATGGTATACGTTTCTACGACAGAGGGGTCAACGATCCGAAACAGCACGAGCCTTACTCGGTCCACGTCTGTCACTTCAGCCCATTATGTAAAATCAATAGTCTTTAACTTTCTGCAGAAAAAAAATGTGACTGTACAAATTTCGGCACAAGTGTTCCATATTGGAGGCATTTAGAATAATAATCGCTTTTGTAGCTGACAATTTCTCCGGAATATGTCCATCCGGAGTAAAAAGCACTCGACATAAAATCCGTATTTGGTCTTTTTTACACAAATAATTTTGCCTTATTGACCAGCTAAATGTGGACGGATCTTCATAAAAACAGGCATGACAACTTCTCCGGAATATGTCCATCCGGAGTAAATAGCACTCGACATAAAATGCGTATTTCGTCTTTTTTACACAAATAATTTTGCCTTATTGACCAGCTAAATGTGGACGGATATTCTTAACATCAGACATGGATATTCATTAGCCAGATCTCGTTGCTTGTGTAAAATGTCGTGGTGCTCAGATCATCACTGTGTCTGCAGATCGCCTTAAAAAAAGGACCAAAATAAGGCCAATTTCATTTCCAAAATATTATAGTATAACCGGAACTTGAGGAAAAATATTGCGGTGATCCAAACATTTCGATCATTTTTGAAGAGAAAACCTTAAACGATCAGTCTTCATTATTTATTCTTGATCATATCTGCACAGAATTGCTAACTGTAATGTGATTTATCGATAGTGTGGCTCTAATATATTTTCTAAATTAGACCACTATTGCATGACATTTTTTATTATAAGGATCATTATTATTCATCCGTAATTCGTAATTTTCATCAAACGTTTCCGATTTTAATCAGTAATAATCTCAATACACCGCATTTCTCATTATAATTTGTACATTTATCAATCACTGGCAAATCATATTCTGTCGCACAATGGCAACCCTGATTTTATAGTTAGTCTGTGATGGTATTTTTGAGCCAACATTAATTAAGCCATTATGACTAAAAATAAAAACGCAACGCACTTCACTATTTGTTGTTGTTGCTGCTGTTATTGTTGTTTTGTATCTCTCTTCCCACCGATGGCAATGCCACATCTAAACGTTACCATACTGAACAAAAGGAAAAAAGAGACAAAAAACACCAAAGCGAAGCACCTAAATTTCAATGAACTACAATTCTACGAAAAAAAAATCACATTGATTGAAATACTTTTGTGCCGGATGCCAAAATGAAACTCATTTTCACTTTCTTTCGTCGATCAACTTCAGAACTTAAAGGATACGTAAGTTTTCTTTTCGTATATTCGTATTTATATTTTTTTAATTGATTAAAAATTTTACAATTTTAGAGAACATAAACAATCTAAACGAAACGCACACTCACACACACAGCTAATAATGATATTGTTTTGTGGGTATGTGTGTAGCAAGCCAGTCCTTAATTGAGCCATTATGCCCAAAGATGAAATTTTGTATAATGGGTTTTTTGATATGGCAATGCTGCGGTGTGGGTTGCCATTGAACATAAAATTGATTATTGATCCCACGCAAATTGATTATGATGATTATATTTATTCTGAGGTTCAATAATTTATAATGGGTTTGTATAAGCTGTATAATTATATCCATCTGTCGGTAATTTAATGACCACATATTAGAGTACTCTGATTCTGTAACTAAATAACGGCAACAAATTTAACATTATTTATAACACAAAATGGATCAATATATTATGTAATAATTTTGAAGGCGTGGTAGGTAGCCCATATCAACTTATAAATTACATTTTTCATACTGTGGCTTGTTATGCCAATGTCATGTACAAAATGTGTGACTGTGTGTGTAATGTTTTGAAAAATATAATAAAAAATATTCGAAAATCGATTTGTTTGAAGTTGAATCTTACAACATTTGTAAGAAGAAATGCATGGCATAACTATACAAGATAGTCTCGTTTGAGAACTCTTCATTTGGGAACCCTTCTTAATATGGAATTCATATATCAATTTCACAGCCCTACCAAAAATTCAACCACCTCGTTCGACGCTTTTCACCACAAAAGTAGAATACATATATTTATATGAATACTACCGAAATACGTCGTACGTACAAAATTTCAAGTTCAACAATTTCAACTTTGACAGAACGTATTTTTCAATTTTTCTTTTGTTGAAACAAAAACAAAACATTCAGTAAATATGAAATTTCGAATGGGAACATAAAAAATATGAATTAATTTTGCGGTTTGTATTATTCACTTATGGAAAAGACGTATTTGGGTAATACAGCCGTACACAACGTTTTGTCATAGTGGGGAAGTTGAATATTTTTGTACGTCCCGTCGGATTATAGGTAACGTTGTCAAATAAAATAAAAAATAAATTCCATAAAATGTTACGCATGGCGATTGGCAAATTTTCAACAAATTAAAGAACATATTTTTTCTAAAGATCCACATTGATCCGCCTATAAAACATATAAATACAAATTGCTTAAAAATATTAATAAATATAGACAATTTAAACTTGTTTGCCACTGGACACAAGATTTGCGTACATTTCGATATTTTCGTTTAAATTTTGAAAACTGAATGTTGTCAAATCAAATTTATGAACAATATGGAAACATATGACTTCATGAGACTACCTTGTATATCATATCCCCAACTCGATTTTGAAAAGAAAATCTGACATTTCATTCATTTTTCGCATTTTTGGTACAGAACGACTTGTTGCATTAGTTTTCATTTATTCTGACATTATTGCCCATAAGGTAGAGGTGTATTTTCTCCTTTTTGACAAAAGTTACCCTACCTTGTATAATTGTACCATGGTATATACCAAACTTTTTAAACCAAACATTGGAAAATATAAACAAAATTAAGATATTTTCAAATGCAGTAATATTCATATGCAGTAAATGTAGTTAATATTCAAAATTACAGCTCTTCGAGAAAAATCTTTCGGAACATTGGGAAAAATTCTTATTATAATCAAATTTGCAAGCCCATATTGTAAAAAAACTTGATTATCCATTAATTTTCCGCGATATTTTCCATATAAGATTGTTAATAAAAAACAACCTGTTACATATGTTTATAAGTGAATATGACGTTATTCTACCATTGTATATGTAACAATAAATAAAAATCGTTAGTCGTTATTGCCGACAGATATGTGAAAGTTAGGTTGAGTATATCAGGGGGTCTATTTCGGAGGAAAAGGTTAAAATGTCTATCTCCCAAAATTTTCGACTCTTCTATTTTTAATCGTTTCGTTTGTAAGAATTCGAAATAGAAAGTTAAGCAATTAAAACTCCCGCACCTGTTCCATCTTCGAAACATCCCCATACAATATTTACAATCGTGAAAATTAATATTTTGGTTTATTTTCGTCATTGATTATATCCATATACCATAACCTTCTTTTGTAGGTTTTGATATCATTTGGGATTATGGTTATAAAACTACCAAGTATGCTACAATTTGTATTACAAGTGGAATGTATTACTGGTTGATTACAATTTATCTACAAGTACTAGAATGAATGGACCGACAGTCTTTATCTTTTAACTTGATCTAAATCTTGTCCAGGCAACAAGACAAATGGATAGACATTTCTAAATCGAACCAAAATGTTCTGAAAGATACATTTCGATGGGGCACATTTTTGCTTTATCAAAGTGACGTCTGAAGGAGGCAGAGGATATAATAATGTTTATAACTCAAATTAAGAGTTCAAGCTTATTCTTTTGGACCTTAAAAATGCATGCAATCCTAGATTTTTCAGAGGTGATAGGACTGGGACATTCTAAAACCTAAAATCGATAGTTAACGTTGTTCAATGACTATACCAAATGGTGGTTCTATTTAAGCAAATATTCTGTAAAGACTGGGGCACCTTCGGCATCGGGGTACATTCGGCAATCGCGTTTTTGAATTTTCGATACATATGTATTGAATATAAAAATAAATAACGGTGGCAAAGTTTGAAATCTTTTGTATTTTTACAGATGTTTTGTAAGTATTTTAAATTTTGAAGCCAGTATTATTAAAAAGTAGTCAATTACAATGTGCATTCTTAAAAAATGTTTTTTGAAAATTGGCATAAAAAATTAAAAAAATATATAAAAATTAGCTTCGGGGTACATTCGGCATTTTGAAGTGGGGCCATTCGGCCATATACAGATAGTGCAATATTATTTCCTTAAAATGTTTTTGAGTTTGTCTTTAAAAATAATCCTTTTATATGGTTCGAAATTACATAGATAAGACAAAACGTTCCTGTATTGTCGAAAATGTTATAGAAAAAAATTTTTTCTGATGGTGTAAGTACCTTAAGACGTAAACGTCCGACGCTAGAAAATATGGCCTTAAAAATCAAAAATTGAGTCGCGCATTGAAACAAACCTTTAGAGGATCTGAATTCCAAACAGATTGATAGCGGTGATAATTACCATGATATTACTATGGTGCCGAATGTGCCCCATCAAATGCCGAAGCTACCACGGGTAGGGGCACTTTCGGCGAATTAGACTTTTTTACAAAACAGTAAAAACCAATATGAATATTTTAACTAGATCTGAATATATCTAAATAGTAATTCGATTTAATTTTGTTTTCTAGTTTCACTAATGAAAGAATTGTGCGGTATTTTTAGGTTTTACTCTGCTTGAAATCTTTCGATCTCTATATTTATTTTATTTATTTAATTTCATTCCTTAACACTAAAGCCTCCAAGGCCAATAAATAGTGTTAACAATATATCTTATATCATCTAAGTAGAACTAAAAACTGAAAATAAAGTAATAATTAAAGTATTTATGTATACACCTAAGTCTGTTTTTACACGGTAGATTGGTTCCAGAAGAAGCCGTGTAAAAAAACCGTGTAAAAAAGGCAATTCCCCTAAATTAGTGCTATTCACATTTCCTTTGACCAGTAAAAATTGTTTGTAAGCGCTAAAGGGGGATTCACTTAAATCTTTAAGCTAGTGTTCGCAAACTATCGATACTATCGATGGTTTCAGACTTTTTTCTTTCATAAATACTTTTTTGTGATATGAACATACTTCGCAAAAATTAATTTGACAAAAAATTTTAAGTACATAAAATTTCAAATCGTGCTAAATGGAATAAAATCGTGTAAAAAAATTAAAATATTCAATTTTCAAACCGTGTTATATCAAAACCGTGTACAAAAAGACCGTGTAAAAACAGACTTGGGTGTATATACATTTGGCTCCCCAGCCATAACTAAAACCAGTAAGGAAAGTAGTAAAGTCGGACGGGACCTACTATATGATACCCTTCACCACTATGGGCATATTAAACAGCACTATTAACATGAAATTGGAACAAATAAAATATGTGATATTTATCTAAATGTGAATCGATCTAGATCTATACATAAACATATCATTCGTTTGTTACAATGTGACAAATGTATGTAAATCGATATTTGTTTGAAATATCAATAGGTCATCCGTTGGGCTATGTCTGTACTTCTAGAAAACGCAACTACGTTATTCTATGCTCAATTTTGTACTAAATCTCAACTGATTTTCACGAAACTTGCCAGACATCATTCTAGGCTCAGTTCAGTACGTTATGCCAAATTTCGTGCAAATCGAAAGATATATAGGGACTTTGGTGCACCATTTACATGAAATCGGACGAAACTAACCAATTTTTTAACATAGCTGAAGCGGAGGTTCACCCCTTTATAACTCGGGAATTACTTAAGTATATGAATGAAAGTGACCAATTTGGGGTTAATTGGTCTGTCGTTGCAAACTGTTCATGATATTGACCTCCAAACTTTCTTTTGGTGGAAGCTGTGTCTACTTTAATGTAAAAAAATGTGTAAAAACAGTTTGAGGCGAACCAGTTTTTTTATGTTCTCTATCGATTTCTGACTAAGCCACTCATTTCACGGTCTTAGTGTCAAAGTAAAACTAGAAGTCAATAAAATGGGGACTACGCCACTTATGTATCATTTTTCAAAAATTTAACTGTATCTACCTTTAAATGATGCTGACAATTTGAAGCTCGATTTTGAGTGTTTTTTTAATTTCACTTCTAGCTTTAATACGCAAACAGGAATTTCTAAAAATCGATTATAAGATTATTGTAGTCGCGAATCTGCGTAATTTGATATGTATTTTGTATATGTAGTATGCACAGCTTCAGAGTAATACTCATCTGATGGTGAAAATTTTGTGCGATCAAATTTCTAAAAAACCTATTTTTCGGGCCAAATTTTTAGATCTGTCAACTGAATGATATGGGTACCCGCGATCAATAAGGTTTTTTACGTTTCGGATGATATAAAATCTTCTTCGTGAAAATCCATCTACTAGAACGGCGGGAACTGGCCTTCCAAAAACACGAAATTTGGCAAAAAATGTTTTTGAAAATATCGCGGATTTATTTGCGTTTTCTGTGGACCATTTCCGCTTCAATTAATAACCTTATACGGATTTTTATCTTTTTCGAAAAGAGAACTTTAAAAACTTCAGCCGAAAGAGAGATGTACCCAATTTATCTCAAAAATAATGTGAGTTGGCACATCCATGGTTCTTAATGGACCACATTGAAATCGGTATAGATCGATGTATTTTTTTAGGGTGCACACCGAAATCGGATGCGCGTTAATGCCATATGGAGTTTTCGGAAATTATTCGCGTTTTACGATTTTTTGGGTACTTCAATGTAACGTGTGGCACATCTTAGCCGTCAAATGAAATTTCGCAAAATATATATGGATTGGAAGATAAAGTTCAGTACTTCCTGGAAACCGCATGCGCATCAGATGATTTTGAGAATTACGCCATTTAGACGCAATTTAAAATGTATATTTCATAATATTATTTTATTTTAAGATTTATTCCTATTTATAGAATTCTAAGATTTATCGGAAGGGTCTTGATATAATCCGCAAGGCGTATACTTATACACAAAAAGTGATTATTATTATATATGTCAATTACTCGGCGAAATTCGGGTAAAATAGCAGAATAACTCCAAAATTTTTTTCTGAAATTTCTTATATAAAATTAAAAAAAAATAAATATGATGACATTATTTTTTCGAACCAAAAACAAATATTTTTCCTCAATATCTTGTTTTGTTGTCGCTGTGATTTACAAACCGCTACACGGACTTGTGTGATTTTGATATCATTTGATTCATCATGGTGTTTAGATTATGTAGATATTTTTCAATTAATTTTTAGGTGTGTGTATGTCATTAATATAATGAAAATATTGACGTAATCTCCTATATTTTTATTATTTTTCTCATATTTCGCGAAGATGTGCAACTTTTTCGCGATTATTATAATATATTCACATTCTAATTTTACGAAGGAAGATATATATCAAAGTTTTTGTTCAATATAATAAACGGCATAATTTTAAGATTTTTTTCTTATGCCCAAAATTAGAACATCGATAACTTTTGCGCGCATCAACCAAAAATTTGATTGCATCATTTACCTAAAATCGGGCGAAACTATATATGGGAGCTATATCTAAATCTGAACCGATTTTCACGAAACTTGGCACACACCATTCTAGACCTAATTCAGTAGGTTATACCAAATTAAGTGCTAATCGAATAATATTTAGGGGCTTTGGTACCCTATTTACCTTAAATCGGACGAAAATATATATGGGAGCTATATCTAAATCTGGACTGATTTTTCCCAATTTCAATAGGGTTCGTCCTTGGGCCAAACAAGTGAGCTGTGGCAAATTTCATCCAATTCGGATCATATTGTTTACAATTTAACATGGATAGACGGACGGACATGCATAAATCGACATATTCAAAAGGAACCATGGGTCTATCTCGATTACTTTTGCCTGTTACAAACATATGCACAAAGACATAATACCCTGTACCACAGTGTGGTGAAGGGTATAAAGAAAATAGTAAGTGATGACCGTGTTAAACAACTAAATACAAATTGAGCAAATCAAAAACATTGAAAGTGCAGAACATCTCATGCGATAATATATTAAAAGTATAGTATCAGATAAAACACATTTGATTATGAAAATGAAAATAGGGTAAAAAGCAAATAAAAATTGTAACATCTCACAGTCAACAAAAGTAACTCAAAAGTTTCAATCGAAATGCATTGTTGGATTGAGAAAATTGTCTCAATTCAACTGGTAAAAAGTTCCATAATCTTGCAACGCGTATTAAAAATGACTTTTCAAATATGCTATTATAAATTCTGGGTATAAAAATCTGTGTATTCCTCGAGGACATACAAAATCTGAACATATTAGCTAATATAACAGGAATACCACTCTTAACTATCTTATAAAAAGTACATAAAATCCTGGAGGAAATAAAAACATCAAAGTCAACTGCCAGGAAATTTTTAACATAACCCGAAATATGGTCTCTACTTCTAATACCATAAACATAACGGACAATAGAATTTACAATACGCTTAACTCTCGATAAATTCCGATCAGTAGTGCCAGATGTAACCTCCAGACCATAATAAACAACCTCTTTTTAACATACCATGGTAGAAATAAATTAGTAGAGTACAATTTACGAATAACACCAAACACTTTTCTCTGAACAAAATCAATGTGGCTTTCAAATGTAAGTTTATCGTCAATATAAATACCCAACATTTTATGAGAGCTTACAAAATTGATTTGATTATGATCAAGATAAATATTAAGATCATGGGTAAAAGTTCCAAACCTCATAGCCTTTGTCATATTTGATTTCCAATATATTTAATGAATATATTAAATTTGTCATTCCATTTCTAACGTCTGGACATATTAAACCATTCGCTATACCCGTCCGTTGAAATCACAATAGAGGTCGAAATAATTCAAAAAGAGTTTTGAAAACATGTACATACAACTAATATCGGATCAACTTTTTTCAATTTAATTTATACTGTAAAATAAACTAATTTATAGAAATTTATGGCCTGTTCCCGTACTGCAAGAATCTACTATTTTTGACTATTTTTTCCGATATCATAAAGGAAAAATTGTTATCGTAGAAGAAATTGTACATTCTTGCAGGTTCTGGAACGGGCCATTACTGTTTTCTAGGAGTGCGCTTAATAGCCTGGTGGTCCCTTCAGGAACCTCAACTTTAGAGACTTGTTTTTCAAAAATGTTACTTTTTTGCGCAATGTTTATTCAGCAAATATTCTCTTTATAATGTATGCCATCTAGCGGAAAAGAAAATCATATGCTTTTCGGTGCTGAACAGCTGATTTTTGACGTTTATCAGAAAAACACACAAAAGCTTCAAAGTGAACAAATCGTGCTTTTTCAAATTGATTGAAATCAAAACTTTTGATCCAAAAGAACCAAATAAAATTAATTTTTATTATTTGTGCACTATATTCAAGCCATGTAAATATCTTTTTAACAATATAAATTTTTTTTATTTGTGTTTTTCATGTAAAAGTCCTTTGGTCCTTCAAAGAACCAGTAGGCACTCATTAGAGAAGTGAAATTCGTTAGTGCTTTAGCGTCTTTTTCTTATTTTAGTGGTAATTTTTAATTTTTCATAGAAAAATGCCACGTAAATACAAAGATTTTACCACGGCTGAAGAGTTTGAAGCATTCGTCAATGATTTTGAATGGTCAGAAAGTGAAATTGGCGATATATCAGATTATGACGACGACAGTCTAGACGATCCCGATTTCAATATAGTGACAAATAATGATGCGAATATCACTGATCAGTTGGAAGATGGTGTGTTCGAAAATGGGAACGAATTAGATGCTGAACAAGTTGTGAGTGTGGAACCAACTGCTGTTGAGAGTGTTCAAAATGAAGATATAGTTGTTACTGGAGATAGCACACGCTGGCATCAAATTGCAACATTTTACAAAGATATCACAATTGACAAGGACTCTTCCGAGTTTAAAAAATGTATCTGGAAGAAAAACCATATGCAGAATCATGCTAGTTGGGTTCAGTTTGGCAGCGATTCTGAATTGACAACAGACATAATGGCACTAGATACACCTTTCAAATTTTTTTCTTACTTTGTAAATGACGATATAATTTCTAATATTGTAGGCCAAAGCAATTTGTACGCAATTCAAAAGGATTCATTGAAACCTCTAAATACAACGCCAGACGAAATAAAACGCTTTTTTGGCATTACATATTTTATGTCCGTCTTCAAATACCCAAGTATCAGGACATATTGGGGTGAATTTGGCATACCGGCTATTATGAATACCATGACGAGAAATCGATATGACAAGGTACGCCAGTTTTTGCATCTAAATGACAACAGTAAGATGCCACGTCCGTCAGCTCAAGAACCAGCTCCTTCACGTCGACGAGGATTGCGTCCACAAAACACTGATTCCTCAAACATTGATCGTTTATATAAAATTCGTCCGCTTATTGATGCTTTAAATAGAAACTTTGACTCTGTTCCAAAAAGAAGTCGTTTGTGTGTGGATAAACAAATTTGTGCCACAAAAATTAAGCACTATTTGAAACAATACTTGCCAGACAAGCCTCACCCGTGGGGCAATAAGTTATTTTTGATGTGTGACGATATAAGAATAAAGTCACGCAAATGGACAAATCGTCTTATATACCATATGATGGACATGGCCATGATAAATGCATGGATTTTATATAAACGCCAATTCTCTTCATCTCCTCGTACAAATAACATGCTGACTTTGCACGAATTTATCGTAGACGTCAGCAAAGTTTTAGTCAAATCTGGCACACAATCTATAAGGAAAGGACGTCCAAGAAGCACTGGAGAATGTGAGACCCCTGAAAATGTGCCAAAACGAGTTCGGGTAGTAATGCCGCCTAGTGACGTGCGGTTTGATAATGTTGGGCACTTCCCGAAATACCTAACAACAGGCAAACCTCGCTGTAAAATGCCCAATTGCACATCTAGAACAACAGTGTATTGCATTAAATGTGAGGTAGAATTATGTTTCCAATCAACAAAAAACTGCTTTCTAGAATATCATACAAAACATTGAATAAATGAACTGAAATATATATAATTTAAACGAAAAAAAAAATCATATATAGACCATATGCATTTTACTTGTCAAAGGAGTGCCTGGTGGTTCTTCAAAGAACCAACACACAAAACCTCCCCTAAAATGTCCAAAACTCAAAATTGTGAAAAGTCGTAGAACAAACATTGTTAAGGGTCCTAAAATACATCATATAAAATTTTTTCATTGAAAAAGAAAAAGTCAGGCTATTGAGGGTTAAGGTAATCAAGTCAAAAGCGGTTCATGCTACAAAGCTTTACGTCGAGTCTTTAATCTTTGTTGGGACCAGAACATAATGAAATCTTCGGATCTACAGATTGGGGGTATCTGTAAAAAAAGTAAAACATGGTCTGGGAAGCCTGGATATAGAACTCTACTACATTCTTCTTCCCTCTATCTTTCTTCTATATATTATATCTTATCTTTCTCAGATACTAAAGATGAGTTGAACTGAAGGCTTAACATCCATGAACTTAACCTTTATTTAATATTAAAATACAGTCCCATCGGAATTCCAACGATTAGATTGTTGGTCTCTTCTATATATTAGAGGTAGTAGATATGTAACACTTCTGGTAAATAATTTTGTTTTTCTCATAGCCCTCTAATTAGTGCAAGAGCGTGTTGCGAGCCATCCGTGTAACAGTTTTCAAAGGGTATTTGTGCTAGTGTTAAGAATAAATACTCTTGTTTTAGGAATTTGGTCAGGCTCAAAAGAATTGATGGAGAATCTGATTGTATATTTTTGTGTGGTGTCTTGATCGCGTCAAAAAATGGTAAAAACCAAATACCTTTATTGATAAGAATAAATAGATAAGAATTCAATTGCAAGACCGGCATAAAAAATCGATTTTAAGTTTTAAGTTTTCAATCGACTCACAACTTACAAGAAACTGAGGAACTTCTAGAACTTTTTTACACAACATGAAGTCTGATAAAGCGAAACAATTTTGCATGATTACATCAAAAATCACGATTTGTGATTTATGCCGGTCACACAGAAGATGAGCGAAATGAGAATTTTTGTTTTGCTACGTCAAGTAGTTTTGTCTATAAAAGGATTCCAATCTCAAATTTGTTGGCAATCTCAATTTTTCACCTATTTTTTTGGAAAATGATACTTATTTAGCGAATTTTTTGGAAACTTCTTTAGGAAAATTGTAAATACAGAAAAATTTAAGTTCACCTTTGGGTGACACTATCGAGTCATGCCACAAATTAATTAGGAGCAACCTGAAAAATTGGCAGAGTCTATTCAAATAAAGATTTTATTCAGTATGTTTAAAAAAGAATCTGATGAATGATAGATCAGTAATATATGTATTGAATAAAGTATATCAAAGTTTTTGTTTTATTAATTAAAAAAAAATTTATAGAGTTGAATTGAATATATATTTGTACTTTTTTAGGGCTACAGGGACCTTGTATGTGGAGTATTCCGAAACTTAGACGAAAAGCAAATTTATAATACTTATTACTGCCTGTGTCCAAATTAGAAGTGAACTGCAAATTTTTATCGAAGTTAATTGAATAGAAACGATCTTATATGCCAAAAGAGTTACATTTTCAAGACCCATTATATGGGAGGTATAATAAATCTTGGTCGAATCTATAAAGTTTTTTACTTGCGTTTTAGGCCAAATTAGAAGTGAGCTGCCAATTTCCATCGAATTTGGCTGAATATTCACATATGGAATTTTAAAGACCCAATATGTGGGAGGCCAATAATAAGCACCTGTACAAAATTTCAGTCATCTACTACATCTCCTTCTATTTTTGGTCTTGAAGCTACGATGGCAGTTTCTTATTTTTTTCTTGAATATCTATTGGACCCAATCGGTGTTGTCCGCATTGTCGTACATATATCTAGACAGTGCACAAATTTTCATCGATTGCTGTCCACCGAACAACATATGCCTATGTAGGATTGGTCAAATATCATAAGGTGATCATACGTCTTCTTTCTTAGAGGACAATCATCTATTTTAACTGACTGTCGTCTATAAAATGTATGTCATCTATTTCCATAATCTGTCATCTTCAATCACTCTGAACTCCAAATTGTTTACATATTTTCTTAAAGTGAACTTTATGAGTACGATTTTTTTACATTGAAACATTTAACGATTAGTCGAAATTGTTTTTAATTATAAATAGCGTCAAGGTTTTACGAATCTTGTACAATAGTGATAAAAAATATATAAAAATATTGCGAAATTACAAAATGTTTTTAAATTTCGTTATTTTGTACTACCTTTAAATATTTATAAATAAGTAAAATGTATGTTTTTATACATGTCATGGCATGATTTTTATATAAATTTAGTATTTCCCGTATTCAAAAGTGGTAAAGCTTTTCAAGTCACTATTTCGAATAGTTCAAAATTCTTGCAGGTTCGTGATCAGAACAATATATTTATTTATATCATGATTATTTTTTTGTTTCTAAAAAAGGTAAATTGTTGATGTTTGATGTCATATATTTTCATTTCCAAAATCTGGTCACCTTAAAAATAACATTTATTAATTGTTGTAGTCAAATTTGCCCTTTTAATTCGCCTTACATTGACAAACAGTTCTAAATTATAATTGTTTGAAAATGTCTCGTGTGTAGCGCCATCTATATTTGGTATTATTATTCCTTTTAAATGATTTCATCCGTTTGGGTGTAAAATAGACTTTCCCAGTTGTAGTGTAAAATAGACTCCCATTGTTGATTGGTCGAAAGTCGATTTACACAACTCTAGTTTTATTTGACAGTACGGAACGAAACATCGCGAATATTCAAACAAACATCAAGACATCAGTCAGTTTTATAAAAACATTTCAAGAGGCAAAATCACAAGTGAGCTGCTAAACTAATAAAAAATCGATTTCTTGCAAACATGTCAACTGCTGAAGAGGTAATTATTGCACATTTAAATATCCCCTATTGTTTTTAATTAATTTAATAACAATTCTTGCACCTTTTTTCCATAGTTAAGAAAAGATGCCGAGGAATTCACCAAGCTATTGGCCGAGGCAACTAGGAAGAGAGTTAAAGATGCCTTGGTTAGGGCCAAAGCTGAATTGGATCGGGAAATTGTGAATTTGGAAATGAAGGAAAAACAGGCGGCAGAACGTAAAGAAACCGGACCAAAAAGGTAAGCCCACATTTGCATTATGACTTCCATTCCCTGCCCTAACCCCTCTGGTCATCTAGAACGTTCTCTTCACATTTTATTGTTTGACGCCGTTCTGGTTGACCATAACGTGTTCCTTCTTTGTTTTGTTTACATTTTTGGTCATTGTTGTTTTTATCGTTTTTTTTTTCTTTATCTTTTGCACAGATTCTATGTCGAACTAAATGAATACGGATGGGATCAAAGTGAGAAATTTGTCAAACTATTTGTAACATTGGAGGGCATCCAAAATATCGATGAATCAGACGTAGTTGTTAATTTCACCGACAATTCAATGAACCTGAATGTCAACAATTTCAATGGCAAGGATTATGTGCTGATTGTAAACAATTTACTGCATCCCATTGACATACCCAAGAGCTATCGCAAGATTAAGACTGGCATGATCATAATTTATCTGAAGAAAAAATTGGAAGGTCAGCACTGGGCCTGCTTGACATCAATCGAGAAACGTCTCAAAGATCAGGCCGACTCCGAGCTGAAACAATGCAGTGAAAATCCTTCAGATGCCTTGGTTAATATCATGAAGAAAATGTACAACCAGGGTGATTCGAAGACCAAACAAATGATTGCCAAGGCTTGGACTGAAAGTCAAGAAAAGGTTCACAAGGGTGAATATAATCCAATGGAACCGTCATTGAGTTAATTTCAGAGAAATTAATTATTTATATTTAATATACCCCAATTGAATTGTTTTATGTACAATTCTACACTTTTTGTGTATTCTCTCTCTCTCTCTCCAGACGAAATGTTCAAATGAAACAACACTTTACAATGTCCTAATGAGATATGAATTAATTTGTAATATGAAGTAATAGAATTCATACTTGTATGTATTTTAGTATGTAATTTAAAATGTATATTAAAATTGTTAATCATCTGCACATGTTCAATTTTTCATTCCGCCAAATAAACATCGAGACAAAGTAAACCCGCCCATATAGCAGTATATAGTAAAAAATATATAGAAAAACTATTATTATATTATTTAATAAAAGTTGAAATAAAAAATAGGCATTGTGTATCTTTTTAATTAAATTATGTTACCATAAAAAAACAGTGTGAAAAGGCATTACATCTATATTTATAACATTTTAGGTTAGGTTGAAAAGAGGGTCGTTTACTTAATGTACGTCGTGAACATACATTAAAGCCAACCAATGCCTGTTCGGCGTTCTAAATAGGAAAAAGAAAGAAACTCTTTGAGATTTGTCTCATCTCCTCCTCATGTTATTTAAGTCGTGCGTTGATTAATTTCCCAAGGATTTTTCTCAAAGGTTCGTAAAAGCCGGGTATCAGCATAGGAAATATTACAACGTTTCGATGTCTTCTCCGCATGCGCTCTATAATTTTTATATCACGGTTATAGGTATGTTACCCTCTGCTCAACAGGGGCCAATGACAAATTTTAAAGCCTGAAATTGTTCATACTCACTCCAGCATTAGATGATAAGCCGGAGGTAGACTCTTTGATACTTTAGAAACACAGCTGTCGACTCTAGTGCCATATCGATTCAAAATTTTGGGACGTTTCTCCGTGAGTGTATAGCTATCGTATGTACTAGGATAAAATCAATCGGTGAAGATCTTCCTTATTTTTCAACTTGGTTAGAGGTAAAAAATAGGCGATTTTCCAAAAATATTTTTTCATAGGCCCGCCATTTTGTGAATTTTTGAGCGAAGTCAATATTCCTAGTTCACACAATGGACTAATAGTATTTGAATGAAGTGACCTCTACAATGACAGTAACGTATTCTTTAAACTAAACTAATTTTCTTGCTTATCCAGCGGATCCCCCATTACGACGGTGTTCTTTTCTTGCCGAAATTCGCATTTCTGGAAATATTGGCCTTCAAAGATCAGCTCGGATTTTTCAAATTCGCTTGGGCAATATGGGTGTCAATTAAATGCATTTGAAGTCCTGATTATAATAACGTATTCTTATCGAAAAAGTCCAATATATCTAAAATAGGGGTCTACATATGACTTTTTTGATAAGATAAGTATATTTTAGCAACTTCCACTTCTGCCGCTTTTAATTGATACCCATATTGTGTTAAGAAATTTTAAAGGGAATCCGATGAATTTTGGAGGCACATATCATAGGAAATATGGACTTCTTATATAAGAAAATTAAATTTTTGTAATCAGAATTTAAAACGCATTGAAATTATACAAATATTCCACTAGTGAATTTCAAAAATCATGAGAAAATACAAGGGTCCAAGCGGAACTTCAGAGGCTCATATCTCCGGAAAACAGATTTCCACAAGAAATAAATACCGTCGTCAGAAATTTAAGTACTACTAACCGCTACTAGATCAAGGGATCGATTAATTGCACATCTCAATATTTTATCAAACTAACATTACATCCGAAGATGGGGTGACTAGGCCAACCTCCCACAGTTGGTTAAAACTTTGTAAAAAGCATATACCTTATATAATGCGAATAATAAATGATGGTGATGTAAACATGACAGACCTTAATATTGTTACGTTCTTGGACTTTACTTATTCCCGTGTAGACGTTGTTTTATTTCCCGATACAGTTCGTACCAAATAAAACGCGGGTTCGTTCTGATTACGATTATTACAATGAGTTTATTGACACACTTTACTTTGCACGTTACTTTACAGCTTTACGTTACTTGACGGTTTCAATTCGCGATCTGATTCACAACTCACTAACTGCCTTTCCATTTCCTCTATTTATATGAGCCTTGCCTGTCGCTACAGAAGTTTCTAGACGATCTGGTAACGCCTAGATTACAAACAATCTACCAATGCAACAACACATACAAACTTACATTGAGCGAACAATAACAACAACACAAACAAACTTTCATTGAGTAAACAATAACAACAACACATACAAACTTACATTGAGTAAACAATAACAACAACACATATACAGGCGAGGGGGGTAACAAAGAAAGAGGAATTAAGCGATCATCAATGATGACGTTTAACAAGAATTGTACGTCAACAAAAAAATAGACAATTAAAGAGGAAATGGAAGGATGTAGAAAAATCTATACAGTAGTTGTTGTTGTGAAGTTATTCAAATAAACTGCGTAGTAGAAATTTACGTTACAATTCAAATTCTTAAATTAACGGAATTCATCTAAATTAACTTAAATCTAAATTTATATTCGTAACATTGCCCCCCGCTTAAGCCTGTTCGTCCCGAATAGGCACAGTTCCCGTTCCGTAGGGGGTCAGCCGCTCCAAATGTACAACTTTCATCTTCGACCTGGGACTGTCGCTCCTCTGGATGCGATAAACGACGTCATTTATTTTCGTGACAATCTTGTAGGGTCCTTCCCAGTGCGTTTGCAATTTGGGGCAAAGTCCTTTCTTACGTTGTGGGTTGAACAATAGTACCAGTTGCCCTTCTTGAAACCCATCGGTATTTGCCGCTCGATCGTACCTTGCCTTCATGCGGTTGCTAACCATTTTTATTCGATGGCGAACTGCATCGTGGACTTTACTAAAAGAGTTTTGACTGTCTTCATCTTGGTTCACATCGTCGTTTGGGGTAGCACCGAATATCAAATCGCCAGGTAGCTTTAATTCATTTCCGAACAGAACTTTGGCTGGGGTCCGGGATGTAGAATCATGAATGGCCGATCTATAAGCCAGTAAAAACTTCGGAATATGCTCATCCCAGTCTCGTTGGCCACTGTCCACCACTTTCCGTAGATGTTCTTCTAGGGTGCGATTGAATCTTTCCACCATACCATCTGATTGTGGATGTAGGGGCGTCGTTCTGGTTTTCTTGATTCCGTAGGAGTCACACATTTCCTTGAAGATCGCTGATTCAAAATTCCTACCTTGATCGGAATGAACCTCAGATGGAACACCATAGCGACAAATCCAATTTTTGCTGAACACATCCACAATTGTCCTGGCTTCTTGATTTGGGATAGCATAAACCTCTGGCCATTTGCTGAAGTAATCCATGACCACTAAGACATACCGGTTCCCAGAGTCGCTTGTTGGGAACGGTCCAGCTACATCCATTGCGATTCTTTCAAAAGGGGCTCCTGAATTATACTGCTGCATGTAGCCTCGACTCTTCCGTGTTGGACCTTTAGCTCTTATACACCTTTCACAATTGGCGATCCAGTCGGCAATGGATTTTTGACAGCCGACCCAGTAGAATCTCTGCTTTACCTTTTCAGCGGTCTTTGTTATGCCAAGATGTCCTCCACTTGGCCCATCGTGAAACTCCGACAAGACATCTCTTATTTTGGAGTCAGGGACGACGATCAAGTTCCGGTGAGATTTACCGTCCTCACTTTCCCATTTGCGGTATAAGCAACTGTCCCACTGGGCCCAATAGGATTTTAAAATAGGGCTTTCGGAGGTAATTTCTTTGCGACTAGGTCGCTTGCCCGTTTCTATGGCCGAAATTATTTTGCCCAGAATGGGATCTCTTCGTTGTTCCGTCGACCAATCTTCACCCGACTCAAACTGCAATAGTCGGACATCAACGATATTTTCTTTATTCTCAGTCTTTGAGCAATGCCTGCATTCTACCTTGCATGGCCGACGAGACAGGGCATCAGCATTACCGTGCTTTCCGCTTTTTCGGTGCTCGATTCTGAAGTCATAACTCTGGAGCCTCTCGATCCAACGGGCTAGTTGACCTTCCGGATTCTTAAACTGCAGCAACCATTGGAGAGCAGCGTGGTCGGTCCTCAGCAGGAAATGCTGGCCATATAGGTATTTGTGGGAGTGTTTAACACACTCAAGGACAGCAAGCAGCTCTCTTCTCGTCACACAGTAATTCCTCTCAGGTTTCGACAATGTCCGGCTGTAGTACCCGATGACTTTTTCCTGTCCGTCGATTTCCTGGGAAAGGACGCCACCGATGCCGCACGCACTTGCGTCTGTGTCCAGAACAAACTTTCCGCCAGGTATAGGGTATGCCAAAATGGGGGCTCTGCATAGCATGTCTTTGAGTTTACTGAACGCCTCTTCTTGGTCGTTGTCCCACTGAAACCTCTGGCCTTTTTGCGTCAAGCGGTGTAGACAGGCGGCGATGTTGGCAAAATTTGGGACAAAGCGACGGTAGTAGGTGCAGAGACCCAGAAAGCTTCGCAGCTCATGGAGATTTCGGGGCTGCGGCCAATCTCTGACGGCTTGAATTTTCTCCTGATCCGTCGATATGCCCTCCGGCGTCACGTGGTGCCCCAGGAACTTCACCTCTCGTTGGAAGAGACTGCACTTCTTTGGGTTTAACTTGAGGCCTGAAGACGAAATCTACAGCAGCTTTCCCTTAAGTTCTTGATGTGTTCGTCGAAGTTGCGTCCCATGACTATGATGTCATCCAGGTATATGAGGCACGATTTCCACTGCAGCCCTTTTAACACACGCTCCATAAGCCTTTCAAATGTAGCCGGGGCGTTGCAGAGTCCGAATGGCATGACATTGAACTGCCAGAGACCCCCATTAAAGCCAAACGCTGTTTTCTCTTTATCTTTCTCGGCGATCTCTACTTGCCAGTACCCACTCTGCAGGTCGAGGGTGGAGAACCATGACGTCCCGGCTAATGTGTCCAATGTGTCGTCGATTCTTGGGAGCGGATAGCTGTCTTTCTTGGTGACATCATTCAACTTTCGGTAGCCCACACAAAATCGGGTGCTTCCGTCTTTCTTCTTGACCAAGACCACTGGGGAGCACCATGGACTTGACGATGGTTCTATTACACCACTCTTTTCCATTTCACCTATCAGCTTCTGAACCTCGTCTCTTTTTGCCAGGGGAACACTTCTTGGAAGCTGTTTAATGGGTCTCGCGTCTGCTGTATTGATTTCATGCTTCACCACTGATGTTCTTCCTTGGTGCTCTTTTGTCAACGCAAAGGTAGAGGCATATTTCCATAATAGCTGCTTAGCCTTGTTCCTCTCGGAAGGTGATAATTGGTGTGTCCACTCTTTTATGTAGCCGTCGAGGTGCTTCTTCTCCATGGCTGCTGGCTTTTCGGTGCTAGTTTCCAAATTAACTACAGCTTCAGCTGGTGTGCATTATCCAACATCGGAAAATTGGACAATTTGCTCTTACTTGTTTGACAGGTTCAAAACTCTAACAGGAATTAATCCGTCCTTGTTGCTTTTCACCAGGGCATTCGCTATTAGGATGTTACTGTTTCTGTTTTCTGCTGGTTCCACCACCCACAACTTCTCGGCTCCACAATCTCCATTCATTGGTACCCATATTATTGCTTCGGCACAGGGCGGTATTATCTCTGGATGGTCCGTAGTCAGACGTCTAATGGGTGTACTTTCATCGTAGCCCACGTTTAACGGAATTTCGACGTTAGACCAGGTCATCACACGTTCTTTCATATCCAGATTGATACCAAAGGCAATCATAAAATCTGCGCCTATTATCACTTCGTCTACGATATCGCCAACTATAAACTCGTAATTCTCCGATTTATTGGCAATAGTTAGTCTCAGGGTAATCTTGCCGTGTACTGCCGCGGGCTCCCCCGTTGCTGTGCGCAGTCTGACTCCATGAAGTTGCGTTATTTTTCCCTTTACCAGATCTGATCTTATGATGGACTTTGATGCGCCAGTATCTAACGTCAGAACTCGCTTATCACCATTGATGTACCCAGTTGTTGTTAGGTTGTGACTTTTCTGTTGTACTATTGCTATGGAGATTGTGGGGCCATCGTCGATGGGAGCCAGTTCATGCCCCGCTGGACTGGCTCGATTTAGTTTAACTGTGGCTCATTGGTGGACTGTTGAGCCATTCTTCTACCATCTTTCGTTGGAGGTGGTGACGATGACCTGGATCGTTTGCACTTAGCTCTGCATTCGCGCGCAATATGACCTGCTTTATCGCAGTTGTAGCATCTAACCCTGGGCTTAGTCATCCCAACTAACTTTGTCTCTTCTATTACCCGCCTCATGGC
This sequence comes from Musca vetustissima, assembly GCF_032173495.1. Classification (NCBI taxonomy): domain Eukaryota; kingdom Metazoa; phylum Arthropoda; class Insecta; order Diptera; family Muscidae; genus Musca; species Musca vetustissima. The sequence continues at coordinate 786,483 of NW_026889093.1, forward strand.
ATCTTCGATCGAGTTAACGAGAGATTTGGGTTCGCAACCTTCGGTCTCCAGTTGGCGAATCTTGTGGGTCTGGGGCTTAACAACTATTCTTGCCGTCTCTTGGGCAAGGGCAAACGACACAGTTTCGGCAAATGACGCTTTTGGTGACGCATATGTTGCACACTTAATCTCAGGGTCACGTATGCCATTCACAAAGGTCTCGATTTTCATACGGTCCAGCAATGGATGATCCTCTCCTGGATACGTCATTAGCACCAAACGTTCCACCTCAACTGCAAAATCTTGTAACGTCTCGTTTGCCCTCTGTACTCTTCCCTTTAATTCCATAAGGTAGATGTTTCGTTTATGTTCGCCACCGTACTTACGTTCCAGTGCAGCAATAACATCTTCATAGTTGTTTCTAGAAGCGACAGGAATACTCTGTATAACATCAGCAGCACTGCCCTTCAATGCCAGAAGTAGTGCAACCGCTTTGTCGCTGTCGTTCCACGAATTTCTAGAAGCCACTGTCTCGAACTGTAACTTGAAAACATTGAATGACGTAGAGCCGTCGAATACAGGAGGTTTGATTTTTAGCGTGTTATCAGGAACTCGCACCGGACCACCTTTGATTTCCAGCTCCGAAATTTTCTTCTCCAGATTCGTAAACCTGTGGTCGTGGGCCAGAAATTTCTCGTCAACCGACTGCACTTTCTTATCCAACTCTTTAATTTGGACCTCCACAGTTTCCACTCTCCTTGCAATAACATCTGTAATGTACTCGAGTTTCTCGTTCATTATTCTCGAATTTTCTTCGAACATTCTACAATTCTCTGACTTGAGTTCATCTAACTTTCTGGAATTCTCTTCGAACATTTTAGCCAGCATTTCTCTTAAATCGTCACCCCTGGCAGCTACTGACGAGACTTCCCCACCGTTGGATTCGCCGATTTCCGATAAATCCACCTCATCCTTACAGTCAAACTCATATGTATCGATGTTCATACCACGGCGCTCGAACTCATCCAACAGACGTTTTTGTAGTTCAGCCTTGTTGCCAGTAGAGGACAATTCCAATTTATTAAGCTCCTTCTTCAAGTCTTCCACTCGTAGATCCTTAAACTTCATCGTAGTATTATCGTAATCTCACTTCCGACACCAATTGTTACGTTCTTGGACTTTACTTATTCCCGTGTAGACGTTGTTTTATTTCCCGATACAGTTCGTACCAAATAAAACGCGGGTTCGTTCTGATTACGATTATTACAATGAGTTTATTGACACACTTTACTTTGCACGTTACTTTACAGCTTTACGTTACTTGACGGTTTCAATTCGCGATCTGATTCACAACTCACTAACTGCCTTTCCATTTCCTCTATTTATATGAGCCTTGCCTGTCGCTACAGAAGTTTCTAGACGATCTGGTAACGCCTAGATTACAAACAATCTACCAATGCAACAACACATACAAACTTACATTGAGCGAACAATAACAACAACACAAACAAACTTTCATTGAGTAAACAATAACAACAACACATACAAACTTACATTGAGTAAACAATAACAACAACACATATACAGGCGAGGGGGGTAACAAAGAAAGAGGAATTAAGCGATCATCAATGATGACGTTTAACAAGAATTGTACGTCAACAAAAAAATAGACAATTAAAGAGGAAATGGAAGGATGTAGAAAAATCTATACAGTAGTTGTTGTTGTGAAGTTATTCAAATAAACTGCGTAGTAGAAATTTACGTTACAATTCAAATTCTTAAATTAACGGAATTCATCTAAATTAACTTAAATCTAAATTTATATTCGTTACAATATTTATACTAAATATAGATTGAAATTATATAATATACAGTAAAAATATAGGTCCACCATCTCTAGTATCTCCCCCATAAAAGGTCACAATTTTAATCATTTTAAAAGAAAATACTCCATATGGAGTGTAATTCCGAGGACCTTTGCTGAGGATAGCAGGACAAAAAGTTCTTAGCCTAGAACAAAAAGCGCGGAATAAACAGAAAAATGTAAAGTGTTTTGAAAACTTCCATCTCTGTTATAAACACATGTTAAATTTAGTTTTGATCTGGCAACTCCTTCATACAGTATTTTTCCATAGTAAGAAATTGCGGATGCGTCTTTTTTGAACACCTGTTTCTATATGAAGTAGTTGCCGGAACGAAACAAAATATAACATGTGGTAATCGTGTTAATAACGGAGATGGAAGTTTCCAAAACACTAAGAACTTTCCGAACTGCTCTCGTAAATATCTGTCGGCAACAACGACTGACACTTGTTTTTTATTAAAACGAAATCTATTAAAATACGCAATTAGTATTTTTAAGCATTTTTCAATACAACATAAAAAATCGACTAAATATAGTAACTTAATCATGTTTGTATCATTCGACTAGACGACATATGTATGTCTACTATAAATAAATGTTCTATTTATTTGAATACATGTTTATATTATTTGTGTTATTTTTGACAACATTTTGGTATATCCTTTATTAGAATTGTAATATAATTGTATTTAAATGTTTTTATTTTAATTTTTTAATAAACAATTTGCAGTAAGAAAATAAGGAGGTCACTGCAATGTTTGTTTAAAAATTGGCTTTTAATTTACATTTTTTATTTACCTGGAAATAAACCTCCAAACGTTTTCCATTTTTAAAGATAAAAACAAAATTATATAAATTCGGGTATTCTCGGGAACTTTTAGATAGATAGATATTTATAATAGAGATAGTCGAGTTGAGGTCAATGTTTGGTATTTATTTATTTCCAAATTTATATTTATTCCCATCCCTCATGTTCGTCTGGAACCACGTTCGACCTCACCCATACTCCACGAAATAAAATTAAAAAAACAATTTTAATTGTAATATGTCTTTTATTTTTATATATATTTATTTCATATTATTTAATAATATATATTTTTAATATGTGTATAAACATTTTTTCTTGCATTTCTAATTATTCTAAAATGCACTGTGTGGATGGTTTTTAATATTGGTTTTTATTCCTTTTGTATCCTATACCATTTTTTTCCAAAATGAAAAAGGAAAAAAAAATCAGACTAATTACAAAAGGATAAATGGATACGGAATTGATGGTAGGAATTTGAAAAAGTATTTCACATTTTCTACAACGAAAAACTTAAAAAAAATAACTTATAAATTAAAAAATGATTATATATTTATTTTATATATAAATAATATATTATTCATGGATGTTACAAATCTAGTCATGTCTTTTGAAGAGAAACCACTTGTATTAAAATAAAAAGAGAAACAAAGTAAATAAAATAGATAAACAAAGGAAACAAAAAAAAAATACTTGGAAATACTTTAAAGACTTTTAGATATGGACCGAAGCATAAAACAGATTGAATTCTTACGGTAATTGCAACGTTTAAGACTATGGAACTTAAAGTTACTTTAAAATCCAGACCATCTTTTTAACATAAATCAGTTTTTGGCCTTAATAATCTTTCAATTAATATTTATATAGAAAAAAATTTAATTGTGGCGGGTATTATATTAAAAATATTGTAAATAATATACATAAAAACAGCTGCTGATTTACACAAAAAAGGAATGTTTTTGTTATGTTAAAATAAAATTATATTTGTTAATGCTTAAAAAATAGTTATTTGTTCTATAAGGACTTGAATAATCAGAATATATAAATTAACTAAAGGTGAAAAATCAATACAAGTGCCACAGATTGCTTTCGGTAAAATCAATGTTCTCATCATTATGGAGCCGAGTTATTCGAGTATTTTCATATAAATGAAAACAGAAATTGTGGGCAAAAAGAGATGCAAATGTAGCCCCTTTGGCCTCTCGGCTTAATTTCAATTATCATATCCCTTATTGAATACAATAAATCAATAGAAGGCAATATATAACACTTGTATTGAACTAAAAAAATAACAGTTCTTCAGTGCCTATGATTATGAGTAGAAAATGTGGGTAATTCGAAAACACAAACAAACAAAAAACTAAACAGTCAATATAGTTTCTTTTATATCTAGTTTTATAAATATAATTCTATATGATTTTTTCAAATATATATATTTATTATCTTTTATTTAGTTTGTAGTTGTTGTTTTTGTTTTCATTAACTAGTCAATGTGAGGGGTTCAGTTCTTACATAAGAATTAGTTTTCATACATTTCATTCAGTTCTACCGAATTCTAAACTATATACTATATATATATATATATATATATATTTATGTGAATGTATATAAGCATAATATTTTTGTGTGTGTTTTAAACTAAATTTTCTACATTAATTATATAGCTTTCTTTTTTTTATAAAAATAATGACACTTTTCTTAAAAAAATGGAACGTTGTTTTGATTTTAAATTATAAAAATAGCTTATATTAGTGAATTAAGGGAACAGAATAAAGCTGATATGAGAAATACAGACTCTTTGTAGAAAAAATAAAAACAAAAACAATTTAAAAAAGAATATAATCGACAAGGCCGATAATATGATACCCTACACCACTATTCTAGCTTTGTATCTAAATAAAAGAGAAATATGTCGATTGAAGGCATTCGAGGGGATAATGAAATTTGATCTGGTAAAAGTTTAAATTATAATATATTTTTTACTGTGTATGATTTATTGCAAAGAGTTGAAATAAATTTTAAAAAGATAAGAAATAAATCATTCCATACCGTGTTTGATTTATAAAAAGTGATCTAACCTATACCCCATGAGAAGGTAAATTTTTTGAATAGTGTAGTTGTGGTGTAGAGTATAAAAGGACTAGCAAAGATTAAATATTTATATATGTATTCTACTCTTTGAATATAGAATTTGTTTTTGTAGGTTATGTATATATATACTTCTTATTAGGCATCATCATGATTTCCAAAAAATTTCCCTAAATGTGTAGTATGTATGAATGTGTTTTTTTTTTTGTTTTAGCTGCAAACAGTTAATAATGCAATAAATATACATTTCTATATTTCATGCTATAACTAGGATATATACTATATGCTGATGGCTCTGAATGGCCCTATTTTTTATTATTAATATAATTTTGTTGTTTGTTCTCCAATAATAACACTAATTTATATTCTCCTCAATTCATACACTCTTTCCCTCAATCTATTTTCCTAACGTGTAAAGGCACTAAGAAAATGTGCGCCACCCATATCGAATTGCTGCTCATAACTTTCATCAGCAGATGAGGAGGCATTTTGTGCATTAACGGCAGCCGCTGCGGCTGCCAGTGTGGCAACTGCTGCCAAACTATTATTTGCAGCCAATGCCGAGGATGCTGTTGCTGTTGTCGCCGCTGTGGCCTTTAAATGTTCCATATCGATCAGGGGTGGCTTATCACCAGGCTTCCAGCGCCTATGTATACCCATGGATTTTAATTTTTGACACACCGAGGAGGGTGAAATGGCATAACCTTTTTCGGCCAGACGGGCCGATACCTTCCAATATTGTATGTTGCTATCCTCTTTGATAAGTTCCAGGATTTCTCGTGTAATTTCTTTGTCGCGAATTTCACGTTCAGCTGCCTTAAGACGACGTCTCGGGTTTGAAGATTTGTGTTCGTGTTGTTGCTGCTGCTGTTGTTGTTGAAGTTGTAATTGTTGCTGCTGCTGTTGTTCTTCGAGCTGTTGTTGCTGTAAACGTTTTTGTTTTTGCTGTTCCAATTGTTGTTGCTGCTGTTGTAATTGTTGTTGCCTTTGTAATAGCTGCTGTATTTGTTGCTGTTGTTGTAAATGTTGTTGCTGTAACTTTTGTTGATGTTCCAATTGTTGTTGTACCAACAGGGCTTGCTGTTGCCGTTCAGCATCTGTTTCACGTTGATTGGTTTCATTAGGTTCACTCATCGCTGCTGGCATCATACTACTACTACTGGCAACATCTTCTTCCGCCCTGCCGGAGGACATCGATGTCATACGCATATCACGACGATTTCGATATGATAGTGGCACACCTTTAATAATGGCATCTCTCAGTTTCCAAGCTGTCATTTGTGAGACATTCAATGCTTTTGCAATTTCCATGGTTGAGGCATTCTGGGCCACCAACATTTTGGCCATGGCATATTTTTCATCATCAATGAAAACATTCGGTTTGCGTGGTTTCTTTTTGGGATTGTTCGTTGTGGCATCGTTTGATGGGCTGCAAAAGAAAGTGAAAGAAAACTATTATTAGAATTCCAGACGGAAGAAAGAAAATACAAAAGTGATGACGAAATAGAACTCGATCTTGAATGCCCTTATCTGTAAATATCAGAACATCAAGATAAATTAATATTAAACATTTCACAGTATGTGAAACAATATGAAACAATTCCTACAATGACTAACCACAATATAAATATACCCCACATAGGCGATGATGGCACCTGGACAACATATTGTGCAGTTCTGGAGACAGGAAATTAATTTAAAGTCTAATGTTAATGTTAACTCTACTAGTTCCGAACAAAATATATATGTTAGTCTAGACTTCTCTAATATTTTCCACAACTAAGAGTGTCAAGGCCAGATAATCATTGTACAAAAATCGAATCCCAAAACAACTCTAATAAAGGATTGCAATCGGATTAACAATCGATAAATGAAAACGATCCGACAAAAGGACGTTCAAATATAACGTATAGCCGCTAGCGATTCAAAACAAGAGAAAATGTTCTAGAAGACTGGATATAAACCAGGAAAATGCATTACCCGGTTGTCATTATGAGAACTGCATCAAATTAATGTCCGAATTTTATTTCTGTATTGGATTTTGAAATTGAGGACATTTAATGTATGAGAAATTGCCTAATATGGTATGGACTTGATTATCAAGTCTCACATTCCTTCTTGATCTCATGGATGGTTCATGTGATATTACTGACTTTGAAATGTTCCGTTGTTTTAAATCCGGGTCCAGAATATATATAATCTATATCTATAAATTTAACTGGTGGCAGGTTGGCCCACTAGATCAACGTATACCACCTCTGTCAATTCTGTGACAATTGAAGCATATGTGTATTATGTTAAAACTTACGATTCATTATTATTCTGCATTGATGCTATTGGCCGTATGGATAAATTAACCGGTAATTGGTTTCTAAAAAAGAAAAAATCATAATCATTTAAAGAAGCTTAATCATTAAATTTCCGAACTTACATGGCTGCAGCTACTGCTGGTGTCAACTGTGATATTAGCGACATTTTACTGCTACTTGATCCTGCAACTAAGGGATCGGGTATGTTATTTAGGGAATTAGTTTTTAAATATTTCTGTTGTTGTTGCTGTTGACTATTAACACCACATTTGTTCATATCAGTCTCTTGTTGTTGCTGTTGTTGAAGATAATGATGAGTATCTTCAGTCATTTCACTATCCTGTCTACTCTCAGTACCATCATCATCCTCATCATCATCGGATTTTCTCTGCTGCGCAGAATGATGACGATGCGGAACAGTGTATTCTTTATTGGGATTTAATTCCATAAGTCTTTGTTGTTGTACTACAGATATTGTGTTATGAAATTTTTGTTCTATGGCCTTCTGTTGTTGCTGAGTTAAATTTTGTTCCGTTGCTGCTGCAGTTGTGGCTCTTTGGATGACCGATGTAGCCACTGCTGCCGCTTGCCTCAATGCCTGTGTATGTTGGTCGAGTTGTTGATTTTCATGTAACATTTGTAAATGATGTTGCTGTTGTAAATCTTGGTCTTCACCATTGGGCAGTTCATTATGATCACCACTACCACCATCGCCTTCCATTTCATCTTCAGTATCGGGATTTTCACATTTAATGTGCTCAGTGAATGGATGATGATTCAAAAAGTTATCAGACTTATGTGCGAAATTCTCTACGGCATCCGTTGTTGCAGCATTGGCAGCTGATTCATTTACATTTACATCATAACCATTGTTATCACCACCCTCATCACCTTCTTCACCTTCGGGTGGATCTATGACACGTTCGTGTAGACTGACACCGTTGACCAGACTTTTACGCAAACGCCAGGCAAAGGTGCGCGAGATATTCAATTCATTGGCTATAACCGTTGTTGTGGCTTCGCGTAATATCAACTGTTTGGCCAGGGCGATTTTGCGTGCGTCCAACTTGATGCGAGTACGTCCTTTACGTTTGTTATTGGCCATCATCAACCTGAAAGAAGGGAAGCAAATGAAATTAGTGAATGGAAGTGAAAGATATACAACTTTAAATATATAAGTTGAATTCGAATTAGCTTTTAAGATTTTGGTAGTGCTAACGCTTTTGTACAAAATATAATTGTATTTTAGACTTAGTATTAACATGGGAATTCGAATAGATGTTATGATCAGATTATGGATTTAATTTGCAATAATAATAATTCAAAATAATGATCTGTATAGTACTAAATACTGTTTTGAAATTAAATATTGAAAAACGTAAAATTCTGCAGAGAGTATATGCAACTCTCTGTTCCGGTTCCAGTCAATATGGATTTGAGATTCTCACTCACTAGTGATTATATGTGACAGATAGAATTATCGATATATAAAGAAAAATCTAAGATGTGAGCAGACACAAACATTTATTGAAATTAAAGTATTTTTCAACTGTAGAATCTAGAAATCAAGATGGCGACCGAACTGTTTAAAATGCTCCAGATTGGGAAATGTCGCTAATTCATAAATCTTTTGTTAGTAGCTAAGCTAGATGTTAGGCCATCGACGAATGAATGAAACTCAATTACAGAATATACGTAATATATATCTGGCCATGACCTTGCCCAATCTCAAGTCACACAATTTAATCTCTGGTCTTCCAAATGAGATGACGAAAACAACTAAGTGAAGATCATTATGAAATAGAAGCCATAGACATCTAGTTTTAGATCTAACGTATTCATCAGAGGTGTACATCCTGTTCGGGCGGTCACCCAACCTTTAACTTTGCCAAACACAATGGTTGTCATATCAAAGAAGTTTTCCTTATATACATGGGATTACTACTCCCAGTTATTCCTAATTGAACTCAATCTTATATACAGCCGCTAAAGCTAAGGTGGGCTTTCCAAATAACTAAAATGGGTCGGGACTCTTATATGAGAGGTATGGCAAAACATGAAGGATTATTATTCTATGTGATAACGATGTACTGCATTGCGGATAGGAAAATTACAAGTTGCTAAATTGTTTTAACCTCAAACATTGATCATGATTTCCTGTCACATTGTAATTGGTCGGACGTGTACATTTGCATGTCTGGGAAATCCTCCTCGGATTTTAATAAGGTAAAAAATGTCTCTGCTTCTCATCTCAAAATCTGTTTATATGAATTTTTTGTTCCATTGGTTTAAAAGCCCATACAAACTTTTTGGGAAGTCATTTCAATTTGTACATTAAAACAAATTCAAATGACGCCTAAAAGTATGCTACACTATTTCCTCACTTAACAATGAGTCACTATGAAACCAGAAAATAAACTTACTTCCGGTTATGCAAATATAAGGCATTCTCAGGTTTACGCATTCCAATGCGACGTGGAAAGTTATTGTACTGAACAATATTCTGCTTGAATAGCTGCTGTAGGGGCCTGAAAAAAATTAAACAATCGCATTAGGAAAAGTCAGAAAAAATATAAAGGTATTACTACTTACATTTTTGCTGTCTTTGATGGACAGCCTGTGCGTTTGTGCCAGCCCAAATGATGGCCAGTGGGAAAGAGGACATTACAATCGGAACATTGCATTGGGCGACTGTAAAAAGAGAAAAATATGACTGGGTTACAAAAAAATTATTAGAGTGTTTATGAGGGGAGCTGATGGAGAAAATACCACTATTTTATTATTTATTTTTCTATTTATTTCGAATTAATAAATAATCGAAATTTTTCACTTACGTTTGATTACGTCGCTTTTTAACACAACGTCCGCGACGTATATGCTTTTCCAGGAATCTCTTATAGAAATAGGTCTTCTTACAATTCGTACACTCATACACCGGTCCCGCTGTGCCATGGACACTTTGCATGTGAGCCTTGAGGACTTGACGCATTTCGAATATTTGATAACAATGAGGACACTGATAACCACGCATAGCAACCGTAGAATTACCCTCTCCGGATGCTTCCTGCCCCACACCACTACCACCATTACTACCCCCCGCCTCCTCACTGGGTGTTATCAATTCAATTTCAGGTATTAACGGTAAATGTTCTTCATCATCTTGATCATCGGAATCTGTGGCGCTGCCATTACCACCGACCTCTGCATCACTACCGCCACCACCACCTGCTGCAGACTGGTGATGACTTTGCATTCCATTAAATTTACTCAAATGTTGTTGCATATATTCGTGCATCAGGCGTATGGAATTAAAATCGAATGTCGGCTGTTTTTGGCCATTATTGTTGAGAGCGGCTTTCATCATGGCATTTTCATGATGATCATCGTCGTCATCTTCTTCATCCTCTTCCTCATCGTGAGTTTGATTGTCTGGGACTTGATAACCGATATCATTTCTATGTTGGCCATTGATTTGTCTGTGATGTGGTTGTTGTTCTTGTTTATAGCTACGTTCACTATTGTCTTCGTCATCTTCATTAACGGTCCGATGATTTCGACCATTGGTTAGAATTTCTTCTTCAGCTTCCGATTCATGATTGTCTTGCAGGTGATGTTTACTGTCATCATTTTTACTCAGAAGTAATTGCTGCCGAAAGAAATTATCCGCATCCTCACATTTCTTTTTGAAGAGGCAGGCGGATATGGTGTTTTTGGCACATGTAACACAAACTTGTTGTGGCAGGGTATCACCGCGTTCGATCTGAAATGAGAAACAAAAACAAATATTTTTTTGTTTTGATAAACATTTATTAAAAATAATTAAAAAATCAAATAAATTTTAAAAAATCTACAGCGACTTTAATTTCAGAATTCCTTTATTCTCTAAAATTTCTCCTATCTCAGTACAAGGTTCCATCAAATCTGTAGATTTTTTGCTTTTTAAATCTTTGAAACTTTACAAATTCAAAGGCCCCAACTAAATTGGTCGTCGATAGTTATCAGGTGCTCTCAAGATGCACAACAACTTTTTAGTCAAAGAAAACGATACGTAAACCCTTTAAAATCGATTGGTCTTTGCTCATGCGAAAATTCAATAATTATCCTCATTAGCAAACTTGTTACTATCTCTTATTACTCAGAAGTTGGAAGACGATCCCTTGACATGTTCAAACAAAACAACAAATTAAAACATCGTTAAAGAATAGGGTGGTACACACACATTCGCTCTAGTGTAGTTCCAAAGGACGCGAATCGTTAAGTGGAGTCTTTTTTGAAGTAGGGAAATAAATTGCAAATTTTATGCTAGATGGTTTTTCTATAAAAGAATCCGGAGACCAATTTACATCAACTTCAGTCTAAAAATATCATCAGCATGTAAAATGTGGTCTATACCAAAAATACCATGGTGGTTAGCAGCACCAGATTCAAGAATCTCGATATACACAAGGCCACCTGGATTTTTCCGAGAAACCAAATTGATCATGTTGTGATAGACGGAAGGCATTCATTCAGTGTTTTAGACATTCAATCGATCCGAGGAGCGAATATCGGTTGGACCATTACATTGTGGCTGCCAAGATTCGCACTCGTCTTAATGTAGCAGCAAAGGTCTAACACAGCACGCAAACGTCGAAACGCTGCAAGCACAACAGCAGAAGCCTACTCCAATCAACTTAGCCACATGCTAGTCGAAAGCACTCCTTGTTCCGATAATAATATAGAAGTAAAAACACTGTGTATAGGGCAACCCTGCAAACATTATTAACCCGCAATGCGAGAGATAATTATCGGGAGAAACGATAAAAAAACAGGGAAGACTAGAGCAAGAGAACATCGAGAGTCAGAATAAAGTCCATAAATTTTTCCAACGAGAAAACACCAACCCAAAGCTTTTGGAGCAGTCACATCTTCCTGCAGGGATGAAGAAGGAAACCTGGTGACAGATACAGACAGCGTGTTGAGGATCTGGAACGAGCATTGTGCAAAGCTTCTGCTACCAAATAGTAACGGTGAAGAAGACACCCCAGAACCAATAAGAGATGACGGTATAGATTATATATACCACCTAGCCAAGATGAGGTCAGAATAGCAATTAATCGGCAGAAGAATAATAAAGCAGCACGTGCCGAAGGATTACCAGCCAAACTATTCAAGACCGGTGGCCGACACAATTTGGGTAGATGAATGCATGTCCAATGATTGAAACCTCAGCATCCTGTGACACGTGCACAAAAAAAGGAAACAAGACGATATGTGTAAACAATAGAGTATTTAGTCTCCTTCCCATCGCATATAAAGTGCTATCCAGCGGTCTGTGTGAGCGCCTAAAACCAATGGTCAATGATATTATTGGATTTTTTCAGTGCGGCTTCAGGTCTGGCAAATCCACTATAGACCAGATTTTCACACTGCGCCAAATCCTGGAATAGACCCACACAGGGTGTGGCACAATTGGCACAAGGTCAGCAGTTAAAGTCTGAAAGGAGCTCTCGGATTTAAACAACATCCTGCAGTTAAAGGTGAACAGAAATGACACTCCGCACACCAAACAACACGTGTTACTCGCCTACGCCGACGACATCTACATTTGCGAGCGGTAACACCCACCTTTGAACGAATTGAGAAAGTAGGTCCGACAGTAAATGCCGAGAAGATCAAGCTGATGGTATCAACGAGCAAGATCTCCAGTAGACTGGGACCAACTGTGGAACTTGAAAACTACAGCTTCCAGGTAGTGAATGGCTTTATATGCTTCGGTACCTCCATAAACAAAACTAGTGTTGGCCAACAGATGCTACTATGGTCTGAGTAACCAATTCAAAAACAATGCCATTACTAGCTGATACCAACCGTGCTGGTGTATGGATCTGAAGCATGGGTACTTGCGCAAGCAAAGATCTCCGAAAGATCTATATGCCGATCTGCGTCGACGGTGAATATCACCGTCGAATGAACCATGAGCTGTACCATCTATTCTCGGACATCGACAACGAGCTGCAGCGACTACGGTGGCTAGGTCATGTTTTGAGAATGGATGAGGATGCCCCAGCTCAAAAGGCTTATAATAGCGAGTCAACTCATAGTTTACGCAGAAGGGGAAAGATCAAGTGGAAGACAACATTTCGAAACATGACCTTTTAAATTGGAAGAGCTGCGCACAAGACCGACGAGGCTGGAAATTTTTTTTAAGCTCGGCTTATGGAACAATTATTTTTTTAAAGGAAACGTCAGTTGACCCCAGTCAGCACTGCATAGGCCTGAAGTATGTATAGATGTCCTCGTATGTCGCAAAATTAATTTATATGAAACATTTTTTTAGGAGAAGTTCTTTTAAATTATGGTAATCTGAAATTCCCACTATTAACAATTTATCGTGAACTGATATTTCCAATAATGTAATGTTTGTGATATTTTTTAAACTAACAAATAGCATGACTGAATTTTTCTTCGATTCTGTTGTATATATTTCCAAACTGGCAACCATATTTTCATGCTATTAAAATATGATTAACGGTAATAGACCGTTATGTTTTCTTTTCGTTGTTTTCTGAACGTAATTGAATATTCACGAAATTACGAGAAACTAGAAAAAAAATATGGTAAACATTCATAGAATAGTTAACTAATATTTTGTGTCAATATTTGTATAACAAAAAGCTTTTTAACTATTCTACTACAGCAGCAACAACAACAAGAAAACATACACAAATATACACGCACACATGTATGTATACATATAGTATGACCATTATGTGGATATTTGTTTCAATGAAAAACTCAAACATTTTTAGTTCGTCGTTAAAATGAAAGTCCGCTAACATAAAAAATAGAAAATTTTGGGACAGAAAGGCTACATAATGTCACTTCCAGGACCTGCAAGAATGTAGACATTTTTACAATTGTCCATTATGACATCGAAAAAAATTTTAAAAATTAGTAGATTCTTGCATTCCCGAATAATGTTTCAGAGTATAAGCTTAAAATATTATCTGTTTAAATCATTTATCGCAATCAGGAAAGTACAGACCCTTTAAATTTTTCAGAAGTCGGATTCAGATTTTCGTATGTTAAATTGTTGAGAGAGAAAGGGAAACCAAACTTTTCCCCACTTCCTTGATCTCCTATAAACTATAGGAGGTGATGCAAATGTGGTATACCCATTTGTTTTTAGATAGCCAAATTTTTATTTTTTATCCGATTAAATTGAAATTTTGCACTTAACATGCTACATGTGTTGTCTTTCCATGTATAAATTTGAAAATAATATTTTTCTATCAATTTAAGAGATATTTGAGAAAATATTTGAAACTCCATTAAAATTGATTTTAAAAAAGTGCAGGTAATGTGGTATACCACATGATGTTAATGTGGTATAGTATAATTTTCACTTCCAATTGATATCTTATATAATTTATTGTTTTTAATGAATGCGAATTAGCTCGAGATTTATGTCTGTTAAGATTTTTAACGGATACTTTGAGTGGAACTTAAATTTTTATTATATAATAATGTCTACACATGGAAATATTTAATTTTTGTATGGGGAAATTGTTAAAACTCATAGCCTTTGTTTTTCATCCTTGTGATTCATGGTAGACTCTCGTAGAGTACAAATGTTTCACAATGTTTTTTCATGCAGAATCAAGGTATACCACATTACCTACACTTGTGTTTACTGAAGAAATGTCTAGTTTTTTTTTCAAATTGGTGATTATGTGGTGCAATCGCGCATATTATTTGATTTTTAGTTCATACTGATTATTTTAATGCTTTAGTAATAACGATTAAAGTACATCCGTAAAACAAAAAATTATTTTTAAACTTCAACCGAAAAAAAGTCAATTTCATGAAAAATTTTATTTTTGGTACTGATTCTCAACGTGATTTAAATAAATTAAACAGGTCATTGCTATCTTATTTTTTTGAGAACAGCAAACTATAGAACATGTTTTAGTTATTCTAAAATTTTCAGTTTACAAAAAAAGTGACTATACCACATTACCAACCAATACCACATTTGCATCACTTCCACTATGTTGCATTTGTAAAAAAATTTCCATTCCAAAAAATATATATTTAGAATATTTTCCAATCGCATTGGGTAGCTAATTATGTCACAATTAGCTAAAAAAAATATTATGTGTAATCATTTCTTTTAATCATTGAACTGCGATTTAAAAACTTGGTCTTTAGCATAGAACTTATCAATCAAAACCATCCGATTGTGTTTTCTTAGTTTTGCTTTTCAATATTTTGGTTGTTGTTGTTTTTTCGGAATGGTACGTGACATTACTGCTAATTGACATCATTGACGCTTATAATGACTTGCTATCATAATTTGGTTTTGAAATATAATACGTGATATTATTTAGTAAAACTTATGAGAGACTATGGTGGCACTTTGGTGTGATATGAAAGAGAGAAGTAACATAAAAAACAAATATATGTTTTTTTGGGCAGTATTAAAAAAATCATTCAATACTTCTAAATACAGATCTATGGTGACTAATACAACACAGTATGTAAATTATTGTTAAAGAGACAAAAAATAAGAAAACAAAAGATTATTACTTCACGAGTTTTAGCTGTGATTTTTTTACGAAAAAAGTTTTCAAATAGACAAATTTCCGGGAATAAGTTGTTGCTATATTGTCGGCTTTCTATGGAAACCAATTTCAGATCTAAATCCCGAGCATATGCAAAATTCATGACACTTGGATTTTACCCCGATCCTGAGGGTTGAGGGAAGAATTGGTAATAATTGTCAGTCACTAAGATTTGAAAAGATCTTAGGATATTTTAAGTATTTAAAATTTGGTGGGTCCATTACAAGTGAGTTTTTCAGTAGAAGCTCTCAAAGTATGGAAGTTTCATATATCTTACATTTTTGCTTATAACTTTGGTTTGGATTGCCCGATGATAACCAAATTACATTTTTGCTTATTTAACCAAAATTTCAGAGAATATAAATTAAGGACCGTGTTATCTAAAAACGTAAAGAACTTTAAAACATGCTAAGTCGACTTAGTATACTATTGTTCGGAGACGTCGATATGTTGACAGTATGTGCGACGTCCACAAAACAAAAATTATGATTCCTAAAACGATCAAAGATGGTGGATCACTTGTGATGGTTTGAACGTTTTTGAAGCTTGACTAAAAATTCCGTGCGAAAAATGCAAAAACTAGTCGATTCAAGCAGAGTTACACACCAAAAGTTGGACAACAAAGTTTTAACGTCCACGAAAGTAATGTATTTTATCTCATTATAGTTTTCATTGCAGCTGCTATTTTTTTACCGACCTCAATTCTAGAATAAATCCCTTTTAACACAAAATTTCCAAAATACAAAACTTTTTGTTATTATTACAATAAAGATAGCAATTGGTAAAGTTTTAACTATAATATGGCCAGATTTAAAAAAAAAAAGAAAATGGCTTTCTTCAGTGGTAATATTTCAATACATGAAGCTGCTATTAATTTGATCGCAGCTGTATATGGGCTATGTCAAAAAAGAACCGATAATGAAACATTTCTTAACGGAAGGTTTTTGCCCCTTAAGAAGTCGAAACGCCAAATTACAGCCAATACAATTGGAAAATGCAGCAAGGTTCTTCAAAATATCTAAAATCAAATGGGACTATTTTATGGAAGCTATGCCAAAGAAGGACTTATATACTATGTAACATATATTCTATATATGCTAGAAAATTTTATACACCCTTAAAAGCCGAATTGATAAATTAACAGGCACCAAGATATTAACCGGTTAAACGCAACTTCGAACAGAAATGTGTAACAATCAGTCCATTAGTATATCAATATTATATCGATTCATATATACGATATATGACGATCGGCATTGACAAAAGATTGTGGTCAAACTGGTAACTTCATTTGTATTTTTGTCTTTCCAGAAATTTTAAAGCTTCTATTGGAAATATTGTTATGACCATTAAATAGCCTTATATGGGGGCTATGTAAAAATTTGTTTGTTATAACGAATGAGTAAAATAGTCGACTTTTTACACTGACCATCGCATATAACGAAAGTTTTCCAAATTTATATACTGGGTGTAACGAATGGGTCTGACAATATATCATTCGTTATACCGGGCGTCGGCTGTATATATTTCATTTCTAACGCCCTTCTCTGACCATACAATATATGGGCGCCATACTCATAACAGATCTAATCAAAAAAATACCGCTATTCAAAAATTTCGTGAGTTACGAAATTTGGATACACTCCACCATAGCTATACTCATCGTTACTTCAAATGAAAATATAGGGAACATACCAAAAAAGTATACCTATACCATTCCATTGAAAAGCTCAAGAACCCTACAATATTGAAAATTTGGGGTACCGTTATTCCAGAAAAAATGAACTGATATTTATAATTTTTAGTGGAGAGATTTGCTACCTAAACGCGCTCAAGAACCACTAAGGCTGAGAAGATGCCCGGAAAAAGAACTTCAGAGTTCAGTCAATTGAGAAGGTTTTGCACACAGGTTTTTACTACTGCTACGGCGTGGTACGTTCAATATAGAATACTACTTTGAAGTTAATAGCAAAGCTATTCGCCAGAAACGCACAGAATTTTAGAAACCCCAAACATGGATTTCGTCCCATGATAAAAGCTCACACCAGCTCACAAAACAATGCCTGAAGTCGGAACACTAAAATCAAATAGTTACCACCTTTGGAAACTTTTTAGTGGATTCTATATATTTTAATAAAAACACCAACCTACCTCAGGACAACATATTATTCAGAAATGATTTGGTTTTTTTTTTTTTTTTTGAAGAAACACTTAAAACCGTAGTGGTCCATTTGTCGGAACACAAAACGATGTATTTGTTATATTTTATTTTTTTATGAATAAAATTTATATTTTTATTGCTTTTCAATAGATTTAATAAATATAAAACTTTTTAAATTTTTTTATATATTTTATTAAAATTTAGTAATATTTTATTAGCATCAACCGTTTAACATAATAAATATTTTATAAATAAAAAAAGTCGTCTAGTGAAAATTCAATCTGATCCCAACTCGCAACTGAAAATTCCATTGGATTACATTTTGGCTGATAATCGATTGCGCTGATCGGAAAAATGTATTGCATAAGACTACCTGAGCAAAAATCATAAAAAGGAAGAATATTCCAATGATGGATATGTATATGGAATTCGTTGTTGATTTTTTAACTGTGTGTGGTTTTGTAAAAAATCCCAAATTCATAAAAATATTTTTTCATATCCCATTTTGTTAATTTTAATGAATACCAGTCAATAACACTACGATTTTTGGTGTACCACTGAACTCGATTTTTAGTGTTCCGGAATTTTGGAACATTAAGATGTTCCAGTGTTCCGGTAAGTGGAACTTTTCTTTAATTACAAAAAACAACAACAAAACAATAACAAATTTTTTTTTGTAAATTATTTTTCTTCTCTTCGGTAAATCTTTTTTATATATGTGCAAAGTTCCGGAACAAACCTAAAAATATTTTTAGTGTTTGTGTACCGGTACAGAACACTATGGAACGGTACCATAATGTTTATTTTCGAACGCTGGTGTAGATGTGGTCTGTTTAAATAAAGAGAACCCGCATGTGTGCTGGAGACATTCTATACTTCAATAAGAATGCCAATACAAACATATTTATATATCCGAACGATCAGTAATACGTTGGGCGCCAAACTCATTTGGTTATTGCTCTGAGGATATTTTATTCAGTAATATTCATGTTTGTTATTAAGGAGAATGTGGTGTACAATATGGTACTTTAGTGGCGATATACTAAATGTACGATAAAATTCGGGTCGATTTTTTGAAAGCCTTTTTTGGAATAATGATAAAATGTTATCTTTGGGTACTACCTCTATGTATAAACCTGCGAAGTTTGAATGGAGGTAATGATAAAACGTGATACGATATTGACAATTTATATTTATAAAAACAACAATTATTATTCATTTAGTTTCAAAAGAGTTTGTAAACCCTTAAAATAATACATACTAGATACAAATAAAAATCTTAACCTAAATTTTTTCAACGAACCCCCACACAAAATTTCGAAATAAATTCAATCACATTTTTTACGAAACTTTAAAATAGGAAAAACAAATAACAAGCACAATTAAAAAATAAAATATTTATTTATACAATAAATAGCAAAAAAAAAAAAAAAAATACGAAGTAAATTCATATGACCAAATATGGCTGACAAACGGGCACCTAATTGAAATTTCCATTAAAAATAATAAATAAAATAAAGAAGAAGTGTAAAATTTCAAACTAAAAATGTAAATTATTCTTCACGAAAAAACACCACAACGACAAAATAAGAAATAGGGAGTGGTCTCTTCTTGGCTTCAAATAAGATATACACAAACAATCATAAAAATCGAACCATTCCAGCCAGCCCGTCAGTCAATGTACAAATAAAAATATGAAACTATTCACAATTCAAATTCTATAAAAAGAAAAAAAAAACAACAAAAATAAATAAATAAATATCCAATTGTCCCAAGAAACAAAAACAACAACGACAAGAGCTCTCTGTATATTTAAGAAAATAAAAATAAAAAAAAAAAACAATAAAAAGTCCAAGTATAGGGTAAGACTAATAAACAACTACCACAACCACGCACACTATGCACACTCACACACATACACACTAACACAAAAACAAATAAGGAACAAATAAAATTGTAAAGAGTAAAACAAAAATTATTAATTTAAAAAATAAATAATAATTTTTTTTAAGCAATGGAGGAAGCAGTGGGGGAAAACGAGAATAAACAAATAAACCAAGAAATCCATAAACCATCTATGAAAGAAACAATGATGGCTGGAGAGGAGAGGGACTGAGAACATAACCTTAAAAATGTAACCACGAATGGAATAATACATAAACTATTCAACTAAATTTTTCCATTAAGGTTTTTATTAAGAAATAAAAATCCCTGTCATGTGTGTGTGTGTGTTGGTGTGAACGCAAGTCAGGGATGGATGGTATGAGTTTATAAATGTAATGAAATGTAAGTTTGCGAACTTTTTTATATCGAATTATTTATTCGATCCATACTTTCAGTTCTCAAATATACATTCTTATAGTTCGTACAAATATAAATACTAATTAACGATGCTAACCCCAACAAAAGTAAATTTTTACGCAAACGTCAAAAATAATAGAGAAGGGCCTAAAAATGCGAGGATTTTTTATAGGATATTTTTAAGTGTCTGCATAAGTGTTGTTGTTTTTTAAGAATATTTTTAAGTCTTACATAAGGCGTGGATTTTTAAAAGAATATTTTAAAGGGCCCAGCATAAGGCGTGGATTTTTAAAAGAATATTTTTAAGGGCCCTGCATAAGGCGTGGTTTTTTAAAAGAATATTTTTAAGGGCACAGCATAAGGCGTGGAATTTTAAAAGAATATTTTAAGGCCCTATGTAAGACGTGCATAAGGCCTGGATTTTTAAAAGAATATTTTAAGGCCCTATGTAAGACGTGCATAAGGCCTGGATTTTTAAAAGAATATTTTAAGGCCCTATGTAAGACGTGCATAAGGCCTGGATTTTTAAAAGAATATTTTAAGGCCCTATGTAAGACGTGCATAAGGCCTGGATTTTTAAAAGAATATTTTTAAGGGCACAGCATAAGGCGTGGACTTTTAAAAGAATATTTTTAAGGGCACAGCATAAGGCGTGGACTTTTAAAAGAATATTTTTAAGGGCACAGCATAAGGCGTGGACTTTTAAAAGAATATTTTTAAGAGCCTATGTAAGGCGTAAATTTTTTAAAGAATGTTTTTAATAGCCTATGTAAGGCTTGAATTTTTTAAAGACTATTTTTAAGGACCCTGCATAAGGATTTTTAAAAGAATATTTTAAAGGACTACATAAGACGAGCATTAAAAAAAAATTTAAGGGACTGCATAAGGCGAGAATTGTTTAAAAAATATTTTAAAGGTCCTATGTAAGGCGTGAAATTTTAAATACTATTTTAAGGGCCTACAAGAACTTCATAAGGCGAGAATTTTTTAAAATTTTATTTTTAAGGACCTACAAGGCCTTCATAGGTCGAGAATTTTTTAAAGATTTTTTTTAAGCGCCTACAAGGCCTTCGTAGGGCGAACATGGATTTTTAAGGTCTTCATAGGGCGAGGAGTTTTTAAAGAGTATTTTAAAGGCCTTTATAAAGCTATATGGAAAACCCTCAAGTGATGAAGTGATTATTCTATAAAAATATTTTTTCTATTTATGGGAGTTTTCTTGGGTCTTTAAAAAAATGTCTATTGAGGTCTAACATCCCTACATTCCTAAAAATCTTTTAGGGATGTGTACTTATGTAGAACATCTATTGACAATTAACAATTAATGTGTGCCTCTTCTGCATATTGTAATAATTATTCCTCATTAGGTACCTTAAAGATCTCCACTACCCTTCATTTGTTTTCCGGGAGGTGTTTTTTACTACATCATCGAAATTACAGACACCTAATGATTGATAAGTTCGACTCGAACCAAAATACTTAGAAATAGTGCAACAGGAACTTTAAACGGGCGATATCAAAAATATTCTGTGGTTAAATTTTTATTCTGCATGAACACGGTATGTCAAGTTACAGACAATTCGTTTGAAAAATGAGCCGAGGACCATTTTTCACAGTGCCCAATGACATCAAAATGCAGAACATGTGGAGGCTCCATGGACCTACATTGACTATTTACTATATATATATATATATATGTTTTGCGCTATTCAAGAACATAGATCGAATAGCAATACGTTGGGCGCCAAATTCATTATTTGGGGTTATGTCAAAAAAATTCCAAGATTTTGAGTAATGATTTTTTTGTTCTTTCGAATGAAGAATATGTTTGTAAAATATATATATTCTTTCTATTTCGAGTCCTTGTGTGTGTTTTCATCCTTATTTTCTTGGCGCAAAGTAAATACCACAAGACGAGATCAAATATCCTTATGGTGGATATACGCTGCACCTTATGATTCAATGAGGGGCTTCTATGAAATATACAAAAAAACTCTATATAAAATTCTTCATGAGGGCCTTTTATAAATAAATGACCCATTGGATTGCTTGCATATATGACATATATCTTGAAAGTTTCATACATATCCAAACAACTAAATTTACTAAAACTACCTTGTCACAATAGTTGTGTATCTTCCCATCTCTGATAACAACTGCAAATAAATTACACAATTTCCGGAGAGACAATGCGAGAGAGAGATGGGAAGAGATGTTGGAAAATCTACGATATGTTCGTGTAATTCTTTCTTACACGTATAAAGAAGCCGATTAAGAAAACTGTGTATCTTAGACCGCAAAAACATGCACATGAACATGGCGAATGAATGGAAATACACACATACTATGTATGTACATATGTATGTATTTATGTACTTCCTCGTTTTTATTGCGGTAAAATTTAATTAAAATATTCAATTTATATTATTAAATAAAACACAGACGCACACACAGCCGCTGTTATGTTTGTGCACAATGGTGCACTGCTTTTCTCACAGATATACACACACATACATACATGCCAAGATTACACACATCCGCTGTGAAGACAAATTTTAATTGGTGAAGTGATTTTTTTAGAAATGAAATTCTTTTTCAAAAATTCAATCGATACCAATTAAGTGGACTTTTTGGGGGGGAACGTCTTGTGTTATTTCTCATATTTCTTCTCATATCTTTTGATCGAAATCAGATACAGCCACAAATGTACAATTTTGGAAAGCGTAATATTTAAGCTATAATTAGGGCCTTGATTGGTGAGAGTCTGTAATGGACCCTTTTTCGACTTTTGAAGGGTTTTTTAATCAGAGTTTAAAAAACAGAATTTACGTGCCAAATACCAAGGTAATCAGGATGAGCTTCCTCTTAACAAAAATTTCAACAAATTAGATTTTTTATCATACATATTAGGGAATGTCCGTCCGCATTTCTTAGTATCGATGTTTTGACATAGCCTCCATAATAAAATACAGTGAGCGGAGCAGTATGAAAATTACTACCACGAAAATCTTACTTTCTGCGCTTCTATATTCTAAGCCTGGGCAATATTTTGGGATATTTGCATCCACTTGACCGATTCTAGTCAACAGCTTCACTTTCTAATCCTGATATATAACTTTATGTAAAATTTCAAAAATGAGCGCGATGTTTTCGATCTTTCATCCCGTGTAAAATATGTTATTTTTTGCATATAATAATGGCCTCTAGAGCAAAAATAGAAAATTTAACAAAAATGATTTTTTCGGTTCATTGCACCCTCTAAATATCATCTCAACATCACTGAAAATTATAGGCGTCATCCTTGGCCATAACAGGAAGTTTATGTAAAATCAAAAAATGTATAAATATACTATCAACTTATCGGGTCCACGTCCTTTAGGAGTAAATATATACACCTTCGAATACAATTTTTGTAATACTTCACACAAAAGCCTGGGTTCGTTTGACCCGCAAAATATTGAGCGATCTTCATCAAAACAGTCATGCTCATTCTTTGGCCAGATTCCCTTCCTGATCCTAAATCAACCAGAAAAACAGACAAAAATAAAGTTGTTGGTCCACTTCATCTCCAAAATATTGACGGATCATTACCAAAAACAATAGGGGTCTTCTTTGGTCAGAACTCATCCTACCTTCGTGACGATTGGTACATAACTGTGGACTGTATTGTGTTTACAAATTATAATGGACAGACGGACGGACGAACCCATATGCCTAGATCGACTGAGATATGACGATCGGTATACTTAAAGTTGGGGCTGGGACCAATATTTCGCGGCGTTGAAAACTCTTGGGGCTGCACAAAACTATAATACCCTGTTAACATGGTTGTGTAGGGTATACAAATCACAACACGGATTTCAGATAAAGTCAAACAATCCGAATTATAGAATTCATTGCGTGAAATGCAGTACGAATGGCCGGATAATCCGGATTAGCGAAGTTTTATTGTATTGACGTTAGTTACGATGCAGTATCCTCCATTATTTGGCATTTTAGGGATTTATATCATTTTTTTAAATTTATCTACTTTATACTTAGATCAACTTTGGTAATTGTGGCTTTTATTGGGTGTCAAATCTTCCTACCGAAAATATACTTTAAAAGTTCTAAGTTATTTTCTATAAGGTGGACATTGGTCCGGCCGAACGCAATGATCCTGTTAATTTTTTAATAAGTTTATATGTGAAAATTATTTTTGTTAATATTTTTATCGATACATCATGTACATATCAATATTTATTGGTAGTTAATTATTTTTTTCATTTAAAAAATATATTTATATCCATTTCATACCACTGTGCAAAATGAATCTGTAATAAATTAATAATTGATCTGATTCACATTTCGTGAGAAGTTCGGTCCTCATTTTCACAACCAACCAACGAACGAACAAACAAATAAACAAGCAAACACAAACTCGCTCTCACATGACAAAATGGAAATAAGATAAAAACAATAATGCATGCATTCATTCCGCAACAACAACAAAACCATGGGTTTCATCGACGTCTTCGGAATACATTTTCTGAACTCTATTCAACAAAAAAGTTCAAAAACAAAAGAAAATAAACAACCTAGGCAAACATAGACCGAACTCACACATACACACATCACGTTATACAATTAAAATATAACGATTATTATTGTTGTTGTTTTTGTTTTTCGGTAAATACACACCTATTCTCCAAAAGTGCATTATCATGAGATAATGGATTTAAGAATTTCCTACTTAATTCATACACCAAACACACGTACACACACACACATTCACAGTCATTCCAAAATTAATGTTTTAACTACATCTCTCGCCTATGATGGTTGGTATATTTTTAGCAGGTATTGTATGAATGTGTGTATGTCTGATTGTGTTGCAAGTACGTGGTATGAAAAACCAGCAGAGTATTTACCACCATCTATCTCTCCTTGCAACAAGCAAGTCAACAACCAACCAGTTTTGTTTTTGTCTACTCACAACCGAACAAACCCCTTGTCCCATTCAAACCAAACAAAAACAGCGGCTGACAAACTTACAAACAAACAAGAACCTTTTCTTCATATTATGCTGGCGAATGAAACAAACACACAGCGAAGAGCAAATTGCAAAGTCATATTTCATAGAGCACAAAAAACAACAACAAAACGAAACAAAAATTCAGATACGACTAAAGAATTACAACAAACCAAGAAAAACATCAACGAAAGAAACAGACTCACACACACACATACACCAACCGATTTTAATTCACTTACAAAACAAAATTCTAAGTTTAGCAAAATGATTGGAAGCAAGAATTAACAGCAACAAGACGAGCGAGCAACAACGACTTGTGTCGTCGTCGACGCCGAAGTCGCTGTCTTCGTCACCATCGTGCAAATGAAATTACAACCGCTGTCGATTGAACAGCCAACCTTAACAGAGCTAACCATTGGAACCCCTTCTTGTACACACCAACCGAACGACCAACCAACAACAGCGTTCATTGAACGTTCGTTGTCGCTGTCGCTGTCGCTGCCTTCGTTATCGTTCGTCAAATAAACTATAAATGTTTGCTTTTATATGTTGGTTGAATTTTATGAAGAAACCCATCACAACAGCAACAAAAACAATACACTAACAAATATGAAATAAAATAAAAAAGAGCCAAAAACAAAAGTTATGAAAAGAAAAATAGTACACAATTAACAGTCGCAGGCAAAATTGAGTGAATGTAAAATTAACGAGGATTTAGACTATTTCTATAAGGCTCGCAATATTAAAGCCCAAAGTATTGGTCCGTGGCTCCATATGTTCAACCAAATTGGCGTTTATTTTATATTTTGTGTTCTGATTGGGTAGTGAAAATGGCTGGAATTTAGTGGATTTTTCATTGAGGAGAGAAAATCTCCTTACCAAAAATTAAAGTTGACATTCGTTTCGATGTAGGCCATATGTAGCGATACCCACAAATATTCGTGTCAAATGACTATTGGTAATTAATAACATACTGATGGAACTGGACGGGAAAGGTATCAAAGTTGTAGCTTATTCGGTAGACGTGGTGATATCGATTTCCGTCAACAATCTTGGAGATTATGCAAAGAGCCATACTGACGCTGTCATGATGGGCCAAGGCGAACGGCCTTGATGTAAATCCAACAAAGAACTAGTAATATTCACTAGGAAGCGTAAGCTTTCGGCGAAAAATTTCCGTCAACAATGGATGCAAAGAGCATACTGACGCTATCATATCACCCGAAACAAAGTACCTTGGCACAATCCTGGACTGTCAATTACGATGGAATAGGAACGCTGAGGAACAGGCGAAGAGAGAGCTGATTGCACTCTATGCACGCAAGATCTCCATTGGGAAAAGTTGTGGGCTAAAACCGTCGACTATACACTGGTTGCATAACACCGTGTTAAGGCCCACGCTTTCCTATGGTTCTCTTGTTTGATGGAACTGCCTGCGCAGCAAGTCGACATCCAGCAAATTAGATAAGGTATAAAAAGCCGCATCGATTTTAATAACAGGAGCCACGAGGAGCACGCCACAAACAGCTCTGAACGCAATGCTGAACTTAAAACCTCTGGGCCTCAGCATTAAGTGCCTTGAACAAACCAGTATCTTGAACGAACCAGGTATGACATTGGATCAACGCGTAAATCTAAGCGACTATATATCACCAGTCCTGCGATTTGACGATGTAGATGTCGTTATTCCTAGTTGAGACGACTGGAACCGGACGGTGTGGCTTCCTATATAGACGGATTCAAGATGGAAGAAGGTACAGAGGCTAACGTCTATTTTGAAAGGCTAGGCCTCGAGTTTAACTACAAGCTGGATTGCAATTTTCCAAAATGAAATCTTCGCGATTTGGAAGGCAGCGGAATGGATAAAAAGTCTGGATGCAGATGTCGTTGAACCGGTGACTATCTTAAAATAAAATCTAAGGCCGTCCTCAAGTGTAGAACAGCTTTGGAAATAACTTACTTACAGCTATCGGCTGTGTTGGGTACCAGGACACCGTGACATCATTGATAATGAAAGAGCAGACGAATTAGCTAGACAAGGATCTCAATCTACAGATCTAGCAATTGCTGACTCAATCAAACCACCCATATGCCATCTTTATCGGAACTTTGAGGTGTTCTTCGACGAAAGGGCCTTGAACTTTGGCACAACGAACCTAGGTGCAATGTGTCAAGAACAGACTAGTGAGTGGTCATTTTCTACAGAGTCTTAGTTTCTTCTCAACAACTGAACCTGATATAATCTACAGCATAATTGGAAACCTAAAGTGGTGGGAAAATGCAACCTTGACACGTAATATATCTTCTGTTCCATCTCTATAGCCATCGATAGTATTTCATACTTACTTTCTCACACTTTCTTGTAAGCTTCTCATCTCTCTATCTCCCCTTCTTTTCTCCCCATATCTTTTTCATTTCGAGGATGATCACAATGTGTGTCACATAAGTGACTGCACATCCCCAAACCTACCTACCCTTATGTTTTTACTTGTTATACCCTCCACCGTAAGGCGAATTCCGTGTGCAACACCTCCAAATGTTCACCGGAGAATAAAATTGGCTTTTTTCTATTTTGAGTTCTCTTTGTCACGCAAATCTCCATACAAAAATATCAATATCGGACGAAAGTAACCCCTATTATCCAAAATGTTGGAAGGCTCTAATTTTATATTAGGTTGGGGAAAAAGAAATCCATTATTTTTATATGAACTATAAGACTTTATTTAACCTGCTTCGGAATGTCCGATTTGTTGTCATTTTAAAGGTAACTTCATAATGCCTCTCTCATAGAAGTCCTGCTCTCTATTTGCAAAAAAACCTCTAGTAGTCGATTTTCACAATACTCCCTAGATACCAATCGAAGAAAAAATATGATAATCGTTTGGTGCCAAGTCCGGACTGTATGGCGGATGCATTAAAATTGTGTTAGATGTTTGTGGCCTAGCGTTGTCCTGGTTGAATACGACACCTCTCCTGTTGGCCAATTCTGGCCGTTTGTGGTCAATTGCTATCTTCAAACGGTCCAGTTGTAAAGAGATCAAATTTAGCGTTTGGCCATATGGAAGCAACTCATAATAAATAATGCCCATCCAGTCCCACTAAATGCATAGCAGATCCTTCCTGTCCGTTAGTCCTGGTTTGGCCACCGTTTAAGGTACTGCACCGCTCTTTGACCACGATCGTTTTCGCACAGGGTTATCGTATGTGATCCATAACTCATCTCCAGGCACCACCCGTTTAAGAAATGGATCTATCTCATTCCGTTTGGCCAAGGCTTTGCAGATGGATATTCGATCCATCCTATTTTTTTCTCCTAGGCGATGATACGACTGCTAACATGCCTGTCAAATTCGATATTTTCGACGATCGGCCTAATGGATATCTTTTTCGCAAACCATATATTTTAGGAACTCATTGGGTGTCAAAAATTCCTAGCAAAATTTATATATAGGTCCATATTTTTACATAGCATCTATATAAAAATTCCAGGCTAAATTTTGGCGTTCTTCTAGTTTGAGGAACATTTTCGAAACGAAGTTCCTGTAATTCCGTGTTCTTGGTGGCCTCAAAACTTCTTCGCAGAAAATCATCAGTAGAGGTCCAGGGTTCCTCCAGATTTTATCTATTTTCATGGTCACATGCGCACTTTTCAACGAAAGTTGTTGAAATTTGTTATTCTCGATTATCTTCACAAAACTTTTGAAATATAGGACCATGTTTTAACATACCTCCATTTAAAAAGATGATAAGAGATCTGTATCACAGCCATAATATACAATACTAGCTTGGTTCGAAACAATAAAAAATTATTCCGATAGATTTTCCAGAAGTCCAACTAATGCCACCTTAATAAGTGAAAACATTTATTTTGATTTCGCAAAAGGAACTAGGTCCGTTAGTTCCATAGTTCATTTTAGTTTAATCGTTCGTTGGTGCACGTCAGGTAATTCTATCAAATAACGAAGAGATCTAGATAAACGTTTCGTTTAGAAGGAACTAGGCGGACAAGAGCAAAATAGAACGACTTTAGCTAAAGAACTAGATTGGTCTAAAAGAATAAAAAATCCACCATAAAGATGAACTGAATTGTCATAGTAAAATGTCATATAGAGTGGCGGAAACTGCGGGGTCGTTTATTAAGTTTAATAGTTCATTTCATTTCAATCGTTAGTTTATTTGGCCAAATAACAAATTGATCGAGAGCAAAATTGAACGACCGGTGCAAATGCAACTAGATGACAGCCAGACCGGACATAGTACCGATCATTCCTTTTGGGGAATAGTTTCATTGAACAAGTTCGTTTCGGAACGACCTAAATCTAGTGATTGGATGAACAGTTCTATGAGAAGGAAAGAGATGGCGACACCAAATAGGAAGCATAACAGGTCACTGCAGATTCAGATCTCTTTTTTTCAAAATGGGAGGTTAATGAGGTGGACTATTGCCGTCTATGTGATGATGAAGAGGAAATATAAACTATAGAACATCTACATTCTCGATGATATATGCTTTGATGAGAAGACATACATATTTTGGGAGATTCGACAAAGAAAAGCTAAACTTTTTCTCCAAAATAGATCCAAAAATTATGTACAGCTTTTCTAGAAAATTGATATGTTTCAATAAAGATATCGAACCTATTACGCCCTATTACCCCCACATTTGATATAGCCATTTTCTTCTTCCTTTTTTTAGCTCTATAATTTTTACGACTTTAATGATGTTCACAATGGACAATACGTCTCCATGTGGAGCGCTTGCCCTCTTGACCGCTACGCATCCTGTGACCACCTAACCCAATATACGGTGAATTGCTTGCGCTATATTCATGTAATGGGGGTCTACGACGAATATTTCGAAGTCAGGCAAACTGAAAATATTAAGATTATAGTGGAGGACTACAAGAATTTATCTATTGTAGCGACATGTCCACCATCCATCATTTGGTTTGATCGCCATATTATTTATCAAATTCTGTTCAATTATATCCTCCACTGTTAACACTTTTTTATTAGTCTTAAATTTATAACTAACTAATGTGCACACGTAGTAAAACCAAACAAAAACAAAATTACAAGAATAAGAAAAAATAGCAACAACAAAAACTAAAATAATAAGAAATGAAAAATAATCAACAAAAAATAAACTATGGTCACATACAATGCAGGTAGGGAGGGGGGAGGGGTGTGACGTGAAGTACTAACCTAACTAAATAAGCATGTGTATGGCAAAATATGGCATACACTCACACACATCCATTCTTCGATACCAAAACGGATAAAAGTAATAAAAAGTTTTTTTCTTAAAGAAATACAATAAAAAGTCATAAAAACGAAAAATAATAAATTCAAATAACTAAGAAGAAGAAGAAGGAACTGAAAACACAATTCATAAAGCCAATTTCGAACGGTAATACAAAAATAAGAAGGAATTATAAAGAAGTGTGGTTGTTGTGTGGAAATAAATATTTTGCTGTGTTGAATTTTTCGGAATACAAAACGCTGCTGCCAGAGTTTAATAATGACGTTTGAGACGTTAAAATCAGCAGCGACGCCAGCGTTGTGAATTAACAACAACAACATATATTGTTGTATTTCTAAATGAATGAAAATTAAAATTTTATACAATGCAAACAATAGAATCGTTGTTAGGCCCTTCTTCTATCACAGCTCGCTGTATGCCGTACATATGTCAAAGCGTCAGAAATCATGATTTTCATTATGTGGCGTCGACATAAAAAGACGTTGAATGCCTCTGCTGATGCCGACTCGTTGGAACCACATGATATTCGTTCTCACAAGAAAATTTTGTTTTTTGCCTTTTTTTTCTTAAATCTGTAAATTATGTTGGAACACACATATGTGTGTGTATGTTTTTGTTGTCGTAGTTTTAATTTAATTGGTAAACATATTTCAATTACCATTTTAGGTTATATTTTCCAGTAAAAGCCACACCCAAATAAATTGGAGAAATTTTATTTGTGCTTTTATTTATTTATATTTTTTTGAGGAAAGGAAGGTCTGCGAAGTTCCTAAAATTATAAATTCAATTCGACAAAGTATAGAATAGAAAAATATACTCTTTAATACTGCAATATTTTTGTCCTGCGAAACACATACGAGGATTCAAGCTGGCCTTTTAAGTTGGCTTTGAATGAAATGTCAATTTATAAAGGAATATAGGAGTCAAACTTGATTTTGAACGCCGTTCCCCTTTATTCTTTTACAATAAAAGAAGCCAACTTAACAGGGTCTGTGAGAAGTCCTCTTATGCGTTTCCCCCTTAAACGTTACCTGGCGCCATATTACATTTTCATAGACGTGCGGCCATGTGTTGTGTTGTTTACTAACATTTATCACAACTTTCACTGCTGTGCTGAAATGAGTCTTAATTTCCTAGTCGAATATCCGATGTAAGAAATTATTTCCCAGCAGTAAGTCATACGTCAGTACAAAAAAGTTCTTGATACTTGAGTATGAGAACTACCACTAATGGTTAATATATTGGTCGCACTGCGGAAGAAGTAGATATGAACCGAAATGAACAAATTTTGGCCAACTTTTGTGTCTACCTAAGAAAAACAAGATGGAATTCAGCTCCAAGTTATACTTATCTTTTCTCTTTACGGAATATATTTTGAAACTATTGGAGTGGTTGGGAGTCATGTACTTTATATACATAAGTACTTAATCGTACATAGGCACCCAAATTTATTCCGCACCTGAAGCTAGGCAAGCATGCCAGCAAAGTTAAATCTTACATGCCGATCTCAGTTCCGTTGTCAGATCCGAAAACTCTTATCCAGTATTAGAAATGGCTTCAGCACATATCACTAAATTAGAACAGGTCGTACCATTGAAAGAATTTGCACTACTGATCTATAAAAAACCTTCGATTCCACACTTTTTGAATGCATGGAGAAAACAATAACCGTTCTACGTAGAAAGTTCCAACTACGTAAAATGAAACATTATTTTTACGATCATGTTGTCGGGTTGTTCCCCATCTATGGTGGTCAGGGAGAATCTAAAAGTTCTAGCCGCAAATATAGAAAAGCGATTCTTCAGATCAGCACGCATATATCGAGCCATATTCACCAAAAAAAATTGAAATTTTACAGGAGAAAAGTTTTTAATAAATTCAGAATAAATAAAGCTATTATGTTAAAATTTAGAACAATAGTTATGTTGTAAACTCGTATATGGCTCGATATGAATGGCTCATACACAGAAAACATTTTATTATATTTATAATTAATGTTTTCCTTATTGTACAAGTAACTCCACTATGTTTTCCAAAAATCTAAATATTTAATTAATATCAATACTATTTTCCTACTTTGCTCTACTTTATCACTATTTGCGTTGATTTGAAAGAGTTGATTTGTTCCCTTTCTATTTGTTTTTACAAAAAAAAAAAAAAAATTAATCCACCCAAGAACAAAAAAAAAAAAAACTCCACCACCACAATTCATTGTTCGAATGTGTTTTGTTTTGGTATCGTTCTATGTCTCTTGTTTTTGCAACCGTGTATTTGTCTACTGTTTCTGTTGCCAACAACTGACTTTTCGACTTCCCACTCACTCGATTGTGTTTAGTTCTGCATTCCACTGTTGCCTTATTACAGACACTCTTACCGACCTTTGCGTTGGTGTTACAAAATTCGCATATGTATTTTCCCAAATATTTCGATGCTAAATATTATATATCAAACATGTGTTGATACGAACAAAAAGCCCATTGTATAATATATGATTGATCTAATGACGCAGAATATGAACATGTATGTAAAGAAGAAGAAACGATACAAGTCATAACGAGGAAGCAGAAAACATAAAATCAAAATAGAAAAATTAAAACGACAAAGACATTCTGCGCCATATAAACACAACATCACCACCAAACACAAAACTCCAAAGTTGTATTTTTTCACTCTTTCTCTCTCTCTCTCTCTCTCTCTCTGACAAGAAACCAGTATTTAAAGTTGTATGAATTGCATTCATAAAATGCAGAAATCCCGATATTGGCAACACGTTTTGAACACTATTCATAAAATATACGAACTATTCTTCTTCAGTGTTCTGATGAATGGTAGGGTAATGATAGTCACCTCAGAGACTTCGTAGATTCTTAAAAAGTTGATAAAATCTTAACAGGGTTCACATATGACTGCAAAATGATCGTTCACGCTACGAACCCTTTGTATCGGCCTCATATATAATTTCATGCGAGATTAATCAATAAGAAGGTGAAACATAACTAATAAAAAACAAATATATATTTAAATAGGGGATACTACGACATTATGTATTCTTCTATTATTTTTATGCAAGATTTGTGAGAAATTTCTATAGTGTTAACAATGTATTTTATAAAATATGAATATCTCATACACCTTATTTTACCAATAATGACAATTTTCGGAATCGACGTTTTTAATTTGTTTTAACAATGTTCGTTATTTTCTATTTCAAATTACTTTTTATATTATAACAGTTTATATATATATATATATATATATAATATATATATATATATATATATATAATATATATAATATATATATATATAATATATATATATATATATATATATATATATATATATTTACAAAAGAAAATTATAACAATTTAATTTTTTTATTATTGATTTTTTGAACCGTTATTTATGGAACTGCATTGAAATCAATTTTGTTTGTTGGTGTCTAACGCTTTTGGCGTAAACATTTTCTTTAAAAAGGAAATACATTATTATTGTTTGTTTGTTAATATATTTTTTATTTTTCTTCTTTTTTCTTGTACTTGTTTTGTCGTATTTGGTCAGTCAGTCAGTCCAAAGAAAATGCTATTTCACACCAACACACACACATTCACACACAGTGCCACACAATAGTTCAATTGACCACAATATCTGCTCATACATTGTAACTGGAAATTGGTGCCACTCGAGAAAATATTTCTTTTCAAAAAGAGACTTTGGTGGAACAACAACAAAATATAATATTTCAATAACCAACAGTCAGTCACATTTTGTTGGCCAATGAATGTGTCAGATGGTATTTTTTTTTTTTTTGACAATACCGTTATTGCTTGATTTTTAAAGAATAAAAAAAAACCAATAAAATTGCTGTTTCATAGTTTTGAAAACTGTTAACGTTTTGTGTGTGTGTTTTTTGGAATTTTTGAAATGAAAAATTGGAAAATAAAGACAAATAAAAATGGGTTATAGTTGGTTCGGTAGATCACATGAATCTCGTAGTCAATCATTAGTATCTGGATTTATCTTTGCCAGAGGAAGTTAGAAATTATAATTTTAAAAGATATAATATAACGAAAAATATCGGATAAGATAGGTAAACTGCTCAGACCCTAATAATCAGAAAAATCGGAACAATATTTGATACTCGGTACGTTTATGGAAATCTATGTGTAAACAAAATTTCATTAATATATTCGCAACAAGTAAAAATGTCGTTAAATGTTGCTGGGCCGTGTGACCGCTGACATTTTTCGAAAAGTATCACAGAAAGCATCATTTTTTGAAAAAAAGTGGCACAAATCTTTTGAAAAGGTGGTACAAAAATTGGCACACTATTTTGCTACATATTGATATGGAATCTGATGAAATTATATATAGACAGTATTTACAAATTTTAAAATCGGTCAAAAGCTAAGTCTTTTGTTAAAATATTTCGACGTTTGAGACGATTTTAACAAAATCCACATTATTCTCATCCCAAGCGTTTATCTCATGAAAAGTCTTTTGTAGACTCTATTCGATACCCAATGGAAAATTTCGCCTCAATTGGGAAAAAGTCGGGTCTTAGGCGAACCATCTTGTATACGGGAGCTATACCTATATCTTAACCGATTCTCAACAATTTGGATAGGCTAAACAAATGAGACGTACTAAATTGCATACTATTGGGATAATTAATGGCACCTTCATTTGGGGTACTTTCCGTACAATAAAAATTCCCTGTACCACAGGATATAAAAATTCTAACAGACAATTTCAATATAGGAAGAAGTTGCACGAATTTTCAAAAAATGGCACATTCGGTATCACAAGAGTGGCAAGGCCGGAAAAAGGTAGCGAAATCGCTACTTTAGTGGCACAACGGCCTTATGACTGATGAGGGTATATACACTATGCTATGGCAAAAATGTGCCCATCGAAAAATTGGTTTCAGAAAATTTGGAGTGAGATTTACAAATGTCCGTTTCTCTGGCTGGCTGGTGCGCACGATATCTCTCGAATGGAGTAACCGATTTCATCGTAATATTTCTTCCAAACATTGTTCAAGGTCAAATATATCTGTCAACTCCCTCTGGTACCTCTCCCACAAAATGTTCAAAATTGAGATAAAAAAAATTATAATATCATATGAACGGATTTGAACAAAACTGTGCACAACCTATTGGTTATATCAAAACTAAAGATGGGACCACTACCTCTCGTAGATCCCACACAAACGGTCAAAATTGTCAGTAGTTATAAATCCAATATCAGTCGAAAAGAATGTCCGATTTGAACAAAATTTTGCACAACTTATAATAAGATCACGTCTGAAGATGGTTTCTTATCCACAAATGGTTAAAAAATCAATATTTATAGATCCATATATCAGTCGAATGGAATGTCTGATTTGAACCAAACTTTGAAAAACTTATTAGTTTTATTAAGCAAAAATCAAGTCCAAAGGTGGGACTCGTCGGCCCTCTCCTTCTGGTACCTTCATAACAGGTGGTCAAAATTATGAATGTTTATAGATCCATATATCAGGCGAATGGAATGTCCTATTTGAACTTGACTTCGCACAACTCATTAGCTTTAGCAAGCCTAGATTAAGTTTGAAGGTGGGACCCATTGGACCACTTCTTCTGGTACCTCTCCCAAAAATGATCGAAATTTTCAATATTTATAAATCCAATATCAGGCGAATGGAATGTCCTATTTGAACTAAACTTCGCACAACTTATTACCTTTACCAAGTCTAGATAAAGTCCGAAGATGGGACCCATTGGTCCACTCCTTCTGATACCTCCCGCAGAAATGGTCAACATTTTCAATATTTATAAATGATCGCACGAACATTTTTATAAGTTAATTTCATTTTGTACAAAATGTTTCTTTTCAAATCACTACATTGATCACGTGTATGCTAAAAAAGCTAAAAAAATGAAATTTCGAATGTCAGGGAAAACATATATAGTAGCCTCGTCAACAAAAACCTTTTTTGAAAAGAATAAAAAACTCTTTCTTCCCTTCTTCTTCTTATTTAATTTGTACCACAATTTCAACACACGCAGTAAATATATCGATCAGATTTCTTGTTCTCAATATTTCCTCCGATTAAATTAATTGCTAAATCAAAGTTTTTTATTTGAGCATAAATAAAAAATTGCAAAAACAAAAAATTTGAACCATTTTTTCTGTTATTAATTGTTGAAAATTTCATCATGAAATCAACAGAATTGTTTATTATTGTTATTAGCTTTATTATTATTAGTGTTACTGATGTTGTTGCTGTTATTGTTATTGTCGTCATTTTTGTTGTCATATGAAACCAGTGCACACTCTACTCTTTGCCAGCTACAGTCTCAAGACTGTGGTAGCGGTGGTGGAGCCGGGGCTGTTGGCTCGGGGTTTCAGTGCAAATAATTTTTTGTGCGAGAAAAAACACATTTTTTTATTAAATTTAATATCAAAATTGTTGAGATTTTCAATTAAATCAAATAATAAATAAATAAAAGAGCTTGAGAAATGAAAAAGAAACAAACGAAGACAAGTAAACAATAAAAACGAAATGAAAATACAAAAACAAAAATTAAATATGAAGACAATGGTTTGGTGATATGTTTTGCCAGGGGAAGCGAAGGGAAAGTGCGGTAGTTCAATGAACAATGAAGGGAAGGAAATAAAGAAGACAAACATGGAAACACACACACACACATACATATGTTTTTATGTGTGAAAAATATTTAATTTTGTGAATTTGGAAGGGGGGAAATTTATAAAAGAAACTGCCATCACTCATATTACTAGCAATGCATGTGTGTGTTTGTGCATTTACGCATATTCATACTGCCCATATTTTAACTTAACTTTAACAAATGAATAAATACAAAAACGAAATAATAATAATAATAAATATTTCTTCTTTTTTTATTATTAAATTAAATTTCAACTTGTTTTTGTTCACAATTTCGAATTAAGTGCGTTCGCTTGCCTCGTTCGATGTGTGCGAGTGCCTCTATCTACAATTGTACAATTTAATAACAATACTGGCAGGCAGGCAGGCTGACGGGTATGGGTATAATAATAAAGCCAAAAACGAATCAAAACCTCCTCCCCACCATACGAATATGTATTTCAACAGCAAACCAAATTTGTATTTTATTTCATTTCATTTTGAGGTTCGAGTTTTGTTTTTTTTTTTAATTTTTATTTTATTTTTCATTCAATTAAAGTTTTATTTCTGTTGAATTGTCTGGCCATTACTGACAATTATTTATTTCATGTGTGTTTGGTACGGAAATATAATTATACATATGTACATACATTTCGGAACCTACAAAAAGAAAACAATAGGAATTGGTTTATTGTTTTTTTTTTTTCAAAATAAGGTTTTTAAAAAGAACCAACGTCGTTATGTTCGACTGTACCGGACCTGATCGCACATTCAAAATACTATACTATAATTGGACTTGAGCGAAAATATCGCGTTATATTGAATATGTCCTGTGAAGAATTTGTTTAGCCATTAAAATCCCGGAATGGTAAATTACAACCACACAAAAATACAATCACTTCGGTTGGAAAATTCGCCATTGGGGATTATACGCCAAGTTTTTTTTAGTTTTTGTATCAGTTTTATATGAAGTTATTCTCTCTTGATTGATTTATTCAGGTTCTGGATTTGTCTCCAAATTATGAAATGCAGCTACTTCCACTGACAGCAACCACAGATCTTCCGGAGTAAGTTGAGTATGCTTGACGGAGAAATTGAATAAATACAGACGACTGCATCACCTTGAGCGTAATTGAGTTAAAACTACTCTATTTCGTCAAGGCAGCTGACGTTATTCAGTAGTGAGCTTCAAGGACGGCATCCACCATGTATTAATTTAGAACCATAACTTCGCGGTAACGTTGTGAATGTTATTCAGACCTGCTCGATAGACATCATGATCTAGAAGCTCACTTTTATAATGTTGGACCTATCTCTCTCCATAGATCATGCAGATCCTTCCTAACACGCCTGGGTGGTGGAGTTCTATCGATTATATGATGATGAGGATGATTCTCTCTGAAGCACCTGAGCAGGTAGTGCGTCGTCTCCTCATGTTGATAGCCCACAGGTGTCAGGGCTGCGTTTTGGAGTTGTCAGGGATGCGTTCTGACAGGTCTGAATACTTCTTCATTGCGTCTCACTAGTATTCGCAAACCTCAGAACGCATAGTTGTGCATAGTCCGATCAATCGCTTTATAAATAGCCAACAAGGTTTCCATATCTGCGCCACAAGAGTTTGACTTGACTTAAGGGCCTTGTTCCTATTTATACCCTACACAACTATGTTGTCAGGGTATTATAGCTTTTTAAGAGTTTGTAACACAGCGAAATATTGGTCGTAGACCCACTCATATCTTGACTAGCTGAGTCGATCTACACTTGTGTACCCGTCCGTCTGTCCATTATAATTTGTAAACATGATATAGGCCACAGTTATGGACCCATATTCACGAAATTTTGCATATAGAACCGGTTCTGGCCAGAGAAGACCCCTATTGGAAGTTATCCTTTAATATTTAGGGGACCAAATTTTGTCGGGTTTTCTGGTAGAAATTGTAACCCCAACATCACAATTTTACATGGAGATGGGGGATTAGGCCAAAGAAAAAGCATGCCGAGTTTGATAAAGATCGGTCAATATTTAGCGGGTCAAATGGGCCCTTGAATTTTCTGTGAAAAGTGTTAAAATTTGCTTTATATCGGGTATATATTTACTCCTAAAGAATATAGACCGGAGAAGGGGAGTTATATTGTTTATTATTACCATTACCACACTAGCAGGACATGTAGCTCTGATGGCTAGCATATTTTCCTGGAGGTTCCTCTAGTCGATCAAGAGTCGCAAATATCGCAAATAATTACCAAGACTAGGGATATAGATCCACATACAGTAAAAGTTAAGCGGTAGTTGTATGGTATGGTCAGCCCCTCAAACTATACTGCTCCGTACACAGGTTTTCAACTTTTCACAGATAGATGTGGTTTGAGCGAAAGATTTGTGAAATTTTGGGCTTTTTGATAGTCGGAATTGTATGGCTCTAGATGTATATTCTCTGTCATTTTCATCTAAGCAGTCCACGTGGTGAACAATGCTGCCCTTCAAAAAAAAATCGGTCTAAAATGTACACAAAAGGCGTCCAAAATCGGATTTTCGGACCAACATTGAAAATTCAAGTGGAAATTTCCTAAATTAATATAATAGCAAATGAAAATGGACTGAAATGGCGAACCATCGGACCAAATTAAAAATATATTTGTTTCTCGGTCCAAATTTGGTCCGAAATGTTCAAAATGGCAACACTGCCATCGAAGTGATTTCTTGTTCGTAAACAACGCCCTAAGAGTTTGTGTTGTCGCTTTTTTCTCAAATGGCCTCACAGTGGATACGTAACGATCTCAATGCTGTCTGGGGTCGCTGAAAAACTCCGGAGACATCACCCAACCCTGATGAACTCAGTGCTTCAATCTACCGGGCTGAAAATTTTTATTTCGGAAATACTCGTATGGCATACATATAATTGATTTACCACTTTTAAAAATTGGCCGGAGGGAAGTTTTTTCGAAGCCCTTAAACAATGTGGCACGATTTCAAAAGCTTTTGATCAAGCTCTAACAATACTGTTCTAGGGAAAGAGCGGATTTGGTTTAGTCCTCGGCGGTGTGTGTGAGGATGGCGTGCAACGCTGTTGTTGTACTATATTGCTGACGGACTATGATATTTGTGTAGCAAATCTGCCTACTACAACCACCATATAAATTTATCTCCCAAAGTTCTGTATTTTGGGGAGATCGGATTCTGATGGGGTATAAAATCTTCCTCCAAAATTTATTAATATTGACCACACATAACGGTACCTTCAATTATGTCGTATTTTGGGCATGTTTTCAAACAATTTGGCTCTAATTTGATATGGGTTCTTATTGGGTGGCATCTTTTGGTACCAAAAATTTACCATGGTATAGTCCCAAATATGAAAGTCCCGATCTATTTAAGGTATTTTTAATGTCCACCTTATGGTCAACGTTTTTTACTTTTTGATATTCCGTTAAAGGTATTTTGTATCCTACACAATACGTCGGAGTGTATATTAAATTTGTCATTCCGTTTGCAATACCTTAAAATATTCACTGGGCGAAATTTTATATTATGGGTTCACATTCGGTGTCACCATGTAATACTCTCATTGCTCCATATAATAATCTCTATCATATAACTATTTTCGAACTTCATGTACTTTTAACTTCTTAAATAGTTTATTTTTATACTGATACCTAATCAATTTTTTAATTATTCCATTTAAAGTTTTTTTCTCATTTAAAAAATTCAATTTTGAAAAAAAAATAAAATTGATTTATTATTGAAATACTAATCTCAATATTGAGAATATTTTCACAATGAATACACACAATTGTATAATTGTTCATTACGCATATTTATAAGATACACACACACAACATTAACAAGATTTATTATTTCGTTTTTTCTCACACTGTAAGTCGTCGTTTCAATTCTATCGACTTCCCATTGCCATAATTAATTAATTACAAATCTACCAGATAGATACACACCATACCTACAAACATATCTACATAGCGGTATACAATTTATAGATACATACTAAATGAATTAATATTGTACTCGGGTTGTTGTTGTATTCGTAGATAACTACAATAATGTAAAATAGTTCAGTATTTTGTGGTTATGCTTTGTTGTTGTTATTATTATTTGTAATAAAATGTAAATGAAAACGCTAAAAGAAAAATAAGATAACAATAACAACAACAGAAATTGTATATCAATTTATAATAAACGTAGACAAAATAAAAATCCAACGACTGAACGAACGAATAGACGAACGAACAAGGTAAATTGTGAGACAATAATATTACAATAAAAATAATAATAATATCATCGTCAACAACAACACGAAGGAGAAGAAGAAGCAGCAGAACTGTTGTTATTGTATGCATTGCATATTAAATTACCCACCTGAACATTGGCCAATGTTGTAATTTTTCGCCATAATGAATCTTCGCCAAATATCGAAATCATTTGAGTGCTGCAATTCACATTCGATGAGATGCAAATGCGACATAATTGAACATTTGCTGTCGCTGCAGCTGTTGTTGTTGTTGTTGGTATTGGTGGTGTTGGCGACGATAATGATGACGATGGTGATGTCGACGACAATGACGTTTTTGTTGTCGTCGTTGTAGTTGCTGCTGCTACTGCTGTTGCTGTATCCATATTGATGACATTTAAATGACTGTTATTGTTTGATTATATCACAACTACATTGGCACATCACACTCATTTGCAAATAATTCTCTCGCAAACACACTCTCTCTCTCTTTATTTCCTGCACTTTTGTTTATTTTTGTTTTATTATTTTTTTTGTTTTTTTTGTTATTATTTAATATGGCTGCGTACGAACACTTGTCAATCAATAAAAAGATCTCTTGTAATGATGATGACCTTTCTCATTGATTTGCTCCGCACTTCACTCTCACTGCCTCTCTTTCACGAGATAAATTTTGTGGTTACAATGCGACACTCTGTTATGTTTGATGATAAATCAATGTGAATTTGTATTGGTAAAGGTTGGATGGAATGGTTTTAGTTGTGGGATTTGCAAATTATTATTGTTTTCAGATGATATCCGACAAGTGGTAAAAAACAACACACTGAAATAATAAAAAAATATATAATAATTTCTCGTTTCGTTTTTTTAGAATGTTACAAAAGCAATTGTATCTTCCTTAACACGCGATATTGTTGTAATATTTCCTTATTCTTATTGTTGTTGCAGCTGCTGTCGCTGAAGGAGATTATTCTATTTTCAAGTTTAACCTATCGAACTGTCGCAACTAAACATATGGAATGATAGACAACATCGCATTACGTCGTTTTGATGTTGGAAAATTGGTTGGTTGTGTGATTCTCTAGGTTTGAGTGGGTATTGTGACATGTATGATGCACAACATGTTTTATGCATGTGAACGAACTTCGGAATAATAAGAACAAAACACAACACAACCAGACAGGGATGGGAGTTCATTGTTTTTGTACCTTCGAGACTATAACAAGTTAAAAAGTCGACAATCAATTTCGACTGAGTCGAACATGTTTTACTCCTCACTACGATATGGACTTTCAGTATAACTAAAATCGATCGGGATTTATAGAAGGGGTCTGTCATAGTTAGACTTGCAGAAAATTGGTATTAAATACCGTAATATGAAGCCTATACAAAATCAGTGAGGGGAGCAGTATATTTGGACGGAGCCGATCATATTATACCCTACACAATTATCGATGAACTTTTATGTTCTTCGAATCTCTATTCCGCGTCTTGGTAATATTTCGCGACATTTGCACATTCTTAACCGACTAGAGGTTAACTGCTACACATTCTTACACTGGCATCATTTCCGAATCCAGAGTGAACATTTACGCCATAGGATTCCAACATTAGTATCTTATACACAAAAGTCTCGGTTCATTTGACCCTCTCAATATAAGTCATAAGGAAAATTTGTGATGTTTGGTTTATAATTATGGATAAAAAAAGTTTTCGGATCTTTTCATCCCCTAAATATCATCAGATCGTCATGCGTCGTCCAGTTATAACTTCCAGGAAAATTTCCTAGCGCTACATTTCCGCCCTCCAGTGTGGTAATGGTAATAATAAATAATATGTGTATAGATAGACCCCTGTAAATATTTACGTATAACTCCACATCCGATATACTGACAACACTCCGGTCTATGTTCTTCAGCAGTAAATATATACACCATAAAATTTCGTGATGTTCGGATTATAGTTGCAAAAATTAAGTATTTGGTTAATTTCATCCCCTAAACATTAAATAAACATTTCCATAAGTGTTGCCTGTATCGTGTTTAAAAATTATAATGGACACACATGTCTAGATCGACTCAGCTAGTCGAGATATGATGATCGGTGGGTCTATGACCAATATTTCGCAGCGTTATAAACTCGTGGGGCCACACAAAGTTACAATACTCTGACACATAGTTGAGCAGGGTATAAAAATGCACCGATATTGATAAATTTTGACACTCAAAGGGAAACTAAAATATCAAAAAAGAGCCATTTTTTCGAATCACCAAAATATCGGAAACTTAAGTCAATACTCCTAATTTTTGGTAATGATATTTTCCACCAAATGAGAACGCTAAATATTAATTTATAACCAATTTATGTTATCAAACGTGTCTAAATCCACTAAAATACGAAAATTATTGGATACCGTTATATCCAAAAATTTATAAGAATTCTTCTGAATGCCAAATTTTGGGAATACCGTTATATTGGGGCTACACCAAAACGTAGACCGATAAT
This sequence comes from Musca vetustissima, assembly GCF_032173495.1. Lineage (NCBI taxonomy): Eukaryota > Metazoa > Arthropoda > Insecta > Diptera > Muscidae > Musca > Musca vetustissima. The sequence goes on from NW_026889093.1 coordinate 830,273, forward strand.
CCCATTTACAAAAACAAAGGGTTCGTTCCTTGTATGGTATACAGAGTCGTCATCTCATTAATAACTGTTGATTTTTGCGATGAGTTTTTAGTCATGATGATTTTCAATGCAATTCCGTACAATTTTCAATGCATTTGAAGGACTCAATCATAATGATACGACCTTGTTTATTGAGTTCTTGTATTAACTGAATTTAATAAGCCTTAAGACCCAAATCTTTATACAAAACACAGTGTAATGACAATTGTGAGATGCCCAATCCCGGAGAACGAAATGATATGGGCAAACATGGGATTTCTTCATTATGGGGCAGCTGTAGTAATATCGGGTACATAAAATTGTGGTTTCTATAACGAAATTTGAATACACTAAAATCATGCAACTTTCAGAGCGTCTACAAAAAGTCATATCCAGGACAAATTTCTAGCAGAAAGATAGTTAATGTGAAAACTGTTACCAAGACTATAAACACATGTTCTAAGATACATGTAATAGTTCTCCTATATTTATTGAGGTTTCTAGTGGTCAATACAATTCTCAAGGCTTTAATAGATATATTGCCGGCCCATTTTAGTTATTTCAAGGTCCTAAACTCATTTCTCAACGGACGTGACTTCTTTGCAGAAAATTTATGGTATTGATTCATTACTTGACATAGCCTCCTTTAATTGTTCCGCCATGTATTATGTATTTTTATAGTCCTAGGCGTATTTTCTAAGCTAATTGGTTGTATTTAGACATTTCGGGTAAAACCAAACATTTTTAACACAAGATCTATTTTGAGATAGATTCGATATAAATATTCCGCTTAAATTTAGATGTTTTTTGATCCCGCTTAGATCCGAAATGGTGTTATTTGGCATTCTGGTTAACTGGTGTGTAAAAGAGTTCCCAGCTGAAATAGGCAGTTTTGGCATAGCCTCCTATAAAGGTCCCGCCCAATTTTCCTTGTCTTAGGGTAATTTACAATATTGGCTGTAATTTTGCATTACAGGTTCTTTGTGAATAGTTAAGTTATTGTTTTACATAGAAGACACAAAGCTCATGGTAGTTAATTTCCAATAGCATAGTTCCTATTTAAATGTCTCAACCGATTTTTGATGGTTTGATGGTGAAATTTTTCGAGATACCTTAATAAACCTTGATCACATTAAAAGTCTACATTGATTTAGTCATGTCCGTCTGAACATTCGTCTGTATACATATACAGTTATAGCTCTCAAATAACGGTACCTCAAAATATTCGAATTCTCATTGACTAAAATTTCGGGGGTAGGCTCCTCTCATTATTCGGAACTTTGGGGTTTTTAGCCAAGTTTTTCAAACGAAATGGTCATATAAAAGCTCCGATAGGTTTTTGTCATGTATAATGTACACATCATGGTGGAGGGTATAAAAAGTTTGGCCTAGTCGAACTTAAAATTTTTTTTAAATTTTTCATAAAAAATACACATGACTTATTTTGAACTCTGTATCCTTTTTGAAAGATTTATTTCGATTACGAATTACAATTTTCCATCTCTGGAATCCGGTCAAAGCACACACACAAACTCATAAGAACAATGCATTGAAATCAACAAAATATCAACAACAAGTGTGTATCATACCGCTGCAAAACGTATCAAACCAACGAATCGAACAGTAAACACAACGAACGAACCGAAATGTTGAATTTGGATGTGGGTTGTTGCCAGAAGAACCCGAACGCCACACCAAAGAATGTGGAAATGTTATGCGAAAATAATGAAGGCAAAAAAAAAAAAACCGGCGGCAGCAGCAACAGCAGCAGTTGGTGCTGTCGCTGCTGCAACAAAGAACTTGGCAAACAATTTATCACATGCCACACACCAACAACAAACCAAATGAGTATGAGTACACAACAACAACAACACAAGGAAATTATATATTTTCAGCAACAACAACAAGAACACTAATGTGAATAAGGAATTAGTAGTATCCATCTTCTTTCACACAATTCTGCAGGGTTGGTAGATATGGATTTTGTTTTTCGTTTTAATTTTTTGTTTTTTTTTCTTGTATTTTTTTAAATTATTTTAATTTTCCTGTTTGGTTTTTGTTATTTTAATTTTTATTAAAATTTAATATTTATTTTAATTTACACGCACATTTTTTATTTATATTTTTAAATATTAAATAATTAAATCCATACACACAATAAATAATTAATTATTTTAAATAAAATAATTAAAACCACCGTACACACACTCCCACACAAATAGTTTCAAGGAAACTAATCCGGAAAATAAAAAAAAAATATATCCAAAAAAGTTATTATCATCAACAAACCGAGAAGAAGAAATTATGCGGCGGCAATACGAAACGTCATAATAAAACTCGTAACGTAACGACAACCGACTCGGTGATCCAATAACGAAAACTGACTGCGGCTGACTGAGTGTCTTGTGTATGGCGGCTCAACGACAACGCGCGACTCTAAAAAGAAAAACCCACAGAATGCTTAGAGCTCAGCCGGCTGCACTGCCGCTACAGCGCGGCTATGCCAGTGACTATGACGTTGACGTTCCGTCGCTGTCACCACTAGCTAGGTATGTTGTCTTGCTACAATATAGCAAGCAATAATAATAATAACAATAATAAAAATAATAAGTTACCGGTGTGTGCTCTGCGGAGTGAAAATCGTAATGACGACTAGATGACAGGGGGGAAGGGGATGGAGGGGGGCGACCAAGAATAAATGATATCTAAAATGAAAAGTAGTAAGACAAACACACACACACACACATAAACATGATGGGGAAAAATAGTAATAAGAATAAGAAGAAACGTTACTGTTTGTACATTAATAAAAATACACGCACACACACACCCGGAAATATTTAAACTCACACACACATATCTACCCATTTATAAATTTATATTCCCCCATATTCACAGCACATCATACAAAGTAAGAAAAATTCGAAAACAAAATCCCAAAGCAGAACAAACAAAAGGCAACTAAAAATTGTTGTTTTTTAAGGAAAAATTACAATTACATATTTACACAAACAGCAACAACAACAACATCAATAATAATAATCTACAAAACTAGTATCGCACTCACGCTCACCATCAACCGGCGCGCATTCTCACTCTGCACACACATCGAAGAAAAAAACAAACGAAAAATCTCAGAACAAACAAAACGACAAAAATCTACAACAACTAGAAGATACTCTAAAAATCAGGAATAATATTTAACAGCAACAGCAACAATAACAACAACAACAACTACTACCATCAAGCTGGTTAACAGATGAATATAATTTACACCTCCACCCCTTTTAACAAGACATCTTTAATTCATTAAACACGCTCGCACACGCTTGTTATCTTAAGCGAAGGAAAGAAGAAACGAAAGAATACAAACAAAACGAAAATTAAATAATTAAAAATGAAACTTATAAAGAGCTCAGGAAAGTCCATAATCCGGTATTTGACGCATAAACGTCAGCTGATGTTTGTTAAAAAATAGTTCAGATATTCATTAGATATTTCGGATGAATATTAAGATTTGTTCGGAGATCTTTTGGGTCAGAATATGTACGAGAATATCGACACATGCCCAAATGGTCTTAAACCAGACTAGGCTTGCAGAGCAGAGTTAATCCTATAGGAATTCATTGATATAGAACTTGCTTCATATAGCCGAAGTTCTCAGTGTTTTTGAAATTATTAAAGTGGCTTTCAGAGGACAAATTTTGGTATTCAATGAAAAATTAACATTTTTTGAGATATATGAACGGATGTTTAATTCATAATAGAGGAAGGCGTTTCGTTTACTATGAGTAATTAAAAAGAGATTAGTTTGATTGGGTCGAAATTTTTATACCCTGCGCTATGTGGTGTGCATTCAAAATTTCTTAAACAAACCGGGACCTTTATGTGGAAACTATGCCATTGTAAACTTTCTGCTAGTAGGTCATTTAAGATCTGACAAATTACAGACTCGAGGTTGGGAAAACTGTGCACGAAAATTACGTGGGAACATTGTATCGATACTATTAAAAAATATTGACAATTTTTGAAGCCAGAATCTTGAAATTTTGGGTGAGAGTCACATTTCGTCAGAAGGTGTCAGATTGGGCTGGGTTTTTGGAAATTCGTACTAGAACGGCACGAAAAGTGATAAAAGGCACTAAATATAGTACCATTTGTATTTGGCGAACCGGTGGAGCTCATACGCTTAAATTTGGAAAGAGGATCACTGATGGAGTATAGGATAGATGTACTACAGGTTTTTTTTGGAAATTCGAACCATATGTATTCAAAAAGTACTAAAATGTACTGAATTTGGTACGATTTCGTAAACGTAAAAACTTTGGAATGCGAATCAATGCTGAGAAGTAGGGTCGATATGAGGAGTTGGTTCTGGAAGTGTGTACTCATGTACACTCACTCTACTCGTCGACAATAAAGCCGCATTCGTCAGCCCTATCCGTTCAGAGGTATTTAAAGCCATATCAGCGGTCGGCATTCCTGCAACAGTAATAGCGCTATGCAGGTTAACTTGAGCTGCACATGGTCAGCAGTTAAAGTCGGAAAAGATCTATCGGAGTCCTTCAATTCCGAACGAGGATTCAGACACGGTGACAGTTTGTGTGCAAAGGTGAACAGAAATGACACTCTGTACACCAAACAACACTTGTTACTCGCCTTCGCCGATGACATCGATATAATCGATCGAACATTGCGAGCCTTTATAGCCACCTTTGAACAAATTGAGAAGGAGTCTGCAAAAGTGAGACTCGTAGTAAATGCCGAGAAGATCAAGCTGATGGTAACAACGCGCAAGACAACCAGTAGACTCAGACCAACTTTGGAACATGAGAAGCTTTGAGGTAGTTAAAGATTCAGATCAGTTTTAAAATTCGGAGAAAGATAGTGTTGGCCATCAGATGATTCTATGGTCTAAGTAAGCAGTTTAGAAACAAGGCGACATCACGCCAGACCAAACTCACACTCTACAAGACGCTGATACTACCCGTGCTGTTATATGGATTTGAAGCATTGGTATTTGCGCAAGCAGATGAGGCAGCTCTTTGAGTGTTTGAGAAAAAAATTATCCGAAAGATCTACGGCCGATCGGCATCGACGGTAAATATCGGCGTCGAATGAACGAACCAAGAGCTTTACAATCTATACGCGGACATCGTATCGAGCTGCAGCTTAAAAGGCATATAAAAGTGATCCTACTAATGGTTCCCGTAGAAGGGGAAGGCCACGAATGGAGAGATGGAAAGACCAAGTAGAAAACATCTCGGAACATGGTATTTTAAATTGGAGGATATGCCCACATGCCCGACGCTCATGGAAATCTTTTTTAAGCTCTGCCAGTGGAACAACCGTTCTGTCACAAGGCAGCTAAGTAAGTAAGTACTCATGTATACGAAAAGTACTATATGGTACTTTATTCGGTATAATTTAAATTTGAAGGTACGGATGGAGCTGGAAACCTTGAAATTTGAAATTAACAGAGTAGGAGTGCGTAGATTTGGAATTTTTAACTTATGTGTACGATAAGTACTAAATCGTACTATAATTGTTACAATCGTACTTATGTGAATACCATTTATTCATTTTGGATTTAGGGTAAACCGATATGGCTTGAATCCTGATGTTGGTAAATAATACATCTATTGGATTGTATGTTGTAGATAGTAATGACATTTTGTACTTATGCGTACTTAATGGTACTAAAATTGATACAATTTGGAATTAGGTGAACAGATAGTGCTGGCATCTTGGAATTAAAATTACTGTCGGAGTGTAGAATTGAGCTATGTAGGTTGTTTTGGAAGTTCGTACTTATGTGTGCTAAGTGGTACGAAATTTGGTACAATTTGGATTTGGGTGAACCGATACAACTGGAATCCTAAAATTTGACGTCAGGATCACTATTAGGGTGTAGGATTGAGGTACGTAAGACATTTTGGAAATCTCTACCAATGCGTACCAAATGGCGCCAAATGATTGGGGTGTGCAGGAAGTTTTAGAAATTAGTACTTATGTATACTAAGTAGTACCAAATTTGGATTTGTGGAATCGATCAGGCTAGAATCCTGAAATTTTAAAATATAATTTCTATTGGATTGCAGAGGTGGGTACTTATGGAAATTTTTATTAATGTGTACTAAATGGCAATACATTTGGTAAAATTTGCATTTGGGTGAATTTTTCGAAATAAGTACTAAAAGAGTACGAAAGGTAATAAATATTACTAATTTTAGTATAGAGTTAGATTTCTACTGTGGTCAGAATTCATTCTGGACATACTGTATGTCAGCCTCCGATAATCCAGAATGCCAAATTACAGTCGTTTCAGTTAGAAAATGCAAATTCGGGCGGCATCATTATATGGAAGCTATTCCAAAAAGCGGACCAAATATAGTTTGGTCCATAATTGCGTCCTGCAATTTGATTACAAATTATATCGCTTCAGCTTGTCAATACCTGAAAATTAAAATACTGAAAGGTGGGTCTAGAACTATTTAACGAATAATACCCCCACAACATAATTGTGTAGGATAAAATAGGCCCAGGCCCCATTCAACCTTCATACATTAAGTATGTACAAATAATTACTCATTTAAAGAACCCCATACTAATCCGCAGCAATGGAAACATCGATAAAACTTACAATGGTCTATGTCCGACTATTACTATGGACGAAGTATATGGAGCTATGTTGATCCTCAAATCCTATCCTCATTGTTTCGTAAAACGACAGTCAAATGTAGTCAGCAATGTTGGTATGTTTATTTATTTTGCTTTTCTTCTTCTTGCTCTTCGATTCAATTTACGTCTGAACAAAAATATGGAAAAATAATTTTTTAAGAAGAAATAAATAAATGAAACAAGATAAGATAGGATATTCCGCACTTTGTGGTGTGCCAAGTGTGTGCGAAGTAAAGCGGCGTGAGTGTATTGGTGTGTGTGTGTGCGTTTAAAAAGTAATATTACAACTACAAAACAGCCATTGAGTGAGCTAGCGAGCGAACGAACGAATGGATAGACCAAACAATCAACCATCCAACCGACCGACATTCATACGCCGCGCATTTGCATTCGAATTGAAGAGATTCCGATTTGAGTTCGGATTCAGATTCCCAATCGTCGCACACACTGGCACGTCATAGTCGACAACAGCAACAACAAGAAACCCTGTATGTTTTGCTATGACGTGCGGCTTTTTGTGTGTTGCATCTATCCGAATGCACTGGAATGAGGGGGGGGAGCATGAAATGGTTCGAAGTTGGTGGCGGCAGCCCGGAAAGGGGCAAACAAAACAAACATAGGCGAAATGCCGAAACGAATCGAATTATTTCGAATGATTATAATGAGTGGCATTGCAGTTATTGTCGTAGTCGAAGTCGTCGTCGTTGTTGCTGTTGTTGCCGTTGTTGGTTGCATGGCATGGCTGGCCAAATGAAGGAACGAACCCCAGTCAGTCAGTCTCAATTTGTTTGTTTCTTTGTTTGCTTTGTTGTTGCTGCTGTTTCGGTTGGCGTCTCTGTTGTTGCTGTTGCAAATAGTTCGATGGCAGCGAGCATGGAATGTAAAGAAATATAATAAAGTGCACACACACACACGGTCGCACTCTTGCACAAAGTCACCAAAGTAAATATGCAAAAAATGAAAAGCAATAACAACAACAACGAAGACAGCAACGATAGCAACGACAACGTCGAAAATAAATTACACTCTCAATGTGAATGCATTGGAAACGAAAATGAAATATGTTTTTATTGTTTATTGCCATTATTTCAAATAATTATTTAAATTGAGAAGGCAACGTCAGTGCACAGTGGTCGCGTGAGTATAAAATGTAATTTTCGGAAATATTTTTAATTTGTTTTCTCAAATAAGAATTTGTATTGATTGTTCTTATGAAATTAAAAATACATAGTTCAAAAGGTAAGGAATGGTACATTTGGACCGAAAGAATCCAAAATCAAATTAGTAAATTTATTTAAAAAATATTATTGTAAAAAATATATAGTAATTTTGAAAATATAATAATTTTTATTTAAAAATGCGAATTTTAGGGGCGTACCTAAATTCATGGATATGAGTAAAATTTTATTTATTTCAAAAGTATTTGAATGAATGTTACCAAATACGCACTGCGTATCAAAATATAAAGTTGGAAATGTTAAACATTGACAGTGCGTAATTTGGATTTTTTGTTTATCGAAAATAAAATTCCAGTCATTGAAAAATTTTTATTTCTTTAAAAGTAAATATTTTAAGTTCAATTAAAAAAGTTTTCATCCATTTTAGGCGTTTTTAATTAACACACATTTAAATAAGAATCCTATAAAGATGAGAAGGTGGGTATTTTAGTACGCAACACATTGAATTAGATTGGAGCGTTAAACTTCAAAAATGGATTATTGTTTTTCACAGCATTCTCCAGCTCGATTTAAACATTTTTCTATGTACACTTAAATTTCAACTCCTGGCGACGAAAATTGTAATTTCCTCTTGATATTTGTTTATTTATTTTTCGCTTTATGTAAGGTATATGTGGGGAGGTAACGAAAGAAGTTGCCCTATAAAGTTTGGAAACAATTAGACATTGCAGTCGCTTGACATTGGATTATTTTTTTTTTTTCAAAAAATTTAAACATTGTGGGAGAGCTACCAGAACCAGTGGACCCATCTAGGCTTGGTAATAATATTACGATATGCTAAGTTTGGATGAAATTGGATAATCCATTCGCTTCATATGATATTAACAAGGCTCTAGATGGAGTGTTCCGATAAGTCCCATCTTCCAACATTATACAGGCATGGTTAAAATCGGATACTCCGTACGCATATACAAAAAAAAATTTAAATTTAGACAATTTTATTAGGAGGCACCACAAGGAGAAGACCGGTGGGTTCCATCTTCCAACTTGAATTGAATTTGACATTAAATCCGACATTATAAATCCATTATTTTTATATGAAATATAGGACTTTATTCAACATGCTTCGGAATGTCCGATTTGGGCCAAATATGCACCGTTTTGCTGTCATTTTAAAAATTACTTCATAATTCCTCTCTCATAGAAGTCCTGACCTCTATTTGCAAAAAAACTCTAGTAGTCGATTTTCACAATCCTCCCTAGATGCCAATTTTTTATCATTAAAGAAATTTTGCAATGCTAGAAAAATATGATAATCGCTTGGTGCCAACTCCGGACTATATGCCGGATGCATTAAAACTTCCCAACCAAGCTCCAGAAGTTCCTGGCGATTCACTGTGTGTGGCCTAGCGTTGTCCTGGTGGATCACGACACCTCTCCTGTTGGCCAATTCTGGTCAATTGTAAATGGTTTAAAACAGTTTTATGGTCGATTTTTAACTTCTGCTAACATGCCGGTCAACTTCGATCATTTCTCCGATTTTATCGACATTTTCGACGAGCGAGGTGCATCTTTAACATCAAAAATTCCTGAACGGAATCTACGTAACCAAACTTGCACATAATTGGCTGTTACAGTACTGTAACCGACATGTAGTCTCTAATTAGTTGCCTCTATACACTCTCATTCGCAGTATGTACAGGTCAGGGTTTCATTGGGTAGCCCCAATATATGGTACCTCCCAATTTCAGTAATTTTGGAGTTTTTGCACGTCCTTTACGTAAATTTGGGTGTAATTTTATATTTTGGAGTCAGATTGGGTGTCGAATCTTCCTTCTGAGAATATGCATAGAATCAATTTCTGATTCGATTTACGCATGTCCGTCTGTCCGTCCGTCCATGTATTTTTGTTAACGAAGTACAGGTCGCATTTATGATCCGATTTGGATGAAATTTGGCACAGTTTACTTATTTGGCCCAAGGACAAAACCTATTGAAATTGAGAATAATCGGTTCAGATTTAGGTATAGCTCCCATATATATTTTCGTCCGATTTAATGTAAATGGTGCACCAAAGTCTCTATATATCTCTCGATTTGCACGAAATTTAGCACAGCGTAATGAATTAGGTCTAGAATGATGTGTGTTAAGTTTCCTGAAAATCGGTTCAGATTTAGATATAGCTCCCATATATATTTTCGTCCGAATTAATGTAAATGGTGTACCAAATTTCCTATATATCATTCGATTTGCACGAAATTTGCCACAGCGTAATGAATTAGGTCTAGAATGATGTGTGTTAAGTTTCCTGAAAATCGGTTCAGATTTTGATATAGCTCCCATATATATTTTCGTCCGATTTAATGTAAATGGTGCACCAAAGTCCCTATATATCTTTCGATTTGCACCAAATTTGGCACAGGTTAGATTTCCTGAAAGTCGGTTCAGATTTAGATATAGCTCCCATATATATTTTCGTCCGATTTAAGGAAAATGGTGTACCAAATTTCCTATATATCATTCGATTTGCACGAAATTTGGCTCAGCGTAATGAATTAGGTCTAGAATGATGTGTGTTAAGTTTCCTGAAAATCAGTTCAGATTTAGATATAGCTCCCATATATATTTTCGTCCGATTTAATGTAAATGGTGTACCAAAGTCCCTTAATATGTTTCGGTTTGCACGAAATTTGGCACAGCGCAATGAATTAGGTCTAGAATGATGTGTGTTATGTTTCGTGAAAATCGGTTCAGATTTAGATATAGCTCCCATATATATTTTCGTCCGATTTAAGGTAAATGGTGTACCAAATTTCCTATATATCATTCGATTTGCACGAAATTTGGCACAGCGTAATGAATTAGGTCTAGAATGATGTGTGTTAAGTTTCGTGAACATCGGTTGAGATTTTGATATAGCTCCCATATATATTTTCGTCCGATTTAAAATCGGTTCAGATTTAGATATAGCTCTCTTAAATATTTTCGTCCGATTTAAGGTAAATGGTGTACCAAAGTCTCTTAATATGATTCGGTTTGCACGAAATTTGGCACAGCGTAATAAATTAGGTCTAGAATGATTTGTGTTAAGGTTCCTGAAAATCGGTTCAGATTTAGATATAGCTTCTATATCTGACCAAATGAAAAATTTAGTATCGGTTGCAGAATGAAATGTTTATGGATCCAATTTCAGAGAGTGGACCTATAAGTCCATCTCAAAACAAAATTTAGGTATGATTAAAATAAGATGATACCGGATAGTCCGTTTCCATGATTTTATAAAAAGAATTTTAACACAAGGAGTGGACTGAAATTCCCCATTTTCGAATTGGTGCCCAGTCGGGTCTGTAGGCTGATGGCCCAACAAATCCACGTTTTGTCCTGTCTTAAAGGACCTGGTTTAAATAAACGTCATGGTGCACAATGATTTATCTTCTCTTGTTCATTTTTTATTTTTTCCTCGGTGTCTGGTCGAACACTATAGATGTCGACTTTGGCCGTCAACGTTGGGCTTAGGGCAGCCATGCATCCCCTTGAGATCTAGCGTTCGGATTAATTAACACGACTCTTACGCTTAATTTAATATTGGATTGGCACAACATAGTTGTAGTATCACAGGTCATACTTGTCTGAAGTGAACAATCAGGTATTATATAAATTTCGGGCCATAGATGCGCATGATAATTATCAGGCATTGATAGAACATCTAAAGTAATGGGTATTAAAAATATGACATATAGTAATCTCCGTATCGATTTGAAATATTTTTACGCTCGGAACAATTTTCAATTGCATTTCGATTTTACAAAGTTCTCATACAGAACTGTCACGTCTAATTTTAGTTATTTTGTAGGTTTCCGGTTCTGAGAGTATTAAAAACTCCAAAAACCTGTAGTATAGTAATATGTTAAAACATGGTACATAATAAGTTTTAACATAGTCCTATTTCTGGCTTTGATCTACGCATATTCATAAAGATCCGCATATTTTGGCGTGCCGTTATATGGGGGCCTTCTTCAAAAAGTGGACCGATACTCATAAAGTACGGAGCTTTCCTATCAAATGAGAATTCAATTCAAAATACCCTCCTTTATAGGGAGTATTGATCATTTATAGTATGGATATTTGGTACCCAATATGAACACAAAGTTTCGAATTAAAGTGAATTCGGTTGGAATACGCACACATCGAACTTAACCTGCCTGCACAAAATACAAGTTTATGCCAAATTTTGGCGATCTATATCAATTCTTTAAGAGGCTAGACAGATTACAGCAGACAGACGGACATGTCATAGAATTTTACGCTGATCAAGAATATATATACATAATATATATATAAATATATGTATATATATAAATTACGATTCTCGATCTTCGAATAATGGAAGTTGCTTGGTACATTATGATCTTTGATCCCATAATAAGATCCGTCCGTAATATATATTATATATGTTCTATCCATTATTCACTGTACAAACAAACAAAACATAAGATCAATCATAACGTCCATATGACAATGATTAAGTCTCCATTTACCAGATGCCATATCCTTTTATGGCACTGTTATGGCGTTGATCTATTTATTATCTCCGAAAGACCTTCTCCAATTTCTTCATAAACAATTTCATATGAAATAATCAGCAAACACAATAACGACATCAAGAAGAAGCAACAGCAGAAGGTATCAGAAAATACTAGTACAGTTTTACAAAAACGTTTTATAACATGTTTACGGTTTCCTCTGCTTCTACTTCTTCAGGTTCCTCAACGACGACGTCGTACCTAGTCTCTTATTTTAAATTACATTTCAAATAGAAAAAAATTGTATCTTAACTAACGTTCGTTCATTGAGCTTTCTAAAAAAACAAAAAATTGAAAAATAAACAACAACAGCAACAACAAAATTATAAAAACACAAATAGCAACAACAACAACAAAAGACTAACAAACAAATAATCATATATATGATTTCAATATATGTGGACAAATAAAATAAACTTACTACGGACACTCTACATACGTACGTACATTCATACATACATATCGTACAAGTACACCATACTTAGCAAGTAACTACCATCCATATACGTCTGAATGCCCGAGCAGCAAGTCGCTCTGGTTGTGTGTGCGTCGTACAACTCGTACTCGTACAACAATAGCAAAAGGCACACAATATCAATTATTCAGACATAAATTCAAAAATTCCATATTTGTGAACAAACAAACAAATAAATATACACGAAAGACCAGCACCACCACGACCATCACCACCCTACTCCACCCCACTCTGGAATAAAACCAAAATCGAAACGAAAAAAAAAACAATCACAACAGCGGAAAATGGAAGAAGAAGGCAACGACGTCAGCGTCAACGTTAATGGCTACGCTAGCGTTGCCAACAACGTTCATCTTTATTAAGCCAAGAAGAAAAGTGCCATAAAAATATACAACTATTTAGAAAATTACTACAACAACAATAGCAACAGCAAAGTCTTTGTATCCAATTCAATCTCACACACATACACGCACACATCACACCGGTAGTTAAGAAATGGTATAAAATCCCAACAAAAGCAACAACCTTCCGCATCATCATCATCATCACCATCGGTAGTAGCAGCACCAGCAGCGGCAGCAAAGTAATATAAGTACTTGACGCTCTTCCCATTTCCAACATCCGTAGTTTTTAAACACACGTTTCATTAGCCATTGTCTTTTCATTAATCACACATTTACACTTGCTCCGACCGGAGGGAATGTTACCAAACGTTTGATGATTTCTAAATAAGAAAGGAATTTTTCTATGATTTTAGAACTTCTTGATACAAGCCACATAGATGAAGAGGTCTTCTGTGGGTTCTTCTCTTTATTTTTTATTACAAACTAGCATATGCCCGCTACTTCGTTGGCGAATGTGGGAAATATTAAAACATGTATTAATATTATTATTATTATTTTATTTTCCTAGAAAGATGCATATGTCAGAACAACTAAGGAATTCACACATTAATATCGACAATAAATTAAATTTGAGTACTATTTAGTACCAAATTTCATGATTCGAGCTCTAAAGGATCACCCAATTTATTTTACCAAATTTAGTTCCATTTAGCACACATTATTTCATTAGTACCCATCTCAACCATCCAACAAAACTTCCTGCATACCCCGATCCTACACCCCCACAATGATTCCAAATTCGAATTTCAGGATTCCAACTCTATTGTTTTGGAAATTCGTGCAGAAGAACGAATTTCCAAAACTTCTTACTTAACGCAATGGTACACCCCCACAGTGATCCTAAATCCAAGTTTCAGGATTCGAACTCTGTCTGTTAATCACAATTCAAATTGTACCAAATTTAGTACACAGTAGTACGAATTTCCAAAACTTCCAAATTAACCCAAACCCAACCAAATTTAGTACCATTTAGTACCCATAAGTATTAATTTGTTAAACTGAATCCTGAACCGAATCCTAAACCCCAACAGTGATCCTGACTCCAAATTTCATTGTTCCAGCTCTATCGCTTCACCCAAATCCAAATTGTACCAATTATAGTACGATTTAGTACTTTTCGTACACATAAGTATAAAAATATCAAAACTACGTACATATCCCAATCCTACAGTCCGACGGTAATGTTAATTTAAATTTTCAGGATTCCAGGTCGATTTGTACCTCTAAATTAAACCATATAGTACTTTTCGTACACATGAGTACACGCTTTCAAAACCATTTCCTTATATCGACCCTACTTCCCAACCCTAATTTGCATTCCAAATTTCATGTTTTTAGCTCTATACATTCACATGCTACAAAATTGTATCAAATTTAGTACATTTTAGTACTTTTCGCATACTTATAGTTCGAATGTATAAAAAACACTTTGCTATATCTATTCTACACTCCATCAGTGAATCTCATTTGAAATTTAAGAATTCTAGTTCTACCGGTTCGCCAAATACAAATGGTTCTACATTTTCTAGTACGAATTTCCAAAAACCCAGCCTTATCTGTCACCTTTGGGCCAAGAGTGACCCTCGCCCAAAATTTCAAGATTCTAGCTTCAGCCGTTTCGTCTGGGCGTTGATGAATCGTTAAGTCAGTCAGTCAGTCAATCGCTTTACTCTTTTATTAGTATAATTTTGAAAACACCAATAGAAAACGAGGGCTACATATAGCCTAATTATGAAAATGCCTATATTTATTATCAATATGTTAAAAAGTTGCTAAGTTTGGACGGGCCGATCTTTTTTATAACCTCCACCAGGAGGTGGATATTTGAAATACCGAAACTATAAAACTGAATACCAAATTACAGACACTAACAGCCTGTTTTTGTAAAATTCCAAACGAACGAATTCGAGTGACTTGCGACCAAACATCCCTTCCGGTTGGTAAATTTATCCCCGTCTGTAGAAATCGTAATATCTCTGAAATGTGCACAGACATTCCTCCTAGGATATGTGGATTTGCAAATGGGATATATTTTGGTAATAATAATTAAAAGGTTATCAAATGTGAACTCAAATTATTTATTTATTTTTTTATTTGTTATTTTTATGGGTTCTTCTCTTTATTTTATTAGAAAAAAAAATAATAATCAAAATTTGGCCGAGACGAATTGCAATTAAATTGCTGTCAAGAGAGCTGCATACTCTGGTTGAAAAACTGGGCTAGAACATGGAAAATGAGATAATATTGATCATTCCCGCTTCAATAAACTGACAACTTTTTCGCGTTATGTCTTTCCGCATAATATGGAAAAGTGTAAATTTTTATACAAATCTTTTGGCCCATTGGCCTGCAAAATATTGCATTTCCCGTTCGAGATATTCGGGTCATTATCGATAGATTTATAGCAACTAAATTTACACATAATTTGTTGGTCCATTTTATACCTAAATATCGTCCGATCACCACCGAAAACTGTTAATGTCATTTTTGACTATAAAACATGTTTTTTTTTTTTTTTTTTTAAACCAGTAAGGAAAGTAGTAAAGTCGGACGGGGCCGACTATATGATACCCTTCACCCCTACGGGTATATTAAACAGATGCATCCTAACAGACCATAATCATGAAATTGGAAGAACTAAAATATGTGATCCTTATCTAATTGTAAACCGATTTAGTTAGGTTATAATAATTTCAGTACGTTTTGTTCCTATCAGCTATATATTGGATCTTTGGTGGGTCATTTACTTAAATTCGATCGATAATATATAAGGGAGCTATAGAGTAACTTCGTGTATTGTGGACTATGCGTGTAATGTGGACCACCCCCCATATCTAAAAAATGCTTGAAATATGTCAATGCCGCCTTGCTAAATGTTTTCCTAATTAGTGAAAACAAACATCAAAACTGGTTTTTAATAAATAATTGCAATGTTGAAAATTTAGTAGTAGAAAATGTAGCTCTGATTGTAAAAGTGTGATTTGAAAATTTTTTAGCACAATAGTTGAACGTTTTTGCAAAATAGTCGAACACTTTGTTTTTCTCGAATATAAAGAAGTTATATAGTTCTTGTTTTTTTTTTAACAAAAATATACGTTTAGCTGTAGTTACAATCGGTGATTTTTAGTTTTTATTAATTTTTGAAGCCAATAATTATTTTTAAATAAAAATATTCAATGTCGGGTATGAGGACAAGTTCAAAACATGGGCGCATTTAATATGCGAGCAGGTATTCTATACTCTGAATACTCGATATGCGAAATTACAGCTGCATCGGTTGGATAATGAAGCAAGGACCTTCAAAATACCGCAATGGGGCGGTAACCTTAAATGGGGGCTATTCCAAAACATGACCCCATATATTTTTGCATTCATTGTTACCCAAGATTGCAATAAATTGAAATATATCACAACCTCATTACCCACACATACTGGTCTACATTACCCGCCGAGTTATTTTTACAAAGACATAGAAGCCGTAAAGACTCGACAAAATGCATTTTGAGAAAATAGTTTGTGAAAACATATCCAGGGGGAATCAAGGTTAACAGAGGCATGTTAACAATAAAAACGCCAATACGCGAAAATGTCTGTATAAAATTTAAATAAAATCACAGGTCTGCACTTAAAATATATGTGTTCATTTTATAAGCTTAAGATATTGCACTAAAAACATTTTATAGTGTTCGCTCTGTTGTTATGATATCGTAACAACAGAGGAAAAGCCATCTGTTGGGAATTGTTTACGTATCAATTGTCCTATCTTGATACTTTTATGTCTTTGATTTTTATTCGCAGTTTGGAGTTTTTTGAAATATAATGCAACAACATTTGTATAGACAAATATATATATAATGTTTGACATGGAATAGTTTTTGCCAACAAATCTACTATGTTGTGAAAGCAATTTGTTTTTATTTTTTACCGTTGTTACGCCCACAATATTAAAAAAAGAAAATGGTGGTCCACATTACCCGAAGTTACTCTATCTAAATCTCAAGCGATTTTCACGAAACTTGGTACACATCATTCTAGACTAAATTCAGTACGCTAAGCAATATAAGAACTTTGGTATACTGTTTAAATCGGAAGAAAAAAATATATCTAGTTATGAACCAAATTTCGGCTAATCGAAAGATATATAGGGACTTTGATGCATAATTTATATTAAACCGGTCGGAAATATATATGAGAGCTGTATCTAAATCTCAGGCTCAATTTAGTAGTCTAAGCCAGATTTCATGCAAATCGAAAAACATATAAGTACCATTTACCTTAAATCGGACGAAAATATATATGGGAGCTATATCTAAATGTGGGCCGATTTTCACGAAACTTAACACTCATCATCCTAGGCTAAATTCAGTACGCTGTGCCAAATTTCGTGCAAATCGAAAGATATTTAGTGACTTTGGAGTACCTTAAATCGGACGAAAATATATATAGGAGCTATATCTAAATCTGGACCGATTTTCACGAAACTTGACAAACACCATTCTAGGCTCAATTCAGTATGTTATGCCAAATTTCTCGCAAATCGAAGGATATATAGGACTTTGGCGCGCCATTTACATAAATCGGACGAAACTATATATGGGAGCTACATCTAAATCTGAACCGATTTTTCCCAATTTCAATAGCTTTCGTCCTTGGGCCAAATAAATAAGCTGTGCCAAATTTCCTTCAATTCGGATTATAAATGCGACCTGTACTTTGTCTACAATTTAACACGAACAGACGGACGGACATGCATAAATCGACTCAGAAAGTGATTCTATGCATACTCTCAAAAGGCACTATGGGTCTATCTCGTTTCCTTTTGTCTGTTACAAACATATGCACAAAGTCATAATACCCTGTACCACAGTGTGGTGAAGGGTATAACAATTTTTGGTGACACGCTTTTTCTCATTGTACGATAATAAAAGTACGTACTTAGGTCAGCTATAATTAAACAATGTGTAACCGATCATAAAGAGTTAATTTGAGCCAATGTGCGAAAGCTCGCTTTGTCATGGTGCAGAACGATTCGTCTTCTCATGAATGCTTTTAAATTGTCTTTTCTGAGGACTTTTGGCCAACATATTGTGGTGTACCATTCCTTGACCATCCTACGAAGGAATACCCAAGGTTACCTCAATGCACTGTATCACATGCTGTATCTTGCATCATTCACAGACAGCATCAATGCTCAGTAGCACAAAGACCTGTTAAGGCGACCATCTCATTTAGCATCCTTTGGGCCAGTTCAGTAGTCTAGAATGGGTCCAGTTCCGACTTAGTTTTGTTATAAGAGGCATTTTTAACTATTTCTATTGAAGGCATTACTATTTGCATTTAATTGAACGTATAGAGATGGAATCCTGAAAATAGGAATTATGATTACTATTGTAGTAAAGGATTGAGGTAGGTTTAAAATGTGGTACAAATTGGATTTAAGTGAACAGATAGATTTGGAGTCTTGGAATTGGGAATTGAAATGACTGTTGGAGTGTGTGATTGAGGTTATTTAGAAAATTCTTACTTATGGGTACGAAAAGTACTAAATGGTACTATATTGGGGTTTGGTTTTTGACTGAACGTATAGAGCTGAAAACCTAAAATTTGGAATTAAGGATTGAGCTATAGAGATAGCTTTAGAAATTCGCATTTTATGTGTACGAAAAGTACTAAACGACACCATGTTTGGTACAATTTGGTTTTGGGTGAACGTAGAGAGCTGGAAACCTAAAATATGGGATAATGGTTACTTTTGGAGTGTAGAATTGAAACATGGAAGTATAGTACTTTTATGTGTTAAATGGTACTATATTTGGCACAACATGATTATGTGTCAACATATAGTACTATGGTACAAATATTTTACAATTTGTTTTTGTGTGAACGGATTGGGCTGAAACCCTGAATTTTAATATTAAAACTAGTGTTGGAATGTAGGATTGAAACATGGAGGTGGTTTGAAAATTCGTAATTATCTATACTAATAAAAGACACGGTTGAACCAGAATCTTAAAATTTTGGGTGAGGGTCACTCTTGGTCCAAAGGTGACAGATAAGGCTGGGTTTTTGGAAACTCGTACTAAAACAGTACGAAAAGTACTAAATGTGATACCATTTGTATTTGACGAGCCGGTAGAGCTAGAACTCTTAAATTTTATATGAGGGTCATGATGGAGTGTAGAATAGATATAGCAAAGGGTTTTTTGGACTTTCGAACTAGAGGCACGCGAAAGTACTAAAATGTACTAAATGTAGTACAATTTCGTAGCATGGATAGAGAAAAAACTTGAAATTTTGAATGCGAATTAGGGTTGAGATGTAGGGTCTATTTAAGGAGATGGTTTTGAAGGTGGGTACTCATGTGTACGAAAAGTACTACATGGTACTATATTTGGTACAAATTTAATTCAGAGGTACAAATCGAGCTGGAATGCCGAAATTTGAAATTAACAACGTAGTTTTGGAAAAATTTTACTTATGTGTACGAAAAGTAATAAATCGAACAATGGAATTTGGAGCCAGAATCATTGTAGGGGTGTGGAATTGGGGTCAAGATTCAGTTTAAGAAATTAATACTTATGAGTACTAATTGGTACTAAAATTGGTACAATTTGAATTTTAGGTGAACCAATAGAGCTAGAATCATGAAATTTAGTGCCAGGATCACTGTTGAGATGTAAGATTGAGATATGTAAACGTTGTAGAAATTTTACTAATGTGTACTAAATTTAGTACAATTTGAATTGTGAGTGTGAGTGAAATCCTGAAACTTGGATCCTGAATTTTTACTAAGTGTACTGAATTTGGTACAATTTAAATTGTGGGTGAAGCGATAGAGTTGGAATCCTGAAATTTTGATTTAGGATTGGGGTATGTTGGAAGGTTTGAAAATTGGTACTACTATCTACATAATTTAGAACAATTAGATTTGTGGGTGAACCGATAGAGATGGAATCCTGAAATTTTGATTAAGGAAGTGTAGGATTTGGGAATGTAGGAAGTTTTGGAAATTCGTACTACTGTGTACTATATTTGGTACAATTTGAATTGTGGGTGAACCATAGAGTTTGAATCCTGAAATTTGGATTTAGGATCACTGTGGGGTTGTAGGATTGGAAGTTTTGTTGAATAGTTGAGGTGGTTACTTTTGGAAATAATGTGTGCTAAATGGAACTGTATTTAGATTTGGGTGAACTTTTAAAATTTAATTTAAGGGCGATATTAATGTGTAGATTGCTTAGTTTTTCGGACATATGCAGTTTTCTTGGAAAATAAAATTATATGATAATACATGTTTAAATATATCCCACATTCTCTAACGAAGTAGCGGGTATATGCTAGTATGTACTAATCATGTGAACGAATAGAGATGGAAAACGTATATTTGGGATTAAAAAAATATTTTTAAAGTACATGATTGAGGTGGTGTTGGAAATTCGAAATAATAATCAGAAAAGTAAAGTAAACTAAATATGGTACAAACGAGAAGAGGTAGAACTCTGTAATTTAGAATGTGGTTCAATGAAAAAAATTTGGTAACAATTTGTACTAAATTCAGTGAAATGAGAAGTACGGTTGATATATGGAGGTAGTCTTGAAAATG
Source organism: Musca vetustissima (assembly GCF_032173495.1). NCBI lineage: Eukaryota > Metazoa > Arthropoda > Insecta > Diptera > Muscidae > Musca > Musca vetustissima. The sequence continues at coordinate 851,215 of NW_026889093.1, forward strand.
TGTATTTATGTGTTCGAAAAGTGCTGAATGGAACTAAATGTGGAACCTGTAGATATTTGCTAAAACATATAATTGGAATTCTGATCACTTGTGAATCTGTATAATGGAAAAAAGAGGGAAATTTCGGAAATTAGTGATTATGTTTATGAAGAGTACTAAATAGTAATAAACTTGATATAAGATGTAGAAATAGAGGTGGAAATCGGAATTACAGTACAAGAAATTATAATGCATTTCATATAGAATATTATTTACTGATAGTAGTAATTTTCAAAATTTGTTTAAAGTGTCAAATTTGATGTGCAATGTTGAGACAGAGATTGGCATTATAAAATTGGTTCGAGAACACTTTTTGTGTCATTACTCAGACATGTTATAAGAAACCTTGTTACGAACAAGTTATTTTAAAATATCAACTCATCAACTGAATGCCCCGTAATATTCCACAATTTCTTCTATTTCCACAACTATCTTATAGAGATCAACTACAGAAACAATAATAAAAACTGGATTCCAAAATGAAAACAATTTTCACACACCCATACTGTTGGTATGTGGTATTCTCTCACCTTCGTAAGCTAAGCAACAAAAACAACATGTACAAAATGAACTGAATTGAAAAAAGAAACATAAAATCACATCTTTCCCTGGCATTTCATCAACAATGATGGGCATACAACAACAACAAGTCATCTTGTTACTGATCTTTGGCTCTCCATTTCTTCCTCTCTCTCTCTCCGTTAATCTCTGTGAAAATAATGAAATTCATGTGTCGTTGTTATTGCTCCGCTGTCACCAGTAGATTTTTTTTTAATAAAAAGAAATGTCAAGAAACTGAAACATTTGTGTGACTTCTTTTTGTGATTTGATGCTGGTGGTGTATGTGCGTATGTTTCTCTGTTTATATGTGGCTGTTGTTGCTGTTGTCAATTTTAGTATCTTTTGTAATTTAATAAATGTGAATTAAAATGACAATCACAACAACAACAACAACATACGTACATACGGTATGTAGAGCTATTCATAATGAAATGTGCAAATACGAATAAATAATAAAATGAATCTTTAATACAAATATGTATTTACCAAACACATACAGGAATAGGCACATATGTATGTTCAGATATACATATGAAGAAATCAAAAATATCAGATATTCACATGGCCAAATAACAAAAAAAAATATTTATTTGTATGTAAACCAAATGAATCTCTTAGAGCTTAAAATTATAACCAATTTAACTCGAATAGTGTTGTAATGATTTTTTTTTTTTTTTTTGAATTTTGGGACAAAACTTTCAGCGTCTCTAGAATGGGGCTTACTGAATCCAAAAATTTGATTTGTAATCTTTTTTCTAATCAGGATAATCGACAGGATCATTTTTTGGGATCGGACTATGTGGTCACGCTAGCACAGCTCTGGTTAAGGGGAAATTCGAATTTTGTTTTCCTATTTAATTCGACCAACTCTTGAAGATATAGTCGAATTATTGTGTCGGCATCAAACGACGACAAGATCTTTAAAAGCGTTTTTCTCGAAACAGTGTTTTAATAAATGGCGAGCACGATAACTCAAAAACTATTAATCCAATCCGTTCAAATTTTAAAACGTTATTCCCTACATACATCTATCGCACGAACTCAGGATAAATGTAATCTATCAAGATCTTTATTATTTTAAAACTTGGTTTGTGGTCGAAAATATGGAATAGGTCCGCCATTTTGTAAATTTTCAAGCGAAGTCAATAATCCTAGTTCATACCAGAGCCAGACATGTCCTCTTTCACACAATGTTGGAAATCATGCCCACCATCCAAAAGAAGGAATTTCCTTTAATTGCAAAAAAAAAACAAAGCTATAATACCCTGACAACATAGTTGTGTAGGGTATAAAAACTCCAAACAACAACACAAATATGACAATTAATTTTCCTATTCTTTAAGTCTTCAATATAAGGCACGATCATTTGACAGCCATTTGAAAATTCCCGAAATTTCAAATCGTGAATCGAGGAGGTATCTCCTTAAGATTGTATACAAATTGTTGTCGGCGTATACGTAATAAGACAACTTTATATAGCGTATACGCTCTCCGTAATTTTATTAATTTCTAGAAATCATACGATCCTCTGTGCAGCTTTGCCAACCTCAGTCAATGAATTCTCGTGAAAGTCACATTATCAGACGAAGGAAGCTCATTTTCTAATTCGTGGGTTTGACATTATTCTGCGGTTTTCGTATAAACCGAATACAACTCTTTCGAATAATTATGCATTTTTCGATGTTTCATTTAGCGGCTAAATGCACTTTACTATGCATAACCCCTAAAAATTACGCAACGTGCATAAGATTTTTATGCGCATCAGATTTCTATAATCTCCTATTAAAATACACATATTTGAAAAGAATTTGTTGCGAAACGCATTTTATTCGCGTATCGATGTATTTTTTACCTATTCTCTCACAGAATCGCGAATATGATAATACAAACATGAATGTATGTAAAAACAATTCGAAGAAAAATGCGATTATATAAGCGAATTTGTCAAAATAAATTTTTGCAGTTTTTCCTACATTCAAGGTACCTATATCCGCCGTTTTATCGGGCGGAATTGAACATGGCTGGGCTCATTATTCGGCACGTAAAAAAACTAAAATCACGCGGAGTTCAATGGCATTTGAGTGGACCTTCTTAAATTTAGACTCAAAAAATACGTTTTTTATAAAAATTTACGCACCAAATTTTCGTCTTTGGAATCCAATTGCAACGAAGCTACGGTGAGCACATTCATGAGATATACACCAAGCAAAGCAAAATCACGGGTTCTACAATCCTATAATCAGTTTAGTCCATTATCTGGTTGCGCGTCCTAATTATAAGAAAAATTCAAAAAACACCGAAAATTCGACTTCAAACTGATGCATTGATTATATCGAAAAATCATACATTAGAACTATATTGTCCATGGGGTATTTTTTCATCTTAGTCACTGATCACATGTGCGTGCGTTGTGTAGATTAGCCACAAAACAGGAATGAACACAAAAAACTTGTTGGCTTCAAATCATGTTCACCCATTTTTATACCCTCCACCATAGTATGGAGGGTATATTAATTTTGTCATTCCGTTTGTAACTCATCGAAATATTCATTTCCGACCCTATAAAGCATATATATTCTTAATCAGGGTAAAATTCTAAGACGATCTAGCCATATCCGTCCATCCGTCCGTCTGTTGTAATCACGCTATCTTCTGAAGGAATTGAGATAGGGTGCTGAAATTATGCATAAGGTTGTCTTTTGTCTGCCGGCAGGTCAAGTTCGAAGATGGGATATATCGGTCCACGTTTAGGCATAGCTCCCATATAAGGGTACTCCCCAATTTTCGGTACTTTCAGGTTCTTGAGCCGAGTTTTCAACCGAATTCACTGAAATTTGCTGCATTGGGTTCTTATTCGGTACTAAATATCTCCACAAAAATTATAAATATAGATCCACTTTTCTGGTACCCCCCATATAACGTTACCTCCTAATTTTCAGTATTTTAGGGGTTTTTTCCACCGAATTGGCTGTAATTTAGTATTTTGAGATCTTAATAGGTACCAAATCTCTCCACAAAAAATTATAAATATAGGCCAATTATGTCGGATATCCCCCATATAAGGGTACCCCCCCAATTTTCGGTATTTTGGTGTTCTTGAGCGCGCTTTTCAACCGAATTCGCTGAAATTTGGTACATTGGGTTCTTATTGGGTACAAAATATCGGTCCACTATTTTCTGGTAGTCCCCATATAGGGGCACCCCCAATTTTCAGTATTTTGAGGTTCTTGAGCGCGTTTTTCAACCGAATTTTGTATTTTGTAGTCGTATATGGTAACAAATCATCTTACCAAAAATTAATAATATTCGCCCCCTTTTTTGGGGTACTCCCCATATTGTTGTTCCGCGTTTTGGTTTTTGTTCTAAGACTCTGTTGTAATCATTTCACCTGTGGGGGATAAGGAGATAAAAAAACTAGAACTTAATGTTCGATAATGAACTTTATATGAACTCTAGCCCGCATTAAGGCCTAGCCCCCATGTAATGATATCTACAGATGTTCGTTATTTTTAATATTCAGCGTATAGAAATGTATTCTGATGCAAACTTTTTAGTTCTAAATAGAGCCCCCATAATGATACCTACAGATTTTCGGTATTTTTAATATTTAGCGTAAAGAAATGTATTCTGATGCAAATATGTTAGTTTCGAAGTAGATGTATATCAGTGCTCAATTAGGCATAGCACCCCATATAATGATAACTTTTTCACTTGTTTTTTTTAATTACCACCATCACAGCATCCACGCGACTTTTTATTTGTTACCAATATTTTAAGATTTTGTCAAGAACACTTCATTTTATAGAAATGAATTTAAATTATGTGCAATATGCTCATATTTCGCGAGCTTCAATGAATTTAAAACATTTTTGTAATTTCCCAAATATTGATTTTAACCCCATGTTTCTTTGGACCAAAACCGATAATTCTCGAAGGATGATACCGATTTCTTCCCAACTTTGCACATTTTAATATTTCTTCCAAACTTAGTTCAGGTTCGGAATTTCGGTCCACTCCTTCTGGTACTTCTCTCACAAAATGGTAAAAATTTTGCAAAAAATTCGAACGATTCGACCCAAACTTTGCACAACCTATTATCGTCACCAAGACTTGACGAAGGTGGAACACATTAATCCACTACTTCTGATACGTCCCCTACAAATGTTGAAAATTTTCAATATTTATAAATCCAATAGCAGGCGAATAGAATGTTCTATTTGAACCAAACCTTGCACAACGTATGAAGCGTAGATCAAGTCCGAATACGGGACTTATTGGTTCACTCGTTCTGGAATTTCCCCTACAACGAGTCAAATTTTTCAATGAACCACAATTTACACAACCTATTATCTTTACCAAGCCTATGTAGATTAAGTCCGAAGACCCCACGGTCCTCTCCTTCTGATACCTCGGCCACAAAGGGTCAATATTTTATAGACTTGTAAATTTGATTTGAAGCGAATTCAATAAACGATTTGATCAACATTAAATCTGAAACCTCTTAAATATAAACATATACCTTGTATGAAGCGAAAATAAAGATGAACGACACCAGTTCGTTCTAAGTTATTTAGACCCTGCACCTGTAACATAATTCCTTCTTCATACATGTCCGTTTGCCTAAAGAAATCGAGAATAAGCCTTGACATTTTGCACAAAAGGTGACATTTCTCCTATGAAGTGTTGTACGGAATGTTGCACATATTAGTCCTGTATTCCGCATTTGCGTACGAAGTGGCTATAGTTTGACATTCTGTGTTCTTGGTATGTAATAAACATCTTCAAACAATTTGTATATATAAATCCATGTTTTGATAAAGGTTCCTTAATAATTAGGTATTACCTTAGTCATAGGCGCATTTCCAAACAAAGTGGATGTGATTTGGGATTACTGGTGCAAGATGGGGCAGAACTTTCAAGGTGTATGTCGTTATTTTAAGGATAGCCGATCAATAGCGTCTATAACAATCATGTATGAAATACTTCTGTCGGATATTTTTTCGTATCTCATTTTCTCTTTAAAAATTCATTATTGATTTTGAAATTCATGGAATGGAATATTTAATGTTAATGACAATGTGTGAAACATTAAATACATACAGACATACATCGTTAGATATATGAAGTCATGTGATATATTTTTTTATTTTTCTTCTTTGTTTCTTCTTAACTGAACATTTCCTTAAAAACAAAATAATTGAATAATCAAATACCGCCACAAAATAAACTAAATTATTAAGTCGACGTAAAGCAACAACAATAATAAAATCCAACAGACATATTTCTTTTAAAGAAATATTTAGAAAAAAGTGCACACATACATTCACATTAAAACACACACACAGTCTCATATTCATGTGAACAAGAAACGCGCTTACAAAATTTCATATCGACAAATCTATAATAAAATTATTTCGTTTTGCTCACACAAAACAAAACAAAAAAAAACAGCAACGACAACAACAAATAAAGCCAAAGAAACATTCCAAACTAAATTAAAAATTTACAGCGCTGCTGCAGTTGACGTCCACAGAGCAGTTAACGTCGGCGTAGACAGAGACGTCTTGAAATGTAGAAGAAGAAAACTTATAAGCGCGCGACAGACAGACAAACAGCATTGTTGTGTTCCAAAATAAGAAAATTTTTATTAAAACGACGAAACGAACAACAGCACCAACAACAACAACAATAGCAACGCAAATGAACAACAACAAAAATAGAATTAAAAAGAGTTCGAATTGCTTGCTGTTCGCTCTCTTTGACCGGTGTGTACGACTGAGTACTCATCATTGTCATCGTCATCGGTACTTGGCGCTCACTTACATGCATTCTCAACTATGATTGCTACGATTGTGTGTGAGTGTGTGCATGTGTGATGTTGTTGTTTCTGGGTTTGTTTGCCAGAGAGCTTAAAATTTGTGTGAACTAGTAATGGCACTCATGACAATACATGCCATGGATTGCTTGCTGGCTTACTTACCATCATTGCTGGGCTTTCAGTCATTTCAGTCAGTCACACAACGGGGAGGAAGTATTGTTGTTGTTGTAATACTTGTTGTAATAATATAATGAGTTGAGCAGCGAATGCTAAACAGAGCCTGAGGAAGGTATAAATGAGCGCAAAAATTAAAAAAATATATATCCATATTCTAGTCGTTGAAACAATGTCAGCAGGTGAGGTGAGAATAAAATATCAGCAGGGATCAGGGGGGTTAAGAGAACAAAGAATTTATTTTTGGCTAGATAAAACACAAACACACACACAGGAACAACCAGCACTCCTTCCTTCCTACCATATGAAAGACAATAATTGAACCAAAAATAAACAACAATTTGCAAAACTTGGCTCGTTTGTTTGTTGTGTTCGTTCGTTCGGTTGGTTGGTTGTGTGACTGACTAACTGACAGAGTGACTTGGTATTGGTGTTAATGCCTGGCCAATGCAGAGCTGTGTGCAGACGGCAGAAGGGAAGGTTAAGTTGAATGTTCTTATAACAGCAATTTTATGCTCACAATTAATATTGTTACATTGTTAACGACATTAAGTTCAAATTATCATACACTCGAGAAAAATAAGGGTAAACTGTTGTTTGGGTTAGGTCAGTAATAAGTTAATTAAATATACATATATAATGATAATATGACGAATATTGTTACTCTTCTGAAAAATTATGAAGAATCGGAAAAATATGTTACGATAATGAAATTCACAACATTGTTACGAATATAACTTTAGATTTAATTAACTTTAGATAATTTAAGATCACTGTCACCACCTCCAACGAAAGATGGTAGAAGAATGGCTCAACAGTCCACCAAGGAGTCACCGTTAAACTAAATCGAGCCAGTCCAGCGGGGCATGAACTGGCTCCCATCGACGATGGCCCCACAATCTCCATAGCAATAGTACAACAGAAAAGTCACAACCTAACAACAACTGGGTACATCAATGGTGACAAGCGAGTTCTGACGTTAGATACTGGCGCATCAAAGTCCATCATAAGATCGGATCTGGTAAAGGGAAAAATAACGCAACTTAATGGAGTCAGACTGCGCACAGCAACGGGGGAGCCCGCGGCAGTACACGGCAAGATTACCCTGAGACTAACTATTGCCAATAAATCGGAGAATTACGAGTTTACAGTTGCCGATATCGTAGACGAAGTGATAATAGGCGCAGATTTTATGATTGCCTTTGGTATCAATCTGGATATGAAAGAGCGTGTGATGACCTGGTCTAACGTCGAAATTCCGTTAAACGTGGGCTACGATGAAAGTACACCCATTAGACGTCTGACTACGGACCATCCAGAGATAATACCGCCCTGTGCCGAAGCAATAATATGGCTGCCAATGAATGGAGATTGTGGAGCCGAGAAGTTGTGGGTGGTGGAACCAGCAGAAAACATAAACAGTAACATCCTAATAGCGAATGCCCTGGTGAAAACCAACAAGGACGGATTGATTCCTGTTAGAGTTTTGAACCTGTCAAACAACCAAGAGCAAATTTGCCAATTTTCCGATGTTGGACAATGCACACCAGCTGAAGCTGTAATTAATTTGGAAACTAGCACCGAAAAGCCAGCAGCCATGGAGAAGAAGCACCTCGACGGCTACATAAAAGAGTGGACACACCAATTATCACCTTCCGAGAGGAACAAGGCTAAGCAGCTATTATGGCAGCTCTACCTTTGCGTCGACAAAAGAGCACCAGGGAAGAACATCAGTGGTGAAGCATGAAATCCATACAGCAGACGCGAGACCCATTAAACAGCCTCCAAGAAGTGTTCCCCTGGCGAAAAGAGACGAGGTCCAGAAGCTGATAAGTGAAATGGAAAAGAGTGGTGTAATAGAACCATCGTCAAGTCCATGGTGCTCCCCAGTGGTATTGGTCAAGAAGAAAGACGGAAGCACCCGATTTTGTGTGGACTACCGAAAGTTGAATGATGTCACCAAGAAAGACAGCTATCCGCTCCCAAGAATCGACGACACATTGGACACATTAGCCAGGACGTCATGGTTCTCCACCCTCGACCTGCAGAGTGGGTACTGTTAAGTAGAGATCGCCGAGAAAGATAAAGAGAAAACAGCGTTTGGCGTTAATGGGGGTCTCTGGCAGTTCAAGGTCATGCCATTCGGACTCTGCAACGCCCCGGCTACATTTGAAAGGCTGATGGAGCGTGTGTTAAAAGGGCTGCAGTGGAAGTCGTGCCTCATATACCTGGATGACATCATAGTCATGGGACGCAACTTCGACGAACACATCATGAACTTAAAGGATGTTCTACAGCAGCTTTCGTCTTCAGGCCTCAAGCTGAACCCAAAGAAGTGCAGTCTCTTCCAACGAGAGGTGAAGTTCCTGGGGCACCACGTGACGCCGGACGGCATATCGACGGATAAGGAGAAAATTCAAGCCGTCAGAGATTGGCCGCAGCCCCGAAATCTCCATGAGCTGCGAAGCTTTCTGGGTCTCTGCACATACTACCGTCGATTTGTCCAAAATTTTGCCAACATCGCCGCCTGCCTACACCGCTTGACGCAAAAAGGCCAGAGGATTCAGTGGGGCAACGACCAGGAGGAGGCATTCAGAAAGCTCAAAGACATGCTATGCAGAGCCCCCATTTTGGCATACCCTATACCTGGCGGCAAGTTTGTTCTGGACACGGACGCAAGTGCGTGCGGCATCGGTGGCGTCCTTTCCCAGGAAATCGACGGACAGGAAAAAGTCATCGGGTACTACAGCCGGACATTGTCGAAACCTGAGAGGAATTACTGTGTGACGAGGAGAGAGCTGCTTGCTGTCCTTGAGTGCGTTAAACACTTCCACAAATACCTATATGGCCAGCATTTTCTGCTGAGGACCGACCACGCTGCTCTCCAATGGTTGCTGCAGTTTAAGAATCCGGAAGGTCAACTAGCCCGTTGGATCGAGAGGCTCCAGAGTTATGACTTCAGAATCGAGCACAGAAAAGGCGGAAAACACGGTAATGCTGATGCCCTGTCTCGTCGGCCATGCAAAGTAGAATGCTCAAAGGCTGAGAATATCGTTGATGTCCGACTATTGCAGTTTGAGTCGGGTGAAGATTGGTCGACGGAACAACGAAGAGATCCCATTCTGGGCAAAGTAATTTCGGCCATAGAAACGGGCAAGCGACCTAGTCGCAAAGAAATTACCTCCGAAAGCCCTCTTTTAAAATCCTATTGGGCCCAGTGGGACAGTCTACTTATAATAGATGGTTGCCTATATCGCAAATGGGAAAGTGAGGACGGTAAATCTCACCGGAACTTGATCGTCGTCCCAGACTCCAAAATAAGAGATGTCTTGTCGGAGTTTCACGATGGGCCAAGTGGAGGACATCTTGGCATAGCAAAAACCGCTGAAAAGGTAAAGCAGAGATTCTACTGGGTCGGCTGTCAAAAATCCATTGCCGACTGGATCGCCAATTGTGAAAGGTGCATACGAGCTAAAGGTCCAACACGTAAGAGTCGAGGCTACATGCAGCAGTATAATTCAGGAGCCCCTTTTGAAAGAATCGCAATGGATGTAGCTGGACCGTTCCCAACAAGCGACTCTGGAAACCGGTATGTCTTAGTGGTCATGGATTACTTCAGTAAATGGCCAGAGGTTTATGCTATCCCAAATCAAGAAGCCAGGACAATTGTGGATGTGTTCAGCAAAAATTGGATTTGTCGCTATGGTGTTCCATCGGAGGTTCATTCCGATCAAGGTAGGAACTTTGAATCAGCGATCTTCAAGGAAATGTGTGACTCCTACGGAATCAAGAAAACCAGAACGACGCCTCTACATCCACAATCAGATGGCATGGTGGAAAGATTCAATCGCACCCTGGAAGAACATCTACGGAAAGTGGTGGACAGTGGCCAACGAGACTGGGATGAGCATATTCCCACGTTTTTACTGGCTTATAGAACGGCCATTCATGATTCCACATCCCGGACCCCAGCCAATGTTCTGTTCGGAAATGAATTAAAGCTACCTGGCGATTTGATATTCGGTGCTACCCCAAACGACGATGTGAACCAAGATGAAGACAGTCAAAACTATTTTAGTAAAGTCCACGATGCAGTCCGACATCGAATAAAAATGGTTAGCAACCGCATGAAGGCAAGGTACGATCGAGCGGCAAATACCGATGGGTTTCAAGAAAGGCAACTGGTACTATTGTTCAACCCACAACGAAAGAAAGGACTATGCCCCAAATTGCAAACGCACTGGGAAGGACCCTACAAGATTGTCACGAAAATAAATGACGTCGTTTATCGCATCCAGAGGAGCGACAGTCCCAGGTCAAAGATGAAAGTTGTACATTTGGAGCGGCTGACCCCCTACGGAACGGGAACTGTGCCTATTCGGGACGAACAGGCTTAAGCGGGGGGCAATGTTACGAATATAACTTTAGATTTAAGTTAATTTAGATGAATTCCGTTAATTTAAGAATTTGAATTGTAACGTAAATTTCTACTACGCAGTTTATTCGAATAACTTCACAACAACAACTACTGTATAGAGTTTTCTACATCCTTCCATTTCCTCTTTCATTGTCTATTTTTTTGTTGACGTACAATTCTTGTTAAACGTCATCATTGATGATCGCTTAATTCCTCTTTCTTTGTTACCCCCTCGCCTGTATATGCGTTGTTGTTATTGTTTACTCACTGTAAGGTTGTATGTGTTTGTTGCATTTGTAGATTGTTCGTAATCTAGGTGTTACCAGATCGTCTAGAAACTTCTGTAGCGACAGGCGAGGCTCATATAAATAGGAGAAATGGAAAGGCAGTCAGTCAGTTGTGAATCAGATCGCGAATTGAAACCGTCAAGTAACGTAAAGCTGTAAAGTAACGTGCAAAGTAAAGTTGTGTGAATAAAATCATTGTAATAATCGTAATCAGAAAGAACCCGCGTTTTATTTAGTACGAACTGTGCTGGGAAATAAAACAACGTCTACACGGGATTAAGTAAAATCCAAGAACGTAACTATATATTCGTGTATATAGTGAACGCCCAACGCAACGGGTGTGACCTTAAGTTTTCATTAAATCTTGAACAGCAGCTTTGTGTATTGCATACTGTAAACTTTTAGTGTGGTCCGTTAACAAAATATTTTTTTCGTGGATTGTGGATAGTATACTGTTTATTATAAGCATTATTCCAAATCATTTCCATTATTATTTTAATAAGTAACGGGTGTGACATGCAAATGCAACGGGTGTGACACAGTCTCAATCTATATGTGTAATAAGTAACACCAGTAAGTGCAGATGAAATAAAAATGATTTATTTTTATTCACAAATTCATGTTTATACTTCAGTGTTATAGTGTGCATAGACAAACATCATGTGGAATATCACCAACAATGCAAATGTGTTTTGGTCGGTATGAACAAACCATTAAATATATTTTTTATTAAATATATTTTTTGAATTTAAATCCGTTTTCCAGTTATGGGATCTTTTATGGATTTATAATCTTTGATCCCGGGACTTTGATGACTTATATCATCTCTAATAAAAAACTGCTTTATTTTTTATGTCACCTCTTTAGGAATTGCGTTACTTTTTGTTTCGGTATTATGCAAAGCTTTTGTTTGGTGTACAGAGTTACATTTCTGTTCACTTTTGCATATCGTATGACCTTTTCCAACAGGCTGTTAAAAAGGTCACACGACAAATTGTCACCTTGTATAAATCCTCATTCGATATTGAAGGGCTCCGAGAGGCCCTTTACGATTTTAACTCCTGTCCTGGTAAAAGGTTATTCTGCCGAACGTAGACATGACTTTAAACACATTTGAGCGGATAGGGCTGCAGCTTTATTATTCGACGAATATGTGGGATGTGTCGATGTGTTTTTCGTGGGTCTTTTCCAGGATTTGGCGCAAAGTGAAAATCTGGTCAATGGTTGATTTGCCAGGTCTGAAGCCGTATTGGATAGCCCTTTATATGCGATGTGAAGAAGGCTAATTCCTCTATAGTTGACACATATTGTCTTGTCTCCTTTGTGCATGAGACACAGGATTCTGCATTCCTCTAGATAAATTGAACTAATCAGTTGGTGCATGCTCCTGATCAGCATTTGATCACCGGTCTTGAATAGTTCGGCTGGTCCCAAAGGGTACCTACTGTTTTATTATTCTTCAGCCGATTAAAAGCTATCCTGACCTCATCTTGGTTAGGCGGTATTGACTCTATACCGTTCTGGTCTCCTATTGGTTCTGGTGTATCATCTTCACCGCTATTACTTGATACCAGAAGCTTTGCAAAATGCTCCTTCCAGATCCTCAACACGCTATCTGTACCTGTCACCAGGTCTCCTTCTTCATCTCTACAGAAGGATGCGCCTGCACCAAAGCCTTTGGTTTGCTGTTTTACCCGTTGGTAAAATGTCCGGACTTCATTTTGACTCCTGTACATCTCGATTTGCTTACATTTTTCTTGTTCTTCTTTTCTTTTTTAAAAAGTACGTTTCTCCTCTCTGCTTTTCTCCTGATAATTCTCTTTCGCATTGCATGTTGTTACTGATTGCAGTGTTGTCTCATACGCTGCGTTTCAACATTACGACATGCCAGACGGTATCATGGGTTTTTATATGGTGGTCTTTAGTATCCAAGTGTTGATTTTGCTGAAGTTTGAGGAATTGGACAATTCATTGAAATTCTGCTTCTATATTATTATCGGGACAAGGAGTGCTTTCGACTAGCAAGTGGGAATGTTGATCCGAGTAGTTTTCTGCTACCTGTTGTGCTTTCCGAACCTCGTGCCGTTGACGGATGTTTCTTCGTGGCGGCTGAATTTTTCGATGGTGGGCCAAAAATATCTTCCCTTCCGATTTTTGCATTAAAAGAATTTTAATGTCATGACCAGGGCAGCGGTCATATGCAGTTTGTAGGTGCTCGAAAATCTGTATTTGGTCTGTTCACCTTTGTCTTCCGGAACATGGGCGCAAATAAGACTGATGTTGAAGAACTTTTATACGGATTATAGCAATTCGCTCATCTACTGGAGTGAATCTAGAGTCGAGGTCTTTTATTCTACTCTGAACCAAAAATCCGCAGCTAAATTCATGTTTTGTTTCATGGCAGCTATAATACAGTGCGTAATCGTCTGATTTACTTACGCCTGTCCCTTTCCATTGTATTTCCTGTAAGGCAATAATATCGGCTTTGTACTTCTTGAGTACATTCACCAAAGCGAAAACTGTGCCTGTAGATGAAAGAGCAACCAAGATAAACCTGAGATTTGCCATATTAAAGCCAATCAGAGCCGTTGCTTGGTATCTATGATCCCCTACGTCACCCATGTTCGGGTCAAAGCAACCAGAATACCGGTCCAGTTGGGTCCATTTGATCCTCCAAATATTAAACAATAAATAGAAAAATTTAATGCCGTCTTTGAAACCGAACCTACATATAAAATTTCGTCCATTGGTCCATAACTGCGGCCTATACTTTACCAATTATTATGCACAGATTATATTTAAGTATATTAGTCTTGGGCAATCTCGTTCAGTTCAGAGATCGAACGAACTAGATCATCAACTAGATCAGTTGCTTATATCGTTCAATTGGCATGGCAGCGTATTCCAATAAAGTTCTGGCAGTTCAGCCAACCGTAAAGAATGATTACCTTTCACAATCATTCGAAGGACTTTCCTATATATTTTCTCCACTTTGTTAAGGGGTGGTGGTCAATGGCATAACTCCTTAAATATTCGGCAGCACTCTTGTTTGCGCTGCAGTTTTTGCTCTGGTCCCCCTTTGCCTATTTTCCGTAGTTTCCAGCTCCACGGTTATCTATGGGGGTGCTTTGCTTTTAAATGTCGCATCATATTATTTACTGACCCTCCAGCTGTACGTAAAACACTTCTGAAGCATTTGATATTTTAAGCACCGCATATTACACGAATCTCATTCAAAATAACCTGTAAACAACACTGAAGGTGTAGAAGAAAATATTATGTCGTTCAGTGACCGACGGCATTTCTTGAGCAATGTCGTTCAGTGAGCAACGTCGTTCAGAGACCTAATGTGTTTGGTATCGTTCGTTGAACGACAATAATAAAAACTGAACTATGTCGTTCACTCGTTCAGTGGACTGACTCGTTCAATTGAACTAGGTCGTTCACGAACGACACAAGACTAAAGTATATATTAATCCCCAATCCAGAGGTGTACAAAATAAAGCTTCGACTAACATTTAACTGCGAGTGTACAAGTCAAGAGTCATTTAAAAATAATTCATTACTTAAACTTAATTTTTATGTAAACACATTTTGCCGCACATAACCAACATTGAACGAACGAACGACACCAACAACAACAGCAACAACATCAGCAATCATTGACGGCGACTGAGGAAAATTGCTCTCTCACGACAAACTTTAGCAGCAGCAAACAGATACAACAAACCATCCAAACAATAAAACACTCCGACACACACAATCATACATACAGACAATTTGAATTTTGAAATGAAATGCAAAATTCAAAGTAAAACAGAAATTTTATATGAAAGGAAGAAAATGTGTATAAGAAGAAAATGCAACAATAATAGCGACAGCAATAACAGCAACAACAACAATGGCAAACATATCAAATAATGCAACTCAAATATTTTGCACAGCATGAAGAGACAACATCATCGAACCGAACAACAAACCGATATTATTATTCAGTCAGTCAGTTAGTCGTCATACAGTCAGATATATTTGTAGAAATGTAAATGTATTAAGACTAGTCGTCACAACAGTCAACTTGACTGTCCGACTTGGCAATATACCTAACCTACCTGCCTACCACCGAACCAACCAACCATCCATCCATCCGACTTGTACTAATAATAATAAAAACCTGCATTTAAATAAACACGAACACGGTTACGATTGCTCCTCCGATGGTGGTGGCACATTCGCAACTATGGCACTGTGTTTGGCTGGGTGTGTGTGTGTTTGATTTTTGTACAACAAAATAAAATAATAAATAAATGAATTGTAAATTGTGGAAATGCACTTTTTTGCTGGTTTATTGCCTTTGAAGAAATAGTCTTTTTCAGGCTGGCATCCCAGTCACTTCACTGCCACAGTCTGGGCGGCTTAAAGTATCGCCGCCAAAGATGGCAAACAAAGCGACAGCGTCGGCAGCAGCAGCAGCATCAAAATGATATTTATGCACATTTCAGCAACAACAAGAAAAACGTCAGGCACTTTATGACTGCAGCATTCTTTGCTTCCGTTGTTTGTTGCAAACGCACTCTCAAGTATGCCGACCAAGCGACTAATGCACACACCCGTACAAACATTTCTTGGCTTTGAGTAGCAATGCTGCCACTGACGTCTCTGCTCTCCGGTTTTTGGCGACGCGTTCTGAAAAGATTCATTTGTTTTTCTTCGGTACATTATGGCGATTGTTAGTGCTGTTGTTGTGTGGTCGTTGGTACCATTCTATGAGTTGCGGATTGTGAAGAAGGAACACACATACATGTGTATATTGTATTTATTTGAAATAGGCTTGTAAAGATAAATATTCTACATCTTGTTGTGCGAACTGATTTTAAGAATGCCTTAAATCTAGGGTTGCCATTTACAAGAATAGGACAAAATGTGGGATAGTAAGTAAACAGCAATACACATGTCAACAATTTGGAGAGATTCAAAATGTAGTCACAATTGACGTCATTTGCCGAAACGTGATAGACCCACATTTACTTTTGAGAATATGCTCATAGTCACATTCTGAGTCGATTTGTGCATGTCCGTCCATCTGTCCATTTTAAATTGTAAACAAGTACAAACGTCGCTTAGTTTAGCCGGGCCGAAATTTTTATACCCTCCACCACCATGGGGACTATTATTATACACTACACAACTATGTTGCCAGGGTATTATAGCTTTGTGCAGCCCCAAAAGTTTGTAACGCCGCGAAATATTGGTCATAGACCCACCTTTAAGTATACCGATATCTCGACTAGCTGAGTCGACCTAGACATGTGTGTCCGTTCGTCTGTCCATTATAATTTGTAAACACGATACAGGCCACAGTTATGGACCAATCTTCACGAAATTTTGCATGTAAGATGGGTTCTGGCCAATGAAGACGCCTATAATTTTCGGTGATGATCAGATAATAATTTTGGAATGAAGTGAACCGAAAACTTAATTTTTTGTGTTTTTTTCGTGTCAATCTCTAGACCACAAATGAAAGCCGAACATCTCAACACTTCCCACGGTGAAGGGAATCTGGACAATAGCTGTACTGAATACTCGTAATATTCGGAAAATATGTCAGTGTGAGGAAGAGGTGCTGTTTACCTCTAATCGGGCAAGAGCACAGTGGGAAAAAATACCGATCTAGCGCGCAGAAAATAAAAAAATTAAGTTGAAAGAAACTTTAAAACATTAATGCAGTTTTAAAGTAGAGTGTTGAGAGTACTTAAGTCCGTATAAAATAATCCGAATTAATAAGCTAGAACGGAATAACGGTACATTTAAAATAGAAATTTTTTCCAATGTTAAAAATGGTATTTTTTTTGCTATAAAATTGCGATGGTCGTGTGCATTCTGTGAATATATTATTCTAAAATGTTGTCCATTTTTGATATATAGTATTGGTATTTAATTAAATGATATAGTTATATAACCCATAAGTTATTTCAATTTAGGTGTTTCGGGCTAAATATATGTAAGGTCCGTTTTTTTAAATTCCTTTAATTAAAATAGGGGTTTAGTATGGAGTGCAGTCGAGTTCGGCGTTGATTTTTGTTTTATTTTTCTTGTGTGTCTGTCTAGAACATCATACTAAATTTTTTTCTGCGACTCTCGGATTTATGGCAATTTTTTGAAAACATACCAATTTGGCGGAATGAACATCCGCAGCAAATTTGAGTTGTGTAGGGTATCGTATGGTCGGCCCCGTTCGACTATACTGCTCCGCTCACTGGTTACGTTATATGGTTGTGCCGAATTCCAAAAAAGGGGTGGAACTTTTATGTGAGAATTATATCAAAACTTGAACCTACATAGACAATTTTCGGCACAAAATTTGTTTTATCCTCCAAAGGGAAATCAAGCTAAAACATTCAAAATACGGACAAAGATGGAGCTGCCCTTATATAGAGGCTATTCCAACAAATGGACTTATATTGGTCATTTTCAGCCTTCCATAAGTCTTTATAACAAATTACAACCACATCAGTGGGAAACTATAGCATAAGTCCTCATAATACCAAATGTGAGATGGTACACCAAAACGTAAACTAACATTGATAATATTTGATAGGAAGATTTCATACCCCATAGGAATTTGTAAAATCAAATTTGAACGAATGCCCAAACCCCAAAAATACCGGGGTACCATAATATGCTGGCTACCCGGAAACATGGGCCAATGTTAAATATTTTATAGGGACATTTTCTAATCAATGAGAATCTAAAATAGTAAATTGTTCGGATTATGGGGTTTGCGCTCTCCCTACGTTATGTGGAGGTGGCCCACTCGGTCGACATGGCCGGGTAAGAGTCGCGTTGGGAACGATCGAAAAAATAGCGATCTTTAATGTGTAGCGTTATATGGAGGCTTGCCTAAAAGCTAGATCAATAATTCCGCTATAGCTGGCACATGTCGTCTTGTCTCATTTTTTGTGTACAGGACACAGGCTGCTGAGGATCCAATCATTAGCATGCAGTTCTCTAAGTAAATTGTACTAATCAGTTTGTGCAAGCTCCTGATCAACATCCGAATTCGGCTGGTAACCCAGCTGTCAGTGGAGTTGTCCTATGCGCTGCGTTTTTACATCAGCGGCTTTAGGGCGCAAATAAGACTGATGTAGAAGATACGGATTATGGAAATTCGCTCAATCTCATTCAGTAGATGGATAGAACGAACTAGGTGAATTTTTAAAATTGAACTAGGTCGTTCACGTCGTTCAGTTGCCTTATATCGTTAAAATGGTCACTCAGTTCAATTGGTACTGCATTTAAGCCAGTTCCATCAACCACAAAGAATGATGACCTTTCCCAATCATTCGAAGAACTTGATTATCTATTTTCTGCACTCCGTTATATTCTGCTGTAAAAATGTTTGCACTACAGTTGCTGCTCCGAACACCTGTGCCACTTCTTCTGTGGTTTCCAGCTCCCTTCTAATGATTGTTTTTGGGAGTCAATTAAAGCAAATGGGCGCTTCCCTTGTTAAATGTAGCTTCAAATTATTGACTGTCCCCCTATCTATGCTTAAAACACTACTGCAGAACTTGCATTTGGTCTTTTGAACACCGCAATGGATTAGAACTTCCCACTTCTCAACAGGCAGTGTCTTGTTCTGCAGACCAAAGGCTACGAGAATGCGTTCTGTCGTGAACTCGCTGCCGCAATCCTATGACAAAGACAGATAACTTTTGAATTTGACTGCCACGCTATTTTTGACCGCATCCATCACAACGTACGGATCCACTTTTTAATTTACCGGCCGTTCACCGGGTTGGCTCAACTTTCTCTTTGTATCGACCGTCCGAACACTATTATCCTTCGTTGCTGGTTTGAAATTCATCTGCTTTGCTCCGGAGAAGTAATCCTCTTCGCCGCTTCGGAGAAAGTAGAGGGAATTTCAGCTTTATCCTTATAAGCATCCGTCTGCTTTGCGCTTTTGTTTCTCCGCTACATCCTGACGTGTTTCTGTGTCCCACATAGCTGCTTCATTCTTGTCGTGAGTTTGGCAATATCCTTGCTCAATTCTATCCCATCTTAGCATCCTCTTCACATCATCGGCACGTCTCCAAATCGGAATTTAAATTCTAGTCCCCGCTGCTTCGGAAGGATATGTCGAGTTCTATTTTTTCCTGTTGTCTGCTTGCTTGTAATGATATCTCCAACTGCAGATACCAAACACCCACATCTAAAGAAGATGTTTGCTCACAGCGCATGACTTGTACATAGATTAACGACATCCACTGCCATTGCTTATTTAGGTCCTGCACAATAACATTTTTTATTCAGACCTTCGTTCATAATTGTTTCAAGGGATCGCCGTTCGTGCAGAGTTGGGTATTTTCGTTGCTGAAGCGGATCGATCTTTTTCTATTCGATCCTAAAAATTAACTAGGTCATTCATTTAGTTCCATAGTACCTATTGGTTCAATAGTTCATTGGCACGCATCAGTTACGTCGGTCAATGAACGGGAAGATCTAGATGAACGATGGATCAAAATTAACTAGGTGTGCCAGCATAAAAAAGAACGACTGGAGAAAAGAGAAACTAGATGAAGGAAAGAACCGGACCTAGTACCGATCGTTCCTTTAATATTATAATAATAATGGCTTCGGGGCCTAACTAACACGTGTTTTGATTATCTAATTAGATTAGAACTTATTAAAGCCAAACCCGATTTTCTACATTAAACAAGCAAACAAATTTTTCAGATATTGTTTGGCTTTGTCTACGCATGGATATATGGACCTATACCTTCTATTCTAAATAGAAATTGGACTAATTGGAGGAGGAGTAAAGCAAAAAAATTCCGTTCGCCTGCCTCAAATCTTAGTTACTGATTTTGTTCTATCTTACATAAAAAATTCCCATATGATCAGCACCAATGTAAGATAAATATAATTATTTGTCCAAAATTTGGCAACCCTATCCTAGGTAAATAGCGTATGAACTCTTCGCACAACAAAAAATCATAATGAAACAAATAATAAATTTTAACGAACTAAAACGAAACCTCCAGAATACAACAAATCTGCTACGACTACTAATCCGAACAAAACTTAAAACTAAAATCAAATCAAGAACTGGGATAAAGCAGGAGGGCATGCCGACTGAGCCAGCAGGCTGGATGGACGGAATGGATCGTTTCAAACAAACAAAGTGAACCAACCACTTTGAGTTGACAGGCTGGCAGCAGAAGACAACAGGGAGGCCGCAAAAGTTTAAATATTCGAAATGTTCTGGAGGACATAGGGTGTTGGTGAGGGGGAAAACTGCCGGTTAGGCTGAACATTGGAAAATGAATGAGATGATGATGATGTTGGGTACCATCCCCCCTTGGTCTTGTTGGTGTCACACGACGGCATTGAAAATTTATTTTTTAGTTTTTAAAAAGGAATGTTTTGTTATTTTCCTTCTTCTGTTGTTGCTGCTTGTAGTTGTTGTTGTTATTATTGTTCGAGAATGAGATTTTATTTTTTTCCGTGTGCCTATTTTGTTTGTTTGGTGGAGATTGTTCACATTTCGCATCGTTTCATTTTAGCTAGGAAATTTTCAGATGGATGGATTGAGCTAGTGAGAGCCAGCAGTGTTCAATTGTCTTCTGCTGCGTCTCCTCGTCTCGTTTATCTGTTATGGTTGTTCCATGCCGACTATTTAATGTTGACTTGAGCTATGATTGCAAGCTATGAAGTTCACTCTGCCTAGCTGTCTGATGATGGTCGAATGAATGTTCGGTTCTGTTTCGTTTCGTTGTCGTTGTAGATCTGCCGGTATGTCTATTTATATTTGGTCATATATCTTTTCATTCTTTTCAAGTTCTCAAAATCCAACAAAAATAAAAAAGGAAAACAAAACAACAAACTTGCATCTTGAACATTGAAAATACCGACGAACAGAAAATACGCCGGTCTCTGGCTGGCTGGCAGCCTGGCTCAATTCTAAAACTCGACTTAGAATGACTTGAGAGATTTTCAATTCGTGGATGTTCCATTGCAGTCGGTGACTTGCTTGGATTGCTTGGCTGTTCCTGTTTTGGGGATTAACAAAACTTTATGCCTTTGAACATTCATTCGCATAGATTGTCGTTCATTAAAGTCGTTATTTGACATCAAACGAAACAAAACTAGAAAAGAAAAACGAAATAAACAAAATATATGTATGTAATAATAATAAAAATGAAAGAAAAATGCCACAAAGAATGTGTGAGTGTGTACGTTAGGCCATTATAATTCTCTATTTCATGTAGAGAGGAATCCAAGCTACATTTTATGAAATGTATATTGGAAACTAGAAGATATTTTGTGAATATGAAAAAAGTGAGGTTAGAGTTTTCCTAGCACACTCTAACCTCACTTTTTAAGGATCTAAACATAGGCATACAAAAATGATAAAGATCTGGCAAAAAAAAATCGATGAATAACAAATGATGCTCAAATAATTACACCCAATCGTTCGACTTATTTCCTAAAACTTATTTCGAAGGTTGTGCGTGTACCAAAACACCAAGGCAGCGGGTTTAATATATACAGTACGTCAATAATGAGTTTACACACGAATAATTATTAAACATTTTCGTGTAGAAGCTCCAAACAACAATAACTTTATTATTTTTGATGCGTATTTGTCATCTACCTTATAATTTGTAAGCGTGTGCACCATACCTTGAAATAAAGTAATTCCAAAGAATTTCCGTTGCCCATGACCTCAATTCTAGACACTTCGCACTAAAAGGTATGGCATTATTTACATCTATTGTAGGTCGGTCAGTTGCACTTCCGGCGAGTATATTTGCTATCTCATTTCCTACTATTCCTATGTGACTAGGTACCTATATCCTGAACCTCCGGTTTTTGGTTCTTCAATGAAAAATCCCAGTCAACTGTCCTGATAGCTGAGAAACATCTGTGTAACAACAGTTACCATGGGTCATATTTGCTAGTGTTCTGCTATCCCATGAGTCTCTGTCTGGTATCACAGTTTCTTATTTCAGGTATTTGTTCCGACTCAAAACTACTAGTTGAAGGTCCGATTGTAGCCTGTACTATATTTTGGTGCGGTCTATTGTGTCCCGTTGTCGATCCATTCGTTCAAAACATGAAGTCTTAAAGCTGTGACGGTCGCTTCACATATTATTTGGATGAATATACAATATAGACTCCAAAGTTCTAGGCAGTAAGATTTCTGGACTTTCTGTGACGATTATACATTACATTTGTTGTCCACCAGACTTGGATTGGTCTAATAACGCTATTATAGAATTAGTGTATAATTTTTGGATTAAATCCCCATTTAGAGCCTACGGCTATTCTGCTGAAGGACTAGCATCTGTGGACGTTGTCTACCCGTTTCTGCATGTGGTCTTTATTTAACTTTATTTGATATGGTTATCACTTTGTGTTGAAAGATCAATGTTGCAGATTCCTAATCGATTAACCCAAACGGTGACTTACCACGTACAAGGGAAGATTATAGCCAGGTTGATAGTTCTGAAAGTGTTCCTTGTAAAGATGTTCCAGGAAAATCGTTAAGAGTGAATGGTATTTTAAACACAAGCCATCCTGAGATTGTTTTTAAGATCTGCAACTTATTTTTAATTGAAGAAAATCTGAATCTGCCCTCCATTACAAACGCTATTATTAAAAACTAGAAAAATTGTGTTTAAGATCGGAGCCTCCGGGGTTTTATTGCCATTATGGTGTCTAAAAGCAGCTATTAAGGGTCTCAAGCATTTTATGTGATTGCGGAGAAATACTTTTAGATATAAATATTGATGGCCTTCCGCTGTATAAAAGCTCGTGAAGTCAATTATGGCCAAAGTTGTAAATTGTTCCGAAATCACTGTCTTTCCTCTTGGAAACAAATATTTAAAAAAAATAAAATGATGTGATCATTTTTATGCATTTTTATATAAATAAATTTTTGAAGCTGGTTTTATTTCTGCAAGATACAAATAGTGTTTTTTAACCTAACGTGCAAAGAACTAACTTTTCCCTGGCTACCATTTTACTTTCCAGTAGTTACTTTAAAAAAATTAACTGAAAGCGTATTTAAATAAGTAAATATATAGCTAACTGCAAAAAGTTAACTGAAAGTAATGCAGAGTCGGACAATTGACTACTTCGTAGGACATCACAATGTTAAAATACTCAGCTGATTCCATGTAAAGAAGTCGAAGTATCAATCACCAATAATTGAAAACAAGTTAGCTTACATTTAATTTAAAGTTAGCTGAATGTACGACAGGGTTTTCTCAGATTCTTTCTCCAATATTTTGTTTAAGTGCATAATTCGTATTCAAAAAACATTTTTTACATAAATAAAGTTTTCGTAGTAGTTCGTTCGAATTGGTTCGATTCGAATCAAGGCCTATGTAAGATCTGACAGTGTGTTGTCAAATCCTATTTTGAAACCTATACATATGGCCAATATTCTTGATATTGACCTCCAAACTTGATTTTGGTGGAAGCTGTGTCTACTTTAATGTAAAAAAATGTGTAAAAACAGGTTGAGGCGAACTAGTTTTTTTATGTTCTCTATCGATTTGGGACTAAGCCACTCATTTCACGGTCTTCGTGTCAAAGTAAAACTAGAAGCCAACAAAATGGGGACTACTCCCCTTATGTATCATTTTTAAAATTTTTAACTGCATCTACCTTTAAATGATGCTGATTTTAAGATTATTGTAGTCGCGAATCTAAGTAATTTGATATATATTTTGTGTATGTATTATGCACAGCTTCTGAGTAATACTCATCCGATGGTGAAAATTTTGTGCGATCAAATTTCTAAAAAAAACAAATTTTTAGATCTGTCAACTGAATGATATGGGTACCCGCGATCAATAAGGTTTTTTACGTTTCGGATGATATAAAATCTTCTTCGTGAAAATCCATCTACTGGAACGGCGGGAACTGGCCTTCCAAAAACACGAAATTTGGCAAAAAATGTTTTTGCAAATTTCGCGGATTTATTTGCTTTTTTCTGTGGATCATTTCCGCTTCAATAAATGACCTTATACGGATTTTGATCTTTTTGAAAAAGAGAACTTTAAAAACTTCAGCCGAAAGAGAGATGTACCCAATATATCTCAAAAATAGTGTGAGCTGGCACATCCGTGGTTCTTAATGGACCACATTGAAATCGGTATAGATCGATGTATTTTTTTAGGGTGCACACAGAAATCGGATGCGCGTTAATGGCATTCGGAAATTATTCGGATTTTACGATTTTTTGGGTATATCAATGCAACGTGTCGCACATCTTAGCCGTCAAATGAAATTTCGCAAAATATATATGGATTGGAAGATAAACTTCTGTACTTCCTGGAAACCGCATTTTTAGGTGTGTGTGTGTGTGTGTGTATGTCATTAATATAATGAAAATATTGATGTAATCTGCTATATTTTTTTATTTTTCTCATGTTTCGCGAAGATGTGCAACTTTATTGTGATTATTATAATATATTCATATTTTACGGAGGAAGTTCTATATCAACGTTTTTGGTCAATATAATAAACGGCGTAATTTTAAGATTTTTTTCTACACCATTAAAACCTCGATATCTTTTGCGCGCATCAACCAAAAATTTGATTGCGAACGGTTTCGGAGTCAGAACATTTTTCTCTATATGTGTACCAAAAATCATTTATGTGTCACAAAAACAAAAAAGCTGAATTTTTGAAAATGGAATATTAAAAAATTGGCAATATTGCCCATATATACAAAATTATTTCGTCAAAACGACAATATTAAAATAACGAATATTAAAATAACCTCGAAGTGAGGCTCCAGCGAAATTCTCATGCAGTTTATGTCGTTGGTCAGCTAAGTACTTCGCTTTGTTACAAGAGACATTTGGGTATGAAAGGTTTTTTGTATAGAAGCAATAGCTTCTGGGGAGAATATCCCAACAAAAAACTAAGGGAACTGCTGAGGATCAATGGCGTGATCCGAAACTATAGTCTTCCCTGCCTTACCCCTCGGCAAACAATGCCATACATTCCCCACTAATAAATAGTTGTTTTTTATAAAAACAACAAACTGGGATTCAGCCTGACTATTTTGCAAAACCAAAATACAAATGGTATCCCAAATAAACCGCCAACACTACTGAATAACGAACATTTTAATATTTTATCAACATTTATCAACATGTACAAATTTTTACTACAATAATTTAATTAGAGTTTTAGTACGTTTACATTTAACCGGATTTTGCTAACCCAGTGGGTTTCAATTGTCAATTCCTTT
Organism: Musca vetustissima; assembly: GCF_032173495.1. Lineage (NCBI taxonomy): Eukaryota > Metazoa > Arthropoda > Insecta > Diptera > Muscidae > Musca > Musca vetustissima. The sequence goes on from NW_026889093.1 coordinate 876,783, forward strand.
ACATATATGTCAAATAAATCCTCATAAAGTAGGTTAACCCGGTAAAAAGTTCTAATGTATATGCCGTTTTTATTGCGTATTGGACATCGGAATCCGAAAATTCCAACGGTGTTAGAAAGAGTACATGTCTGGCTCTCGTATGAACTAGGATTATTGACTTCGCTCTAAAATTAACAAAATGGTGGACCTTTGAAAAAATATTTTTGGAAAATCGCCGATTTTTTACCAAAAACCAAGTTAAAAAACAAGGAAGATCTTCACCGATTGGCTTTATCCTAGTTCATACGAGAGCTATACACTCCCAGAGAAACGTTGCAAAATTTGGAAACGATTGGATTATTAGTTTTTGAGTTATCATGCCCGCCATTCGCAAAAAAATGTTTAGAGAAAAACGCGTTTAAAGTTTGAGAAGCCCTTCAGCCGTCACTTGATGCTGACACAATAAATCGGCTATATCTTCAAGAGTTCTTGAGATTTTCACTTGAAATTTTGTAGAGACATTCTTTAATCAGTGTAGATTCGAATTATATCAACAAAAATTTTGACCCCGAGAATGGGGGTGGGGGGTCCCCTTAAGTCAGGTAAGTGATTTTAAATATCTGCACATTTGACTTACCTGCACTGAAAATATTGTAAGTGTTGTTTGTGCAAGTAAGTCAAAACGACTGCATATTTTTTCGACAAATTTTATCTAAATGGTGCCTCATTTGAGTTCTGTTGAAAGTGGTTCAGAGGTAGTTACCGCTATATCTGTTACAATAAAACATCTTGGGAACATTTCTCGTATATGCTTCAAATGGTGAAGGGCATCCTTCCCCCTCAGACTTTTTTTACTTTCCTTACTGGTTATGGTGTTTCTACACGATATGTATTTTACATATGTGCTGTCACTTTTTTACATATGGAAATCGAACTCGTCATGTGAAACATACGGAAATTTCAATGTGTCAAAACGATATGCAATTACATATGTATTTTTTTCCGAATAGGACGCGCTCTATTTTCGTATGTGAAACATAAGGAAATCAGCTGTTTGAATGAAACACATTGTTGGAAGAAAATGTTTCAATTGTAATTTAAAAAAAGGATGAAAAGGCAACAATTACAAATTATTATTTCGTTTGTAGGTGTTTAATAAAAAAAATGATGTTGATTTAAGAAAAAATTAAAGTGTTTTTTTGTTTATAGGTTATGTCATATGTAAAATACATATGCCGATTTGAACACAAAAATAAATGTTTTGTGTACACTGCTAATTTTGACACACATAAGGAATTACATATGGATGAAATAAGTGACAGCACATATGTAAAATACATATCGTGTAAAAACACCATTACAAATATTCAATGTAAATTCCATGCACATCCCAAAATACTGGCGTCATACCTTTTAAGCCGACCCTTAATAGATTTCTACGCTTTACAACGGGTCCTATAGCTTGAACAATTCGGATCGTATGCTATCAAAATGTGGGGGTGGTCATATCAAATTTTATTTTTGAACAAAAACTCATTTGATATCTGGTGTTAGATTCTATCCCTAGATTTGGAGATAAAGAATTAAGTACGATAAATTTAAAAATTTCCTAGTACTAGACAATTTTGTATTCAATATATATTTAATTCCCTTTCAATACCCCAATTAAAAATTGACATAATTACAATAAAAATGTTTCTGTAATCTATTAGAGGGAAGACGTAAGACTCTCTCGGAAACATCCATTGCCCCTGTATTTCACATCTAAAGTGCAATGACACAATGAAGCAGAAGCCAGCTTGGGAAGACATGATTTTGTTCTTGTTGTTATTAATTTTTCTTCATAAAAATCTGCATTTTTAATTCTGGCATGTATGCGTGCGACGTTAGCATGTATGCGTGAAACTTCTACTATTTGTAGTCTTTGCGGGTTTTTTGTCTGAATATCCCTCATCTACATCATCAGCATCTCTTTTTTTTCTTATTTTGATATTCATTTATGAAAAACTTGTATCTGTTTTTAAGTAAAATTAAATTTTTTTTATTTTCAAAAAGAAATATAAAAACGATGGATGGATGCAACGAACAACCATCCAAACAAATGCCGAAGCAATAACAACAACAAACAACAGCATCAAAATGCTATTCGCATTGCTGCTCGTTATACATTTTGTTGTATTATTTCTAGTAGAGATATTTTTATGGATTATTGTTTTGAGCCTGTTTTTCCATCGCTGATGAATGTGAAGAAATACACAGGCACTCATATCCACACACACACACACAGAAATATATGCGTATAATATATCTACACAATATGGGTGCTGTGCTGTGTGACTTGTATACAAGCAGCAGATATTGTGCGTATTTATTTTTAGAGGTTATTGCAATAATAATACGAATGCGAATACGAATAATAAAGATAATAATAACGAAAACAAACGACACATCCACATTTTGTTGCTGTCGATCTTCAAGATATGGTTTTGGGTTCGTAGTCGTCGTTGTTGTAGCTGTTGCCTATCTATCATTGGCAATATTTTGTTTACAACGATGTGTCGGGTAGGAGAGCGACGATTGGGGTGTTTGGGGGAGAACAAAATGGAATTGTTTCAAATGCGTCCATACGGATGCGTATCTGCGTAATTTGTAGATCTTATTGTGATTTAGATAAATTGAAGTAAACTAATTTGCAATTGTTAATGCATAGCATTTATTTATTAAATTTATTCTCGGAATTTATTTATTAAATTTATTCTCAGAATTTATTTTATTCTATTTTTAGAAATGAAAAATAAAGAAATAATAATAATAGTGATTATTGACTTTGTTGTACCATTTATATGAAATCAGACAAAATTATTGCGTGAACCTTCCCCTTCTGCGTGAACCATTCTCACAACATGACCTTAGCCAACGTAGTCCCTGAAGCTCGATCCGTCTGACTATGTCGATGTCCGAGAATAGATGGTATAGCTCTTGATTCATTCGACGACGATATTCACCGTCAACGCAAATCGGCCCATAGATCTTCAGCAGAATTTTTCTCTCAAACACTCCAAAAGCTGCCTCATCTGTTTGCGCAAGTACCAATGCTTCAGATCCATACAGCAGGGGTAGTATCAGCGTCTTGTAGAGTGCGAGTTTGGTCTGGCGAGAGGTGGTCTTGTTCTTAAATTACTTACTCAGACCATAGTAACATCTGTTGGCCAACAATATTCTTCTCCGGATTTCAAAGCTGATGTTATTAGTTTTGTTTGTGCCGGTACCGAGTGTAACGTGGTTTTCTCGTCGGCTAAGGTTAGCCCAGTCTTGTCCAAGATCTCCATAAGGACCCACAAAACCTTATTGATTAAAAAGACTAGGGTCTCCCTTTTGGGGTTAAAATCTGATGTTTATTGATTTTAATACTATTGTGTTTATAAATAAATATGCTATACAAATAATTTATTTCGGATGGCTTAATATGCTCGTGATTATCAGGAGCGGCTATGATGATTCGACAGTGATCGGGAATGGTGTAGGAAGCGGCTACCACAATTTAAGGGTGAAATGGTGGTTATCTGGTGTCAGTACGATGATCGGCAACGACGATTTAACGGTGATCGGGAACGATGTTTATCTGGTGTCAGTACGATGATCGGCAACTACGATTTAACGGTGATCGGGAACGATGTTAGTAGTTGATTACTGACTAAGTTCTCGTACAATCTACTATATGTAACTACGAACAGCAAGCCGAAACCTCTGTGTGGGACCGTAGACCGAAGTCTCTGTGTGGAACAGTAGACCGAAGTCTCTGTGTGGAACCGTAAGCCGAAGACTCTGTGTGGATGTATTAATGTAGCCGCCACATAGGGTAGCCACCAAAAAGAATTGTGAATGATCGTAAGTGCAATGAACATCCACAACACAAAATAGCAAGCCTATGCAATGGTAAGCCGCCCTCAGTAAATGAAAGTGAAGTATTTCAGCTTGCGGAGTCACAACGTGAATGAGAATTATATGATAGAGTAGCTGACGCGAGCAAATGCCTATGCACTCGTTCCTTGTACTCATGGGGACGTCATGCGAAGTCGTTGCTATGATGGGTGACGTTTTGTATGTATGTGACTTTCGGCACCTTATACGAGGTATATAAAATCGTTCACTACCTTGAAGCTGTAGTTTTCAAGTTCCACAGCTGGTTAGAGTCTACTGAACGTCTTGCGCGTTGATACCATCAGCTTGGTCTTCTCGCCATTTACTGCCAGTACCACCTTGGCAGACTCCTTTTCAATTCGGTCAAAGGTGACTGCTACCGCTCGCAATGTTCTACCCATTATATCGATGTCGTCAGCGTAGACGAGTGACATATGCGGTTTGGTGTACCGAGGCCATTTCTTTTCAAATTTGCATATCGTATGACCTTTTCCAGCAGTATATTAAAAAAGTCACACGACAAACTGTCACCTTATCTGAAACTCGTTCGGTATTGAAGGGCTCCGAGAGGTCCTCCTATTTGTGCACGAGGCAGAGGATCCTGAGGTTCCAATCATTGGACATGCATTTCTCTAACCAAATTGTACTGATCAGCTGGTGCATGCTCCTTTATTATCCTTCAGCTTATTAATTGCTATTCTAACCTCATCTTGGCTAGGTGGTATACAATCAATACCGTAATATCTAATTGGTCCTGGGGTATCTTCTACGCCGTTGTTATTTGCTTTGCAAAATGCTCCTTCCAGATCCTCAACATGCCATCTGTATCTATGATCAGGTTTCTTTCTTCATCTCTACAGGAGGATGTGTCTACACCAAAACCTTCGGTTTGGTGTTTTGCTCGTTGGTAAATTTCCGGACTTCATTCTGACTTCTGTACATCTCGATTTGCTCACGCTTTTCTTGTTCTTTCTTCTTTTTTCTGAAAACACGTTTCACCTCTCTCCTTTTTTCCCGATAATTCTCCATTAAGTTACGTGTTGCTACTGTCTGCAGGGTTGCCCTATGCGCTGCGTTTTTCACATCAGTAGTATTACGACACTCCTGATCGTAGCATGGTGGTGGTTTTTGGTACTTTGCCATTGTGCTTCTATACTATTATCGAGACAAGAAGTGCTCGATATTGATTTTCGATCCTTGGTCTGTTCCAGTACTTTCTAAATAGAAAATCTAGTAAAAGGGAAAAATGTAAAAATCCATTTCAGAGTAAAAAATAATACGAAAAGTTTTGGAACCAAAAAAAAGTAAAAATATTAATCTTTTATGGCAATACGTCAAAATCAACACAACAGCCAATCACTTGGCATTCCTAGTTACCATTTTTACTATTCTCTTAAATTTGGTTGAAAGTTTTACTAGTTTTGTGGGTTCAGGAACGGTTTTGGAGTTTTTCATCTTTGTCTTCCGTCGGAGCATGGGCGCAAATGAGACTGATGTAGAAGAACTTCGCTTTTATACGGAATATAGCAATTCGCTCGTCTACTGGAGGGGATCTGAAAACGAGGTCTTTTATTCTCCTGTTAACCATAAATCCGCAGCCTAATTCACATTTCGTTTCGTGACAGCTGATCATGAATATAGCATTTCCACATTAAATGAAACCTTTTACAAATTAAATGAACCCTTTTCCAAATTAAATGAAACCTTTTCCAAATTAAATGAAACCTTTTCCAAATTAAATGAAACCTTTTCCAAATTATATGAAACCTTTTCCAATTGAAATGAAACCTTTTACAAATAGAATGAAACCTTTTCCAATTGAAATGAAACCTTTTACAAATAGAATGAAACTTTTTCCAAATTAAATGAAACCTTTATTCTTATCTAAGGAAATATAATATTTGCAGTAATTTTAAACCAATATTTGAAAATTAAATCAAAGAATATTAACAAATATAGTTGTATGGCTATGTAATTAATATAAATATTCTTTAATTCGGTGTGATTTCATTTAATATCTTTACTACATAAAACTAAATAAATAGTAATACAAACTGGGGTATTTCTTGACATTTTAATAAATAAATATTTAAGAACAGCTCAGCTATTGCACATAATTATACCCTTCACCACACTGTGGTACAGGGTATTATGTCTTTGTGCATATGTTTGTAACAGGCAAAAATAATCGAGATAGACCCATGGTTCCTTTTGAGAATATACATAGAATCACTTTCTAAGTCGATTTATGCATGTCCGTCCGTCCGTCTGTCTGTCCACGTTAAATTGTAAACAAAGTACAGGTCGCATTTGTGATCCGAATTGGATGAAATTTGGCATAGGTCACTTATTCGGCCCAAGGACGAACCTATTGAAATTGGGAAAAATCGGTTCAGATTTAGATATAGCTCCCATATATATATTTAACCGATTTAATGTAAACGGTCCCTATATATCTTTCGATTTGCACGAAATTTGGTGCAGCCTAATCATTTAAGTCTAGAATGATGTCTGCCAAGTTTCGTAAAAATCGGTCCAGATTTAGATATAGCTCCCATATATAGTTTCGTCCGATTTCATGTAAATGGTGCCCCAAAGTCCCTATATATCTTTCGATTTGCACGAAATTTGGCATAACGTACTGAATTGAGCCTATAATGATGTCTGCCAAGTTTCGTCAAAATCGGTCCAGATTTAGATATAGCTCCCATATATAGTTTCGTCCGATTTCATGTAAATGGTGCCCCAAAGTCCCTATATATCTTTCGATTTGCACGAAATTTGGTACAGCCTGATCATTTAGGTCTAGAATGATGTCTGCCAAGTTTCGTGAAAATAGGTCCAGATTTAGATATAGCCCCTTTGATTATAGATTGATTTTAAGTAATTGACGCACCATATATATTTTCGCCCGATTTCAAGTAAATTTGGCATCAAACTCCTCATGTTAGACAGGTTGACATCAAAGTTTGCACATCGTACAAAATTGAGCATAAAATTATATAGTTGCGTTTTCTAGAAGTACAGACATAGCCCTACGGATGACCTATTTATATTTGTTTGAAGTCGATTTACATACTTTATGGATAGATCTAGGTAGATTCACATTTAGATAAATATCACATATTTTATTTCATCCAATTTCATGCTAATAGTCCTGTGTAATATACCCATAGTGGTGAAGGGTATCATATAGTCGGCCCCGTCCGACTTTACTACTTTCCTTACTGGTTTTATTTTTGAAAATGCATTTTCGATTGGATTTAGCATTGGAGAATAAGGCGGTAGGAGTTTAAGGTTGCATCTTTTGGATTCGATCAAATTTTTTATGTCATGTCGCTTGTGTATTTGAGCGTTATTTTCCAACTCTGGATTGATTTTCTCAAAAAAAAATTCTATAAATAATTTAAATCTGTCTGCATTGACACTGGAATTAGAAACGATTGTGTGATGTACAACTCCCGCGTTGTTTATTGCTGCAATTATAGTGACATTACGACCTCTGACGGTAGGCAACACAATGTGTACTATTGTTCCTTGTCTTGAACGGGCTTGGGTTCTTTGTATGTGAAGATTAAATCCACACTCATCAATGAATATTAATTTTTCTCCTTGTTGGGGTATCCATTTTGTAAAGTCTTGAGCATATTTTTGTCTCAAGCCTAATGTTCTGAAGACATTCTTTCGTTCTATTTCAATAGAGGCCATCTTAAACGTAATTTTTAATTTCCGTAATCCATATTCTATGCAGCTTGTGGAAATATTTATTTCATTTTCTCTCAACAGTTTAGTTTTTATGGCTTTGAGGGTAATTCCAGGTTGACTTTCCATATAGAACTCGATCAGACTTAAAACTTGTGGTGTCAACAACTTAGTTATATTTCCTCCACGCTTATTTTCCTTCAATGTTCCAAAATTTTGTTTGTAATTACTTCACATTGTCGAGAGTTTACTGTTTTGGACGTTCACATTATCGAGAGTTCACTGTATTTAAAAATAGCAACGTTTAAAATAAATGCGAACCTGATTTTAGCTCGGGAAGCTCTGATAATTGGGAACCTGAGGAAGAATCAATATCCTCGCCAAGTATTGCAAGTGGAAATGCTCCAGAACCTACCGAAGCTTCATCTACAAGACCCCGAAACAAATTGGGTCAGTATAACAAAATAACAAAAGACATGAAATTGTTATTATTTAAATTCGATGAAGAGGGGAGAATCATTTCCGAGGCTGCAAATTTAACCTGCATAAAAATAAGTTCCGAAAAAACATTTATAAGAAGATGCAAACAAAATTTTGGAATATTGAAGGAAAATAAGCGTGGAGGAAATAGAATTAAGTTGTTGACACCACAAGTTTTAAGTCTGATCGAGTTCTATGTAGAAAGTCAACCTGGAATTACCCTCAAAGCCATAAAAACTAAACTGTTGAGAGAAAATGATATAAATATTTCCACAAGCTGCATAGAATATGGATTACGGAAATTAAAAATTACGTTTAAGATGGCCTCTATTGAAATAGAACGAAAGAATGTCTTCAGAACATTAGGCTTGAGACAAAAATATGCTCAAGACTTTACAAAATGGATACCCCAACAAGGAGAAAAATTAATATTCATTGATGAGTGTGGATTTAATCTTCACATACAAAGAACCCAAGCCCGTTCAAGACAAGGAACAATAGTACACATTGTGTTGCCTACCGTCAGAGGTCGTAATGTCACTATAATTGCAGCAATAAACAACGCGGGAGTTGTACATCACACAATCGTTTCTAATTCCAGTGTCAATGCAGACAGATTTAAATTATTTATAGAAATTTTTTTTTTGAGAAAATCAATCCAGAGTTGGAAAATAACGCTCAAATACACAAGCGACATGACATAAAAAATTTGATCGAATCCAAAAGATGCAACCTTAAATTCTTACCGCCTTATTCTCCAATGCTAAATCCAATCGAAAATGCAATTTCAAAAATAAAATTATGTGCAATAGCTGAGCTGTGTGACGTTTCAATGGAACATAAGATTGTTGATGTAATCGAGCGAAGTATTCAAAAGCTTACTCGGCAAGATTGTTCTAACTACGTTATGGACATGGTTTTGAAAATCCCACAAGCTGCAAGTCGGGAACCTCTTCATTAAGATAAGCAGTTACCTTATCATCAACAATTTTTAAATCAAATATGTATTCCGCATTTAGGACCGGGTATTCAATTCTTGTTCTTAAATATTTATTTATTAAAATGTCAAGAAATACCCCAGTTTGTATTACTATTTATTTAGTTTTATGTAGTAAAGATATTAAATGAAATCACACCGAATTAAAGAATATTTATGTTAATTACATAGCCATACAACTATATTTGTTAATATTCTTTGATTTAATTTTCAAATATTGGTTTAAAATTACTGCAAATATTATATTTCCTTAGATAAGAATAAAGGTTTCATTTAATTTGGAAAAAGTTTCATTCTATTTGTAAAAGGTTTCATTTCAATTGGAAAAGGTTTCATTCTATTTGTAAAAGGTTTCATTCTAATTGGAAAAGGTTTCATTTAATTTGGAAAAGGTTTCATTTAATTTGGAAAAGGTTTCATTTAATTTGGAAAAGGGTTCATTTAATTTGTAAAAGGTTTCATTTAATCTGGAAATGCTATATATGTATACTTTATGGGGTCTCAGACGAATATTTTAAGGTATGATATACACATGTCCCTTGTTGCAGAACTTTCAACAACCTTGTGTTCGATTTACTCTTTAAAAATTTAAAATGTTTCAACACTTTTTGATTGCCGGAACTATAAAAATAGTTACTCAGCAGACTGTATTTATGTTGAAATTTTAATAAATGTGCAAATTAAAGAAATACAAAAAATGGTGTTCAGTGAACAAGACAACAACATTTATATGAAATTTTCCATATACAGATTTCTGAAAATAGCAAACACCTTTTTTAAAAAATGTATCAGCAACAGAAGGCAGCCACAACCATCCATAAACATACACACACACTCTCACATACTTTACTACTCACATGTCTAAGCAATCAAGCGTACAATCGAAACAAACAAAAACAGAGCTCAACGAATTTAATAAAAATCAATTGAAGACGACGAAAATACGAAATACTCGGTCGTCGGCATTCATTTGCTTGGTGTTCTGCTTTTCGTTGCTGTTGTCGATTTATTGCTGGCTATCAATTGCTTTGTTTGATATCGCACACACATGTGGTGGTGTTGCATACAACCTGTATGATGGTTTGATAGAATTCGAACATACGAATACAACTATCAACAACAACCTCCTTGAAGGTGGTTGCCAACAACAAAAAGAAAACAACATTGAAACTAGAAGACAACGATGATATTCCGCTAAGACAAGACGACTATGATGATGGCGGGCACCCGGTGTGGTGTTTGTTCGTTGGTGGTGCGATGGTACAAACGGATATGCAAGAATTTTATATTACCGTGCTGTGGTGGGAACAGCGCTGCCCAATCGCTGCCAGGCGTCGCAAGCTGCCGGCGTTACTAACGCTCTTATTGTTCGAATTATTATTTTCTCCTTCATATTTGTTAGACAATAAAATCAACACAAACAAACAACGACCACCTTGTTGGGGCGACGCGGAAGAAGAAGCACCCCAGAAAGCAACAAATGAAGACTCGATTATAAACAATGACAACTTCTTCTATTATTTCTGAATGCCTGATTCATTCGCTGAGAAACATGAAGCAGCAAATGACAAATTTTGTTTTGTTTGTTTGTCTCCTTTCCTTTGTTTGCAGTCGACGTCAATGATTTTCCTTAATCTACCCACCTTCCTCCAACTCATCCCCCACAGCACCTCATTAGCCAATAATAATAATTGTACTGTTCTTCTTCTTCTACTCATTGTTGTTGTCGTTGATGATGAGATTTATTTAGAAAATAAATACATATTATTAGTGATCTACAGTGGCTCTTAGTATTATAAATTTGGACAAAAATAAACAACTAATTGAACAATATCGCGTATGATATTTCGCAAAGGAGGAGTGATATCCAGGATAAAAAAATGTATTTCAAGATAAACGAAATTTCAATCACATCGGAATATTCGTATCTATGATTTATTTCCTGTCCAAATCGTATCCGCATCCCTGAGAGCAAAATGGAAGGTGTTTTTAACAGTATGCAGATAGTCCAATCATATGGAGATTTACCTTTTCGATGAAATCGCTAAACTGGGCTTTTTAAGAAGATTCTACTTAAAAAAACAAGTTTTAAAACTTCCGAGTTTTATACCCATAAGAACTATAAAAAATTGGTTGAAGCGTCAGGTTAGTTGCTCACACTCGGAAAACTCCTCCTTCTATTACAATGTTAAGAAAAAGAAAACCAAACCCCCCCTAATGTTGACGACCCCCGCAAACGTATAAAGGACCACGATCTGCGAATCTGCACTTGGAATGTGCGCATGTTGTACAGAACAGGCGCACTTTTCGTTTTGGCGGATGTACTCAAGAAGTACAAAGCCGATATTATTGCCTTACAGGAAATGCTATGGAAAGAGACAGGCGTAAGTAAATCAGACGATTACGCCCTGTCATAAAATGAGACATGAATTTTGCTGCGGATTTATGGTTAACAGGAGAATAAAAGAAATTGTCTCCAGATTCACTCCAGTAGATGAGCGAATTGCTATAATCCGTATAAAAGCGAAGTTCTTTTACATCAGTCTAATTTGCGCCCATGCTCCGACCGAAGATAAAGATGAACAGACCAAGGACATATTTTACGAGCGCCTAGAAACAGCATATGACTGTTGCCCTGGCCACGACATTAAAATTCTGCTAGGAGATTTTTATGCAAAAATCGGAAGGGAAAATATCTTTGGCCGTAATGCTACTGATGTGAAAAACGCAGCGTATAGGGCAACTCTACATACAGTAGCAAAACGTAACGTGATGGAGAATTATCGGAGAAAAGGGGAGAGGAGAAACGTGCCTTCAGAAAAAAGAAGAAAGAAGAAGAAAAACGTGAGCGTGAGCAAATCGAGATGTACGGGAGTCAAAATGAAGCCCGGAAATTTTATCAACGAGTAAAACATCAAACCGAAGGATTTGGTGCAGGCACATCCTCCTGTAGAGATGAAGAAGGAAACCTGGTGACAGATGCAGACAGCGTGTTGAGGATCTGGAAGGAGCATTTCGAAAAGCTTCTAGTATCAAATAGTGGCGATGAAGAAGATACCGCAGAACCAATAAGAGATGATGGTATAGAGTGTATACCACCTAGCCAAGATGAGGTCATAAAAGCAATTAATCGGCTCAAGAACAACAAAGCAGCAGGAGCCAATGGGTTACCAGCCGAACTATTCAAGACTGGTGGCCAGATGCTGGTCAGGAGCATGCACCAGCTGATTAGCACAATTTGGCTAGATGAATGCATGCCCAATGATTGGAACCTCAGCATCCTGTGTCCCGTGCACAAAAAAGGAGACAAGACGATATGTCCCAACTACAGAGGAATAAGTCTTCTTCCGATCGCATATAAAGTGCTATCCAGTGTGCTGTGTGAACGATTGAAGCCAATGGTCAATGACATCATCGGACCATACCAATGCGGCTTCAGACCTGGCAAATCCACCATTGACCAGATTTTCACTCTCCGCCAAATCCTGGAAAAGACCTACGAAAAACTCATCAATACATACCCCCTTCGTCGACTCTAACGCCGCATTCGACAGCCCTATCCGTTCAGAGGTGTTTAAAGCCGTGACTGCGCAGATGCTACTATGGTCTACGTAAGCAGTTTAGAAACAAGGCCACCTCCCGCCAGACCAAACTCACACTTTACAAGACGCTGATACTACCCGTGCTATTATATGGATCAGAAGCATGGGTACTTGCGCAAGCAGATGAGGCAGCTCGTGGGGTGTTTGAGAGAAAAATTCTCCGAAAGATCTACGGGCCGATCTGCGTCGACGGTGAATATCGACGTCGAATGAACCACGAGCTTTACAATTTATACGCGGACATCGACATAGTCAGTCGTATTGAGCTGCAGCGACTACGGTGGCTAGGCCATGTTGTGCGGATGAATGAAAATGCCCCAGCTCAAAAGGCATATAAAAATGAGCCTACTGATGGTTCCCGTAGAAGGGGAAGGCCACGAATTAGATGGAAAGACCAAGTAGAAAACAACATCTTGGAACGTGGTCTTCCAAATGGGGGGACTTGCGCACAAGACCGACGCGCTTGGAAATCTTTTTTAAACTCGCTCATGGAACAACCGTTCTGTAACAAGCCAGCTAAGTAGTAAGTAACAGACACCTTTGAACAAATTGAGAAGGAGTCTGCCACAGTGAGTCTGGCAGTAAATGACGAGAAGACCAAGATGATGGTATCTAGTAAGGAACAGACAGATATATGTAAAAATAATATGTATTTTTGAAAATAACGGTATATGGTAATAATATTCGAATAAATGACGTTTTCTACATTTTATAGAGGTCATATACCTGTTTTCGACGTTTACACCTTTTTGACAGTCGAAAACCTAAAAATTCGACATACGGACCATCCCTGGCCACATCCCGCCAGACCAAACTCGCACCCTACAAGACGCTGATACTAAGCGTGCTGAGATGAGGCAGCTTTGGAGTGTTTTCTCCGAAAGATCTATGGGCCGATCTACGTCGACGGTGAATATCACCGTCGAATGAACCATGAGCTATACCAGCTATTCTCGGAACCATGAGCTATACCAGCTATTCTCGAACATCGGTATTGTTAGACGTATTGAGCTGCAGCGACCACGTTGGCTAAGACATGTTGTTAGAATGGATATGACCACTTAAAGGGCATATAAAAGCGAGCCAACTGATGGTTCACGAAAAGGGGTAAGGCCACGAATAAGATGGAAAGATCAAGTGGAAGAGAACATTTCGGGACATGATATTTTAGCAGGCTGCACTAGACCCGGCTTATGGAATAAATGCTCTGTCTCGAGCCAGATAATTTTCTATAGGGCAAAAGTCGGGACTTTAGGCTTTCGTATCCACAACTATGCCACAGTTATAAAGCCACATCCGCACTATATGTGACTTATGTTTAAGATCAGTGATGAGTATTTGTTTTTTAATATAGTCTGTGGAATTGGTCTAAGGTAGATTATCGTTATCTTCATTCAGTGCATATCATAATAAGAAAGCAAGATATGTATGTAGAGCCAGTTGACGATGGGGAAACTGAATCATATTTGTTTATTTTGTACAAAATTTTAATTTGGTTGACTGTATTAACGGTAGCATACAATTATGTTAATTAACAACAAATTATAAAAATAAAAATGTTGACATACTGTATATAGTAGCTCACGTACGATTTCCTGTTAATCCTATTATTCCGTCATTCAATTCAGCCTACCAATCAAGAACTAATTTTAACATTTATTTTCTTCGAGCCACAGTATTTTGTCCATAGACATATTTGCACGAAAATGTGTAGCAACATATGAAGAACAATAACAACAACTACAACCGAACAACTATACAACGGAAGCACATTAACGTACAACGGCGTCAACGGCAGTAATAATAATAAAAGCAATGCTGATATTTATCGAAGAGACATTACTCATGGAGAAAGAGAGAGGTTGAGTGTGTGTAAGAGAGAGAGAGCGATTGAGAATAATGATTATTTGAACTCCACAAAGAGTTCATTAAACACACAAAAATTAAAAATTCAATTTAATAATGGGTGGCATATGAAGGGAGTTTGTATGGTGTGTGTGTGTGCGTGGGTACTTGTGAATTTTCGGAACTGCACTTTTTGTGGAATGGAACGGTATGTTTTTTAACTGTGTATGTGTGTGAGTCTGTTTGAATGTTTGTTACTGCTTTTGTTACTTAATTTATATTTCTTAAATTCACGTTACTTTGTTGTTACTATTGCAATGTTTCTCTTAATTTAATATTTATTTTTCTTTTTGTTTCTTATTTACAGAGTGTGAAATAACTCTCCTCTCCTGCTTACCATCATCAAGTAATACTATTTGAGTGTTTATGTGTGCGTGTGTAAATTAGTAAAGATGTGTGATTTTGTGTTTCTGTTTGTATTCATTTGACTACAAGAAGAAAATTAAAACGATTTTTGTATTTTTTCCTTTTCTTTTTTTATTGTTATTATTATTCATTATTGTTATTCGTAATATGAAACGTCTATAGTAGTTGTTGGATTATAATGGAAACGTGCACAAACACACACACACGCGACTCATACCCATTTTGACACACACCCAAAGTGAATAAATAAAGATATTTCAATGAAAATATGGAATACAATGAGTTTTTGTTGTTTTTTTTTAACTATCATCGTCATAATCGTAATGCTTCATTATCGCCATAATCGAAAATACTCGATAATGATGTTGGCAATGGCGGTGAGAACGACAATTATGAATTTCATAATGAAATTGAGATTTTTTATTGTTTTTGTTTTATTTTTAATATTCATTGAATGAAGAATAAATGTATGTGTGTGTGTACAAATAAAACAGGAAAATTTAGTAAATGTTTGGGTACACAAAGGTGGGGCCGATATAGGCTATTTTTTGTTTATTTCTGTTTCTTCTTCCTCTTTGATATTTTTTTTTTTTTTTTGTAATTTAAGGTGTACTTTTTTTGTTGTTTCATCATAAGAAATTATGGTGATGGCAGTAATAAATAATTACATTTATGATTGCACAGTGGGTAATGGGGGAAATGGCTAAAACCAGTTTAGTAGATGAAGCAGAATTTTTCTTAGACCCATTGGACCTTTGAAGGACTATATCGCACACCATATTATGTTGTCATTCCATTTGTAACTACTAGAATCGGTTCACCATCGGTCCTACTTGTGCTAAGACTACTCGTGTTTTTGTCTAGGCAGTTGTTTTTCCCCTACTGATATGGATTTTATCCGATTATAGCACTCATACGGTATGGTATTCTCACACGTTAAATATATAACAACCTGCTTGAAAGGCCTGTTGATATAGAAAATCACCTTTGAGTCTCTCTCTAAAGGTCACTCGTATGAGCATGGGAAATGTGTTAACCAGCCTATGTCCGGGGTGGTTCGACGAAAACACACAACATTTGGTTGTGCGATGGTCGGATATGTTCCTCGTCTGCTCATGAAGATGTTTCACATGAAGAGATGTTCTGTTGCAGTTTTCAAGATGGTTGCACAGTGGGTATAGGGCAGGCACGGGCAGAGCGTAAAAAATTCTGTTCTCACGCACTTGTCTTTGTGTGTGTGTCAATGGTTTTTCAATTGGTTCAGTTGAATGTGTGTGAGAGAATAGTGATATTTACTCTCGCGAGAGTGCACGCGTGCGGTTCTTCGCCCGACTGTGGTATAGGGGGAAAATGGGAAAAACCTGTTTAGTAGATGAAGCAGAATTTTTCCTAGGTCCATTGGACCTTAGAGGGACTATATCGCACACCATATTATGTTGTCATTCCATTTGTAACTACTTAAATCGGTTCACCATCATGGTCCTCATTGTGCTAAAATTATTCGTGTTTGTCTAGGCAGTTGTTTCTCCCCTACTGCTATGGATTTTATCCGATTATGGCACTCATACGGTATGGTATTCTCATACGTTAAATATATTACAACCTGCTTGAAAGGCCTGTTGATATAGAAAATCACCTTTGAGTCTCTCTCTTTAATTAATAAAGGTCACTCGTATGAGCATGGGAAGTGTGTTAACCAGCCTATGTCCGGGGTGGTTCGACGAAAACACACAACATTTGGTTGTGCGATGGACGGATATGATCCTCGTCTGCTCATGAAGATGTTTCACATGAAGAGATGTTCTGTTGCAGTTTTCAAGATGGTTACTGGTAAGCCTGATTGTATCGATGTCAAACCCCAGGTGCTGCAGACCAGCGACATGAGGACTTTGCTCCCACTTCTCTTCTTATCACAAATATCAGTGGCTTGCACAGGTAACTTGAAAGGTCTGTCGATCGTTACACCCGTGGAGCCAGATAAGCGTACTTTCATGAATTATAAAATGCCAACTGGCACGGCTTCACAAAATTCAATTCACCAAAAATGGTGAGAAGATATTCCGTGAAATTATTCTAGAAGCGGTAAAACGCTTCATTCCCGCGGGTAGAATTCCTCTAATGAAACCAAACAATCCATCAAGCAGCTCCAGATTGGCACAGCAACGCGACCAACTTCGTGCCGAACATCCCGCAGACGACAGAATCCCACAGCTAAGGGCGGAAATAGATGATCTAGTCCTTGAGCATAGGCGCTCTAAATGGTTAGAATACCTTAACCACTGCAATATAAATTTCAAACAGCTAAGGTCTACAATTAAGAGTCTATCTGGTTCCAAAATAAATAAAAATTTCCCTGCTATTTCCTTCTTTTTGGATGTTAACATTCTGATGCCAAATAATGGGCATTACAGTTTTGCCACCAGTTTATTGAGCATCCATCTTCGCAGAACAGGACCAAGAAAGCAGTTATCTGGAGATCCAAAAATCTTAAACAAAAAAATCATTCACATCCACGAGTTAGAGACAATTATCTCCAAATCCAAACGATCCAAAGCCCTTGGTCCAGACGTCATATCAATGTTCATGTTAAAGAAGCTTGGTGTATTAGGACTGGGTTATCCGACCAAAGTGCTCGAGTTATCGATGTCGCAGTTGGTAGTTCCTGATATTTGGAAAGTTGCCCGGATTATTCCAATACTAAAACCAGATAAATCGCAAGATCAAAATGGGAGTACCGCAAGGGAATCTTACCGCCCGATTTCTTTTCATTCACCAGTAGCCAAGGTGGTAGAGTCTCCATCAAATATCGCAAGATCAAAAGGGGGAGTTCCGCAAGGCGGCGTCCCATCTCCCATTTTGTTCAACATGTATCTTGCGAAACTCCTTATTCCTCCAACGGATTTTTCTGTGGGGTCGTACGCCGATGACTGAATGATTATTTCGTCTGGTGTTAACATGGATGACGTAAGTGCAAAAATTTCCAACTATTTAGCCACCATCACCAACATCTTCTGGGAACGCAATCTAAAATTATCTACTACAAAGTCTACTGTGTAGCTTTTTACTTTCTGGATGCGAGAAGTCAATTTAGAAATTTACATTTCCATTGAAGGTAGGCGTAGCCCCACCGTCCTTAATCCGAAAATCTGTGGAGTGGTCTTCGATAACCTCCTCGCATTCTAACTACATCAACCAGAAGTTGAAAGCTAGGAATAAAGTTCTTTAAACATTGGCTGGTCCCTCCTGGGACACATTGGTAACGACATATAAGGCCACATGTCGTTCCATCCTTAATTATGCTGTTCCAGTCTTGGCATCTTTCCTTAGCGACACACAATGGAAATCCTTGCAAAAATTACATAATAATGCACTTCGAATTGCAATCGGCTGTGTCCAGATGACGATCGTCGATCATCACCTTGAGGAGATCAGCATGCTGTGAGTCAAACAAAATAATGTGTTCTTGACTAGACAGTTCCTGGTGACATGCTATATGCCGTGTCATCCCAACCAGCACACAGTGATAGCAGATCCACCTCCGCTACACATCCGTCAGGACTTCTATCGTGATGTCATCCAAGACATCAATCTATCGGACGTCAACAGATTGTCGATAGCGAACGCGATGAAATCCGTGCATCAACTGGCGGTCTCCGATACCAAAAATGGTTATAGATGCAACAAAGTCCTACTCCAATACCCTCTTGTAATTTTGGACAGCGAGAGGCTTCTTCCTAGGAAAACTCGTTCAATTCTGGCACAGCTAAGGTTCGGGTACAGCAATGTTCTCAATTCGTATCGAGAGCGCATTGTGCCCGGATTCCTAAAGCAAAGCCCTCATGACTCTTTACCGGCTAAAACCAATAAAGGTGGCACAGTTTCTCCGCCTACCCCCTTCAGATCCGAATTTCTAATTAATAATTAATACATTTTCCTTGTTCCGTTTTCAATCTATATTTTCAGGAAAGAAATCTTACCAACAGCCAAACTGTTACAACAAGAACAACCTTCACATTTTACTGCTACGCACTTCGATGTATCACTAGAGAATAACTCAAGCGAAATAAGTCTATACAGGGCGGAGTTGCGCAACAAAAATGTAAGTCCCCCGCATCCATTTCTTTTACGTATTTCGGCACAACGTTAACTACAATATTTGGCTCTCTTTGTTTCTAGGATCGCAGCGACAATAACACATCTTCGACACCTAAACTCTTCAATTTCCCTGACCATATGTCTGGATGAGTGGAGATATCAATGCATATAGCTAAAGTAAACATGTTCTTATCGAAGGTGTTTTCAATGTGGTGTGCCAATTCAAGAAAAGCGATTTCCACTGACCTTCCCTTTCCTTACACGTGTTATTTGTACTTCAGCGTATCGCTGGGTGTGTTGCTCTTTATCATGGTGTCAAATACTCGTTGCATAGTCAACTACCCGAAGTGGCCGATAGGGTTTTGATGTTACGTAATTTGCCTTGCCGGGCTTGGGTATGGAGACTACAATGGCTTCCTATCAGGTTTTCGGAGAGTGCTGCTAAATATGGTGATATATAGTCCGCCCCCATTTGTAATAAAACTAGGAGGACGTTGTTAGGTCCAGCTGCTTTGAATGGTGAGAGACTCTTCTATGCATCACGCACAATTTATCCATCAGTATCAGGTTCCTCGTATATTTCCTCCGTTAGCACCGTTATCTAATCAAATGCCATTTTGTAGTATTATTTCCGTTTAGCGAGGAAGTGGTTCCAGTACACTGCAGATTTCTTGCTTTGTTGAAAAGTCTTTTAACCTGTTTTCCTTTGTTTAGAATCTCCCTAGTCACCCAGGGTTTTTCTGAGGCAGATTTCCTTTCTCGAAGTGGCTAAATTTTTCGACAAGCGACAATAATGCCCGTTAAATTGTTGATATTCCTGCCTAAGTCGTCATTGTTTAGGCTGCCATAGTTGAGCTGCTCCAACCTATATTTGATTAATCTCCCGAATTTTACCCAAGTTGTCTTGGACTTGTTTCTGAAGTATATAGGTTTTGGCGGTGCCCGTAAGATTTTGAAAAGGATTACTCTTGTAAGACTCTCCATTCTTGAACTTCGTGTATTATATTTGCTGAACTCATAGTTATATCTAGTACTTCTAATACTTCCTCTAGCTCTATAAACGAAGGTTGGTTTATTGCCGTTGATGGTGGTATCGGCGAGTCGAAGGGAATATAAAATGAAGCTCGCTAAATGTTACCATTTCCTTTCTTCAGTATGGTTGCGTCCGATATTGACAACTCCGAGAAGAAGTTTTTTGTGATATATTAAACAGGTTATTGGTCGGGAACCTGTGTTTGCATAAAATAGTATGTAGTTTATGTGGTTTAATCAAGGACCTTATTTATAACAGTCCAAAGTTACTGCATTAACCCGATGTGTATATTAACTTAAATTATTCTTTCCATCAGAGCCATTGTTGCCGTATCATTAATTGTTCTCCAGTTAACGGTACTTTGGGATTCAGTTATCTTCACCTCGGCTTCCTCACTCATGTTGCTGTATGTTTTTCCTCGCTACGGTTTATGGCATCCTCCTCTCCAGCCCTTGTCTTTCCAATTTTGAAGAAGATTGCGTTGGACACGTAGTTTTGATCAGACTTGCCATTGAAGATTTGTATAGGCCCACCACAAGTAGGTTAGGGATGTACGGTTGTACGGCTATCTCGCTCACTTCTATGTCTGGGAACCCAACATAAATCAACTATATGTCGTATATCATTCAAAGCAGATTGCAATCAAGAACTGCTTTTGAGTTTATAGTGCACGAATTTATAGCCTTGAGTGCCGCCTGACTATCGATATATAGTCACTGGTCCCGTATAATCGGCAGTGTTTTGACTATCTTGACCGCTTTCATAATTGCAAGGATTTCTGCTACAAAGATTGTTAAGTTTATATAATTCCCTGCACCAGTGCCTCCCTCCATCTTTGACCCGTCTGTGAAAAATTACAACCCTGGCTGAGGTAAGGAGCCACTATTCAAGGATTCCCTACTAAGAAAATCTACTCTGATGTCATTAAAATCTCTATGAGTGGGAACATAATAACTAATGTGAGTACTTCTCCTCAAGAAATCACAACCTGGTGTTAAGTTGACGATAGTTCAGCGACTTCCAGGCATCCGTTTCTCGGAGCCTCAGGGCACATCACGCAGCCTGGAATTTAATCAGAGTGTCCAGTGGCTGGAGATTCAATATCGCATTCATGGCTGCCTGTGGTGTGTTTCTAAGCGGTCCGGTAGTTAGGATAGAAGCCGATCGCTGTACTGAATTTATTTTTGTCAGGAGTATCTTTTAGTTGACCCCCAACCATCATACAAGGCATCCACATGTAGGAAGGAAGTCACATACAACCAGTGTATGATCTCTGATCTTTGTCCCCAGCTAATGTCATTCTACAGGAGTAGAATGATATTAGTCCTTTCTTAGAGCGTTCCTCAACATTTCTCTTCCACGTTAATTTGCGGTCAAGGATTGTACCAAAGTATTTTGTTTCTTCAGAATGGGATAGGGTCACGTCTCCCAAACATGGCAATCGGAAATTTGGAATCTTACGTTTTTTAGTGAAGAGCACCAACTCTGTCTTAGTGGAGTTTACACCAATACCCTTGGCGTGTGCCCAGTTGGACAGACTGTGCACACGTCTGACATGAAATTGTCGTTAGAAATTTCCCGCCAACTTCTAAGACTACATCATCGGCATAGGCTACAACCTTTATTTTAAGATTGTAGAATTTCAGCAGTATCTCATTTATTACCAGAAGCCATAGAAGAGGAGATGTTACGCTAATGTCGGATTTAGTTAGGAAAACAACCGGCCAGTGTGTAGAGATTTTCAGTATATTCTCCAAAGTTTCTATTTTTACTTGCATATGCCATTTTTTGTATTATTTCATATAATAATATAATTAAAGAAACATTTCACCGGATACTACACACAAACCAAAAAAAAAAACACCCATAAAAATAACTTAATAAATTCAACAACAACAAATTGCCATCGTCACCTTAACAGTAATGAATGAATAAAAATAAAAATTTATAATAACGAAGCAAAAAAAAAAAGAAATATTAACGAACATGGAACATCATTGCTCCACTCAAATGAAACGAACAAAAAAATAAATGTGAACGTAATTCATGTATTGTAAATGTAAATTGAATGGAAATGTAAATTCAGTGGCAGGGAGCGAGAGTTGGCGAGATTGTGCAGAGGGTCTCCAAGTACGCAATATAAATGAATGAATACTAAAAAAACAACAATAGAATATTAAATACACAATGAAACCATATAAAAATTGTTTATCATTATTTGTGTTGCTATTGTTATTCTTATTATTAATATTTATTGCAAGTTTTATTTTACAGACTATAATAGTTGAGTATGGATGATATGTCAAATATTGTCGATACAATATAGATGTACGATTTATTAATGTAACTGCTATTTTTTTGCCTTTTATAAATCATATTTATCAGGTATGTCACAGATTCCGATCTGAATGTTTTCAATTTCCGTAATTCCATTTCGTTTGTTTTTTTTACCTTCTTTAGATTCTGATAGATTTTATGAATTCCAAAGACTGAAACGAAATTCCTACGCTTAATTTAAATATGGCAATATTTATATAATAAAAACAAAATCAACATAATCGAGAACTTAAAAAAATCAAAAGTTGTTTCATTCCGAATGTAGTAAAGTAGGGAATGGTCACAGAACCCCATTGCATATACAAGTGGAAATTTCTACCTAAAACGGCATTTACATTCGGATTTGTTTGCCGGGTTAACCTCCACTATGAAGATTTATTTGACATCTATGTAATGGATTTGATAATTTAAATCCATTGAATTTACTTAACCAAGAACAATGTAAATGTTCTATAAAACGTTCTTTTTGTATTTAGAAAGAAATGTTTTTCTGAGGTGAACACGAACGCAAATATTTTTTACAGACCTTACAGGAAACTAGTTCCATAAACGATTATATATTTCGACTATCGAAATCAGGAAATACACCCAAGATGATATAAATGACAGTCAGCTGATTATTGTTTACATATGCATAGCCAATTGAATGCATCAATGTCTATATAAAAGGTCATCCAGGGAGACCAGCTGATATGCAGCTGCACCTCTAGGTTTCTGTCAAAATTCATTATTGTGAATTGACTTCCATTATGATAACGTAAATAAAGTTTAAATTTATGACATTCGATTTAATCATTAACAGCTGACATGATTAATAGATTAGATTACATATTGACCCCTGTTTCCTGGGTTGATTTTCTCATTCATATCCATCAATTGTTTCTCCGTTAAAATTGGAAGTAGTTTTTGAACGGGAATTTCATTATATTAATTTTTTAAAACTTTCGATATTACAATTTTGTTTTCGGCTGCGACTTCAAGTAGAATTTTAAGCTGAGCTACGTAAGAAATACATTAGCATATATAATTTATGGTTGGGATCGCTGAACACTTAATACCCTCCACCGCGAGAGAAGAGCAATAATAATTACTACGAATGAGTAAAAATTGTTAATATGTTACACTTGTATATACAGTACCTTGAATTGCATTAATTTAATGGTGCATGTTGTCAGTTTGTTGCTTTCATGTACACTCTGCAGTAGTACATCGTTGGATTTTTTTTATGGAATTAGGATATTGTACATATGTATCCTTACCATTGCATGTCAATGTTCCCTCGAAGGAACATACTCATGTCATTCTACAACCTATGCTAAATTTAATTTTATTCCGGCAGATTAAGAGTCGTCTGCGTACCTTGGGACACGTCTCAATGTGATACGTTGTGCACAATTTCGTGTTAATCGGACAAACATTTGGAGCTTGGTGCACCATTTATGTAAAATCAGACGAATACATTATATGTATATGTGGGAGCTATATCGAAATCTGAACCGATTTTCCCGAATTTTCCCACACATCATTCTAGACCCAATTCAGTACGCTTTGCCAAATTTCGGACTATGGTGCATCATTCATATAAAATTGGACAAAAATATATAGGGGCTATATCTAAATCTGAACCGATTTTTTCAATTTCAATAAGGTTCGTACTTGTGCCAAATAAGTGAATTGTGCCAAATTTCACCACACTGTACCACAGTGTGGTGAAGGCTATAATTACAGCCAGCTCGATTGGAAAATGTTTCCAAAATACCGAATATTGGGGGTACCGTTATATGGGGGCTAGACCAATACTTAGACCGATATGTGACATTTGCAATACCAAACATGCAAGGAGTACTAGCAATGTCTGACAGATCATTATCAAAGCAGCCATGTGTTTTCGTTGACTAGATTTCCCGTATTTATTGGTGTTCGGGTTATAAAAGTGCTTTTAGAAAAAATCTTTTTTTCTATTATTTCATCCTCTAAATCATCCGTTCAAAACCGATAGATGTCGCACTTCAGCAAAACCGGAACTTTATGCAAAATTGTATAGCTATAATCAGTGTAAATATTTACGTATAGCTCCCACACCCGGTCTCTCTAGAATAAATGTGAATAGCATATAATGCAAATTTTGTATTTTTCAAACAAAAGTCTGGGTCAATTTGACTTGCTCAATATGCTTATTCATTAGCATTTTCTCCATGTAACATTTTGTGACCTCAAGAGAGACTAGAAACAAATATAAAATGCTTTGGTTGACAGCCAAATATTGACCGTTTTTACCAAACACAATAAGTGTCTTCACTGGCCAGAACCGGATAGTCCGAATATCGTGACAATTGTTTCACAGCTATGACCGTTACTTTGTTTACAAATGTTAATGGACTTACGGTTAGTCACATACATCTATATCGACTCAGCTATTTGGGATATAACGATCCATATACCAAAATGTAAGTCCAGGACCAATATTTTGTTACAAACTATTGAAACACAAACACTGGCAATACCCTCACAACATAGCTATTAATTTAAATTTTAAGAAATATTAATCTCATCATAAACTATAATCAAATTTTCTTAAATTCATTTTTAGCACTTTTTTCTGGCACTTTTCTAAAATCTAGCATTTTTTCTCAATCAAGTTTTGGCAACACTGGTTGAGGGTACTAATTTTATTGTAGATATATTAGTTACATCCAAGTAAAAGTGGCAGTAGTAGCAACTGAGATTTGTATGGAAAGGCTATCGTTTTACATTGTACTCCTTGTAAAGGGAACATTTCATTATACTCTGATGGTTCCGAATCGACCAAAAAATGCCTAAAGAAACAGAGTCACATGGTTCACGATAAAAACTTTGTATATTTTTTTGCCTTCGGCCCATAAGCATTCCCCCATTATCCCGAGAAAACCCCTGGATTTGCACTGGTATTGTATTTTTCATATAACAAATGTTGTTTGTCAATACACTCGTTTGAAATGTGAACGTTTGCCACAGTGTCTAATCCATCGGAGACTTTCGGAATCACAATATTTTCCTCTACAACTTGCCTGTAGATTTGTTGAAGAATTTTTTAAGGCCTTTTTATCCACTTTTTTATATTTTGTAGACAATTTTTGAAAGCATAACAAGAGTTTTGTGTTGGACATCCGATTTGTTGTATTGTTTCTTTTACATGAAGCAATCCGTGAACGTTATTTATTATATTATTTATTTTTTCATCCGAATTTTTTTTATTTGTAAGTTTCAATAAAAATTTTCTCATGACTCCTAAATCAATCAAAATCATGCAGTCGAGAGACACTTGTGTAATCATTAAAATATTTATATTTTCTAATGACGTTGGCTTCGTCAAATAAGTATTAGGGTGATGACTTTCATATATCCGTAGCCAAAAATCCTCGTCTGTTATTTGTGTTGCTGACGTGGTGCTATATGTCAGGACTCCATCAATCTTTCTACATTTATATGCACTTTGAACATCCATTACGAAGTATGATGGATGTTCAAGCTCTGGCGGGAGCATCGCATAAAATAGCTCGAATTTCTAGGCTATATACACCTTCTATATACTATGAACTCTTTGAGGAATTTTTCTAAAAAAAATATCACAAGAAGACGGCTTACTTTTGCCTAAGAAAACACCGATTGGGAAAGTGGGCTGACTTTTCATATTTATTATTTTTAATAAAATAGGCCACGGTTGAAGTTTGGACCTTTTAAATAGAGGTAAACCGTCAATATTATGTCACATTTAATTTTTCTGTGTAATTCGCTTTCAAACATTTTCAAGTCTTGCTCTTCAAAATTGATTTCGCATTATTGCTGATTTTCTTTAGGAATTAATTCAGCACTTTCCATACAAATTTCTTACGCATTTTTAAGTTCACACAAATAATTTTCTTTAATCGTATTATTTTCAAATGTCTCTTGCTCATTTTTTCACCTTTTTATCACAAAAATCACAATTCAAATGCTGAACCGACCGTTTCGATGTTTTTAATAATTTAATTGATTTTTTGCAATGACAATATTATGACATGTACAGACGAGCGTTGTCTTTCAACTTGATTAAAAAAATATATATAACTCTTTCGTACCTCCCAAACAGGCATGTGTTAACCAAACCGGTTTTGTAGGGTATAATATGGTCGGCGTCATTCGGTTTTACTTCTTTACTTAGTAGATTGTATACTATCTTCTACATATTTATAAACACATTTCATACTTTCTTATAGGCCAATACTTTTGTTGTGCACCATGCAAATAGAATTTGAAAAATTGAGAAAAGATAACCAACTACTAACCTTACAACGTTACCTAAAATCCAAAAAAGCGTACAAAAATATTCAACTTCCCCACTATGGCAAAATGTTTTGTACGGCCCTATTACCCAAATGCGTCGAATTCATTTCTCTTAGCGAACTAAACAAAATCGCGAAATAAAATTAAGAAATTATAAAATGTGTTCAAATATTTCATATTCTTATTGAAAAAAATTTATTACTTTTTGTTTTGTTTCCATTTTCAACCATGGTACAATTATAAAAGGTAACAGCAAATCCCAGCTGATTTGATTCCAACGTAATACTAGTGTCGATATGAATTTGACAAATTATGTTTTTAAAAATCACCCAACAGGAAAATTGGGAACGCATACAATTTGAAATTGTTCTTTATTAATGTGCTCTCGTATTCAATTTACTCAATCTGCCTGCTGGGAAAGTTTGAGGAAGCAAATCTTTCTTGAAGGAATAACTCGCTATTCCCAGCATTTTCATATGTGTTACACATATATATGGCAATGGCTCAATTAAAGGAAAGATGTGGAAGCGATAGAAATATAAATTTGATAGATTTTCATTCATGTTTTTCAATTTTTATTTTGAGGATTCGAAAATATTTCATTTTCAAAATAAAAATAATTTGATGATAATTTGTTTGTTTGTTTACATTTTTCTGTCAAATGAGTTGACACTAGTAGAACTTACAACAACAAATTTCCATGTGGTTGTTGTATCGTTTTTTGTACAACAACACTTGCTGATACCTTTTATTATTATACCATGATTTTCAACAAAAGAAAAAACAAAACTACGTTCTGTCATAGTTGAATTTTTTCAACGTATTTCGGTAACATTCATATAAATACATGCTAGTTGAATATTAGGTAAGACTGTTAGAAAATAAGAAGCTTAAAGAAAGCCTGAATGAAAAAAATGAAGAATTAAAAAATATAAATAAATTTTTACATCCGATATTTACTAACAATAAAATAAAAAAAAACTGCAAAATCCTCGAAGATATAACTGGAAATGGGAAGTTATTTCTAGTAGCTTATGTTTGCATGCAGCTGGACCTCGAGCGTAGAGGCATTTGTATAACAAAGGTTATCCAATACCTCACGAAACTACTTTATATCGCTGGAGCAAACCAATTCCTTTAATGCCATGTTCTGACGGGCATGCGAACAACGTAGTTCGCTCTCAGAATTACGTACATGAATTAACCCGTTCATACAACACTATTCTTAATTCATGTCAGAGTTTTTTATTTCAAACTTATTGTTTCTTGTTTTACACCAAAATTCTAACATATTTGCATGAATCGCATATGGATCTAAATAGAAAAATTAATTCTCTTTCTCCTGACTATAGTATGAACACATATCTATCTACTTTTAATTCATGTTTGTTATATTTTCTAAATTCAAATGTCACATATAAAAATTTGGAGAATTTTTTGTTTGAGTTTTCCCAAATTTGTTTCTTGTTTTGTACGCTAATTAGAACCAAGGGGAAAGAAATTCATATTGCATTATGTAGATAACAAAATTTACATCCTGCTGCATATATAAAAACTAGACAATTTTTTACCTTTTATTCATCAATTTAAATTTTACTAAACAGTTTGAAAATTTTATAAATATTTTCAAGCCGTCAAAATTAATTTATTTTCGATAAATGCTGGGAGAAATGGGATGGAAGAAATTTCTTCGTTATTCGGAGAGTGATTCGAATTGAACAACGTATAAAAGTCGATGTTCGCTCAGACAATTTTGTATGGGGAACTAAGTAATTACTTCATAATTAAGGGTCGAACAACGAATGAGAGAGCGAACAACGCTCGTCTGTACATGGCATAAAGGAAGGAATTATACAGGCGTCCATTAATCTCATGGAAGCAACCTGTGTTTTACAAATTTGATTGTCAGATGACAGAGACCATCCTTTTTGCTATAATAACGGAATTGTATAATGCAGGGTACCCCGTTATTGGTATTTTATCTGATATGGGACCATCGAAAAGAAAATTATTAAGAGAATTAGACGTGAGCAGGTACTTTTTAAACTTTAATTTCACTTGCATTATCCTATAACGTGAATAAACATTATTGAATTCCAAAGTAGAAAAACCTTTGTTTACAAATCCTGCAAACCCCAACGAACCCGTTTTTGTATTCGCCGACGTACCACATTTATTGAAACTTGTAAGAAATCACTTGGTATGTCAGACAAAAAGTTAAAACTTCTGCCCAACTGTTTTCAAATAACACTACAAATGCGATAAAGTGGGTTTATGCTCAAGGATATGATATATACAAGGAAGTTAAGACGACAGAATTCTTTCAACTGGTGAATAACTGGTTCGACATATTGAATTCAAAAATGGATGTATTTAACTATCTTGGCAATGTATAAATTAAGATTGCAATTGTTACACATTTATTACAAATTACTTTTTGTTATTGGATGGATTAATGATTTTTGTTTGAATATGATTCATATTACAATGTTTTTAGAAACTTTATGGAATTGCTTTGAAAGAACAAGATCAAATATAACTGTCTATGATCAAAATTTGATCATAGATTTGACCCATTCCAAAAATGCATTATTATAACTTCCAACGCTTTAATGATGTTATTCAAATATGTAAAAAAATTTCTATGAATTACATTTTAACTGATCGATCAATCAAGATGTGCTGGAACATTTTTTGGAGCTCTTAGAAGTAAGGGGGGCTTGAACGACCACCCAACGCCCAAGGAAAATATATATATAGTGTTCAATTATTTCAACGGGAAAGAAATATCTGAAAAGAGGAATCTACAGACAGAGTTGATAGAATCTAGTAATTTTGTCCCCCTGCCAAAGAACGTGAAGACATTATTTTTTAAATGTCGTATACAATTTCGAATACGCCACTTAAATGCAAGACTTAAGTCCCAAGAGGCAAAACAAAGAGCAATGGGATATACGAAGTTCTTAAAAGTTAACCTGCAAATCCTAATATATTTGGCCCAAGTAATACATTACATACGCTGAAGTTTTTTAGATGTGTGTTTATTATATAAAATACTACATGGTTCACCAAAGAGTCTCTGTTTGTTCAATTTTCACGAAATAATACATAGCCTTGAGTTGAAATTCGTTCATCTAAATTATGTACCAAACCTCCGAAGTTTGTCTGATGGCGACAAATTTGTGCACAACATTAACATATGTATAGACGTAAATATATAAATACCCAAATAATAAACGTTTGTCCCTCTGAGATTAAATTTTGGACAGCACGTTGTGCTTTAGTATAACAATTGTCAATTGGTTCATGTCACGTTTGCATTAAATTGTTTGATTTCATACAAATTGTATACCAAAGATCCATGCTGGTTTTCTTATGAATACTTGACTAATAACATTGAAATTGTGTTACGAAGCCCGGGGTGGAATTAGTCCACAGTTGAAGGTCTATAGCCAAAAAGCCCAATTGACCACCCAACCTATCTTTCAGAATGACAGATTTGGAATAATATTTAACGCGTAGGATTGCTCTTAACTCAAATATCTCAGGAACACAAGGACTACTTGTGATAACATTTTCGAAATGATCCGCGACCGGACCGGAATATTCATTTGTACGAGCAAATTTCGCACCTACAGAACTTGTATGGTTAATATCTCAGAATCCCATAGGTTATTTGTGAGAAAAAGTTCAAAGATGTCAGCGACAGCAAATTTATTCTCGTTCTTTCGAAAAATAGTTCTATTTAATTCTTCGACATTTGTTATTATTATTAATTTGTTTTTGTTTCTTCATGTAAATAACTAATTGTCAGCATGACAATTTAATTGCTATAACAATAATGTTGTTTTTGTAAAATTTTATTGTTGTAGCTGATTCATACACATTATTAAATACACCTTGACTAGGACCAAGGCCTATAAATAAAGTCCTCCAGGAAAAACTGTTTTGATGTCAAAAAATCATTATTGTGAATTGAATTCACAATATGAAAACGACCAAAATGGTAAGATTTGAATCAAGGTGTATTAAATAAGTAGGATTTTGCATATTTGCATATTTTTTAATAATGAAGATATCGAAATTCTGATTGGACGCAAATTCGTTTCAAGGATTTAGAATTATTTGAAGGGTTCATATTTTTTAATTTTTTGCATATTTGCATATTTTGCATATGCACGAGATATGCAAAAAATATGCAAAATATGGTAGGTCGATATGCAATAAATATGCAAAATATATGCAAAAATATGCAAAATATTCAAAAAATGTGCACGGTATGCTAGGTCGATATGCGATAAATATGCAAAATATATGCAAGAATATGCAAAAAATATGCACGGCATGCTAGGTCGATATGCAATAAATATGCAAAATATGCAAAAATGTGCAAAATGTATGCAAAATATGCAAAAAAAATATGCACGGTATGCTAGGTCGATATGCGAGAAATATGAAAAATATAGGCAAAAATATGCAAAATATGTGCAAATATGAGCAACATATTTCACATATGCAATCATTTTAATCAACAAAAAAAAAATTCATGGTAGTTTTCGAATTTGTGTGCTTTCTTTATTTTTAACCTATAGAAATCTAATTGTGTATGTATGCGTTTCATGGTTCAACTGTTAGATTTTTGGGGCATTATGAAAAATTTGCTAAATATATGTATAAAACATGCAAACATATATAACCGTTATATGGCGATATACTAAAACGTGGACCGATATATCCCATTTCCAATACCAAACATCCTAGGAGTAATAATAATATATGTACAAAATTTCAAAATTCTATCTTTAATATTGCGACCTAGCATACCGTGCATATTTTTTGCATAATTTGCATATTTTTGCATATTTTGCATATGTTTGCATATTTTGCAAATTTTTGCATATTTTGCATATGTTTGCATATTTTGCATATATTTTGCATATTTTTGCATATTTTGCATATTCTTGCATATTTTGCATATTTTGCATATTTTTGCATATTTTGTATATTTTTTGCATATATTTATCGCATATCGACCTAGCATTTTTTGCATATTTTGCATATTTTTTGCATATTTTGTATATTTTTTGCATATTTTGCATATATTTTGCATATTTTTTGCATATTTTTTGCATATTTTTATATTGATCAATTAAAGCATGAAACGCCTAAATAGAAAATTTGAGTCCAATCGGATAAAGCATAAAAAATATGCAAAAATCCGAGGTCTATAAATAAGGTGTAAGTTCCTCATATCATATGGTTTCAAAGTTTTTTCTTTTTTGTTTGTGAATCTAATTGTCAAACACATTTTTGAAATATTTTTTTTTTTTAATTTTAAAACTTTATAAACAAATGCGAAGATGAATAGTTTTTGGAACAAAGATTTTATTAATGGGAAGGGATCATTTCTTAGCTTCCCAAAAAACCAAATTTAAAGCCCTGTCGCGGATCCTATCAAACACTAACAACAGGATATATATTTTATTCATGAGCTATAGCATGAATTTGGAAATTTGTGGGAATTTAATGTTGCCAAGAATTAGCTCAAGGCTAACCACCGGCAAAATTTCTGTAGAAAAAGATATTTGTTGCGTAGGCGAAAATCTTAAATTGCAGCAAATGTTTGCCACCCACTTCTATTTCTTCAGCTGTAGAAAGCAATATGTAGAAGTAATTTTGATTGTATAAGAAATTCAGTTGCATATCTTGCATTAAAACCTGTCGATGGTGAAGTTGTTTCCGAGATCCGGCCAACCACCTCAATTTTATATATATATGGGTATGTTCCAAGTGAAGTTGTCCCCAAAATCCGGACAATCACCTCAATTTTATATTTGGAAGGGCAGCTTTGGAAGCCGATTTTCGGGTACTACGGACTTTCTTGAAAAATATGTATGGTTTTTATCAGGAAATCGGCGGCAATATAAAATTAATGGCGTTTCCGATCAGGATGAAAATTTTTAAGGGCACTTATTTTCTATTTTCGATATAATTTTTCTTTAATTGTACAACTTTTGTCAAAATTATTTGTTTTTGTTTCTTCACAACATAAACTAATTGTCAGTATGACAATTTAATTTCAATTTAAATTTAACAACAATGTTGTTTTTGTAAAATGTTCATTGTTGTAGCTGATGCATACACCTTATTAAATACACATTGATTTGAATTGAGAAATAACAACTGTTTTCACTTTCTGGATGACATTATTAATAGGCCTTGACATTGAATATTGAATTGCTCATATTAGAATTTATCTAAAGACCTCATCTATCAATTTCAAATTGTTTGAAAAATAAATTCCATTAAATTGTATACATGTCGAATGTCATATTTAAAAAAAAAAATAAATAAATAAAAATCTATTCCTTTTGTAAATAAATATCTCCATTTTTTACTAATATTCTCTTAAGGGAACCCTACACATTCTCGATTTTAATTTTTAAGGATTTTCAATGGGCTGGTAAATCAATACCAATGCTTGTTAAAGTTTGTAACTTTGTACATATATATTTGAAGATTTAAAAGAGAAGAAAAATAATTTACAAAAAAATGTGTTATTGTTTTGTTGTTGTTTTTTGTAATTAAAGAAAAGTCCTTATTTTTCATGGCGGGCATGATAACTCCTCACTGGAACATCGGAATACGGAAATTCCAACGGTGTTAGAAAGAGTACATGTCTGGCTCTCGTATGAACTAGGATTATTGACTTCGCTCTAAAATTAACAAAATGGCGGACCTTTAAAAAAATATTTTTGGAAAATCGCCGATTTTTGACCAAAGACCAAGTTAAAAAATAAGGAAGATCTTCACCGATTGGCTTTATCCTAGTTCATACGATAGCTATACACTCACAGAGAAACGTGTAAAAATTTGGAATCGATTGGGTTATTAGTTTTTGAGTTATAGTTCCCGCCATTCGCAAAAGAGAAAAACGCGTTTAAAGTTTGAGAAGCCCTTTAGCCGTCACTTGATGCTGACACTATAAATCGGCTATATCTTCAAGAGTTCTTGAGATTTTCAATTGAAGTTTTGTAGAGACATTCTTGAATTAGTGTAGAATCGAATTAAATCAAAAAAACTTTTGACCCAAAAAATGGGGGGTCCCCTTAAAATATAACTGTAGATGTTACAAATTATATTTATAGATTATAGAGGCTGGGAACTTCAAGATAGTAAACATTTTGTAATTATTACCACTGAACACGTGTTGCGCGTACATTTCGAGGAAATAAAGATATTATAAATATCTAATTCCAATAAAAAATTGAGTTAAAATCTTTTTATTATAAAATTCGTGGTAACATTTTTTTTCTTTTTGGAAACAAGTGTGTGTGTATATGTAAACAAATACCAGCTGACAGTCATTTGAAATGATCTCAAAGCCAGTGTAAATAACCTTAATTTATTTTCAGGATTTCGTAAATCCACATCATATAAAATGCGTATGTAAATGCGCTTTTATTATTTTTTAATGTTATTATATTAATATTAATCTTTTCCGACTCGTAAAACGTTAAATTCTTTTTACTATTTTCAAATTACGGAAACCTATCATTCTACTCCATGCATTTTGTATTACAACTCTGTTGGCCATTCCATTAAACATGTCCAACAAATATGGCAACACTCCCTTATAAATAATCAAAATTTCTTTTGACATTTCAAAGACTGAACATACCCCACATCGAACAACAAAACATACAAACTAGAAAATACGATATTTCCACTAAAATAAAGTGACACAGTGACATTTAACCAAGGAATCCAATTGCTTTTATCAGACGAACCATCAAAACGGTAAGTTCCAATAAGAATCAAGCAAATGAAATACAAAAACAACTGACAATTCATGCTTTGACATTGGCCATTGGATTGGTGGGGTAAACAAAACAATTGGAATTACATGTGAGAGTTGCGCGCACACATACGCATATACACTCACAGTGTTGCATTCCATAGTAGTAGAAACATACAACTGCTGACAAAGATTTTAATAGAAAAAATGTTAGAAATATAATTTCATATTATTTTTTAATAATTAAATAACATTTATTATATTATTATTTTAATTCCCTTTGATTTTTTTCAAAAAATACTAAAAAGTTCATTATTCCCATTCGACCGTTGGCAATACAACCCTGCGACGGTCGCTGGCGATTTTCATTGGAAATGACGTTTGCGCACTTTTTTCTTGCCTTCCAATCAGATTTTGGAAATATTTTTTCCATATTGATTAGTTATGTCGCTTTTATTGTTTACTCAAAGTTTTTTTTGTTAAATTTTGTGTAAAATCTTTTGGGAGAAATTACTTTTGTAAACTAGAAAACAAACGAAAACAAGTGCTTTGAGAAATTGCATTAAATGTGAGAAGAAGAATAATGTGCTTTTTATGCGAGCGCGAATCCAAAGTGTGAAGTGAGTGAGTGATTGATTGTAGTGAGCAAGAAACGAAACGAAAAAAAAGAAAAATATCTAGCTAACAAGCAACCAACCATCCAAGCAAGCAAAAAGACGAAGAAGACGACGAACTGAAGCAAGAAAATCCCAAAAAAAAGAAGGAAAAATACAAATAATAAAAAACACAGAAACGGCAGCGATTGATACAACATCGCCAAACCACCACTACAGATGTCCACAGGAGTGGGAGGTGGAGGGAGCATAACGACAGATCATCATAGCCGCCTGTATTTCCTCAACTCACCCACGGCACCACTGTCCGCACGCGACCCCTTCTTAATCAAACCCGAATACCTCAATTATGATAATCCCATGCATCATCTGTACCCAAGTAATAGGGGGCTTATAGACTACAACAATTATACGGTCACAGCAGCGGCAGCAGCAGCAAATGCAGTGGCAGCCGCCTCCTCAGCGAACAACAGCACCAACGCCAATAACGCCAACAGTAATACAACATCTGCCTCCGCCACCAACACCAATAACAATTCCACCTCCGCTGCTGCCGCCGCTGCCAATCCCACTGTCGTAGCAGCTGTAGCCCTTAATCTAGAGAACACCTTCCAGCATCAGGCCCAGGTCCAGCAACAGCAGTTGCAACAACAGACTAACGCCCACAACACCAACAGCAACAACCCCGCAAACACAGCACACCCGCTGCATCATACCCTCAGCACACCCACAACACAGTCAACACGCGCCCAAAAAGCCGCCCGTCGCCGCAGTAACGAATCACCGGAGGCCCGCCAACGAAGACTGGAGCGCAACGCCGCCAGGATGCGCGAGAAACGCGCCAAGGAATCGGAGGCCGAGTACCGCTTGCGTCTGGCCAAGAATGCCGAGGCGAATCGTATACGACGTCAGAATGAAAATGAAGTACAAAGAACCTTAAGACTGATGAAAAATGCTGCTCGTCAACGATTACGACGGGCCAGTGAAACGCCCGAGGAGAGAAAAAAGCGTTTGGCCAAAGCAGCTGAGCGTATGCGTGTAGCGCGTGCCAAACAACCCAAAATACCTAAGCCGCCTCTGGAGGATCGTCTTAAGGGTTACTAAGCGCAGAAAGCGAAGCACACAGCAACACACCTACACATATACACACACAGAAAACAAAAATCCAGGAATCTACGAAAAACGAAACGAAAGAAGCCGCCATCAATGTCGCTCGCCGCTACCAACTACTAAAAAATCTGCAAAAGAGCTCGAAAAAAGCGCCAACGCATTGCATTACAACAACAGCAACAACAATTGCAGCGTCAACTAAAACAACAACAACGCCCAACAGTAATTTGAACTTTTCAGGCCCCCCACTCCCCATCCATATTTGAAAAAGAAACGAACGTAGAAGGAAGCAAAAGCATGCATGCAAGCTATGCAGAACTTCTTCTCTGTTCAAGACCCAGGGAGTTAGGCGCACATTACTGTGACGCACAGGTAGTACGAAAGCCATGAGGGGCGGGCGGGAAAGTTTAAAGGACTGTTAGGCGACGACCACGACGACCGACTACGATGACAGCCAGGCAGCACAGCAAAACATTACATATAGTAGATATATAAATATATATATTTAATAACAACAACAAGAGCAAAGTAATAATACAGCAACAACAAAACGTTAAAAAAAACACACATACACACACAAAATCTACACTCAGAGAAAAAGAAACAAAATAAAACAAAAAAAGAATAACACCAGCACATTAGAATTAATAGGCACCTCCACCACCCCAACCCACACTTCTTCAAGTATATTTAAGTTTGGAACACCATTTTAACAGACTTTTGTTTTTGTGATCAAGGCGCTCGCGCTCTCAAGACCCAAGCTTTTGTTTCCCAAATCAAAAATGGAGCGAGAAAATAGAAAGGAGCCCTGGAGGTTATCCTTTTCTCTTTTTTTATATCTTACTCTAATTCAAAATTGTTTACTCTCCCATTTGCAAATAGAAAAGGAGGAGAGTCTTCTCCGCACACATTTTAGAAATTTAGAAAGAAACAAAAAAATGTTTGTGTGAATTTTAAAATATGTGTTTGGTTTTAGTTTGGTTTTCCCCCCAATTTTTTTGAAGTGGCAGAAGGCAATGTTTTGTTGTTCCACAAAAAATATATATTTGGAGTTTCTTTAATTATTTGTTGAGACCAAGTGAAATGCTTGCTTTCCTCCCTCATTTCATCCAATCAAATGGAGTACTTAAATGGCTAGATTTTTGTATTGTATCAAAAAAAAAAAGAAAAAACAACAACAACAGCAAAGATGATGTGGGTGATGGGGGTTAAAATGTTAACAAAATGTAATGATGATCGATCAGGATCAGGATGACAACAATTGCCGATTGGAGCACCCAGCGAAGAAAAGAAGAAAATTGAGATATATGTATTGGTTTTATTGTCGTTTTCGTTGACGAGCTGCATCTTTCATCAACCTTAAGGTTCAGAGTTTTTTCAACATTTCAAGAAGTGATTATGATGATGGCCAGCCGTTTTTATCATCCTGTACCACAACAGTGAATCCCCCAAACCCCGCCCCTTCAAAACTAACTACAGGAAATATTCAACATCTCTACGTACATATGTATTGTCAAAACAAAAAGTATAAATACAAATGAAAAACTAAAATAACAACAACAAAGATAAATACACAAATATTTAATAAGAATCGTAATAACAATATTTTTTTTTTGTTCAAGTATTTTCCCAATTTCTACTCAAAATTGTTGCAAGAATCTTCAAATAGTTTTCAAATGCTTCATAATAAGTATAGCTTTGTTTTCCTTCTTCAAAGGTTACTTTTAGAAAAGGAAAGCCGTTTTAAAAGGTTTGAATTCAAAATATCTTCTTGAATGTTTTTTTTTTCTTTTTAACAACCAGTGTCCTTTTTTTATATTTCAGATTTTTTTTAAATAAAAATATATAATTTATTTTAAATTGTACACTTTACTTCTTCATTTGATGATTTTTGATGATGACTGTCTGTTCAAATGTGACCTATGGACATATATTTACAAATATTAGCTAAGAAAATAGGCAGTAATTAGCAACGTGATCAGACTACCGCTGAAAATATTTTTAATGCAGCTAATTTGGATTATTCCGAATTTATATAAATATAAAATGATCACTGTAAGGTATAGCCTTCCGTGGGAAACCTAAGCATAGATTATTTTATACTAATGTTTTCCTCAACTCCAAAAAAAAAAAAAAAAACGAAATAAAATATTAAGGAATAATTTTTCTATTCTATCTAGACAAATTTGGTAACCTAAAAGCATAGCACTTGTAATGTAATTATTAGGCTGGTAACAGCTTTTGCATTATTTTGTATGAAATAAAATTCACTACTTTACTTTTAACCTCAAATAGTGCTCAAGAAATCAACATGCTGCACAATATATTTTGGGGATTTAAATTTTTGCCATTCGGATAAAATGTTAACCTTATTTTCTGATTGTTAATATTTTGACTTTAGAAGAAAATTTTTAGTCTACCCTATTATACAATTATAATGCATTATAGTACGTTTACATTTAACCCAGTGGGTTCGATTGTCAATTCCTTTGCATATAAGTCAAATAAATCCTCTTAAAGTAGGTTAAACCGGTAAAAAGTTCTAATGTGCCGTTTTATTTTGACACTTATTTCGGTACCAGACACTTTTAAAACTTGTATTCTTTGGCAAGTAGAACCAACGCCAATTATAAGAAAGTGTAACTCCGCTTATTGGACAACATCTGTCACCTCTGGGCCAACGTGCACAAAAGCCAACCGACAAATATCGATCAGCATTACAACTGTCACCTCTGTCCATTGAGTAAAAATACCAAAGGCAATCAATTCAAATATAGTGACACTGTATTCATTCTCTTTTTTTCTAAAGCAATTTCATATGGTGGATTCTTGGTTACACTTTTTGCGCATATATCGTATATAACCTCATTTCTTGTTGTCCGATTTGATGATGTTTTAAAATTTTATAATTTCAGTTCAGAAACCTGCAGCAACAAGTATGGTTCTACACGAAAAAAACCAATGACATTAGGTAAAAAGCTTATGCTGAAAACATACTTCAAGTCCTTTAGACATCCTTAAAAAAATGTATTTTATTCCTAATAATTTTATTTATGGCTAATATTTGCCAGGATTACAAATATAAATTTAAGTTAACACCCACTTCGGTCACCGATTCCGAATTTTGGTAGCGAAATTTATATAATTTCAAGTCATTGTACGAGCGTGAGCTTTACCGTAATGAAAATATTGAGCACATCTCGTTTTTATTTATTTTTATTAAGCCGAGCTGTGCTAGCGTGACCACATAAGACGATCAACAAATCTTCTAAAAAACCTGTACCCGAGGAGTGCCAGTGTGAACATAGTGTCACAGCCCAAAAATTTATCCTGATAAGAAAAAAGGATACAAATTAATTTTTTGGAGTCAGTGACTCACAATCTAGAGAAGCTGAAAGTTTCGTCCCACAATTCGAAAAAAAATTTCAGCACTATTCGGGTTAAGGGGACCCTACCCCCATACATAGTTTCCAAAAATTTAATTTTGTATTTCGGTTTAATTCGAATCTAAACTAATTCAAGAATGTCCCTATGAAATTTCATGTGAAAGTCTCAACAACTGTTGAAGATATCGCAGAATTATTGTGTTAGCATCAAGTGACGGCAAGAGGGCTTCTCAAACTTTAAACGCGTTTTTACCCAAACAGCGTTTGTGCGAATGGCGGGCACGATAACTCAAAGACTAATAATCCGATCGATTCCACATTTTGGGACGTTTCTCTGTGAGTGTATAGCTATCATATGAACTAGGATAAATCCAATTGGTTAAGATCTTCCTTATTTTTTAACTTGATTTGTGGTTAAAAAATAGGCAATTCCCACGGGACTTTTATTCTCGAGAATGTGGAAATTTTAATATATTAGGAAGTTATTTCTTGCTTTGATAGTGAACCTATTTTATATAGAATCTTTTGGAGCAAAATGTTATTATTTTTTGTTTCCCCTAATAAAACTCAAATATTTGACTCCATTCAAAAAAGATAATTGTAGTTAAACTTTCCAAATATAAATTTCAACAATTCACAACTATTGTGAACTATTTTAACATATTATCGACATATATGTTTGTCTTTTATAGGATTAAATTGCATAGAAGCTCCATCTGAAACCATTGCACATTTCATAACGATATTTTTTAAAAATTCTGTCCTACACTTCTATTATAAAAATTTTGGGAAATGGGAATGAATGAAAAAAGATTGAATGTTAAATCCCATACCATTTTTTATTTGGGAGAGGGAGTTTACTACTCACAATTCTCAAAACTTATATACTAGAAGTGATTACGCCATTATGATTTACATGTCGATTTAAACTAAAACGTCACAAAATAATCATCAAATTTTATGGAAAACAATATTCTCGGTAGAGAACACTACATATGGGGAGGATTTCTATACAACAATTGTAGAGTACTCTGTAGACCAGATACATGCTGATCATATTGAAATGTTTTAAACTATATAAAATTGTTTTTGTGTAGCTCATAATAGAAAAAAAGACTCAACAAATATCAATGTTTGAAAAAATGGAAGCATTTTTGTAATATTTCTATCTTTTTTTTTAATTGATCTCTTAATATGGGGAAGTTTCAAAACATTGCCTTCTCTACTCTCTATAGGGAAAAATATTATATTTTATCGTATTTTTTTAACTTTTTGTTTTAAATCAAACACAAGGAAAGCTAAATGGAAATATATATTGAAATAAAATAGAAATAATAATAAAACATACATATATACATACTATAAAATGAACTGTAGTTCGTAGCTGTAGTTAAAAAGGCATATATATATTTAATAAAAATAAAAAATATAATAACAACAAAAAAATCAATCACAAGATTATCATATTTGGTGATGGTAAATAATTAACCCAAAAAAACACACAAAACCAACCAATCACACTAAAATGAAATATAGAAATCAATAAGAAATGGACATATTCATACAATTAACAGCAGCAACAACAACAACAAAACAGTAGTTGATGATGGAGAAAAACAGTAAATATTTTGTAGACGAAGTAGTAAAAAATAAATAATATTAAGATTAAGAGAAAAAAATGCAAAAAAAAAAACAATAAAAAAATGGAAAATTATATATACATAAATACTAACATATATACATATACAT
Source organism: Musca vetustissima (assembly GCF_032173495.1). Taxonomy (NCBI): domain Eukaryota; kingdom Metazoa; phylum Arthropoda; class Insecta; order Diptera; family Muscidae; genus Musca; species Musca vetustissima. Next base: position 918,159 of record NW_026889093.1, read on the forward strand.
ACATAATAATAGTAATAGTAATAAATAATGGAAGAATAACGCGCAAAGCTAGAACTTAAAGTAATACTTTGCCTCATCATCAAAAACAAAAAAATAGTAAGAAAAAATAAAGTAATTATAAAAAAATACTATTAACAAAGCATTAAATCATAACAACAACAACAAAATATAAATCGTTTTAAGTAACAAAGTATTTTTATAACACATGCATTATACATGTATGGCTTACAATTATATTTAAAAAAGAATTAAAAAATTAATAAGAATAAAAACAAACAAAAAAATATCACAACAATAAAAAATAAACATCAAGCAACAACAACATGTAACAGATACAAACAAACAAAAATAAAAATTATTACTATGTGGTAGAAATAATCACAATTTGCATATGTAAATTTTTACAAGGAAAAAACACCAATACACCACATACATACACACACACAGTCACTTAACACCTTTTTCTGCATCATCATTATCATTATCTGAGCATATCCTGTCCCCCTTGTGTTTTTTAATCATTTAAGAAACCGCAAATCTGTCTCCACCTCCCTACTACCCCTCTCAGAGACCAACCACCTCCATTAGACCTTTTACCAGACCATAATCAAAACAAATCCTTTTTTGCACAATCCTTGTTTTTTTCGTCTTCTTCTTTCTTTTGAGATAAACATACAAAACCAAAACAAACCAACAAAGCAAAACAAGGACTGGAAACTTGGAGAATGAAATAAAAAAATAAATAACAACAATTGGGAATCTAACAGACTATAAAAAACAACAAACAATTTTTATACTTTTTTGAAAGAATGATAAAGAAGAAGAGGCATAGCAAAAGAAAAAAACAAATAATAATTAACTTATATATACATATATACAGAAAATACATTCATACATACATGCATATACATATATGTATAAGTTGAAGAAGAAATGAATGATAATACCTTAAGATAATAATAATAAATAGCACACAGAAGAGAAAAAATTATATATCCTTAACAGTAATAACAACAACAAAAACAAAATCATAGTCACATTTCATGATTTAAGAATTTTTTTCAATTAAAAAAATCTACTATTTGTTTAAAAAAATGCACAAAATTTCATAAAACATTTTCAAGTATTACACAAATTTTGAGAGACGGAGAGAAAGATGTTTCGAAATTTTTTTAATTTAAATTTTAAAATTGAGAGGGAAATATGAATTTCAATTTCATTATTTTTGGAAGTGTGAATTCATATTTCCCAATTCCCAAAATTTTTATACTAGTGACCAAGTCATTGTGATTTATATTTCGATTTAACTATCCTTGAAGGTTTTGCGGTGCCAATAATCTTCATCGAATTCAAGAGAAAGCTATTATGGAAATATTTTCTGTAGAGAACACTATGTATATGAATGATTTCTATAGGCTACAGTAGAGTACACAGCAGATACAGTTGTTTATAATGACATATCGGTTATGACGACGGTATCCAAAACCAATTTCTCTGGTCCCTAGGCGATTCCGACCCGAGTCTCATTCGGACCCAATTGTCACATCAGTAGGAATGGTACGACAACAAGGATGACGTGTTCTCCATAGAACAAATTTTTGGTAACCATATGAATAACAATTTTTTTTCCATAGAGAACACTTCAGTTTACATTACATTGGAATTATTTTGAAGTGTTGTAATAGTTACATTCTTTGCAATTAATTATCTCCTGATAACAGAGCTTCCCATTTTGAAAAGGGCCCATCAAAAAGCTTTCAAGGATGAAATTGTTTAACGGCACATAATTAAAAAAAGAAATAAAACAATCAATCTCCCTTTGTCCAATGCAAACAACAAAAATCTAAATATCACAGAAGTGCGCGGCAATATTCAACCAATTTCTCTGGTCCCTAGGCGATTCCGACCCGAGTCTCATTCGGACCCAATTGTCACATCAGTAGGAATGGTACGACAACAAGGATGACGTGTTCTCCATAGAACAAATTTTTGGTAACCATATGAATAACAATTTTTTTTCCATAGAGAACACTTCAGTTTACATTACATTGGAATTATTTTGAAGTGTTGTAATAGTTACATTCTTTGCAATTAATTATCTCCTGATAACAGAGCTTCCCATTTTGAAAAGGGCCCATCAAAAAGCTTTCAAGGATGAAATTGTTTAACGGCACATAATTAAAAAAAGAAATAAAACAATCAATCTCCCTTTGTCCAATGCAAACAACAAAAATCTAAATATCACAGAAGTGCGCGGCAATATTCAACCAATTTCTCTGGTCCCTAGGCGATTCCGACCCGAGTCTCATTCGGACCCAATTGTCACATCAGTAGGAATGGTACGACAACAAGGATGACGTGTTCTCCATAGAACAAATTTTTGGTAACCATATGAATAACAATTTTTTTTCCATAGAGAACACTTCAGTTTACAATACGTTCTATAGAAAATTTAGTTTTTTCTAAGGAAACTAAATTGATAAATACAATTTTGGAATTATTTTGAAGTGATGTAATAGTTACATTCTTTGCAATTAATTATCTCCTGATAACAGAGCTTCCCATTTTGAAAAGGGCCCATCAAAAAGCTTTCAAGGATGAAATTGTTTAACGGCACATAATTAAAAAAAGAAATAAAACAATCAATCTCCCTTTGTCCAATGCAAACAACAAAAATCTAAATATCACAGAAGTGCGCGGCAATATTCATCACCAATGCTTTAGTCTTAGTCTTTTATAACACCCCCAAACGACGACCCCTCAGATCATTTTTATTATATATTTCTTTCTCATTATTTTTTTTTATTTTCCTATTATCATAATTATTTCAATAAGATATTTGTGTAAGGAAATGTGTTTGTTTTATTTTTATTATTTTCACTTTTAAAACAATCTCTTTTTTAGATATTTAAACATTTAAGAATTTTGTCTCTAGCCTTTCATTAAACATATTTTCACTGCTCCAAAAAACAACAACAATAAGAAAATACTAAAATAACAAACCAAGATCAGCCTATAATAAGAAAAATAAAAACAAAAAAGAAAATATATTCTTGTAGAGAAATCAAATTAAAAACAAACAAAATCATATATATAATAATAAGAAAACAAGCAATGCATATATACAAGCAAAATCAACAACACACATGCATATATACATACATACAATTATTATATTATTTTTAGTTAAGAAAAATAAAAAAAAAACAATTATTTGATGAAATTTTAACATATTTTTATTATTATTAAAATTATATTATTTTCCTTTAATTATTTTTTTCTTTTGTATCTTGTATAATTTAGTTCTAGTCAAAATTAAACAAACAAACAAAAATCACTTGGAAAATTTTAATTATCAACAACAACAAGAAAAAAATGCTGAAACCATTATTAATATCTAGTGGACGAAATAATAAGAAAAACAGAAATTATCATATAACTTAAAATTAAATGCGAATTGATTTTATTTTATAATTATGTAATGTAATCATTAATTTCAAATCAAATATGTAATTGTATTTTGAATTATAAAACGTAAAAATAATAATAAATTAATTATTATAATTATTAATAATAATAATTAACTGTACACTTTCTAAAAACAAACAAACAACAACAAAAATTATGAATAAAGTTGCATTCACATTTTTAAAAAAATTTATGGTGTTTTATATTTGTTTGGTTATTTAATAAAAAAGTTTTAGTTTTATATTAAAAAGGAGAAAGGAGATTTCCCCAGATATGTAAATCATTGTAAATGACTAGCTATAGCTGGGCCTTGCTAATATGTCTTCTTTAGAAAATTCGGAACAGTTGTACGGGAACCTACCCGACACAGTTTTTGATAAGATGGAGGGTATATACGAGGGATACTATATACATTTCCAGCCTTAGGCGACACTAAGTGGAAAAAAGACAAATAATAATTAACTTATATATACAGAAAATACATTCATTCATACATGCATAAATATGCATAAGTTGATAACGAAATGAATGATAATACCTTAAGATAATAATAAATAGCACACAGCAGAGAGGAAAATAAATTACATATCCTTATTTTTCAATTTTCAATTAAATAAAACTATTTGTTTAAAAAAATTCACAAATTTTCATAAAAAGTTTTCAAGTATTACACAAATGTTGAGAGATGTTTCGGAATTTTTAAAATTTATTGGGAAATGTGAATACAATTTCATTATTTTTGGAAGAGTGAATTCATATTTCCCAATTCCCAAAATTTTGATAGTAGTAAACAAGTCATTGTGATATATATTTCGATTTAACCATTCTTGGAGGAATATACACCTTATTTTGGACAGAATGGAAGGTACATACGAGGGGTAATATATGTATATATAGTCTGTCGCCATCTGATATTTTCATTGGGAAATTTGAGATAAACGTACTCATTACGGGTTGACCTACGATCATGTGAAAGCGCGCATTTTTGAAGCGTCTTTTTTGAACGCCTGTTTCTATATGAAGGAGTTGACAGATCGAAACAAAATGTAACACGTGTTCATAACAGAGATGGAAGTTTCCAAAACACTTAATTTTTTCTGTTTATTCCTATTTATTCCATTACTATTTGTGCTAGGCCAAGAACTTTCCGAACAGCCCTCGTACATTCAATATTTTATGATCGCCAGGTGTAAAAAAAGATTTGGTCTCTTTAGACCCGAACAATTCGACAATATCTCTAAAAAGGCACAGGCCATTTGGTATAAAGAAATTTTAAAAAATGTTTGATCGTGATCGTCACATGTAACTTTTGAGTGACAGTTTTTTTTATCGATTACTGACTGTCCAACAACCATGAATATTCTTGTGGATTCCTGATGAATGACAAACATGAGAGGCCACACGATCAAAGAAGCAAAATTTGGGCAAGATTGCCATTCAAAAGTGCTAGTGTGTACACCGCTTAATGAATCTATGCTTATAAGCTCGTAAAAAACAGCAATCGACCCGGTAGTCGAAGACGAACCACATCCAACGAAAGTTGTTCGTGAAGAAGCATTTTAAATGATCTCTGGTTTCATCGGAAAAATGACAATATGACGATTGTTCCCATTGTAAAGGGTATTAATCGGTCCACGTTTTGATATACCCCCCCCCCCCTGTAATGATATTCCCAATATTGGGTATTTTGAACAATATTTATTAATATTGGTCCACGTTTTGGTATAGTTTTCTCTCTCTAATAGACATTATTTTTTATTAAGGATTTTCGACACGAATTCAACCGAATATATTATCGCTTTTAAATGTTGTGGTAAATATTTTATAATAAAAATTCAAACTTCGAATATATATTTCAACCGAATTCGATCTTTTTTTTTTGAGTCTCAGTCCTTGGCCAAATTTTTTAACAAAAATTATAAATATCGTTAATACTTGGGTCTATAGGGATTTTTATGGTTCTAGGTGCATTTTTTAATCGGTGGGCTTATATTTTAGTATTACGAAATTACTGAAATTTGATGTTCTGGGACGTTGGCGCGTACAGAACTTCTTCATAAATATTTATGTTTAGGGTCCTGAAGCCAATTTTCCTTCCTGAGTGTCTGAGAATTGGGAAATGTTTTAATTCAAATTCCATTTTTTTTTTTTTTTTTTTTGAAAGGGAATTTATATTTCCCAAATTTCATTATTTTCATTATATTTTCTCTAGTGTACAAGCATTCCTAAGATCAACTCTTCGTAAGAAAATATTTATTGCAGCCATCTAAAGCCCATTACATTCGTCTGGTTGTAAGAGTAAACAATTTCCCGCCATTTTTCTGATTTTGCAAAAAAGCCCACAAACCCGTTGTTTTGACATTACAAAGATATTATTTTAGCATTTTATTTTTTACTCAAGTATTAATTGTCGTCGTGTAGTTTAACTACGCACTCAGCCATTAGTATCTACATATGAAGTTATGATGATACACACATATGTGTACCACACACACACATATATATATTTATGTATGTCCTTTCCAAAACCAAACAAAAAATTATCCTCCTATGTTATATGTAGGTATACACACAACATTTCTAGTTTTAACGGGAGACGGACAATGTCGAAATCATCATCACCATCATTTCGATTTTTCTAGCAAAAATGCCTTTAGTTATACACTATGGAGTGTGAAAAACAGGAAATGGTATACACACACATATCTACATATGTACATGCATATCCTAGCATAAAGTTCAAACACACATCCACACCCACTCACATCCATGTCCACATTATACAATCGCGTTTCCCATATATGTATGTACCTCATCGACATACATATAATCCTGTAATGTGTTAACACCCCTGCCAATGTGCTATTCCACACAACACACACACTCATTACTATTTCCACACATGGACACACACTCCCCACACACGCACACACATATATGCCACATTCTCCGAAGAGAAACTTTCGTTGGAATGAGTGTGTCTGGCAGCACTGGAAGTTAATCCTTTTTTGTGATATACACACACACACAACCCCTTTTTTCTTTTTGTTTTGTGCTGTGCCGTGCAGCAGTCATTGCCATTACTCCATTACTGCGTCATGGCTATTACTTAGGTGCGTGTTTGAGTTTGTCTGGCATGGCATTTACTCTTGAAAGCAGTGATGACAATGGGCCGAGTTTATTTTTGACGGTTTTGCGTTTTTCGTGTTATGAAAGCTTTTTCAGTTTTATTTTGCGGAAAAAGAAAATGGAATGCGAAATTAAAAAATACACAAAAACATAAATAATAAAATAAACAAATTAAAATGAAAAAAAAATAATATTAATTAGATATCTATATGTGTTTTAATTTTATTTAAATTAACGTTATTCGCGGTTTTTGTGTACAAAGTGTCTTTTGAGGGCTACTATCGATATTTAATAATGATAATGTTGATATTGGTTTCAATGAATTCTCCCGCATGACTTTTTACTCTTTTTCATTAACTGAAACCAAGCACTGTTTCTATTCCGACCAAAACACATTCACATGATTTTTGAACGCTATAACAGCAGCTTCTGGCAGCAAAATTGTCACACTATGGTTCGTTTATCGAATATCCCCCGAGGGTCTCAGCCAAACAAACAAACAAAAAGGCATGCACCACTCACAAATGCACTCCTACGTTGTTCAAGCGGAACAGTCGACAAAAAACATTTTTGGATTTAGCGTTTATATACAACACCTCGAAATATTCACCAGAGATATACTTGTTTGGGTTTCCGGTGAATATCTATAGGCGAGGTTTTAATTAGAATAAAGTTAGATGTCGATTTAGCCATGGCTGTCTGGTTATTTAAACCACATACATTTCTACTTCTCCTACCTGAAAAACGTTCTGGTACGACCCACTCATAACCGTCCCCCATAATATTCGGTATTTTGGAAAAGTTTTTTTAATCTAATTGGTTGTAATTTGGTATTTATAAGTTACCATTGGGTAGCAAATCTTCCTAGTTTGGGCATGTTTTTCAACCAAATTGCTTCTAATTTTATATATTGGAAAAATCTTCTACCAAAAATGATCAGTATTGTCCCAAGTTTATGAAGAGCATATTTTTTATTTGGAGCGCTCATTGGGTTGAAAATCTTCCTACCGGTATGTTCAAGGTCTTAACCCAATGGCCATATGTTATAGTCCCGATTGATTGGGTATTGTTATTTTGACCCGGCCAATTTAACGACTCTTTTTTTATCAATCGACACAAACCTTTTTTAAACACTGTAAAATTGTAGCGGAACCAACAGGAACATATAATTTTAAATATTGTCCTTATTTCACTTGGACTATATAAATTAAATAAAACAAAATATATTCATTTCTGTACCTGTCATAATAACTGTACAAACATTTCCGATCGCCAACAAAAACCATATTTATATTCTCTCCAATTGGACTAACATATTTTCGCCAGTGTCATTTTGCTCTTTCCAATTTACGTACCGCTTTCCAATAAGAATTTATTTACATTTTTTGTCAACGACGGACAACTCGTTTCGGTGATTTGTGCGGAAAAAATATTTTTTTAAGTGGGAAAAACCAAAATAAGAAGCGAAAATTTTTATTATTTACTTCAAATACGTGATATTCTACAATAACACCAAATAAAATCAAAGAATAATATACAATAAATAGCTAAATAAGGCAAACAAAAAAAGCCAAGTAAAAAGTAATGCACCACCACCATAGAACTACTTTATTACTGTGAGCAAGCAGCAGCAGGAAGAAGAAGCAATTGGTAGCAGACAAAACAAAATAAAGCAATAATTTGCAATAAAAAACAAATAAGCTAAATACGCTAAACAAAAAGTTTGTGGTATTGTCAAAAGTGTATTTTGCAAATATTAAATATAGTGTTAAAAGATTTTTTTTTTCAATTCTGTGCCAGCTTTATCATGTGAAAATCTAAAGTAAAAAATCGATTGGAAATTCGCCTATACATACATACAAAAAGTAGAGTGAGAGAAACTAGCGCGCCAATAAGAGACAATAGAAAAAAGAGAACGAGAATATCTCTCCCTTCCAATGCCATGTAGATGACATTGGAATTACTATACGCACACACATACATATATACGCGACACAAACACCCAACGGACACACGCGTAATTTGTTCGTATATTGCAAGAAACTCGCATAACCAAACAGTAGCAGCAACAGCAAACGAATAAGAAGAAGAAGAAAAATACCCATATTCACCGGGAAATGACAACACTGTGGCCAAAAAGCGCAATTTATTCATTGATAGATGTGGTGTTTTACTCGTCGTCGTCGTTTTATTGTTGATAGTGATGTTGTTGTAAAACTAATAAAGTGACATCAGTCGTTGTGAATGATCAAAGAAGAAGTAAAAAAATAAAAAAGAAAATCGTAACAAAAAAGCAAAGGCACAGTGAAAAAGAAGAGACAAAACAAAATCCAATTGGAAATTGACTAATTTATACACAGATGAATTTGATCATTCCTATTAGCCAATGGGAAAAGTGTTGATTTTCAATGTGGAATAAAAGAAAACATATTGTGCTACCACCATCACCACCACCAGCAACGTCGCCACCGCCACTTACGACAACGTCTACTTCAACAAACACAACAGCAGCCTTTAGCATTATCATCAGTTAAGCATTTTGTTCTTTCTACCCAGCAACAATAAATTTGTTGTCAACTGTTGTTGTTCCACGGCGGCTTTACTACTCTACACATATTGTTAACAACAAAAACAGTGCCACCACATAAATCTATAATATATATAATATATTACGTATAGATTTGTCGTCCTCTCTTTTAGACGACAAACGACTGCAACAATTGTTCCTTTTTTCGTAAATTTGTCCTTGTTTGGCGCTTTTGTACAAAGCAATGGAATCTGGTCCCAATGGGATAAAAGTTGAACCGACACTTGAACAACAACATCTACAGCAGCAGCACCAGCAACAACAGCAGCAGCATCATCACCATCAGCAGTATCCCACCAATCTGCTAGCTCTCAATGGCTCGAATGCACGCTTACTTATCGATCATCCGCTGTTAGTACCGCTGTCGCATCATGAACAACAATTACAACAACAGCTACAGTTGCAGCAGCAGCATCAACATCAGCAACAACTCCAGCAACACCATCTACAACAGCAACAGTTGCAACAGCATTTAGCTTCTCAACAGCAGCAACAACAGCAGCAGCAACAGGCGGATCAACAGCAGCAGCAACAGTTACAACAATTGCAACAGCATCAACAGTTGCAGCAATTAACTGCCGTCTATCCACAGCCGTTGTCGCTTAAACAACAACCCCTTCCTACACCAATTGTTAGTAATGCAGTTGCCAGTGTTGGTGCCCCGGTCGGCGCTGGCACAGGCGGTGTAACTACCACAGCCTTGGGCCCGGCCTCTATCACATCTTCAACCTCATCGGCTGTTCGACATCGTTGGAATGAAAGTCCCGAAGCTAGAGCTCGACGCCTAGCACGCAACGCTGAACGAATGCGGGAACGACGTAACCGCGAAACAGAAGAAGAATATCGCAAGCGGCTGGCCCGCAATGCCGAAGCCAATCGCCTACGTAGACAAAACGAAAACGAAATGGAGCGGGCAATGCGCCTAGTACGTAATGCCGCCCGACAGCGTCTGCGTCGCGCCATGGAATCTCCCGACCAGCGGTCCAAACGACTGATCAAACTTGCCGAACGTATGCGTATGTATCGAGCCAATGAGACTCCCGAACAGAGGAAAATACGGCTGGCCGAGATGGCATCACGGGCCCGTCAACGTATTGCCAATGAATCGCCGGAATCGCGTAAGGAACGACTGAAAAAACTCAATGAATATGCAAGAAAGGTCAGAGAAAAGAAAAAAATTTTAAAAACTGGCGCGGCGCAGACTCCGAATTCCATCCAGAATTCGAATACGACGACGCAAAGCGCTACAAATAATTGTAATAATGACTCTTTAAATCTAAATCATCAGGCACCAGCATCTGCATCGACAACAAGCGGAACCACAACAACACCGGGCAGTGGTGGTGGTGGAGGCGCAGCTGGAACAAATGGTAGCGGCAATTCTGCAACGCCAACCGGCAATGAGGATCTCTCCCGGCAAGGTAGCGCCAATGGAACTGCTGGAGGTGGAGGAGATCCACATCAATTAGCTGCATCATATCAACAGGCTGCCGTCCTGGCTGCCAATCCCATTGAATACTATCAGAATATGTTTATTAATCCAACAACGTTACGCACAGGTAGTGCCACCATCTTGAAGCAGGAACCACAAACACAACCACAACAACAATCTAATAGTAGCCTACAACAAAATCGCTTTGGCACACCACACCAACAGCAAACGGGGGGTGGAGGTGGAGCCGTAGGTGGTGCCAGTTTGCTTGTCGATTCGGAGGCATCAAATCTCTTTTCACAGCATCTGTACGATGAGGCATCACAAAAGGTATCCATTAAACTGCCACAAACAGCAGCTAATGTTCCTCATTTCAGCACAATCGCTAGCTCATTAGATTTATATCAACAACAGAATAAGTATGCTAAGAAGCAGGAGCTTCAACAGGTGGGTATGGTGTCGAACTGAACATGTTTTAGTTTCTTCACGTTTATACGCCCAATTCTAGTTGCGTTTAGGCCAATGAAGAGAAGATAGTTTTGTCCATAGTTCTAATAATTTAAGGATAATACCAGAAAAGTGGGAAAGAAATGCAATAGCCATATTTCATACATCTGTATAGAAAATTATATACTTGACGTATTGTGCTAGGTGCCGCCATAGGGATTTATTAGTTTGTACCTATGGTCGGGTATTTTATGTATTTTTTCATTTCTCTAGTTATTATTAATTAGGCGGCTCAATGGTGGAGGTGTGCAAAAGTGACCAGAGTGTAGGCTAAAGGTAAGAAAAGGATAACAAAACCATTGAAATTATTATTTCAAATCAATGATTAAAATATAGATACATTGTTTTTTAGATTGATACATAGGTGACTGATGCAATGTGGAAATTGGTAATATTTTATGGAACTCAGTTCATTAAAGCAACAGCAGGTTTCCTAATATTGTTTCTCTCAGGAAATACCAACACGAGCTGTGAACCATCTAAGATGGAGTCTGATGGTGCGCATGGTCCATATTTCCTGAGATATGATTATGTCAAGTTCCGCTGGGGCCTTTATTATTGTTGTTGTTGTAGCATCACTAATGCTTATACACAATGGGCTGAGGGCTACATACTTTGGTCGTGTAAGACTCGGGTCGTTTCGGATCGTAGACCCCTCTGTCGTGGAAACTTGCTTTTAAAAATGCACTAAGGATATAAATTTGACGTGGTTGCAGTGCCGATTGAAAACATTTAATCAACCTATAAAAGAAAGTATTAAATTCCCGTCCAAAGGTCGGCTAATAACAAACACTAATCTATTTAAATGGAAATGCTGTCGCGTAACGAATTTGGTCAGGTATCCATAATATAAGGTCTATATAAGGATCCCTGTGGAATTTTCCCATATTTAAAAAAGTATGTCACTATTTGCTATATATCTGCAATATGTCAATCCCCGATTTGAATGTATGGCGGTTTTTTTTTTGCAATTCACTGACTTCTAGAGTGTATACCTAATATTTAATATTTCATGTTTAGTGTTCCTTAAAAGATTTTCCAATGTCCACCAATTCTAAAATGGCAGAAAATATTTAAATTTAAAATATATGCTTTAGATACATGTTCAGTTTGAGAACAACAGCTTTAGTAGATTGAAGAAGTTTTAGCAACTATACATCCGCCCACCCACATACCCACCCCCTTTAGTTGATAGGAATTTTGTTTAGTATTTCCAAAAAACGATGCCAAATATAAATGTTTCCTTAGAAAAAAAAAATATTTATTTACATATATTGTTATCTTTTTCTGATTTTATAAAACAAAAATATATGTATGTATGTGCAAATTGTTGTTGAATAATTTTTGGTTCATTATTCAAAAATGTCATTCCATAACCAAATCAAAGAAATATAATTGAAGCACCATTTTGATACTTAAGCAAGACATGACATGCGTGCATTATTTTAGACAAACAACAACTCACCAAGCAGTAATATCAACAACAGCGGGTCTGTTGGAGGAGTCTCTAGCGCTGCCAGTCAAAATGAGAAAAACGAGGGACAAAAACTGAAGACAACACATCCACAAATACAAAATCCTCCCACACCACTCTACAATCAATTTCCATATTTGGCCACATTTCCAGCGGCTGCCACAGCAGCTGCAGTAGCAAATACCACAGTTGCAGTTACCACACCGCCGAATACACCAACACAAACGGCTCCCGCTGCTGCTTACTATCCCATGTATCATAATGGCTTTCAGTTGGGCATAGCACCGAATACCGTACCGCCACCATTTACTCCGGTACATTTTACCACAGCATCGAATGCAGTGGGAGGATCCACGACGGGATCATCGCCGCCTAATTCGGGTACGCGCAAAATGCTGAAGGAGAGCGGCGGCTCCTCTTCGCGATAGAACTAATTTGTTATTGTTATTGTACTAACGTCAAATTTTCTTTTCTTTTGTGTTTTTGCTTTGTTCCTTTGTTTGTCTTATTTCCTTTTCCTTTCCGTTTTTTGTGTGTGTTCTGTGTATTCTCATCTTGTTATTGTCACAAAATTCTGGCGACATGACCACCTGAGCAGCCAGTCAACAACAACAGCCGCAGCAGCAGCAACAACAGGCACAACAGCAGCAGACACATGTTATACAGGATTTTCCAAAAGCGGTCCGCGGTCGTCCTAGAAAGCTGATATTTAACAACAACAGTAAAGATCCATTGAATATGTCGCCGGACGATATACTCCTGCAACAGCATCAACAGAAAATGAGTGCACTGCTGGAGCAAGAGATCAATCAAATGTTAGCCTCACCACAGTTGACACAGCGACGCGGACGTGGTCAATCATATCAGCAGTTGGCGCAGTTGCAACAGCAGCAGCAACAACAGCAACAGCCACAGGAAATACAACTTCAGCAAATACAACAGCATCCGGACCAGCAACAACAACAGCATCAGCAGCAGCAACAACAACAACAAGATCAACCACAACAGCAACAACATTCCCAACTATCACCCATGCCGCGTAAACTCAAATATGAAAACGACGAAGAAAAACGCAAACGCTTGGAAAAAATGGCCGCCCATCAACGTGCTCTGCGTGCCAATGAAACGCCTGAACAACGGGCAGTGCGTCTACAAAAGTTAAGCGAACGTGCGCGTCAAAAACGCGCGGAAATACGTGCCACCGAAACACCCGAGGAACGGAAAATTCGCCTTGCCAAACAGGCGGAATATGCACGAATGCGTCGCCTTCGGACACACACACCCCATTATAATCGTGTTAAACTGGAAAACGATACAGCTGGCGGTGGTAGTCGCGGTGATGCTGCGTCACCCTCAACGGATCTTTACGGTTCAACTGGTGGTGCCTCAACAAATGGCTACGATACCAAAAATAATATCTCGGCTGATTTACACAGCGCAGGGAGTTTAAGTGGTGGCAGCTTATCGCAGGAGAGTAGTCCTTCAAATAGTCAGGATCATCAATTACAACAGCAACAACAACAGCAGCAGCAACAACAACATCAACAGCAGCAACAACAACAACAGCAGCAACAAATATTAATGCAACAACGTATGTTGCAAACACCTAATCTTCTCAATCACATCAGCAGCAACAACAACAATAATAATAATTTTTTAAAACAGCAACAAGGCAAGGATTTTAATAATCAAACAAATTCAACAAATCAACCGGAAAACAATAACGACATGTTAAAAATTCTCGAACCCATAATTGTTATGAAAACAAAATAAGAAAAATAGGAAACATAGAAACAAAAAACACAAGAGAGACCATTTAAAAAACAAACACACTAACATTGTATTGACAATATGGAAATGAAGATATTGTTCTCTGTCCGGGCAGGACATTTGTAAATTGGTAATTCGGCGAAGATATGCACATTTTTAATATCTGAAATTAAAATTGTATAATAAATTTGATATCACACACACATACACAAATATTTCCTATTCTATTCAGTAATTGTAAATGTTTTTTTTATTTACAAAAAGGTGACATGTTGATTAAGGGCATATGTCTTGCTTTTTATGGCTCCCATTACTATCACAACATGGCAAAAGCTACATGTCTTCCCGTCTATAACTATAATAATTTGAAAGATTTCATTTGGAATGCAATTTTAAATTCAAAATATTTAAGTTGAAATTCGATTATTCTATTTGTAAATTTCAATTACATTATTTTAAACAATTAATTTTCAAATGGAATTCTCAAACTAATTTATTTTTGTCAGACAATACCAACTTTGAAAAACAAATTTTGATTAGATTAAAGTGTGTTTGGTTAAAATGAATAATGAATAAAAATGAATAATTTATATTAAACGTTATAACTTTATTTGTATTTTTTTTTAATTTCTAAATTTGTTTCGACAAGATGGCTGGCCATCTTTCGTTTTGGTTACATATCTATTTTAAAATATATAAAATGAGGAATTTGTTTTTTCTTGTTATTCGGGTTATGAGCCTAGTTTCCAAACCAAAATATTTAAACTGAAACTTAGTTTCACCTAAGCCAACATTAAATGTATTCCCATATTGAGCTGCTGGGGCTCAATTCTTGTTCTATAAAAAAACTGAAATGAAAACTTTCAAAATGTTCATTCAACATTTTAATTCAATTTTACATGTTTACATAGAACAAGAATTGATTATATTTACAATTGTCCTTTTGCCAAAGAACAAGAACAAATATTTTCATAAAAGTCTTTATAAAAAAATGGTCTCCAAAGTCATAAAAAATTCTACATTCAACAAAATCCTAATATTGAAATAATAATAAATATAGAGCCACACAACCACACAAATTATATTCATATATATACATATTTATATGCATACCACTTAAAATAGCAATCACTAGAAAGAGAGAGATACAGGCAATGTGACCACAATTATATATTCTATCATTGATGATCTAATTTTTACAAAGATATTAATTCAACCATCTTGTAATATATATAAATTTTATTGCTTACTTTAAAACATATACATATTTTTTTGTAATAAGTTTAATGTCAAGTCTATTGTCTATTTCATTTTCTCAATATCATTTTTACTACCAGTAAACGAGAAAATTGTTTGTTTACATCAGTACAAAGACAAATGGCCGCTTTTTTAATTCTATTCAAACGGCTTCGAGAGTGCGAGAAAAAAAGTAATTCCAATGCCCTGTTAATTAAAAACCATTAAAAAAAGAAGTGTAATGACTCACTCGAATTAGCTTGAATCAAATTTTTTGCCTGATATGTCCAGGATCCCAACACTAACGTTGAAACGAAATTTAAAGTCGGTACGCTGACTACAAAAATTTTGGGTATCAGATCGCTTTACACACCAACGTTAAAAATTGGTTATTTAGGGTCGCCTGGTTTATTTTAGGATCAGAGGCACTTGTCATAACTGTCTGATCCTTGAATTTGTTAAATCTTTTCACTGTCCGCCACATATGGACTCATCGATAGCATACAGCTTTGCTCCCGGTAGAAATAAATAATTTATTAGGTTCATTCGTGTACTTTCCCAGTAACATTTACTCAGTAAGAATTTCCAAAGAGTAAAATACGATTTTTTCGTTCTCAAGAAAGAAAATTACAAAAAGTAAAATAATTGTATCGACACAAACAATGTGGCGCAAACAAAAATGGATAAAAAGCGGAAAATTGATGTTGTTTATAAATGCTTTTCGGTTCTTCATCCATTTGAATGTTTAATGATACTAAGTCAATAGGTTCGTTCGTTTACTTTCCCAGTAATATTTACTCAGTAAGAATTTGCAGAGAGTAAATACGAATTTTTCCTTTTCAAGAGAGAAAACTGCAAAAAGTAAACGAACAACATCCAGTAAAAATATTGTTTCGGCACAGCTGATTAAAACAACAAACAAATTGGCGCAAACTAAAAAACAGCATTTTTATTAGAAAAATGGATAACAAGCGGAAAATGTATGTTGTTTGTTCCCCACAAACATTTAAAAGGGTTGTGACCTGTTATTCCTGTATCTGCAATTGATATTGGGGTGGACATAACCGATGGTGTTCCAGACATGTTAGGGATGCACACTTTTTTGTTTGGATTGGGACCTAAAAAATCGTTCGCCAATTACTCTCGTATTACCTTATTTTTAAATACTTGCGTTTTCTTCATCCATTTTGGTATTTAATGATACAAAATCAAAATAAAATTCACAAAACAATCAATTTTCTTGAGAACAATTTTTTGTTTGTTTACAAAACATAACAAAACAGCTGATTAAATATCAGCTGATGGTACAAGAAAATTCTTACTGAGTAAATTTTCCTTGTAAGAATTTGCAAATACTCAGTAACACAACTGTCAAATCTGCTCTCTCAATTCACTCTCTTTTACCGGACTTTTGGGTAAACGAACAACATTTTGTAATAATTTGTACAAATTCGTACAAATTATTGAGTAAACGAACGAACCTAATATAAAATTCACAAAACAATCAATTTACTTGAGAACAATTTTGTTGTTTGTTTACAAAACATAACAAAACAGCTGATTGTACAAGAGTAAATTTTCCTTGTAAGAATTTTCAAATACTCAGTAACACAACTGCCAAATCTACTCTCTCAATTCGCTCTCTTTTACCGGACTTTTGGGTAAACGAACAAAATTTTGTAATAATTTGTAAAAATTATTGAGTAAACGAACGAACCCATTAATTCATTGAAATATAATTTTTATTGCGATATTTAAATTTCTATTATTTTTTATAATACTGAAATTATTATAAAAAAGAATGCTTAAAGAAAAGTAAAACAATATTATATTTATATTATTATAAGATGGTAGATATAGAAAAAATAAAACAGCAGATCCCAATAAATATACATATAATAATGTGTAGTTGAACAAGTAAAAGTAGTGGACTATGTAATATTAACCCTAGAAAATCAACAGCAACAACAATATATTTGAAAATGTGATGAGAGGAGCCTAAATACATATGTAACAAAAACAACAGCAACAACAATAAAATATATAATAATAACAAAACAAGAAATAACCGAAAACCATTTAAATATATAACACACAAAAAGATAAATAAACTAAAACACACTCCCTAATATGCAATAAATAATGTATTTATAGAAGGACAAAAAAGAAACCCCTTTTTTTAAGTTTAACAACAAAAACTACATCAACAAATTCTTCAATAGCATTAACACAATATATTTTATAGTTCAGAAATAAGAAAATAAAAAAACACACACAAAAATACCCCCTGACTATACTTGAGTGTGGAATAGTTATTATCTCCTCATTATTATTACTATGAGTTTATAAAGTTTATGTTGCAAAAAATAACAATGTTGTTTATTATTTTTTATTCCTAGTTTTATTTTAATAACACTATAATATATATTTTATTTTCAATTCGTTATCTTTTTTATTTCGTATGTAGAAAGAAAATGTATACATAGACAACATATATATATATACAAAGTAGGAAACCACAACATCAATTTATGAAAACATATACATAAATATATAATAATATATTATTAATGCTAAGATTGTAAAACTATACGATTTATGTTAATATTAATTACTGTGTAATAATAATAAATAACAACAATAACAAAAAATAAAACTAAACTGTAGTACCCCTCCCAAAAACAAAAAAAAAAAAGATATACTTTTATGAAAAACCGCAAAGAAAATGAACAAGAAAACATTACTATATTATATATGAATACTATATATACATATATATATTTATACAATATATAAAAAACATAATATTCATATACATGCATATATACATACATAATATTAATACTTGTATACATGATGAGCGCATAAACATAATTAAAAAAAACATGTATGATTGATTATTATGATACAAACAAACAAAAAAGAAAAACAAAACATAATAAAGTCAATAATTTTTTAAAGTAGTAAAAATGTGAGTTATTTTTTATTATATACTGGGCTTACGATACGATGATTTAGTAAGAAGGAACTTCACTCATAAACCCTTTGATCCCGGATATAAGAAAAACAATCTATGTAAAATGGCATTTACATTATAATTTTTTACCGGGTTACAGTACGCTTACATTTAACCGGATTTCGTTAACCCAGTGGGTTTCAATTGTCATTTTCTTTGCATATATGTCAAATAAATCCTCATAAAGTAGGTTAACCCGGTAAAAATTTCTAATGTACAAGGAGTTTTAACCTGCTTTATGAGGATTTATTTGGCATATATTCAAAGGAATTGACTATTTAAACCACTGGGTTAAATAAATCCGATATAGTGTAAACGTACTATTATTAGACTGAAACTATTTCAATCTCGTCTTCACAAAGAGGTAAGTAAATCAACAATAAAATTCTTGATTGGTGGACAGTCGGAGAGTTTTTTCGGAGAGGGAATGGCAGAATCATCTAAATAACCATATGAACATTGGTCACCATCTACCATCTAAAATGATGACCCTTACGCTGGGTTTTTTTAACTGAGCCTTGCACCTGTACGTTTCAACAGGGGTTTCAGGCGTAGCTGTCAAGTTATTGATATGCTACGACCAAACAGATAAAGAAGACAAAACCATTGACCACCGACCATTATTTTTCTTTTGAAAACTTGACAAAATAAATGCAAACAAGGTGAGGCAGCCACTTTTGAAGGCAAATTTTCGTAAAATTAAAAAAAATAAAAGGTGGATTTCTTTATATTGAGGACACCTAGAATCATAAAATACAGAATATAAAATTATAACCCATTCGGTTTCAAAATGTGTCCAGAAACCCTGAAAATACCAAAATTTTTAATAAATATACAGTGAGTGTAATAAGTATTTTGCCTCAATACAAATTTGACAAAATTCCAATATGTGCTCCTAAAGCCAGCATACTAAAGATGTAAAATGAATTATGTATGATGTAATATGTTTGTGGGCATATTTAGATCGTATTTCTGCAAAAATCACAGCGAAAGACCCATTGTTCTCGAAGATATCGGCCGAAATCTATAACAACCCAACAATGTTTATCACAAAAAAGTATTTTGCTTTTTATTATTATTTTAGAAAAAATATTACATAGAACACGTTTGGTCTTTTTATGGTTACAATTGCAGTTAACCACATACTATAAGAGATTTGGCGACGATTCCAATACACCACGGCATTTTTGCGTGGGTATTTTTATTTTATTTATTTATATATTTCATAGTGCCCAGTCTTTCGACCTTAAGGCTGTAAGCTACATTTCACAATTAAATATAAAATTTATCGTATTAAGCGGCTTAAATGTAAAAGGGAGGGATATTGAACTACTAAAGAATATTATACCGATTAAATTACAGAAAAATTGGGTTTCGCGATTTTTTTTTAAATAATTTGTTTGTCGGGTTTTGGTTTTTATAGTTTTTAAGGTTCTGTCCTCGCGTTATATTTTGCAAAACCTCTTCTTTATTATTCTAAACATATTTGGGATGTTTTGAAGCCGCAATGACTATGTTTAATACTCTCATCTTATGATTAGGACGAGAAAATACCAAATATTAAATGAAATACTGATGGAGAATGTATTGAATGTAAATGTGAGAAAATACCCACGAAAAAATGCCGTGATGTATTGGAATCGTCGTCAAATCGCTTATAGTATGTGGTTAACCGCAATTGTAACTATAAAAAGACCAAACGTGTTCTATGTAACAATTTTTTCTAAATTAATACTAAAAAGCAAAATACTTTTTTGTGATAAACATTTTTGGGTTATTATATATTTCGGCCGATATCTTCGCACCAATAGGTCTTTCGCTGTGATTCTTGCAGATATACGATCTAAATATGTTCACAAACGTACTCCATCATGCATGATTCATTTTACATCTTTAGTTTGCTGGCTTTAGGCGTATATATTGGAATTTTGTCAATTTTTTATTGAGGCAAAATACTTATTACACTCACTGTATATGTTTTTGGGAAATTTCTTACAAAATTAGAACTCAAAATATAAATTAACAGAGAAATCGGTTGGAAAATACGAGGGCAGTTCTGAAAGTTCATAGCCTAGCACAAAAAGCTCGGTATAAACAGAAAAAGTTATGTGATTTGGAAACTTCCATCTCTGTTATGAACATATGTTAAATTTTGTTTCGATCTGCCAACTCCTTCATATAGAAATAGAGTTCAAAAAAGACGCATCCGCATTTTTTTACAATGACAGCAAGTATTTCTAATTTTTTATTGTAAGAAAATGGCGGATGCGTCTTTTTTGAACACCTGTTTCTAGACAAGGATTTTTTTAAACCAGAATAATCTCAAGTTCATCCAGAAGAATTCCTTAGGTTCGTTCGCTTACTTTCCCAGTAACATTTACTCAGTAATAATTTGCAGAGAGTAAATACGAATTGAGAACATGGCAAAAAGCATACGAAAAAAAAAACAATTTGGCACAAACAAAAAAGCTGCATTTTTATTAGTAAAATGGATAACAAGCAGAATATTGATGTTGATTATAAATACTTGCGTTTTTTTCATCCATTTTAATGTTTAATGATACAAAATAAAAATAAAATTAAAAAAAAAAAATAGATTGAGAACAAATTTGTTGTTTGTTTGCAAAACATAACAAATCAGGTGATTAAATATCAGCTCATGGTACAAGAAAATTCTTAATGTGTAAATTTTACTTGTAAGAATTTGCAAATACTCAGTAACACAACTGTCAAATATGCTCTCTTAATTCACTCTCTGTTACTGGACTTTTGGGTAAACGAACAACATTTTGTAATAAAACGAACGAATTCGTTCATGCGTTGAATTCGTTCATGCATTGAAATTTCTTCCTTGATTATAATGCTCAGATTGCTAATATCCGTTCTAATAACAGCGGCTTAAGATTACTTTTCGGGTAATATTTACTCAGTAAGTTCTATTTTAGAGACTTATAGTACGTTTACATTGTACCGATTTAGTTAACCCTGTCGGTTTTGTCAATTCCATTGCATATTCGTCAAATAAATCCTTATAGGCTAATCAGCCAAAAAGTTTTTATGTAAATGCCGTTTTATTAAAGGAATACATTCATAAAATAAAAAATATTTTATGACTTTGTTCAAAATTTAAAATTAACAACTGATTGAAATACATCGAATAGTGTGGTCGGACTATGCTAAAAACGAGTTTTTCAATGATTCCTGTTGTAGAGAGTGCCATCTACGACGCCAAAGGTTTTGAAGGTCCCTCCATCCAACTCTCTCAAAATTTAGAGTACAATAACTTACAAAATAATATATCTAACGTTTCTATTTCTTCTCTTTTTTATCCCCATTTAGATAATGTTGAACATTGAACTTTTGCACACAATTGATACGGAGTATTCCGCCGATTCCATTGAATGGTGTCCCCATACAAATTATCGTAATATTTTTGCATGCGGAACATATCAACTCGAAGAAACCAAGGATGGAGAAGAGGAGAAGCCATGTCAACGCAAAGGCCGTATATATTTGTTCGAATTTGAGAAGGATTGTAACTCATTAAAGGAACTGCAACGTATTGAAACGGCTGCCATTTTAGATATGAAATGGCTAAACTCCAATGAAACTGAAACACCCGTTTTAGCAACGGCTACTGCTTTGGGTCAAATTGAAATATTTCAATTAGTGGATGATTGTTGTAAATTAAAACTTTGCGATTCCATACATCTTAAATCGGATGACAATAATCTATTGGCCTTAGCATTGGACTGGAGACAATGCAGTGACAAAAATGATGAATACGAAATTTTGACATCTGACTCCAAGGGCAATATAAGCCTTGTAACTAGATCCAATGAAAGACCGTTGGAAATATTGAAATCTTGGCATGCTCATAACTTTGAAGCTTGGATATGTGCATTCGATAAATGGGATATAAATCGTGTCTATACGGGCGGTGATGACACATTTCTAAATGTCTACGATTTACGTACGGAATCACGTATTTCACTAAATAAATCGCATTCGGCTGGTGTCACTTGCTTGCTAAGTCATCCCGTGCGAGAGCATATCTTATTGACCGGTAGTTATGATGAAAATTTGCGTACATTTGACACGAGATCTATGAGGGGGCCATTGAGTGAGATTAATTTACAAGGTGGTATATGGCGAATAAAATCCGATCCAATAGATCACAATTTAATGTTGTGTGCCTGTATGTATCATAATTTTAGTGTTGTGGATTTGTCGGATTTAAATGCACCCACGTTAGTTGGTGAATTCGGTGAGCATAAAAGCATCTGTTATGGTGCCGATTGGGGTTTGAATTTCGAACCGGGTGATGCGTGTATGCATATGGCAACATGTTCTTTTTATGATCATAAACTTTGTGTCGCTCGGATTAGCTAAGCGCGGGTATACTCTGTTTTTGTTATTTGTACAAAAATATATACGTATGTATATAATAAAGAAAAAATATAAAAGATTTGTTTTTTATTTGGTTTCGAATCTGTTTCTATTAATGAATGAGAATCCTGGGGAATACAAAAATATTAGGTTCGTTCGTTTACTGAATAGGTTCGTTCTTTTACTGAATAGGTTCGTTCGTTTACTCAATAATTTGTACAAATTTATACAAATTACTAGCATAGGCCCACTATGTCGTTAGCGGATCTTTTAAAAGTTAAAATAAATAAACACTAATTTAGCTACACAATATACTTTTGGATTAAGTATAAATTTGAAACAATTTAAATAGTGATAGGTCCCATATCTTCAATTTTGGAAAAAAAATCTCAGATCTTACTCCGCATTTCTTTCGAACAGAAACATTGATGCCTCTATCCTACTAAATCGAGTGCAGCTTATTTATATTAATATTTTCGGAAAGTGTACTATTGTCTCGATCCTTCAAATTGACTAATATAAATAGGAAGTTTCTCAAATTATGTTGTTCCTTCCTGTAATGGGAAAAAGTAGTAGGTTAAGGTACGTGTATATAGCACGAAATTGTAATTTTATATTTTGCACAGCGCATCATTTATTATACAGAGACCTGCCTTTATAAGGAAGCAATTTCCATTAAATTAAAAAAACTCTACATCTACTCGTTCTGTCGTATACAATATTTAGTACTTTAAATGTCAATGCCAAACAAAAGTGTAAAAATTGTTGTTTTTCATAGAAAAAGCCTCTTACCAAATTTAATATCCACTCGTACCGCCTTATACTATGTATTGTACTTTTTCGTTCATTTTAGAACTTATTTCTGGAAAATATTTATGTATAAATGTTTATTTTTATACAGAATCTCTGATCTTACTCCGTATTTCTTTCGAACAGAAACGTTGATGCTTCTATCATACTAAATCGAGTACAACTTACTTATTTTTATATTTTCTGAATGTGCACTATTTTCTCGATCCTCCCGATGGACACATGCAAATAGTACCATAATACGTTTTTTAAAACATGTAGTAAGTTTTAGTACTTGTGTACCATTATCATCGTATGTTATGCAGAGACATGCCTTTATAGCGAAGATTTCCATTAGAATTGCAGAAATTTAGTATTTCTGGTGCATTACGTGTTAGAAAATCCCCAATGAAAAAACTTTTCGGTATTTATAGTATATCCTCGTTTCCTATTTAGTAATTTTTACTAAAAATTTTCAAAAAAAAAACCTTCTTTAATTTGTTATAGCTAAATATACATACAAAATTTCGGGACTATACCTCTACTCGTTCTGTCGTATACAATATTTAGTACTTTAAGTACACATATCATACTTTGCGAAAAGCATTGTTTTTCATAGAAAAAGTATTGTACCCATATTCTATATCTACCCGTACCACCGTATACAATGTGGTGTACTTTTTAATACATTTTAGAACTTAGTTCTACAAAATATTTGTGTATAAATGTTTATTGACATAGTTCTAGACAAGTATCTAATAATAAGTTCCTATATTTATCCGTTCTACCGTACACAATATTTAGTACTTGTATTTCATTCGTATTCTATTTGTTTATAATATACAAAACTACATGCCGAATTTCAGAATTATACTTTTCCCTACACAGTGCAATATTTTGTATTTTTGGTGCCATATAGTACGAATTTCCAATAAACCAAGCCTCTTATTTGTATTAAGAATTGGACATTTTTGCACTCTAAACTTACATTTATATTTTTTACCATTCACTGTACAATATTTAGTACAATTTTCCAAAAATATTATGCATATCGCTCTATTTGTAATAGTTTCAACTACAGACTAAATTTCAGATTTCAATCTTTGTCTCTCCCATTATAATTTAATATTTTGTACTATTTTAGTACTAATTCCAAAAATTGATTACTGTATAGCATATTATTTGTAATTTCAATTCCCTCAGGTTTCATTATGCTACAGTATATATTACTAAGTTTAAAAGAATTATGCATAGCATTCTATTTGCAATAGAGTAAGCTACAACATAAATTCTGGATTTCTATTTATACCAGTTCTATTGTACTTTATTATTTAGCACTAATTTCCAAATGTTATGCATTAAATTCTATTTGTAATTGTTAAAGCTATAAGCGAAGTACTAATTTCCAAGAAATATTTTTGCACATCATTCTATTTGTAATAGCTTAAGCTACGTACCAAGTTTCAGATATCTATCCCTACCTGTTGCATCGTAGTATAGTATTTAGTACCTTTAGTACTAATTTCCACGCACATTATTATTTGCTTATCATTGACAAAGCTGCATACCAAATTTCAGAGTTCTACTTCCAACCGTTCCGGAATAATACAGTTTTAGTACTTTTTAGTACCTTTTAGTACTAATTTCCAAAAAATATTTTTGCACATTATTCTATTTGTAATAGCTTAAGCTACGTACCATGTTTCAGATATATTTTTTCACCGGTTCCATTGAAATATAATATTTAGTACTTTTTAGTACCCTCTAGTACTAAATTCCAAAATTTTTGCACACATACCACTTCACTCATCCTAGGCAAAGATGCATACCAAATTTCAGAGTTCTACATCTAACCGTTCCCGCGTAATACAGTTTTTAGTACTTTTTAGTACCTTTTAGTACGAATTTCCAAAAACCCCGCCTTATCACACGCCTACTCACCAAACCCGACCTACATTCCAAATTTCAAGTTTCTAGCTTTAGCCGTTTCGTCTGGGCGTTGATGATCAGTCAGTCACTTATAACGCAACTCTTTTATATATATAGATATAGATAAGATAGATAGATTACAAAATGTTGTTCGTTTACCCAAAAGTCCAATAAAAGAGAGTAAATTGAGAGAGCAGATTTTATAGTTGTGTTACTTAGTATTTGCAAATTCTTACAAGGAAAAATTTACCCAGTAAAAATTCTTGTACCATCAGCTGATATTTAATCAGCTGCTTTGTTATATTTTGTAAACAAACATCAACATTATTCTCAACGAAATTGATTGTTTTGTAAATTGTAATTTTGATTTTGTATCATTAAACATTAAAAAAATGATGAAGAAAACGAAACTATTTATAAACAATATAATTTTTCCGCTTGTTATCCATTTTTTTTAATAAAAGTGCTGCTGTTTTGTTTGCGCCAAATTGTTTGTTGTTTAAATCAGCCGTTTCGATACAATCTTTCTGGATGTTGTTGGTTTACAATTTCCTCTCTTGAGAACAATAAATTGGTTTTTACTTTCTGCAAATTCATACTGAATAAAAAACTTACTGAAATAATAACTTACTATGAGATACTTAGTATTAATATTTTTATTTATTTTTGGTATTTATATAACTTTTATAATAAATTAGGTATAGTTTTAGTAAAAAATATATATTATATTATATAATATTATATTAAATTATATTATATTAAAATTATATTTTTAATTACTATATTTACAAATTTTATTTATTTACATCATAGTATACAGTTGTCCGCTGATCGGCATTATAATAATCATAAATTGTAATGGGCACTGGCTTTAATTTGCCCACATCATGAGATTTATCAGCTAAAATATCAATTAAAACGGGTTCTCCGGAATGTAATTTTTCAAAATATATAACAATAATAGTGTCATCATTTTTGGTTTCAACACGTTGTACTTGGGCAAGTTTACGAATTGACTCCATGTTGTGATTATAACAAACATATCCCGATGGTAAAGCAATTTCCATAACAATCATATTGGAACATTGTTTAGGATCATCCTTGTCATCGGATTGGGGTTTGTATTCAGCAACAACATTCATTGATAGCATATTTGGCGGCATCGCAGATGATTTCATTGTGTGTTGAATTATAAAACTGGGTTTGCACTCTTCATTATGTACATTATATTGATAGGATAATTGTATTAATGCCGAACCATCATCACCTTCGCCAGTTATATGAATTTTACGTGTTGACTTGGGCAGCTGGAAGTAATTATTATTAATAGAATAATAATTACAAGAAAATTTGTGTTACAAACTTACCAAATGACTTTGCAGTGTCAAACAATTGTCTCTGTCCACCTGGAAATTGCCAGATGTGGTCTCGTTGTCTTCTGCATCAAAACCTTGAAATTTAATTGTAACTTGACCATTACCGGCTGTTTTGTATTTTTCTGCAAATGCCACCAAAGCTTTGAGTCCTACAACGGTATCCTGTGTCGAATTGAAACCGCCCAAATTATTACGTTGCCCAATTAGCCATTTGATAATGGGCAATAATTTAGCCGGTTCTTCAGTCTCCAACAGGGATTGCAAAATATATGCGGTCACTTCGATGTCATTGTTGTTATTATATTTCAATGAATTCGACCACCATTTTAGGTTATTACCATATTGCGATTTAGATTGAATTGTATCTTTAATATTTGTTGTCAGCGAATGTTGGACTTTTTGGAATACCAATAACAGCAGAGCCAAGGTATAAATGTTATCTTCATTTTCAGCGTGCTCGGCCAGATATTGTATTGCCTTGTCAATTTGCAATTTATACTTCATGGCATAATCCTTAAGAAAAGACACATTTGAATTATTGTAGAATCCTATTATTTATTGTAGAATCCAATCTTACCTTATCTTCCAGGAATGCCAATAAAATAAAGGCAGATACTGCCAACTCATTCTGATTTGATGAATGAAATAGCTGCCCTGTCTGAGGAAATTGCCCATTGTCTTTTTGGGTTTTCACCAAATATTCCAAGGCATCTTCAATAATTCTATTATCGATTGTTATAAATTTGCGCGCCTGCATAAACGAACGCACCACATAGGCGGTTAGCCAGCTATTCGGCTCACTGGAACCCTCACCGAATGCACTGTATGCGCCATTTTTGTGTTTATATGTTAATTCCCTTTGAAATCCTGCCTCCATGAAATTCTTGGCTTTCTGAGCCAACAATGGCATATCACGGCCAATGGCATTCAAATATTCCAATACCAAAATATTCGGTACAAAATTAATCATATTCTGTTCGCCACAACCGTATGGCATGCGTACCAATTTATCGATATTCTTAATGGTGGGACCCAAAATATCTCCAACTACCATAAATTCCAAATATTCCGAATCTATGACCACATCTTTGGGAATATTAGCTTTCAAATTGTATTCTACAGTGAGACCCTTTGGTACGCTAATAAAATGACATTCATTTTCGTATTTGGTTACACCTTCCGGCTCTACCTTTAATTTCTGATGCATAGCATCACCGGCCAGAGGAGTTAAAGCTTTGATTTTTAACATTATGTCACCGACAATTTTGGGTTTAATTGTAAATGACAACGTTTCGGCCCCGTTGGAAGGAACGCAAACTTTTTTAGTTAGTTCATTGCCTTCGGAGGTGTCGTCTACAAATTCATAATCATTATCTTCATTATCCATTGTGACCACTGTTTCCAAATCATGGTCCATATAATTGAATACTGTTACGGGTACAGTAATGATTTCTCCACGTTTAATGGAATACGGGAGATTGGTGCTTAAGAAGAATGGTTGGAAAACACGAATTTTGGTTGCAGCATCAGTTAAACAAAATCCGGTTTTATCGTTGATTGAAAATCCCGTAATAATCCATGATGTTATAGTATCGGGAATCTTTTTGCTCAAGGATGCTATGCCATTAGAATCCGTGCTAAAAAAGAAGACAAAGAAAAGGTATAGTTATAGTATTGTCCAAAAAAAGAGGGGGGCTTGTTGTCATGTTTTCGATAAAAAAAGGAATTAGGTTCTGTGACTCTCTCTTGGAAGGTACATTCTGCTGTCAATAACAAGTTCATGTTCTCGAACCTTACCTATTTTTATCTTAATGCAATAAAGGTTATTTAAAAAAATCAATACCTTTCAATATTGTCAAATATCCATGTTTCGACAAAATTTTTTCTTATTTTTGGCGGTTGAACAAAAGTGTTTCTAGCACCGAATGCTGCAGAAGCCATTGGTAAACTATCTAGAGCCATCGGAGCTGCTGCAAAGACGCCTGGTACAGGTGGGCCTCCAAACAACATACCTGCCGGCTGGGCAAAGCATCTATACTGAGGTTGGACAACTGGAGCTGTAAAGATAAGAAATATATGAAAATACTTTATCACGAGTACCCCCTTATTTATTTAGTAATTATCTTAAATCGGAGGGAAGCTGGTACTATTCCTAGGTATTGAAAATAGGTTTCTACAAAAATGGCATGCCATATTTCTTTTATTTGTAGTACTTACATGAAGCGTTTGTCATTGTAACAAAACAAGATTTCCATCCTGGAGAATTAAATCCATGTAATTGCCTTTCATTGCAATTTAAACCATTAAAAATTGCATCTTTATCGAAATCATTGCCGGACTGCAGCAACAAAACACTCTGATCAACAGCCAGAAGACCAATAAATGAGTCAGTATCACTTTTGATTGCCAAATTGACGACATCACTTGCTTTAGCCTGTTCGGGTGCGCTAATTTCAAGCTAACAGTTGAAATTAAATGTTAATATTTTTCTATTTTATGAAAATATGCCCTTTACTTTACCTTATTTTCGAATTCATTACAAATATTTATAGTGGTCTCATCGCAACAAAATTTACCATCATCAATGGAATAGATAAATACATCGGCCTTTGGAATCATGTCGAATGTTGCTTTCAATTGCAGTTTATATCGATGTTGATTTTGTTCATCGATATGAATATATTTATTCTGGATAATTTTTCCACGTGCCTTTATTGTATAGACCAAATAGGATAATGGTTTTTGCGATACCACGTCGAGTGTAAAATCTTCACCTATTTGAAATCTGTGAAAAAGAAGGATGCGATTATATGTAATTATGAGAATATTATTGTAGTAAAACACCATCCAATTGTTATTTTAGAAAGAATTGGACGTTGCATAAAAGAAAAATAGTTATTCTACAAACTATGTGTTTTCTGGCAACTGATACTATATACAGCATACAAAATCGTTGTAAAATAAAGTATTTAATTCTTTATTACACGAATAGAGTCTGAAAACTATATTTGGAACAACTCTAGTTTAGTAAAAACAATCAGATTTTTCTGAAATTTTTTCCAGAGGTAGGTATTTTTACCCTAATTACGGGGATATCTTTTTTTCTTGGGGGACGTATCCGGTTAATATAATATGGGTATCATTTTAAAGGTTATAAAAATACCTTTCCATTGAGTGGTAATATGGGGTTATCTCAAACCATTTGGAGATATAGTCAAAAAACTGGGTTTTGGTCCCCGATTTTTTTGAAAAACTCCCTAAAAGTCGAATTTGGGTCCATTATAGTCCCTCAAATGATAGACCACAATTTGCCCTTTCCAAAATGGTGCGATATGTGGTTGTATCTATTGTGGATCAAAAGATATGGGCCTTAGAACTCTATGAAAACAAGGAAAATCTTTCTACATGACAGACTCTCCTTTTAAATAGCATGGTGTTTTTTGCGTTCCCGAACTTAATTTTGTACTCTGAGAGATTTTAAATTGTTTCCCTTTTAATAGCTTTCCTATTAAAAAAGTTCTGGAACAGACCAAATGAGAATAAATTAAATTGAAAAATATTCAAATTTATTTGAGAACAAAATGAGTTTTACCGTCGTTCGGCTTAAGTTGAGTTTAGGGGCTCATCTCCGATTTTTCTAAAATTTTTACCACAGGTAGATCTCGTCTCCCTGATCACGAAAATATATGACATTCATGGGGGAAACCCATATATCCCGAGATATGGACCTCTGAAGTTCCGGAATTCATATGCTCATAACTTGGACATTTATGGGCCGATAATGGTAATATTAACGGATATTTAGAGAAACATGTTTATTTAAAAGAAAATTTCGATCACATAGCCGAATTTTCTATCTGTCCATAGAAGAAAGTCTTAAATCCCCGGCCGAAGGCCGGCTATATAAGAAAAACTTTGATATAAAGGAAATTTTAGTCACGTAGCCAATTTTTCCACCTGTCCGTAGCAGATAGTCTTAAATCCCCGGCCGAAGGCCGGCTATTTATAAAAAATTAGTTTAAAAACATTGTTGATGCGTTAGCCGAATTTTCCGCCTGTCCATAGGAGAAAGTCTTAATTCCCCGGCCGAAGGCCGGCTATTTAAGAAAAACTTTGATATAAAGGAAATTTTAATCGCGTAACAAATTTTTCCACCTGCCCATAGCAAAAAGTCTTATATCCCCGGCCGAAGGCCGACTATTTAGAAAAAAATTAGTTTAAACAATATTGTTGATGCGTTAGCCGAATTTTCCGCCTGTCCAGAGAAGAAAGTCTTAAATCCCCGGCCGAAGGCCGGCTATTTTGGATAATTTTTAATTAAGACGAATTTAAGTGGAAATATAATGTGTACGCTTTACAATCATACCAATATTACCTTCACCGATTCATAAATAACGAAGTTATGAGCATAGGAATTTTGGAACTTTAGAGGTCCATATCTCGGGAATTATGGACTTCCCCCATGAAAGTCATATATTTTCGTGATCAGGGAGACGAGATCTACCTGTGACAAAAATTTCAGAAAAATCGGAGATGAGCCCCTAAACTCAACTTGTTCCCGTCGTTCATCTGAAACTGAAATTAAATTGTTATGGATGAAACAAACATTTCATGGTAGGTATTCCCTACTGAATTTTGGGAAGAAATCACAACCTTTCATTTATTTTGTGTTGCAAAAATGTCAAATAAATACAATCACTTGTTGCGTTTATTTATTTTATATTTAACGCATGGTACAATAATAAAAGGTAACAGCAAATCCCAGCTGATTTGATTCCAACGTAATGCTAGTGTCAATATGAATTTGACAAATTATGTTTTTACAAATCACCCAACAGGAAAATTGGGAAAGCATAAAATTGGAAATTGTTCATTATTAAATGTGCTCCCGTATTCAATTTACTCAGTCTGCCTGCTGGGAAAGTTTGAGAAAGCAAATCATTCTTCATGAAATAACCCGCAATTCCCTGCATTTTCATATGTGTTACGCATATAAGTGGTTATGACTCAATTATAGGAAAGATGTCGAAGCGATAGAAATATAAATTTGATAGATTTTCATTCATGTTTTTCAATTTTATTTTGAGGATTCGAAAATATTTCATTTTCAAAATAAATATAATTTCTTGATAATTTGTTTGTTTGTTTACATTTTTCTGTCTAATGACGTTGACACTAGTATGACTTACAACAACAAATTTCCATGTGGTTGTTGTATCGTTTGTTGTACAACAACACTTGCTGTTACCTTTTATTATTATGCCATGTATTTAACGTTAGAAGCCACTACATACAGTGTTGCATTTTTGTAATTCACCTCATGTTGCCATACCTTGTATTATTAAACATTATTCGCATTAACCTTTTAGTACAGCTTGCTCTGCAAGGATTAAACAGAAATAAGAATCAAATGGTACTTACTCTTTGGTCGTGGAACATATTCTCAATGGTTTATTCGAATACGAATATAATCCAGTAGTAGTGGGCATTTTTCCAATTTCATCTACCACTATAAATTCCGAACAGTCATACATTTCTTCTTCGTACATAACTCTCACGCTACCAAATTCGATTGCTTTGGAAAATTTCAATTGGAATTCAGCAATTCCATACTGATTGATAGAGCTTTCAAAAATTAAACCGCTTTTATGAAACGCGCCTCTATGACGATTAAGCAAAAGTTTTGCTGTCGATTTGGCATTAGTTACTGGTAAGCCATTGAGCCGTTTTATTATTGCCTTAATTTCGAATGGTTTACCTACCTCATATTCGCTGAGTATATTCGGCACGGTAATTTTAAAACGAGAAAGTCTAACATTTACGTTGGCCGTAGTACTCTGCTGAAAGTCGGTAAGGGCTTCAGTCATAGTGGCTTCAACATTGAGTTGGGGCATATAATGATCATAAAAGTGATCTAATTTCAAATCTTCCATTAAATCGAACTCAACCTGACCCCTACCATTTATGTCAAGTGTCTTTTGGACTTTTTTCGACAAGTTCGGCAAGTTAACAGTTATCGTTGCTTTGCCGCACACCGGTTTGCCATAGGTGTATTTGGAGATTATTGTAATTTTCAATACTTTATCTAAAATTGCAACTTCTTCATCCGTTTCAATTTCCACCGTAAACTTGGGTAGAACATATTTCGCAACTTCAAATTGTTTATGGGCTGTGTCTTTATTTTCCACGCCGGTGGTTATATCAATATGCCAATGTCCCAGTACTGGCTGTTCTGACAGCTGGAATTTTCCACTATGGACACCTTTAGTGAATTCGATGTCCTTTAAATATGTAATTTGATTTCCGGCACCATCTCGTATAGCAAAATTAAGCGGTTGCTGGAGTTTGGCTGGCCGTAGATTTTCATCCAAAGCCAAAATACGAAATTGTACCAAATCACCGGGTTTATACATGGCTTTGTCGGTTTGTATATATAGTTTAGGTCTATAATTTGCCACAAATAATGTTGCATCATTTTTGAATGTTAAACCATGAATGCCCTCTGCTAGCAATTTATATTGGCCTTGGTCTTCTTGCAGAAATGCGGGTATTTTGAAATTTACAATTTCCGATGTACATGGTAGGACATGAATGGTTTTAAAGTCGGAATATGTAGGGCCAGCGATTGTTATTTTAATGGTGACAGGTTCCAGAATTTGATAAGTAGTTATGGTGACAGCATAATCCAGGCCCGATTGTATGGTGAATGGTGCAACAATTGTGTAATATCTGTAAACAAATTAAAAATACATATATATTTTACTAGATTATCTAAATATTTTACTCTGTAGTTAAATTCTGTAACTTTTTACCGTTACCGACAAATATCGATAAAAGTAAACACACATATTTTTTACCATCGCATAATTACAGAAGGCAGTCTCATTTGAGAATTTGATGATGGCAACCCTGTTTAATTCGGAACTCATCTATCTATTTTAAATACTATGAAAAATAAATTCCATAAAACTTTATGTATGCCGATTGGCATATTTTCAATAAATTAAACAAAATATATTTTCTAAAGCTGAATATTGTTCTGAAGATTTAACCATGGTTGTTACATCTTATATCTATAACTTTTAGAGGCAGGGAACTTGAAAATATTCATAAATATAAATTATTTAGCAATTTTTGCCACTGAACACATGATATGCGTACATTTCGAAGGAAGATCTTTTCATTTAAATTTTGAAAGCTGAATACTGTCAAATGCAAATTTATGAAAAAATTGGAAACAAATGACTGCATGGGACTACCTTGTATAATTATGCCATGATTTTTCACAAAAAATTATTCTTTATGTCTTCCGGTAGGCTCGTCGACTAGAGCTCGTTTAGACTACTGAATCCACTTGATTTCAAATGTAAGTTCCATAGCGTATAAGTCAAAGTCAGTTATTAATTTATTTTCAGGATTTCGCAAATCCATTTCACATAAGGTGCGTATGTAAATGCGCTACTAGTTTAAACAGCTAGGATTTTGATTTAGAAATCTAATCGAGTTTTTTTTCTGAATAAAAATTTTATTCAAATTTAGTAAGAAGTTTTTAATTTAAAAAGGGACCCTCGCGGTTCCATGCCATTCCAAAACCTGACAGAATCTACTATTTATACCATTTTAAAGCCTAGACAGACGGCACCCTGAATTCAAATTAACTTGTACATTATCCTCATTTTTATGTGTTGTTAATGCACAAAAAAACTGAATTTATACTGAATTAAACCATTTCAATATGGCAATGCTCTCGAAAAAACAATTGATTGTATTGTAAATATGTTTACGTTTCTGAAAATAAAAATAAATGTAAATCACAATATTCTTTCAAATTGGGAGCTGTTTTGTTAACATCTTCCGTTATATCATGTATATTCTTCCGTTATATCATGTATGTAATTCCGAATTGAATTTTTTAATGCAACTATGAATTTTTTAATGCAACCCTGTCGTGAATGTTCACTAATTTTGTGGTGTTCTGTGCTCGTTTAAAAAATATTTAATTTCTGTTCCCGTACTGCAGGAATCTACTATATTTTACTATTTTCTTCGATATCATAAAGGAAAATTCGTTATCGTAGTAAAAAGTAGTAGATTCTTGCAGTACGGGAACAGACCAAATATAATCAGTGTTTTTGTGGTAACAGTGTTTAAAAGTGTTGTAAAATAATTTTTGTGCATTTTGATCTAATTGGAATTGTGAAATTTAACATATTTTTGCTAATCTTTTTAATTCTAATTGGCATTTTGTTTCAATTCCCAATTTGTTTCTTTGTTACATTAGCTTATATTGTTGTTGTAACATTTCTTTTACATATTTTGTTTTGTTATTTTGACATCTCAAAACAGAGTTGCCAAATTTTGTGTTTCATAAGAAATTCAGGGGATAGAAATTCCAGAAAATTCATAAAAAATCAATAATAATAATTTTTAAAAATGGTTTGTCCTTATGACAAAAAATAAACTTTTTAAAAAAATATAAAAAATAAAGCTCCTCTATAGATTATGCTAATTATGCTGTCGCAAGGTCTAAATGTACGACAGAGTCCCGAAAACTTTACAATCTTTATTTAAACAAGATTAAACATAATTTCAAATCCAATCCTAAATCTTTTTATGACATTGTTAATATAAAAAGAAAAGCAACGTCGAAACCCACCATTTTGAAATTCAATACTCAGACATTTGAGAAAAACTCTGAAATTTCAGAGTGCTTTGCAAATTTTTTCGCTACAACATATTCATATTCAAATAAAGACACATATAGCTATAAATTATCGACGATAGATCAAATATCTATGCCTTTTTTACAAAGTCAATATGTTTCTAAAAATCTACGTAATTTAAGATAAATTAAAAGTCCAGGTCCGGATGGCATTCCTAGCATAATTCTAAAGTACTGTTCAGATACATTAGCTATCCCATTAACGCTGTTGTTTAATTATTCCCTGAAGTATAGTCATTTTCCTACCTTCTGGAAGAAATCCTATATAGTTCCTTTACACTAATCGGGCAGCTTAACTAATGTCTCGAATTATAGAGGAATTGCTAAATTAAGTGCAATTCCAAAATTATTCGAAAAACTGATTACTTATATAATTTCTCATAAAGTTCAGCCAATCTTAAGTCCATATCAACATGGTTTTCGTAGTGGCCTCTCAACCATTACCAATCTTATTCAATTTTCCTGAACCATCATAAAAGGTTTTATTCAGCGTAATCAAACAGATACAATTTACACTGACTTCAGTAAAGCTTTTGACTGGGTTAACCATGAACTTTTAATATATAAATTAAATCAAATTGGTTTCAGTATAAATTTAGTTAAATGGATATCATCTTATTTGCGAAATAGATCACAGGTAGTTTTGTTTGATGATTGTCTCTCCAAATCAATTAATGTTCCTTCCGGTGTTCCCCAAGGAAGTCATTTAGGTCCACTCCTCTTTCTTCTATTTATAAATGATTTACCAAATGCAATAATCCATTCCAAATTGGTAATGTATGCTGACGATGTCAAGTTGTTGTAGTGGCGCATGTATGTAAATTTAGAAATGCACTTCACTTATGTTTATTATTGGCACCCACTAAACAGAAGGTTGGACAGGGCTGATTTATTTCAAATGTTTCATTAAATGTAAGTTAACATTGCTAGTTCGGTTGCTTCTGCAGTGTCTTTTATTTATTTATAGATTTTTCTTTATGAGGTCTTCTTCTTCTTTATTTGCAGTGACTTAGCTATGTTATCTTTACAGCGACGATTTGCATGTTGGGCACTGTTCGCTTGATGTTGTTTACATATCACTGCTTGTAGGCTATCGGTGGCATGAGGGTAGTGTGTCGGCGTATGGTTCCGGAGACTTGAGTTCTATCCCTGGTTGGGGCTGTTGTTTTTTATCTATTTTTTTATTTCTTATTTATTTATTTTTTTTTTTGTCTCGTTATATTCGAAAATCAAATTTTATTTAGTTTAATTTTATCATGATTTACAGGTGAATAAGCGTTTGAAGGCAAAAATCTATTTTCTAACTAGCAGCAACATAGTATTTTTTTTCGTTCTACTCGTTAAGTTGATGCTATAATTTCCCCTTCAGAGCTACTAGAAAATTTAGGATTTTCTACTCGCTTGTTTTTCTAATCTCACTCAAGCACACATACGAGGATCATAGAGGATATTTTCGTTGTTGTGGGGAATATATACATATATAGAAAGTAGACATATTTAATTTTGGAATTTTTTTTACTGGTATTAGTTTTGGCATTTTGTAGCAGCGTATCATCCGAGGTTACAAAATAGGGTAATTAGGAAGACATCTTGCGCAGTTTCTTCCAACCACGCACTTAAGCACAAGCCTTTTGGAGCCATTGTGAGGAGTTGATCCAACTATGGGTTTTGGTTGCATAATAGAAATTCTTTGGCGGCTTTGTTTTACCCATCTGTGCAAATTTCCTTAATTTTGTCCCAGAAGGAAGCATTCTATACCTGAGGAGAGGTCATAAAATTCGCCCTGGTTGATTTTCATTTTCGTGAAGAATATTGAAGAATTTTATTTTTCACCCAGAACTATTCCTGACAATGCTCTACTATTTTTCTTCTTTAATCACGGGTAAGGTTCAGTGTTCGTTGTGTCATCATTTCTATGTGTTTTCTAATTCCCACTCTTGTGTCCCCTCTTTCTTGTCTTTAGAACACCTTATTCTCCAATTCCATGGATCGATCGACAGTCTAGTGAGAATTTCTACCATCACCTTACTCAGAGCTATTCATGTAGTTGGTGAAGTGGTATTGTGATCGACGCATTTTATTTGAAAAATCATTCAGTGCCAGTGGGAAAAATTAATAATTTAAACCGAAAACAAAAACGAATCCTTTGCTTGAATCTGTGGTGTGGAAGAACAATGAAAACTTAAGATATATAAATATTAAAATAATTTGCATGTGCTTTTATATATTTGTTCTCTCAATTATTGTCAAGGTTAATGTTGAAATAATTGTTTTTGTTGGTTCTATCAGGCAGTGTGAGATCTGAAACAGACGGTAGTGAAACAATACAAATAATAGAAAAGATTATGTGTTGGAAAAAAATATTTAAATTGACCGTCAAACATAAAGAAATGATTAAAATAGTAAAACGATTTTAAAAGAAGCACAATATAAAACAAACAAATATAAAAATTGTGTGAAATAATATAAATTTACATGGATGGCGATTTATTTTGGTGCATACTATACTCTTACTATATTCTCTTAATGGGAGTTTGCTGATCACCCCATCGAAAGGCCTTTCAACGAGGGAATTCTGTCACAAACCAAGTAAGTGAGAAACATGTTAAAATTGAACAAGCAAAGCAAGGTAACCACCTACTGAGAGCGCACCGTTATTCCTCTCCAGAAAATATTAACATTAAAGTTTCTTTATTTAATAATATTTAATCTTGTTTTGATCGTAATTAATTTATTGAAACTCATTAAATTAATTACTGGTGTATATTTAAAGGATTTTCCTGTTGCTCGTTCGATTTTCCATTTCCTGTCATTTATATTTTCTGTACTGGTTGTGTGGATATGCTGGTGTTAACATAGCAACCAATGTTAACGCATCAGTTCTGCTGTTAGCTAATTACATTCAGTGTCAAAGTTTGAGAAGCACTGCTTTTCAAACTTTTACCATTACAACCAGTTGGTTTTATTTTGCCATAATTTTAATTAATAAAGTAAATATTACAGCATATCCATACAATTAGTCCCATTTTACATAATTTTTATATTTGGTTTAATAAAATTCAAAGTATTTATATTCAAACAAGTACAAAAGAAATCTGTAAAAGATCATTGATATTAACAGTGCTTAACATTTTGCTGTTGGTCGGGTTGAACGACCTAACAGCTGTTTGTTACAAAAGAAAGAAAGAAAAGAAACACACAAACCGATGTACATTTCGTTTTGTGTGTTAACATATTTTTTTGCTAACATTGATTGTTTCACCAACTACTCTGATTCAGATTCTCATTGCATGTTATAATTGTTATTAATTTTTTTATTATTGAATTTTTTTTATACTTATAAATTTTTAATATTTATTTAATTGATTGGTTTATATTCCATGAAAAATAGTCTTTGATTTCGATATAAAAAAATTTTCTTGTCAATAATTTTCTTCTTTATATAAATATATGTACATATCTAGCTTTTGCAAAATGTTGAGTGTAGATTTATATATTAAGATAGCTGATTTAACGCTGTATTTCATTCTTATTAGGTATAGTTAATTATTTTTCTGAATTATAAAAAAAATGGAATTTTCTTATTTTAATAAAATTATTGTTCATATTATTATGGAGTAGATAATTTTTCGAGTTTGATTTTACAAAAAGGGTTCGGCTGAGTTAAATAGGGTGACTGATTGTGGGTTTACTATGATGTTGTATGAGGGTTTTCCTTCTTGGATTAAGTTAGTAAACAGGATGGGTGGGCTGTCCATGTAATATCACCTTAACATGGCATTTAATCGAAATATGGTGAACGTAAGCAATTCTTTCTCTATACTTTCAGGACAACAGATCCTTGTTTATACTGTTCTTTCTTTAGTAATGGATTTCTTCTAAATTCAATATTTGGCTTATTGTTTTCTTTTTTTCTTTTTGAGCATACATAAAAAAATTTAACTGGTAGTTGGCAGAACATATAAATGAATTTTGGCAAGATCCCACCCCAAACGGCGAGCAATAAGGCTGAGGAAATATGTATGCTAAGCCTCAGGAATTCATTTGATGCAAATTTTAAATATTTTCTTCATATCACACCACTGCACACTACATTGTTTATCACCCATCCATGAAGCAAGCTGACTTACTTCAAAATGATTTAAATAGCCTTTTTCAATGGTGCGAATTAAACTGTATGGATTTAAACCTAAACAAATGTAAGCATATGTGTTTTTTCCAGATCTTCTACTTTAACAAGGCAATACAATATTAATGGTTCTGTTTTATCAATTGTAGATTCATTTGTTGATCTTGGTATTTTAATGGATCCAAAATTAAATTTTAATAATCATGTCATTTCTATGGTAAACAAAGCCCACGGTGTCTTAGGATTTATAAAACGATGGGCTAAAGAATTCTCTGATCCCTACATTACAAAACAACTTTTTACATCTCTTGTGCGACCCATATTAGAATATGGCTCTGTTGTATGGGAACCCCAATATACAATATATTCCGATAAAATTTAATCAGTGCAGAAACAATTTCTAATTTTTGCACTGAGAGGTTTACATTGGAATAGTGAATTTGTGTTGCCTTCTTACACTAGCAGGTTAAAATTAATTCGATTGCCTACATTAAAAAGTAGACGACGTATTATGTTGAACACTATGATGGTAATTAAAATACTAAACGGTAGTATACCCTCAGACTTCCTAATTTCATCCATTAGAATAAATGTGCCTTTTCGATTAAGTAGATATTATCAACCATTATAGGTAGATTTTCATCGCACAAATTATTCTATGGGAGATCCACTTAGTAAAATGTGTATTGATTTCAATTCTGTGTATTCTAACGTAGACTTTTGCATGAATATAGAACTAATAAAATCTAATATCATTATATTTTTAAATGAATAATACAACTTACTGTACAACTGTTGAAGTAGATTTCTGTAGCTGGTTTTCTATCCCTTC
The DNA here is from genome assembly GCF_032173495.1 of Musca vetustissima. Taxonomy (NCBI): domain Eukaryota; kingdom Metazoa; phylum Arthropoda; class Insecta; order Diptera; family Muscidae; genus Musca; species Musca vetustissima. The sequence goes on from NW_026889093.1 coordinate 958,944, forward strand.
TCATATTCCATCATAATGCGGATTATGGTGTGTACGCGATCCCTACGAAAGTGAGGCGTGGGAACGAACGTAAAAAAATAAGGCTGTCGTCTGTCTATAGTATAATACACTTTTTACAATAAATATTTTTTTGCCATTTTTACTAATAACAAATATGAAACACTTCAAAAATAATTAAAAGTCTATTATCTATTATGGTGAAATACGTATGCATGCATGCTATTGCCAACAATATATAGATATATATTAATTAAATACTAAAAAACACATCTATATTAAATCTCACTAGTGATCAATTGTCAAAAATAAAATACATAAATAAAAATTATAATTTTCCGCAGAACCTCAATATTGTTTATTTTGCAAAACAATTTGATGTTGTGAATTACCCATTTTTGTTGTCCATTTCGATATTTGCAATAAGAACTCTGAGCTAATACACGTCCGATCTCAATGACTGTTAAACTTCAACTATAGTGGAATTGTGAGTCATTTCACCAAATGCCGATAAAAGCCGAACAAGCCAAACAATTGATTTCGCCACAAGCTGACAGAATCAAAACAATAATAAATACAAGCACATCGCAAAAATGCAGAAACGGTTGGTCAGGTCGATATTGTGTATACCCTTTAGAATGCTAACAAATTCAATCTTTAAGAAATGTTAAGTCTATCCAGCCCCAACATCAACTTTTGCATATAAAAGTTGGGATAAATATATATTCACTTTTCCAAAACCAATAAAAAATGCCATAAAAGGAATACTGATGATGACAATTTTTGTTTGCACAATACCTACAATTCGGGGAAATAGAGTTAAGTTTTGCGCCAAATTTGTAAGAAAGTGGTCTATTTCCGTACTCAAAATGTTGTAAAACATTTCAAATTCATCAAGGAAAATCTAAAGCAAATCAATGTTCTTTATATTATGATGCAGGGTATTTTATAGTTAAAATTGATATGTATGGAGACTTATCAGCTGTTTTTCTACAGTCAGTTACTCATCGTCGTATGGTGCCAACGTTTACCGTTAAATAATATATTTAAATTATAAAAATCCATAGTCCCCAAACCCGCATAGCATAAAGCGGATTTACACATAACATTTAATCATGATTAAAGGCAGAATCAGGTTTTATTTGGTTAATCAGGCTGAATTTGCCATAATTTTTCATACAAATTTGAATCATCGTGCGTCAGGGATGCAATGCAGTTTTTGTACGAAAAAATAAAACACTCTCACGAAGTACTGAAATTTGCAAAAATTAAGACGGAACAATGGAATGAAAATGGAACAATTGAGAATTTACTTTAAGAATTTACTTTATATTTACTTTATATTAAATATCATGGCATAATTACAGAAGGTAGTCTCATTTGAGTATTTTATGATGACAACCCTTTTTAATTTGGAAATCATCTATATGAATTAAAATGAAAAATAAATTCCATACAATTTTATGTATGACGATTGGCATATTTTTAATAAATTTATCAAAAATATTACTACGAAAAAGGAAAGGAGACGTGAATTTGGCTGTGGATTTATGGTTAATGGGAGAATAAAAGACCTCGTCTCCAGATTCATTCCAGTAGATGAGCGAATTGCTACAATCCGTATAAAAGCGAAGTTCTTCTACATCAGTCTTATTCGCGCCCATGCTCCTACGGAAGACAATGATGAACACACCAAAGATATTTTTTATGAGCGCCTAGAAACTACATATGACCGCTGCCCTGGCCATGAAATTAAAATTCTGCTAGGAGATTTTAATGCAGAAATCAGAAGGGAAAATATATTTGGCCCCACCGTCGGAAAATTCAGCCTCCATGAAGAAACATCAGACAACGGCATGAGGTTGATTGACTTCGAGGCAACAAAAAACATGGCAGTTAGCAGCACCAGGTTCAAACATCTCGATTTACACAGGGCCACATGGATTTCTCCCGATCGAACAATGAGAAATCAAATCGATCATGTTGAGGTAGACGGAAGGCATTCATCCAGTGTTTTAGACGTTCGATCGATCGGAGGAGCGAATATCTATTTGGACCATTACCTTGTGGCCACCAAGGTCAAGACATCAGCTGCGCTAAATGGACTACCTATTCATTGTGCCTAATCTAATGTAACACGGAAACTCGACGTCTAAAAGCTGCAAACACAACAGATAAACGCAGCGTATAGGGCAACCCTGCAGACAGTTGCGATGGAGAATTATCGAGATAAAAGGAGAGAGGAGAATCGTATTTTCAGAAAAAGAAGAAAGAACAAGAAACACGTGAGCGCGAGCAAATCAAGATGTACAGGAGTCAGAATGAAGTTCGAAAATTTTACCAACGAGTAAAACACCAAACCGGAGGCTTTGGCGCAGGCACATCCTCCTGTAGAGATGAAGAAGAAATCATGGTGACAGATACAGACAGGATCTGTAAGGAGCATTTTGAAAAACTTCTGGTATCAAATAGTAGCGGTGAAGAGGATACTCCAGAACCAATAATAGATGACGGTATAGAGTATATACCACCTAGCCAAGATGAGGTCAGAACAGCAATCAATAGGCTGAAGAATAATAAAGCAGCAGGTGCCGATGGGTTACCAGCCGAACTATTAAAGACTTGTGGTCAGATGCTGGTAAGGAGCATGTACCAGCTGATTAGTACAATTTGGCTAGAGGAATGCACGCCAAATTATTAGATCCTCAGACAACCTTGCCGAATATGGTCTTTCAAACTAGAAAAACTGCGCAAAAGGCCGACGCGCCTGAATATCGTTTTTAACTCCGGCTTATGGAACGAAAGCTCCGTCACAAGCCTGCTAAATAAGTAAGTAAGATATTTGGGCCATGGACAAAATCATAGTACAATTATAAAAGGTAACAGCAAATCCCAGCTGATTTGATTCCAACGTAATACTAGTGTCAATATGAATTTGACAAATTATGTTTTTAAAAATCATCCAACAGGAAAATTGGGAACGCATACAATTTGAAATTGTTCTTTATTAATGTGCTTCCGTATTCAATTTACTCAATCTGCCTGCTGGGAAAGTTTGAGGAAACAAATCTTTCTTGAAGGAATAACTCGCTATTCCCAGCATTTTCATACGTGTTACACATATATATGGCAATGACTCAATTAAAGGAAAGATGTGGAAGCGATAGAAATATAAATTTGATAGATTTTCATTCATGTTTTTCAATTTTTATTTTGAGGATTCGAAAATATTTCATTTTCAAAATAAAAATAATTTGATGATAATTTGTTTGTTTACATTTTTCTGTCAAATGAGTTGACACTAGTAGAACTTACAACAACAAATTTCCATGTGGTTGTTGTATCGTTTTTTTGTACACTTGCTGTTACCTTTTATTATTATACCATGGGACAAAATCAAGTAAAGAGTTGCTAAGGTTGCCATCATCGATTTAGCAAATGACACTACCTTTAATAATAGGTTCGTTCGCTTACTCAATAATTTGTACGAATTTGTACAAATTATAACAAAATGTTGTTCGTTTACCCAAAAGTCCAGTAAAAGAGAGTTAATTGAGAGAGCAGATTTGACAGTTGTGTTACTGAGTATTTGCAAATTCTTACAAGGAAAATTTACTCAGTAAGAATTTTCTTGTACCACAGCTGATATTTAATCAGCTGTTTGGTTATGTTTTGTAAACAAAAAACGAAATTGTTATCAAGCAAATTGATTCTTTTGTGAATTTTATTTTGATGTTGTATCATTAAACAGGAAAATGGATGAAGACAACGCATGTATTTATAAAAAAAATCTAAAATGTTCCCTTGTTATCAATTTTTCTAATAAAAATGTTGTTTTTTAGTTTGCGCCAATTTGTTTGTTGTTTTAATCAGCTGTGTCGAAACATTCTTTTTACTGGATGTTGTTCGTTTACTTTTTGCAGTTTTCTCTCTTGAGAAGGAAAAATTCGTATTTACTCTCTGCAAATTCTTACTCAGTAAATATTACTGGGAAAGTAAACGAACGAACCTAATTATGCAATGACAATTAACATACGTTAATCTAAACGCGCACATGTAAGCACAAGTTTACCAAGTTAATGCGTTGCCATACTGAACAAACCATTCCTAACGGTATTTCGCCATGAGTTTCTTTAATCGTTTGCTTTACACTCATTCGTAAATAGAATAGTACCCTTATCGGGCATTCTCTACTTTCCCTCCTTCTCGTAGAAGGCGGAACGTTTTTAAATTGAAACAGGCACTATTTCTAACGGGATTTCGAATTTAATTTGGTTTGGCGAAGTGTCAGCGTCCCCCTTTTTATTATTTTGATTTAACTTGTGAAAAGTTTCAAATTATAATGACTTTTCACTGACATAGAAACTTAAAATAGTTTTGTGCATTCGACAATTATCCAAATTACAATAGAAAATAACAAAACGCGTACACAGATGATGGACAGTAAAACAAATTCTGGTATAAATTTAGAGCGTTTGCTGGAACAAATCGTCGCACTTAATCCGACTTTAAAATATATACCAGAGAAATTATCAGTTTTAAGTAAGCGTATGGAGGCCCAACTGATGGGCGAGGCAGTGGTACGCATTGAACATATGGAGCCACTCTACGACCAGTGGGAGGAAAGGGTGAAGCAGCAAATTTACCGTCTGAAATGTTTAATTAATGAAAATGAGGAGGATGAGGGAGACAATGGGGAGTCGAAAGCCTTTGGCACCAAAACACCGAGAGGCAGATCTGCAGCAAGTGAGCATGGTGAAATAAAGCAGGAATTGCAAAGAGATTCAAGTGATGATGACGAGGCACTGATAATACGCAGATCACGAAATCGCAACACAAAAAGAATAAGAGAGGAATCTGTGGAACGGAACACCTCGATTGACCTCAACGAAAACATCCCACTTTCATTGCGTAGAACTCCACGTAAACGCAAGCGATCTTCCAAATATATTTCACCGGCTAAATCGAAGAGAAGTTACCATTCGAATAACAGTTTGAATTACCACAGAAAGAGCAGCAGTCATCATCAACACTGCCACCACCACCACCAACACCATAAGGACCGAAGGGATGAGTCAGGAACTTCTACATCCGGAATTATTCATCGCTGCGAGCAGGATGATATTGTTTTCGAGCAGGGTACATCTTCTCGTACCTTTCATTTGAAAATTCCTTCGCTTTTTAAATCGGATTTCCATGAAATAAATTTCAGTGAGCTTGAAATTACCCGTAAGGTAATAGATGCCCGGGCGGAGGCTGCCAAAGAAAAGATTTTGCAAAAAGCATTGCATCCACCACCGAATAAGAAGCAGCGATCACACAAGAGAAAACCATCCATTTCCATGGTGGAACATTTTACCGACACTCAACGGGAGCGTGAAGAGGCGGAATTGTCCCAACTGATAAACGACGTAATTGGCACAACTGGCAGTGAGGAAGAGACATGGAGAGCCACAAATGCCATAGAAAACATCAATAACGATGTGATCGATAATTACGGTGACATACTACCTCTCGAAAACAATTCTCAGCTGGGCTTCTTGGGATTTGAAAATGAAAAGCCGGCTAAACGCCGTTACAATCGGACATCAGCGAATAAACAAAACAAAGAGAAACAAGCACCTAAAAAACGTGGTCGCAAATCCAAATCTGACCAACTTCTTCTATCACAACCACCAACAAAGAGTAATTTAGCGGCCTATGTAGAGAGTTTTGGCAATGAATGTGATATGCGTGGATCACAGACACCAGCCGGATCGTCGACCAGGTCACAACCGTTGGTCTCATCAACGACACAAAATTTCGAATTTGTCGATCACCAGCAACAACAGTCGGAAACAAGTCCCGTTATGTATTATTTACATGGCAACTGGGAAAGTGGCGATCCATGTCAATTGTTGACAACCGATGTGAACTTGTCAACTGCTGCTGCTTCTGCTGCATGTTCTCAAATGCAAACAAATAATTTTAATATTTCTTATGATCAAGCGGTAAGTTAATAATTTACAAGGATAAGTAGCAGTATTAGATTTTGTTGTGTTACCTTAAATAGGATTTAGTTAGTATCGATATTAATTTTTAGTCCATATGTATCCATATATTAATTAATAATCCATATTAATTTCAACACCAACATATCTTAAAGATATTTTTTGAAAATTTGGAGTATTTTTGAATTTCTGAAACCGGCAATTCTCAGAAAGTAATGTTTTCTCTAAAAACCCAAATATTTGTTTTGTAATCAGTATCAAAATGCTACATATGGTATAAATTATCTAAGATGTATCCCCAAAGTGAAATGGAAGTGGGTTTGTATATCGTGATATATTAATGCGACATATCTATATGAGGAGGGGGGAAGTCTAGCATAGGACCCAGTCCCGGATCGTTTGAAATTTTTTAAGTAGCCCTTGAAGCCCTCATTATAATAATATGATTATTTTTCTGCACTAAACACTTCGTTATTTTCCCCTGATTTTCGAAAACTCAGAGCAATGTGGGTACCAATTATAATTAGAGTAGTCTTAGACCTTAATAAACTTCTTTAACCATTAAAAAAGTAAAAAAATTGACACTGTGGGGAGGTGACAGAAGGAGTAAACCGAAAGGACATTATCTAAGTTAGGGAGACTGGGGCACCTTCGGCATCGAGGCACATTCGGCAATCGCGTTTTCGATATGAATTCTACATCACTGGCTTTTATCCATAGGCGTCGAATATCAAAATAAATAACTGTGGCAAAGTTTTGAAATCTCTTGCTATTAAGCTTAAAAAATACAAAAAACCGTACATCTAGGTTTTTTGTATTGTTTTAAATGTTTTTTGTAATATTTTCATTCAAGTCAGTGTTATTAAAAAATCGTTATGTATATTCTTATAAAACAAAAAAAAAAAAAAAAAATATGTTTTTAGAAGATTTATAGAAAAAATTGAAAACAATAGATAGTATATTCGGGGTAGATTTAGCATTTTATAGTTGTGCACATACATATATTAAACAAAGCGTGTTTGTATTGCCGAAAATACAATAGAAAAATGTCAATGTCCGCCGCTAGAAAATATAGAGCTCTAAAATCAGTGCCGAATGTACCCCAGTTTGATGAAATTGAGTATTCATTCAGTTCGCTACATACAGCTCCGTAATGTATTGAAATATTCTTACTGAAGAAAACCATCTTCATTTTTTGAATTCACGTAATGTTTTCTGGTCAAATTATTGTTAAAACATTACCAATTGCTATCTTTATTGTAACAATAACAAAATTTCTATTGGATTTAGATCCGGTGACTGCACAGGCCCTTCATAATATCAATATTGTTGTCCTGGACAAATGTTTTGCTAATCGACTGGTTTGTTTTGGATCATTGTCCTGTTGAAATTTCCATTTTATATGTATTTCATATTCTGCATACAGAACCATAACATGTTGCAGCATTGAGCGGCAAAAATTGCTTTTTGAATACAATATCTTGGTGCAAATTCAGTCAGTATCCACAAATAAGATTGAAGAGGGACCAAGATAAGCCTGGGATTCGTTATGTTAAAGCCAATCAGAGCCGGTGCTTGGTATCTATCATCCCCTACGTCACCCGTTCCAAATCCGCAGTACGAGAAAAATGCTCAAAACTTCAAAAGTGCTCTACCATCTTTTATTGTTTCAGGGATCGTAAATTTTCCGATCATCGCATGTATGTTTCTTAGTTTTCCAACTATTGATTATTGGCTGCGCTACTATTATTTTAGCCGCAACTGTATGAGATGTACGAGTGTTCAAAATTTGGTCCCCTTTGGAGTGGACCGATAAGTACCATATTTTAACATTATACATTCATTCATTCACAGTTAAAATATTAAGTTGATCAAATTTAGTTCAAACTGATTATATATTTTTATTTATTTATTTTTAACAATTCCCAAGTCCGAAGACCACATTTGTGATTTTGTTGTGTTACCTGAAAAAGGATTTAGTTAGTATCGATATTAATTTTTAGTCCATATGTATCTATATATTAATTAATAATCCATATTAATTTCAACACCAACATATCTTAAAGATATTTATTGAAAATTTGGAGTATTTTTGAATCTCTGAAACCGGCAATTCTCAGAAAGTAATGTTTTCTCTAAAAACCCAAATATTTGTTTTGTAATCAGTATCAAAATGCTACATATGGTATAAGATGTATCCCCAAAGTGAAATGGAAGTGGGTTTGTATATCGTGATATATTAATGCGACATATCTATATGAGGAGGGGGGAAGTCTAGCATAGGACCCAGTCCCGGATCGTTTGAAATTTTTTAAGTAGCCCTTGAAGCCCTCATTATAATAATATGATTATTTTTCTGCACTAAACACTTCGTTATTTTCCCCTGATTTTCGAAAACTCAGAGCAATGTGGGTACCAATTATAATTAGAGTAGTCTTAGACCTTAATAAACTTCTTTAACCATTAAAAAAGTAAAAAATTTGACACTGTGGGGAGGTGACAGAAGGAGTAAACCGAAAGGACATTATCTAAGTTAGGGAGACTGGGGCACCTTCGGCATCGAGGCACATTCGGCAATCGCGTTTTTGATATGAATTCTACATCACTGGCTTTTATCCATAGGCGTCGGATATCAAAATAAATAACTGTGGCAAAGTTTTGAAATCTCTTGCTATTAAGCTTAAAAAATACAAAAAACCGTACATCTAGGTTTTTTGTATTGTTTTAAATGTTTTTTGTAATATTTTCATTCAAGTCAGTGTTATTAAAAAATCGTTATGTATATTCTTATAAAACAAAAAAAAAAAAAAAAAAAAATATGTTTTTAGAAGATTTATAGAAAAAAATGAAAACAATAGATAGTATATTCGGGGTAGATTTAGCATTTTATAGTTGTGCACATACATATATTAAACAAAGCGTGTTTGTATTGCCGAAAATACAATAGAAAAATGTCAATGTCCGCCGCTAGAAAATATAGAGCTCTAAAATCAGTGCCGAATGTACCCCAGTTTGATGAAATTGAGTATTCAGTTCGCTACATACAGCTCCGTAATGTATTGAAATATTCTTACTGAAGAAAACCATCTTCATTTTTTGAATTCACGTAATGTTTTCTGGTCAAATTATTGTTAAAACATTACCAATTGCTATCTTTATTGTAACAATAACAAAATTTCTATTGGATTTAGATCCGGTGACTGCATAGGCCCTTCATAATATCAAAATTGTTGTCCTGGACAAATGTTTTGCTAATCGACTGGTTTGTTTTGGATCATTGTTCTGTTGAAATTTCCATTTTATATGTATTTCAAATTCTGCATACAGAACCATAACATGTTGCAGCATTGAGTGGCATAAATTGCTTTTTGAATACAATATCTTGGTGCAAATCCAGTCAGTATCCACAATTAAGATGAAAGAGGGACCAAGATAAGCCTGGGATTCGTCATGTTAAATCCAATCAGAGCCGGTGCTTGGTACCCGTCACCCGTTCCAAATCCGCAGTACGATAAAAATGCTCAAAACTTCAAAAGTGCTCTACCATCTTTTATTGTTTCAGGGATCGTAAATTTTCCGATCATAGCATGTATGTTTCTTAGTTTTCCAACTATTGATTATTGGCTGCGCTACTATTATTTTAGCCGCAACTGTATGAGATGTACGAGTGTTCAAAATTTGGTCCCCTTTGGAGTGGACCGATAAGTACCATATTTTAACATTATACATTCAAACAGTTAAAATATTAAGTTGATCAAATTTAGTTCAAACTGATTATATATTTTTATTTATTTATTTTTAACAATTCCCAAGTCTGAAGACCACATTTTCCATTCGCAAAATTGCAAAGTTTGAATGAAACTGATTACTCCCTTCGAGAGTTATCGTGAGCATCAGTCGGCTAGACAGACGGACAGCCGGTCATTTGTAAATCGACTCCAAATTGTCTGAAACGGATTTGGATAAAACATGGGACCTAAAACCAATATTTCAATGAGTCACATTTTTGCCGTATCAAAGTGTATATACCCTCATCCATATTGTCATGCCCAATTTTACATGAAAGGTATTTACTGAATTTTGGAGACCCATGTCTCAGAAAGCGTAGACTTATTTGATAAAAAATTAAATGTATGTTAAATGAATGTTTCAATCCGCTCTTCAGTCACTATTAATTGATACACATTTAGCTTTCAAGATTTTAAAAGGGTTTTCGCGGAAGTTTGTCTTTCCAGGAAATCTCAGGAAATATGCACTTTTTTCGATAAGAAAATTAAATTTTTTCAAATTGATACTCATATTGTTTTAGAGAATTTTAAAGAGCATTACAAAATACATGTTTCCTAGCCGAACTTTATAGGCCCACATCTCAGTAAATACAGATTTCTGAAAGAAAAAGAAAGAAATTTCCTCGTAATAAGTGGCCACAGAATTGCATATTGTAAACTAGCCTGTAAACCCCTCACCATGAGAATTTAAATAATGTAATCGGGCTGTCAGGATGTATTTTTATTCTCTGAGAAAATTACAGATACTTGAAAATGCAATTACAGATTTGTTGAAAAAAAGACCGTATGAAATTAAGCTTTTTGAAAAATTCCATATTTTCGACCACAAACGGAGTTAAAAAAGAGGTAAAGGCGGCTGTAACGCTATATTGACTGATTTATTGAATTTTTCAATGCAAATTTTTTAAGCTCCTTCTTAAATTTTAATTGCGATTTCAACAATATGTCGAACATGTCCACGTGGACTAAGAATTCAATTCTGATCAAGAATATAGGATATGTAAACCCGATGGCCCTTTGTAAGACATAAGACCTTCAAGAGGTCTTCGTGAGGACTTCTATTGGACAAGATATGATCCTGTTGGCTAACCTTTGAATAATGCCATGTGGGGAAAGTGGCGCCCTCTTGTTGTAAATAAAAATCGTTTAAAGTGGATAAAGTATATATATTCTAGATCAGGGTAAAATTCTAAGTCGAATTCCGTCTGTCTGTTTTAATCACGTTATCTTCAGAAGGAATTGACGACTCTATGCCAAAATTTTGCATAGAGTCGTCTTTTGTCAGGCAGGTCAAGTTCGAAGATGGGTTATATCGGTCCACGTTTAGGCATAGCTCCCATAAAAGGGTACCCCCAATTTTCGTTATTTTGGGGATCTTGAGCACGTTTTTCAACCGAATTCGCTGAAATTCGGTACATTGGATTCTTATTGGCTACCAAATTTCCCACTAAAATTTATAAATATAGGTCCACATTTTCTGGTATCCCTTATCGTACGTCCAATTTTCAGTTTTTGTGGGGTTTTGAAAGAATATGTGTATATTTTGGGTCGTTATGTCGCTCGAATGTCCATATAAGAGGCATTTCTTCATTGGCATAAGGCAGAATCATGGCCTTATACCATCTAAATCCTTTAAATTAAATTCGTCAGAAAGCAGCACAGTATATCATTTTGGGATACTCCAGTTGAGATGGACGTTGGCGAATTCAAATCTGTCTTTTTTATTTTTTTAAGAAATAAAAGGTTTTTTCTAGTTGTCAACTGAATAATCCCTTTTCTCTTCAAATCGCGATGTTTCGCCTGGTTTTTCCCACAAAATGAGTTGGAGATTTGCGAACAGTCTGCAAAATCTTGTTAAATCTAGGAATTATTGAAATGTTAAGGAATGTTTTGCACCCAATTGCAGCGATATCGTCTGAAATAATTTATACTTTAATGTCCTAAATGTCTAAAGGATATGCGAGGGTCCTCCAGAATAAAACGAAATAGGAAATTTAATAGTTTATTCTATACTTTAAGTTAGGGGGTGCTTAAGTTTTGCCCGCTTGCTTTTCCGACTTAAAATGTATTTTGAATTTTAAAAATGTTGCTTTTAGTTCTGAAGGAAACAAGGTCGTTCATACATATTAATATGTTTGGCATCATTTTCCATGTAATATGAGTTTTTCAATATTCCTGATCCCACATAGGGGTTTGTCAAGAAAAAACTTCCAAATTTAAAAAGTAGAAATGAAACTTATTATTTACTTCCATAATAAAAAATACAAAGGATAAGAATAGCAGCCACTATAGCTCAGTCACACATAACTGGCATACAGGCAATTGTTGTTATTGTTTCGTCGTACATACAACCATGCTCATCTACCAACAGAAAAATGCATTGGTATTAGTAAATGTTGTGTTTTGTTTTATTTTTTGCCACCACATGTGCTGTGCTGTGTGTGTGCATGCATAAGCAACAATTAACTTCAGTGTTCTTTTCAGTTTGATTTGTTTTCACGCTATTCCATTTAATTCTCAATCACTTTAATAATTCATACACTAAAGTGATTCACTTTGTCGGCCAGGTTTCTTTAAAAAGGGCGCTCGTCTTTGCACTTACTTATATGCAAAAGATCACAGAACATTGTTCTGTGTGCGGACGCATTGCGGCGTTGCTGTTCAATCGATTGAACTAGACAATTGCTTGCTGTTTGGCGGCGGCATTGTTTTTGTAGTTCATGTGAACGGTTCAATGCTCCAGTGGGGTATGGCTTTGCATATCCAGTGCATAATTTTTGTAAAGATGAGAATTGTGGCTGCCGTAAACGAAATTTGGATAGCAATCGATCGGATGTGATTGATTAGCGTGCCAATTTCGGGAGCGCCATATTTTCTCATGGTGATAAAATACATTCTGATTTGATTAGAATTGAATTGAGTTTCAACGATTCTATTTATTAAACCAACTCCATAATAAATGGCCCCAACTGAAAAATAATTATAAGGGGATGTCAGTCAGTATATACAATTACCTTTTAATAAGATGATGTTTAGAAAGGAATCCAGCAAAGACTTATGGATTGTCCTCGTGTGGAGGGAGTGTCGATACATATAGTTACGATTACCTGTATATTTTGTAGATGAGAGGTGCTCTTTTAAATCCCTTTTATTTTAGTTTTTTTTTTTTTACTTTTTTCTTTATTTTCTTTTAGGCATGTGGTGGTACTACTGCTGCTGGCGGTATAAGTTTTCCAATTATTACACAATTTCGACCAAATTCACTTGGGGACAACTCCATTGTATTGCCGGTAATAACTACAGATATTACAACAACAGCTACACTGCCATTAACAACATCAACAATTGTAACAAGCAGCGAAACAATACCACCACCCCCACCGGCCCACAAAACTGCCGATGTTTTAGACTTATCGGTGAAGGCGGCGGCAAACACAACACTATATACCAGCAATGCCATTCCAATTGTAAGCCACAACAACAACGTTATAATAAATGCAGATGTTTCATTAGGCTGTCCAATGTCAAATGATGATGATGATGACAATTCGCCCTTAGATTTATCTATAAATGCAAATCATCAACAGAATTCCACAACCACCAGTTCATGCGATCAGGACTACGGTATATTAACGGAAAATCCGTGCTGTACAGTGGTTGACAATGGCCAGGATGATGATTTTATACGACGTCTAATCGAAACCAGTGATTTTGATTTGGGACTTGATCAATTGCCCGATGCAAATGTGGATAATAATAATTCATTTAAAGCCGCACTGGATATGCCATTACTGGATACAATTGATGATGCTGATGGTGCAAATAGTGTCATGAAAGGTAATTTAGTAAAAAATAAATAAAATAAAACTTTAAAACAAATTTATTACCAAATTATACTAATTTAAATAAAATATTTTTTTATTTATGTTGAGTGTTGATTGTTTTTTCGACCTTTTTGTTGATATTCAAGTAATGAGATTATTAGAGCTTGAGACCTCAAGCTCAAATAATCTCATTACTTAAATAAAATATTTTTTTGTTTTGTATTATAGGTACTTCCACGATTGGACCCAATGATTCTACATATGCCTCAATGCCTGAGGATTCATCCAATTTTCTGAACTGTAGTTTGGATGATGAATATCAGTTTACAGACGAATCAACCAGAGAAATATTTAATCAATTACTTGATGTGCAACCATTAAATTCAACAACAATAACAATGGATAATGAGAAGAAAACTTTCAAAGAAGTGAATAGAACAGTAGACCAGGATGTCAATGATGATGTTGTGAAGGTAAGCTCTGTACACTGGAATGATATATAGCATTTCCACATTAAATGAAACCTTTTACAAATTAAATGAACCCTTTTCCAAATTAAATGAAACCTTTTCCAAATTAAATGAAACCTTTTCCAAATTAAATGAAACCTTTTCCAAATTAAATGAACCCTTTTCCAAATTAAATGAACCCTTTTCCAAATTAAATGAAACCTTTTCCAATTGAAATGAAACCTTTTACAAATAGAATGAAACCTTTTACAAATAGAATGAAACCAATGCTAAATCCAATCGAAAATGCATTTTCAAAAAAAATAAAATTATGTCCAAGAGCTGAGCTGTGTGACGTTTCAATGGAACATAACATTGTTGATGTAATCGAGCGAAGTATTCAAAAGCTTACTCGGCAAGATTGTTCTAACTACGTTATGGACATGGTTTTGAAAATCCCACAAGCTGCAAGTCGGGAACCCCTTCATTAAGATAAGCAGTTACCATATCATCAACAATTTATTAAGTCAAATATGTATTTCGCATTTAGGACCGGGTATTCAATTCTTGTTCTTAAATATTTATTTATTAAAATGTCAAGAAATACCTCACTTTGTATTACTATTTATTTAGTTTTATGTAGAAAAGATATTAAATGAAATCACACCGAATTAAAGAATATTTATGTTAATTACATAGCCATACAACTATATTTGTTAATATTCTTTGATTTAATTTTCAAATATTGGTTTGAAATTACTGCAAATATTATATTTCCTTAGATAAAAATAAAGGTTTCATTTAATTTGGAAAAAGTTTCATTCTATTTGTAAAAGGTTTCATTTCAATTGGAAAAGGTTTCATTCTATTTGTAAAAGGTTTCATTTCAATTGGAAAAGGTTTCATTTAATTTGGAAAAGGTTTCATTTAATTTGGAAAAGGTTTCATTTAATTTGGAAAAGGTTTCATTTAATTTGGAAAAGGGTTCATTTAATTTGTAAAAGGTTTCATTTAATGTGGAAATGCTATATTTCGATTGTCATTCAGGGATAAAAACACAAATTATTATACAGCGATCGATTCACTCGGAGACCTTTGATCCTATGTGCTTATCCTGAGCACCTAAAAATATGGGGCAGAAGAGATGAGAATGGGTTAGGGGCGTATTTAGAAGTTATACCTATTTCATAGGAAAGGGTAAGGTTAGGTTTGGGGATGTGCACTCACTTATGTGGCTGCAGCACTCTGAGACCGTCTGGATTCTTGTGATCATCCACGAAAAAGAAAAAGATATGAAGAGATCTATGGAGCTTACAAGGAAGTGTGAGAAGGTTAGTATTAGATAGTATCGACGGCTATAGAAGTCGGACAGAAGATATATGACGTGTCAAGGTTGCGCTTTCCCAACCACTTAAGGTTTCTAATTATGCTGTAGATTAGAGCAGGTTCTGTTGTTGAGAAGAAAATGAGCACCCACTAGTCTGTGCCGTCTGTAAGCCAGGCCAGGCAATGACCAGTAATGATTCCTGTCATTTCTCATATTTCAGCTTTGCTCAGGTTCAACAGTGAGTGTGTCCATTTTGTAGACAAAGACGGTCAAATAGATCTTGACACATTGCACCTTGGTTCGTTGTGCCAATGTTCATAGGCTCTTTCGTCGTAGAACGCCTCAAAGTTCCGATAAAGATGACATGAGGGTCGTTTGATTGAGCCATCAATTGCTAGATCTGTAGATTGAAATCCTCATCTAGCTAATTCGTCTGCTCTTTTATTACTCATGATGTCACGGTATCCTGCTACCCAACACAGCCGATAGCTGTAAGTTCTTCCACAGCTGTTCTACATTTGAGTACGGCCGCTTGACTATCCACAAATATAGTCACCGGTGGACTTCCAAAAAGCGAAGATTTCAGCATGGAAAACACTACAGTTGCTATCCAGCTTGTAGGTTAACTCAAGGCCTAGCCCTTCACAGTAGACACCAGCTCCTGTATCTTCTTCCATCTTGGATCCGTCTGTATAAAAAAATGACGACATCTAAATCGTCTAGGAAAGTGTTATAGCATCAATCTTATATCAGCCAAACAATTGCTTCGAATTGTTAGACATCTGTAGATGATCAATGACTTTTAGCCTTCTAACCTGCATTTGGGGTTCTTCATTCAAGTTACTCAAGCCATTAATCCTCTAACCGGACAATTTTAATTCACACTTCTTCTAATATTGGCGCTCAACAATATTTAATCAATTGACAAATTCTCACTGTATTTCTCCTCAGAAATTTCATCGGTTTTTAATAATAACAACGTATTTGGTTAAATATCGGATATTGTCAATGTAATACCCTTAGGTAGTCTAAGTGAGCTAACAATTGTCTATAATTTGCCGCCAATTTCACAAATATTACCGATTCGGCATAAATAGTGCTGCAGTGCCATGAACCATTTGGTATTTACTCATGTGCCGCTTTTTTTTTTAATTCACACTTCTTCTAATACTGGCGCTCAACAATATTTAATCAATTGACAAATTCTCACTGTATTTCTCCTCAGAAATTTCATCGGTTTTTAATAATAACAACGTATTTGGTTAAATATTTCGGATATTGTCAATGTAATACCCTTAGGTAGTCTAAGTGAGCTAACAATCTGAAGATCGATCTATAATTTGCCGCCAATTTCACAAATATTACCGATTCGGCATAAATCGTGCTGCAGTGCCATGAACCATTTGGTATTTACTCATGTGCCGCTTTTGAATTTATAGCCTTAAAAGCCCCGTTGATATCGACAAATATAGGCACCGGTTCCAGATAATTTATCCTACGTTATTTGACTAATTCAGCCGCTTAATTGGGTTATTTGTAGTTACGACAAAAAAAGCAACTGCCCCATCCATCTTGACAGACCGCGACAATTTGCACCAACCATCTTGGCAGACCGCATCCATTTGTATTCAAGGATTATACCGTGGTATTTGGCTCCCAAACATAGCATACGTACCACCAATTCGGTCTTCGTATCAGAATTGTCATAGCACATAATATCTGATGATTAGTAGAAATTTACCAAATATAGTCATATAGTCATAGGATCTTCTTGTTTTGACCATTTCGATGGATATAATCCGTCGTTTTTTTAATTTTGGGAATCGTCGGTGTATATTACAAGACCGTTCAGAGAGATAGGCGGTATTTCATCCATCTAGGATGACTAATCATAATCAAAATGGGTTAGCATATAGTCACATGCGTGATTTCAATTACATACCTTGTACCAAGTGTAAGGATTGCCACGTCCCGACCTCTGTGAAACGGTTTTTATTCCAAGTGCCTGACACCGATAAACATTTCTATAAAAGACGCTGCTATTCTAAAAAACACATAAAGTTTATTTATTTCATGTTTAATTGAATAAGTAAATCAATTCAATTCACAATAATAATTTTGTCCTCTTTTTTATTTAAGGATACCACCAAATCAAATGAAAAGGAGGAAAACAAAACTGAAAGTGTTTTGGAAAAACAACAATTTGCATCTCCAAGACAGCCGGATTTAAATATAAATACACCAACTATTATTAATTGTGCGGGTAAAATACGTAAGCGTCGTATTACAATAACAAATAATCCTGATCCCTTGGCGGCGGTCAATAGTTGTTTGAAAAATCAAAGGGAACAAATTACAATAACCATAATTCCGGATAGTGATAAGGAATTATTGGACAATGAAACAACAAATAACACGGCCATTAAGGAGGCGATAATAGATGATGATAAGACATGTGATAATCATGAAGATGGCATTGCTAAGAAAATTACACAACCAAAGATTGTTAACAAATCCAAGCAAGGATTTTTAAACGTTTGCGAGGAAATTAAACACAATGAAACCAATAATATAATTGTCATTACAATACCGGAACAACCTGAAAGATCGGATGAAACAAATGATAAAATAGTAAAAGAAGATGTTGATAATTCTATCAAATTAGAGGGGGTTAATCAAAACAATAAAACTCAAGAACAATTGGAATGCCATGAAGACGACAATATTGAGAATAACAAGTTGGTAAAGGATAATGCATTAGCGAAAATTGTTGAGAAACTTGAAGAAAATAAATCCTTTGATGATCACTCGAATGACCTCAATAACAATACAAATTCGCTGAACATTTCTATTGTCGGTGATGGTTCCACAGCTGAAGTAGCATGCCCATTGGCTACTACAGACATGCCAATGGAAAATAATAACAACTGTACAATTGAAACAAACATTTCAGACGTGATGCACACTGGCGAAAATCAAGAAAGTGTTTTATTGGGTGATCCTTTAGATTTAAGCAATATGTCTAAAGAGAATACCATCTATGTGCCACAACAACGGAAGCAAGGTGATGAAAAAGCATTACAGGATGACGACATGTCAAATGGAACGGCGGATGCATTAAATCAAAATATTGATGATCTGACTATGATGAGTGGTGCAAGTCCAGTTGAGACTGGAGACAAGACAATGGCAAATAATAACAATTGTACAATTGAAACAAGCAAATACCAGTTGTATAATAATGAAAATCTTGGAATTTTCGTGGCTCCTGCTGATCCTTTAAACTTAAGCAATGCGTCTAAAGAAAACAGAGATGTAAATACTCAACAAAATGAAATATTAATCAGGAAGGATTCTCTAGATTTAAACAATGCGTCGTGTAATGAAAATAGCCCGGATCCTCCGAAACAAAACCAAAGTCATGAAAATGTCTTCCAAGATATTGAAATGGTCGATTGTTTGGATATAACAGATGAAACTGTTATTATTGATCTTTGTAAGCCATTAAATCTGAAGGAAATTCCTTCACCTAAAAATTGTCAAAACTCCGAAACTGTGGCAACAATAAATCAATTTCAAAGTATTTTAAATACAACAATTTCTACTGAACAACAAAAACAGCAGCAGCAAACGCCGTTTAATAACGATAAAGTCGATGAAAACAAAATTATGTTCCACGAAAAATTGAATGATGATGAAAAACATAAATTAGATTACACCTATCAACAAACTGATAGAGTTAATTATAACAAAACCCTGCCGGAATCATTCTATGAATCATCAACAATTAATTTGTTGGACTGTCAGCCGCCGAATAATCTCAATTTTAAAAATGAAACCCATGATCCTTTAAACGCAGACGAAAAAGATTGTGATACATTTCCACCATTAGAAATTTCTGAAAGTGAAGATGAAATTGTCAATGATGCAAATAATGCGGTCGTTGTTGAAGTGGTAGAGAACGACAGTGATGAGTCTACAAATGATAATATAAGAGTTGAACATGTTACTGCAATGGAGTCCAATAATGGGGCCAAAATTCAAAGTGGTAATGAGTTTAGAAATAATTATGAAATTTTGGATATAACTGATGAAATCGTTAATGTTGAAATGGATGAACAAGCTGATAATGAGTTTATGAAAAATGGCGATAAAAACGTGGAACATAGTAACACAAAAACTAAGTCTGTTGTTGACGACAGTGATGATGAGATTGTTCCAAATGAAAGTGAGTTGCAAGATGAGAAAAACACAAGCAGTTCTCATGTGTTGGAGAATAATGGGAATAAAAATGTACAGCAAGAAAAAAGTAAGTTAAAATTATAAGTGTGTGTATTTTTTAATATTCATAATTTACTCAAAAAGTCATTTCTAATATGATTACTCAAAACCTAGTAGTTTCACGAATTCCCTTTAACCATGGCACAAATATAACGATACCATTTCGATATTTATAGTTTCTAACCACGCTTTCATCGAAATTTGTCATTTATGGTTTTCAAGGGTTCTCAAATCTATTTTACACATCATTATTGGGCGTGATCTCCTTGAATTACATTAAAACTAAACGAAAATAATGTATGGCTTAACACATTTTTTAAACAAATCTATTGTATGATACATTTAGCAATAGAAAATTTATTGTATGAGACATCTATTGAAAGAGACAAAATGTATCGCATGATACATTTCTCACAAACAATTTATTACATGATATATTTCTTCGAAAAAGTATTTACTCTACAGATCATGTATCCCAAGACATGAGACATTTTCTATTATAAATGTGATTTTTGGTTAAATATGTATTGTTTCGTATTATCTTATTTATTTTATATTTTTATAAATTTACCTAGGTAATACAACAAAAAATAAGTGGCCTGAATTACAAATGTCTCTGCTAGAACTAGAGTCCAAAATGGAGGAAGAGGATATATTAAATTTTGAGGAAGACGATGATGATTTAGATGCTCTCGTATTGGATACTTCATCCTGTGGTTTCGAGTAAGAAAAAAAATCCTTTTTATTTATTTTTAATTTCTAACTAAATCTGTAAACTTTTGAGATACTAACAAAATTAGATTGTAAATAATATACATATTAAAAAATCAACTTAGTAATTACCCCACAGCAAGATTTATTGCAATTTTTCCATTAATATATTATTTTTCCAAGCTCTCCCAATGAGGACCGTTACCAAAATTCATCATTAATGTTATCGGAAAACAGCAACAACAAAGACATCATAACACCTCTCTTAGATATTAACACAACAACGAGTAATAAGAGTTCAACTGAGGTGCCTAAATTTCCCAATTTAGATAATATTTTAAATTCGAATGACAAACATAATCCAGCCTCAGCAGAAATATTTAAACATTTTAAAATACCGAAGAAAATAAATCCAACAGTTGCCACTAGCTCCTCCACCAACACCAAAAGTCACAATAATACTAACAAAATACCTGACAAACACAATCATCCCATTGTACAGTTGGTCAAAATGCCTTCGTTGAATACTGATAGTATCAAAATTAAAGATTATTATGCTATGCTGAAACCACCGAATACAAATTATTCAAATATTAATCGAATAATAAAGAATGAATCTAATACTGCTGTTGCTACTACAATAGTAGCAAAGGAAAATTCTAAACAAGAGACGTCCCTCCTCATCCCACCTGCTGCCACAACATCAATACAAAAACAACAAACTATATTTAAATGTACTTTTAATAATGTTCCCGCCGATATACTGGCAATTAAAGAATCAGAACCACAACAACAACAAACAGTTAAAAGTGGCCTTAGTCCTCCTCCTACCATTACCAGTGATGCAAATCGACAGCATTGTTCCTCTTATGGCATTAGAAATGTAGCAGCAATATTTGGTATAACATGTCTGGAACATCTTGCAAATTTATGCCACAACCCACTGTTCTGTAAAAAGTCCCATCAAATTAATGACACCGATGTGGTATTACAAACACTAAACGCCCTGAACATATCGGATTTTAATACAGCCTATTCCTTCGTGTATAATCATCACAAATTATATCGACAATTTTTCAGTATATTTTGTAACATACACACACTACGTAATAATCGCATGATACTACTGAAAATGGTAAATGACTGTGAACGTTATCCGGAACAAGCTGACAATCTAATTTTACTTTTCGATTCATTGGTCAAATGTGGTCTAAGTCCCGTGAATGCCTGTCGTCTCATGTTGAAGCGCAGTCGTGATAGATCTACACCGGTAATTGATGCGCTGGTCGCCATAATAATGAAATCCGATTGGACAATGTTTTCCGATTATATGGAGAGTTTTACAAACGATAATACACAATATCATTATCGTATACCCGTACTAGAGGAAATGGCCATCGGTCTGCTGAATAATACCACCAGTAATCAGGCCCCTCAATTGAAACAAGTATTTTTTAAGTGTGTCCAAACGGTACATCTGGATGAATTACCGCTGTTATGTTCACCGAATTTACTGCAGTGCCTTGGTCTTATGGCAACTAGTAATTAGAATAAAAGTGTTCCTGCCGGCCACACACTTTTATTTTATTCAAATCGACATTTATATACTGACTGACGGTATGCCAATATTTTATTAATTTTTATTTTATTTTCTATATACATACATTTTTAATTTTAATTTTATTTTTACAGGTTTACTTACCTTTCAAAAAGGTATTGAAATTAATGTGTATTTTCTTTATTCCTTGGTATATACCACAACCAACCTATATTATATATGATTTTTATGTAATTTTTTATTGATTTATTTTTTTAACAATTGATTTATTAATGAAAACATGTGTTCCTCTTATATCCCAAAAGAAAAAAATGAATTCTATCTTTTTATGTTGAAAAAAATATGTACCAAGTTTTGTATACCTTCATGCGACAATAAATTCAAATTTTAATTTTAACTTCCCGTTCCAAACCAACTATTATTACCACATAGCAACAGATTTCAATTGTTATTAGCACGCCACACACATACAAAATTATATACGTGATTGCAATTAAAATAGGATATCGATAAAATATGAGGGAGTTGAGAGATGTGTTTTGCTAATTTCAAAGCTGTAGATAAAACAGATACCTGGTAGCACTAGTACCTTACTTACAATGTATGATCACAGTTAAAACTAGATATATTGTCGAGCGGACAAAGAAAGGCTTTATGTGTTTTACTTAAGTCAAGCGAACTATTAAAAATAACTGGGTACGACCCATTCTGACATATGGTTGTAGTAGTTGAAAGATCGTTCCTGAAATTTTTGGTTCCTTAATAATGGCAGAAAATGGAAAAAATTTATTTGTTAATAGAAGAACAAAATTGGATAGAGACATTTTTGGTTCGGATGAACAATTAAAAAAATTATGTGTCGTTAGGGCTTTGCATTTATATTATTTATTACCACCTTGGATGACTTCAGATAACATCTGAAGTCCTGACATAGATGTCGCGTAGGTTGATTAGCCACCACCATGATAGCATTTAAGGAACAGGAACAGATAGCGGCATAATGGTGCCTTCACAGATGTGATAGACACCTGTCATCTGTACACAGTCCGTTGCAATTCGGAGTGCATAATTTTGTGTTGTTTTCAAGGATGTGTCTCTGAGGAAGGATGTTCAGACTGGGTTGCTTAATAAGGGATGGAGGAACCATAATTTTGTGTCACTAGATGAATTCTCACCATTTCAGGGGGCGGCATAGAACTTAATAATTTTGTCTACCTAGTTCGCGTGTATCGTTGGAATTTGTCAAAACCATATATCAGAATGAACTGAAATGATGGTCATAACCTGGGAAAATGTAGAAGGGAAATCAGATTATATCTAACATACAGCTGGATGAAGAACGCGAGTACTGGCCTCTATCCATTCATATACTGTTGAAAGGTTCTTTGTGGAGGCAGGCGAATGACATTATGCGGCGAACTAACAACATGCCCATTTTGCTATCGTCTAAATGTTCAAGTTTCATATAAATGAAATAATATATATTCTTTGGGGGCAACATTCAGAAAATTTTGCCCTAGTAGTTCTTTTGATGCTGATAATCCCCATTTTTCCAACTGTCAATAGGTTGTCGTAAATGGCTTGATCTTCAGTCAGATCCTATTAATTATTAACGCGGAAAGAATCTCATACTGTATAGTTAATTTTGATTTCAATTATTAATAATAATTGTTGTTGTTTTTATTATACGGAAACTTTTCCAATTCTTAAAACGCAATTTGGTTCGGTTGTTTACATCTAGAATCTGTTAACTGCTCAAGAACGACATTTCACAATTCTATACTATACACTACGGCCACCCCATCTCCAACAACAATTTGTTAATTTCACTATATAAATATAACAACAAAAAAAACAACTCGTTTTTTTTTTGATAAACAAATTTGTCTGTCATGGCCGCCTTACGCACCAACAAACAAAACAAAAAAGGCAACAGTGGTGGGGGCTGCTAATGCCACGCGTATTTATAGCTACCCTATTTACGCGGTAAGGGGTAAGACGATTCCAAGAAATTAAAAATAATAAAACACACAAATTCCGTGATCACTTGTTGATAAGATTCTTTTTATTATAAAACAATTATTAAAAAACATTTTGCATTTATATAAAAATAAAATTATTTGTTTCTCCAATGAGTAATGCAAAAAAATAAAAACCAAAAAGTATTCGAAAAAATACAAAAGTTCAAATAAACGAACCAAATAGTATATTTCTTTTAAACATTTACAATAACAAAAACAAACCACTATAAAAAACTTAAAAATCTATGTAGTTTCTCCTTTTGTTTTTTGTTTAACACTAAATTAATTCACCCTTTTCATTAACTCTAATGACTTTAACATTGTTGCTATTCTCGGCAAGCACCTCATCAAAACTTTTACCCTTCGTATTTGTAAACCATCCCACATTGTCGATGATCAAATGATTTATGGAACAGCCATCGCACTGTAGGATCACAACACCGCTTGTATATGCCTCTTCGGAAACCTTTTTGCTGTTTCGGGTATTACAAATTTTACAACGATAGACTATGTGAATTTTACGCGACATCCGACGATATTGTTGAAGCGTTGTTGGCGAGATTGATCCGGACGAAGTTGCTGGCAGTTTCTTGCCCGTAAAGACGGTGGCATCTAGTATTGTTTTTGGTATTAGCAAAGGTTCTTTTGGCCGATTTTGATCGATTTTCTTCACCTCAGCTCCGGTGTTTGGGTTGGTCTGGGCGGCAGTGTCCACCGGTTGTGTGATGTTAATAAGCGCATTTTGTCCATTTTGCCGGAGGTAGTTTAGTGTACGCGAACTAAAGAGGTTACGCAACGAGTTCATGTCTTTTTAACGTATTTAATTATTTACAATTGACACATTACGCCTCTTTGGATATATGATGTTTGTTATTTATTTCACGATCTAATTTTGTTAGCACGATACACTATACCTTAATGTTGTTGGTTTTTGGAGAACCTCTTTCGCAAATGGTAAAGCTTTTGTTTTGTTCTGTTTGTTTCTGGTGGTAGCTTGGACTGATTAGAGTTGTATCAACATCCATTAATAAGGTCTTCTTCTTCTTCAGACATACGTTGCCATATGTCAATTCCACCATAATTAGGGGAGGAATTATAAAGTGACACGAGACACTATGTCTATATTGCCACTTTCACGGGTATTAATATATATTTTTTGGGAATATTGTAAATTTGGTCTTTTTCACGTGTAAAATTGTAGTTATGAATTGTTTTTTAATTCTTAGATTTTGATGTCTGCATCTTTGTAATATTTCCATAAAGCGAAGTAAGCTTTGACGTTGTTCGATTTTAATATGATGTCGATTGAAGTTTGGTGTATGTCAACATTTTGTAGTTTTTGCATTAGGAAAAGACGTATGTTGATGTTGATATTCGGGCATTTGAACGTAATATGATCCATTAATAAGGGTCGCCCAGCTAACGGAGTCAGCTGTTTTTTCTCAAGTTTAATTCAGCTGATACCCAGCTGGTTTCACAGGGTTGTTCTCAACCAATTAAAATGAAAAACGTTCCACTTGCTAAAGAATGGGGGAGAAGATAAAATGACTGTTGACACACACGAAAACTGTCCGAGTTGTACAGTTCAATTGAGTGATTCACATAAAACAACTAATCAACTAGTGCCAGAGCTATTCACTGTATAATGATTACTCATCATACTAGACACTGTAAAGTTTATATTGTAAATTTCTAAAAAAATATTAAATTTAAATAAATAGTTTGTTTTGAGTCTTATAGTAAAATTTAAAATTGACACTATGATGAATATTATAGTCCTATATACCATGGTACAATAATACAAGGTAGGGGAGCTTGAGTTGAATAACAAAAAAGCAAGTATATAGGAGGTGACTTCTTCTGCCATATATAAAATATATATACGCAACAAGTGGTTATGGTTATTTAACTAAAACGCGAATAATGAATGAAAGATTATGATTTCTTTCCAAAATCCAGTAAGGAATACCATGAAATATTTGTTTCATCCACAACAAAGTAATTACTTCCAGATGGATGCGTTAAAAACATCATTTTCATTTCAATTAAATTTAAATATATTTTAATTTATTTGACATAATATTCAAAAAAATACACATATGCACAAAGTTTGTATTTTGATTTGATGGAACAAGCCACCATGAGAAAAAATTGTAATCAGTTGGTAGATGTGCCCTACCTTGTAATAATTATACCGTTCTTTATACCATCCTTTTAAAACGACATTTTGACGTTTTCATTTTGTAGACTATTCTGATCTATTGTAACCCCGTTTTAAATACGGTTTCAATCATTAACTGAAGGTTAACGTATTAGACAAAAATATTCCTCGCATTGATATCATTAATATTGCCAAATACATCATATCCTACAATTTTGAAGTTTGTTGCACAGTGTTATACATTCTCAGAGATATGTATCCACATCTATAATGTTCAGTGCCACCCATTATTTATTTTTTGTAGACTTGCCGAAATAAACAAACAACAGCTGACTGAATCATAATAGTCTAAAATAACCTATAAATATTTGTATAGAAAAAGCCGCTATATATCGGTCGGTATATAAAAAAAATGAATTTAAATAAATTTTTGCGTTTTGGATTATACTTGAATAAATCTATCCTGTTTACCAATATACGTAGTTCGAGCAACTTCAGAAGACCACATGTGATAGCCAAGGTGGATCAATTGGCCGAAGTTAAAGCAACATATTTAAAAAATCGTTCGGAACTAACAAATTCGGAATGGCAGAATTTAAAAGATTTATTAATTAAAAACTACAAACACATTAATAGAAACAATGTGGATGCGGTTATTGTTGGCATCTGCAACGAATCGCAACAATTGGCACTGGCCAAAAGTTATGTCAAACATTTACGGGCGAATGGTGTTGAACCGAACGATGCCACTTTGGGTAAATTGTTACGTATTTATAACAGTGTCTATCATGCCAGGGGTGGTAGCGAGAATTCCTTGACCATGGAAGAGCGGAACGAAATATTAGAAATATATCAAAATATCCGACGAAAACATGATGTCTTAGATTCCCTGTCATGTGAGAATCTTGTTCATGGAATAGTTTGCACCGAACAGTGGCGTGATGGTGTTGAGCTTATGGAAATGATGAAGTTAACTGCTGCACCTAGTTTACCAGTATTCAATGAGATGATAATCAAAGCATTTCGTATGCAAGATTTGGAATTGGGCTGGAAGCTATTACAGCAAATGTTGGAAGAACGGAAGCAGCCTAAATGTGAAGTTTTTCTCACGTACCTACAACTCATTACAAAGGATTTAATCACATTCACAAAGGAATTGGAAAAACTCTTCGGTTTCTTGAAAACACACGATGTGGTTGTGACGAAGAAAACAGCAAATGCTATACATGAATTGGCATGCCAGCACCCAAAGCTGTTAGATGTGTCCCTAACTAAATTAAAACGTCAGGGCAAATGTGTTTCGTGTGGTCATCATTTAGAAAATGTATCACTCTCTGATGATGATTTTCAAAAACTGCAGGATGCATTTTTGGAAAAGGTTCTAATACGTAAAGATGTCTTTCAAAAATCTACACCAGAAGAAGTGAAACGTTTCGGTGAATATATTGAACGAACTGGTCCATACGACTGTGTTATAGATGGCTTGAATGTAGCCTATTCAATGGGTAGTAAGAAACCGCCACAAGCTTTAGCTAATTTGGTATGTAGAAATATTAAAAAAAATCATATATCAGCTAAACAATATTTCCAAAAATCTTTACAATAATTTCCCATTTTCCAGTTAGCATCCGTGGTAAAATATTTCAAAAATCGGAACAAACATGTGTTGGTTTTGGGACGGAAACACATGAATAAATGGCCCCAAAAGACAATGCAATATGTGAAAGAAAACGCTGCAGTGTTTTTGGCAAATGATCTGTAAGTATTCTTAAGGAAAAACTTTCCAAACTATGGTATAGAGTATGGAGACCAAACGAATCTCACTCACTTAATCATTCATTAATATAGCTCTCAGGATGATCCCTTTATGCTGTATGCCACACTAAAAAGTGGCCAAACAACCGACTTCTTTTCACGAGATTTCATGAGACAGCATGCGCATTTATTGGGTCCCGATCTAAAAGTCATATTTCGACGATGGCAGCAGGAACATCAGTATTCCCTGATTACACAGACCGAAAGCGGTAAAATACTTGTCAAAGAGCCAATACGGCACCTGATATGCGCCCACAAAGTTCAACAACATTGGCATGTCCCCTACAAACAAGAATATGAACAACATGTACCTGATAGTTTTGATATACCCGAACACTGGATGTGTATTAAAATAAATAAATAGAAAAAAAAACAAACTTTGAATTTGTTGACAAAACTTATTTTCACTTTTTTGTTTTATTACGATTAAGAGCGAAATATTCAAAATTTAAATTGTACTAAAAATGGCGACTACTTGGGATCAGCCTTTATCATCATCAGAGAGTGAACACGAAGCAACGGAGGACGAAGGTCAGACATTTGAAGAGCATCGTTATAATGAAAATATCAATAAATTAAAATCGTATGTCGATCAAATGTCATATGTGCCCGTTAAAACGCCCAAAGCAAGTCCATATACAGAAATGTTGGCAAAACCAAAGAAAACCGATGTTGTCCACACAGCGGAGGAATTTGCAAATGTTGTTGAGCCCCCAGAGCGTGGAGAACGTTTAAGATATTTGGCTAGCAAATTTCAGACAATTACAACAGAGTAAGACACACAAATTAAATAATCAAAAAGATATTAAATTAATTTTGCGATTACAGCGATTTAGAAAAGGTCATACGGCAAAATAAAATCAAAGATCTACAAAAAGAAGATATAGCAAAACGTAAACAAGAAATTTACTATGCAATGCTTACAAAACTGGAACGTCAATCCCGCCTACAATATCTAAATGTTGTGGTTAAGAAATTTGCTGATTTCATTGCCAAACTGGCCACAACAATGCGCATACCACCAACCCTGGTTGATCCCTATGCTCGTATGCAACGTGGTATATTTTGTAATATTCTATTGGCGATTGGCGTCCAACCAAATAGTCAAGCGGCAATTTATTACAACACCCCGGAGGGCAATGACTATGAAGTCTATCACCGGCTATCTCATGCCATACTCAGTTTAATAATAAAGGCCCTAGACTCAGCCTCAACACGACGTAGCACGGATGATAGTCATCCGATCAAAGTTGATTTCGATATGGATAATTACATAAGAGAGCGTTTAATGTGTGCAGCTGAAAAGAAAATACAAGCAAAAATGACAACTAACGAAAAGGGTGGAAATGAAAAATTTGCCAAATTAAAAAAGTTTGATAAATGTCAAGATGTCAGTTATAGATCATGTAAATAAAGAGGTGAATGACTTAAAGGTCGATTAAAAAAAATGATTTGCTTGTTAAAATAATGACCAATTCGAATTATGATTGAATTTCAAATGTACGAAAGAGGTTTTGTGATAAATTGTTTTGAATAAATAAATTGAATATCTCATTAACATCATGTAAAGATTTTCGAAAAGATTTCCCGTCCCTCAGGAAAAAAGGAATACACATTTTTCAATTCCTACTTTTTTATAATTTGAGTGACTGAAACTTTTAGTAAAAAGAGGGTCAGCTTTAAAAACAACGAAATACTGGTCTGTCCATATATGGGCACTTCCGCAAAAAGGTAAACCAAAGTCTAATGATTTGTTTTTTAATTGTGCTTAAATCAGTGTTCGCAAAAAAAAACGGTAGCGTTAGTGTTCCGGAACACAAACATTAAAAAATATTTTAAGGGCCCCACACACTATATATCATGCCGTCATGCCGATGAACCCCTTTGTATATGTGTGTGATTGACTAGTGTATGGCAAACTCTTTAATCATTCTTCCAAAAAAAATTATTTTTGTCTAAAAAATCAAATTTTAAATCGTAAATTCAGTTTTGTTCTATTTCGTCACAATTTTATTATTTGTATACTCAAAATTATTTATTGACAACTTTAAAAATTAATACAATTCACCAGATTGAAAGGGTTTCATTTTGTGTGTCACCTCAGGAAAAAAGGAATACACATTTTTCAATTCCTACTTTTTTATAATTTGAGTGACTGAATCAGCCAAACTTTTAGTAAAAAGAGGGTCAGCTTTAAAAACAACGAAATACTGGTCTGTCCATATATGGGCACTTCCGCAAAAAGGTAAACCAAAGTCTAATGATTTGTTTTTTAATTGTTTGTTTTAATTAATTGGATATTGGCAACACTGAAATGAATTGCTAAATTTGTGCGTTGCTCTCGGGAAAAATTATTAAACACGATTAATATACAGTTTTTATAGTAAAAAAAGCGTTGTTAATAAAGTTTTTTACGTTGCGCACTGCTGTCAATTGAAGTTTTGCTGATTAGAACATATTTTCGCTGTTTTGTTAAAAAAAACAAACAACGGCTGCACGGCTGCGCCACATAACAGAAGAAGAAGAAGTTTGCTGTTTGTTTTGATACGACATTTGTTTACATTTTGATTTGACGTAACGATGGCGCCGGCAATGAAACCAAAAATATATACTTGTCCTATCCGTCGTAAAACGATAGGAAAAGTTTACAGTGTGGGATGCTCAGATTGTCCAAATTACTTCCATCCAGTATGTATTGGTATGAGTGACAGCGAAGTCAAATCTAAGAAAGGGTTGGTGTACAAGTGTAATGCCTGCTCTAAAAAGGATACACCTTCGTGTAGTGATGCTGTTTCGACCGGTGATAACGATGTTATAAGCCATGTAACTGAAGTAGTTAATGATATGGCTACAGCGTTGAAATCTAAAATTGAACAGCAAATGCAAGCATACGTCGTCGATTTTCAAAGCGTTGTGGATGGTGTTGTTGCTTCTTTCCGTCAGGAATTTTTGGATGGTTTGCGCAAAGTTACTGACGATGTTAAGAAGTGTGAGGACAAGATTGGCTCCATATCTACGTCGCTAGATGACATTAAAGGAGAAATGGCAATATGTAGATCCACCATTTCCACTATAAATGCTCTTCAGAGAAGAATTGAGAATATGGAGATAGAGAACGGTATTCTTCAACGTCGTCTAAATCGGTCGAATGTCGTAATTAATGGATTGCCTAATGGACTTCGTAATATTAGTGACGTTGTCACTAGAATTGCATCTATATGCAATGTTTACCTTAATCCAATAGATATGCAACATTGCTGTTATTTCGCTGGTGGTACGTCCGTTTTAGTAAAATTTAATTCTGTGTTCTTAAGGGACACTATTATGGCTAACTATCGTCGGGGGCCTCCAATAAAGTTGAATGCTGTTATCGGCGGCAATCTTCAAACTAACGTCTATTTAGACGACCACCTCACACCTGCTTCTGCTAGGTTAATGTATGTTTGTAGGAAGCTTAGAAATCAAGGCAAACTAAAAAAGTTCGTACTGATTAATGGTGATGAACCTGCAGTGAATGCTGTGTTTCCTGACGGAAATGAACGAGTTCTGAGAATCGGTGATTGTGAGAGTCTTTTGTAACAAGATGCTTTCTCTTCATTATTATAACTCCCCCCCCCCCCACCGTTTACTGCTACTGTTTTTTTTTTGCATATTTAGTTATACTTGGCGATTTTCGAGTAGTTTTTATAGTTTTTCCTGGGATGAATATTTTTGAATAATTAATTTTTTTTTCTTCATTCTTGTTTTGAACTATTTTTTTCCATTTTTTATTGTTGCTTTAATAAAATTTCATCATGATCTCAGTTTTACTAGCAATTTGGTTCCCCACCATTACATTTTTGTCATATTTCAATGTTATCAAATAGTGATCTTGGTCCTATTGTTGGTAATTCGTCTTATCTTAAGAACAGATTGAGTCCATATAAAAACTATATGTCTTTCGGCCATCTAAATTGCCAGAGCCTTCGTCCGTCTAATTACAGCACCACCTTAGGCGAACTTAAAAGACTTTTGTGTAACAGTGGTCTGACTTTCTTTGCTGTTTCTGAAACTTGGTTGAAACCCTATATATCGTCGAAAGCTGTTTCTATACCCGGTTACTCTTTCGTCCGCAATGACCGTCCAAGTGTTAGAGGAGGAGGGGTGGGTATTTACGTTATAAATGGTTTTAAGCACAAGATAGTTTTTCGATCTGATAATCCTGGTGTTTGCGAGTCTATTTTTATCGAAATTATTTTAGATTCTATTTGGTGTGGTGTATTTGCCACACGGCAACATATCTAGCTTTGAGGAGACACACCAACAGATTTTATCTCAATACGAGTATATTGTTATTGCCGGCGACTTTAATTGCAACCTATTCGACATTTCCAAATCGTCTGAAATGAGGAGTATTTGCCTCCGTCTAGGTCTTTCTATTGGTCATAACTCGTTGCCTTCGCATTTGAATATCGCTACGGACTCTGTTTCCTTAATTGACTATTTTGCTCATAGCCAATCATGCTCTTTCGTTTTCAACGATCAAGTACAAGTTCCTTCTATTTCACATCATTCCTTAATCTTCGGTGCCATCGATGTTAATATTACTTCCACACAACACTTTTTTGAGCACCGTGACTACAAAAATATTGATTGGGACAGTTTACATAATTATATAGTTGAAGTTGATTTTGGTACTATTTATAGAACATCTGATGTTGATACACAGCTTTCATTTCTTGATTTCCTTATTGCGAATCTATTTTCTTTCGTCCCTATTGTTAAAAAACGTATAGTGTCTTGCATGGAACCATGGTTAAACAGTAGACCTATAATACTTTCAAGTTCATTGCGAGATATTGCCTACAGGAACTATTTAAAATATCCTACGCAGCAGAATAAGGCTGTGTATCGCACTCTTAGGAACAAAGCTAAGAGTGTTCTTAGAAATGAACGTAAGAAATATTACGTCAAATATTTTAATGGGTTAAACGCGACACAGATTTGGAGACAGCTTCGTTCCGGCGGTATCGTTGGTAGTGACACTAACTTTACAACTGATTTAGATGTTGATGTTTTAAATTCATATTTTACTGAGAACAACAGTATTAGCAATGCGTATGTAGATTTACCCGATATTGATAGACAAGAATATACTTTATCATTTAATTGTGTTTTTGAAATTGATGTTTTTAAAGCTTTTCAGCGGGTTAAGTCCCAATCTGTGGGTATAGATGGTATACCTATTAAATTTTTAAAACTGATTTACCCATACATATCTAGGCATTTGACCCACTTTTTTAACACTATGTTTACTACATCGGTCTTTCCGCAAGCGTGGAAAGTTGCTAGAGTAGTCCCCATTCCCAAAGTTAAAGAAACACCGACTATAGAAAATATGAGACCAATAAGCATTTTACCCGCACTTTCAAAAGTTGCCGAGCACCTCATATTGGAGCAAATTCAAGAATTTATTGATGAGCGGAAATATATAAATGAATACCAATATGGTTTCAGGCGTGGGCTCAGTACTACATCTCTCTTAGTAGACTTAACTGATCTTATCAGAGAGACAATTGATGGAGGTGAAAGTGGTGTTCTCGTGGCCTTGGACTTATCCAAGGCATTTGATTGTGTAGATTATTCGAGACTAATTCAAAAACTACGATCTAATTATGCTTTTGATTATACAGCTTGTAATTTAGTTCTCTCCTATTTGTCTGGGCGTTCCCAGTATGTTTCATTAAATGGCAAGACTTCTAATAAACTTAATATATACAGTGGTGTACCTCAAGGTTCAATTTTAGGTCCCCTTCTTTTTGTTTTATACGTGAATGACATTGGTAACTGTTTACATAATAGCGGATGTCGACCGTTTTTATATGCCGATGATATTCACTTATTTTTTAATGGCAAATCTAGTTCCCTATTGAAGTTTAACATTAACAATACCTTGTCCGCAGTATCGCGTTGGTTATGTAATAATAACCTAGTAATAAATGTTACAAAGACAAAAGCAATGGGATATGGTCCTTTATGTCGCCTCAATAGTATAGATATACGTGTTAATGTATTAATTATTGAGTTCGTTGATCGCATAAAGTGCTTAGGAGTTATTGTTGATAGCAAACTTGATTTTTCTGCTCATATTGATGCTCTACACCCTAGAGTAATGAATATTCTTCGAAAATTATACTCAACTGAATTCTATTTGCCACGATTTGTAAAGAGAAATCTTGCTAATTCTCTGTTAATATCGCTTATTTCTTATGGTATAGAAGTTGTATCTGGCACCACACATGAGCATTTTAACAAAATAGGAAAAATTGTTCAATATGGTTGTAAGGTACGTTTATAATTTACGTCGATCAGATCATGTTTCAGCTTATGCGGCTGAATTTCTAGGAGTACCGTTTTCTGTTTTCGTAAAGAAAAGAGTTATTTCATTTCTATATAAATCTGTCACTTTAGATCTTCCCGGTGTCCTGCGTGATCGACTTGTTTTCTCTAGATCTACCAGGAACACTCAGTTAATTTTCCCGCGCTATTCCACTTGTTTATATGAAAGATCTTTTATTATTCGTTCGTCACGTTTGTGGAATCAACTTCCTGTTGAACTACGACATTTTTCTTTTTCGCGCAGTGTATTTCAACGCAAGTTTGAAGATTTTGCTGTTAATTACATGCTGGACTAATGTATTTTTTAATTTTTTTTTAATTTTTAATGGTAGATGCGACTTTATTCAGTTCTTTTGCTTAGATATTACCAACAATAGTCTTTACTGCTTTATTTTTACATGGCTGGGGAGCCTTTTCTGCTTTGTAGTTTGTTAATTAAAATCCATATATTATGTTAGTATATGAACTGTTTAGTTTTAAAATGAATTTAAATATGCTTTGTTATGTCAGCCGGTTAACGCAATGCGCAGCGTAAACATCGCCCGCATTGTGGTCGATGCATTGATAGCCTGACGGCTACCGGTTATCGATTACCCCTTTTTTCTGCAAGGTGACATTTTCGATTGCGAATAGCCTAATCATTTGCAAAAGGGAATGAAAAAGAACGCCATTTGCATTCTGTCTTTTGTTTGAAATTCATCGAGGCGGCAATTGAGCAAGGAACAAATAATAAAAAGTGAATTGTGCAAATTATAAATTTCTAAAATAAAAGTGTGTGCTCCAACAACAATCACCATTGGTAACGGCGTCCGGGATTTTCTTTTAAAAGTATTTCACTGGGCACGTAGGCTTCGACCTAAACCAGCTCCTATTGCCCAACGCTACCATTGCCAATATCAATTTTGTTCCCCGGCACCACCACTCCAAATCAATTTAAAGTCACCACCACTCCAAATCAATTTAACGTGACCACCACTCCAACTCATTGCAAGTGACCACCACCACAGCCCACTGAAATTTACCACCACCATAACCCATTGATATTGACCACAACCCACTGAAAATTATCACCACCGAAAAACCATTAACAGTGGACATCACCATTAACCAGCATCAACCATAGACACCCTTCCAACAAACTCCAGCTTCCAGTTGCTGATTTCCTTTTTTTTGTAAGGCCTGGGTGCGCTTCCCCCATCACCACAGTAAGCATTTGGTGAACAAAATTGTATCATAATTAGTTATTCGCATTTTTCTGCCACAGGCAGGAAAATACGAATACTATTATTTCTAACATATCCATCGACGGACAGCCGATGTGAAAAACATATATTGTACATAAGTACATATGTATATATATAGTACAAATATAACGGCATAGGACCGTTACTTTAAAATCACATGTGTCTTCGTTTCATTTTTTTTTTGTTGTTTCTAAAATTCGAGTACAGTACAGTACAGCTATAAGCAACGATAGTTGTCTAAGTGAGTTGATGATTGAAATTTATTAGATAGTTTTAACTTTTTATATTATTTATTAAATCTGGTTAAATTAAATTTATTAAATAATAATAATTTCAAAATCAAATCATTTATATAATTAATTATTTTAAACTCGCTGGACGAGTGAAATTCTTTGAAGACTAATACATTAATTATTTGAATTGTAATTTATCATTAAAATAATTATTTAAATTTAAATTTATTTGATATTTCAATTATCTAATAATTAATAATTAATTACATTAACCTAATTGCCATTCATATTTCTTAATATTATATTTTCTGGAGTCTCATTATAATCGTATGTAAATGTTGATCCCTATTAAATACCAATAGCTTTCCAGTCATACCCGGTCTAGAAGGTGACCGAATATCTTACCTCTTGAGCTCAATAGGGTCGAGATTTATTTTACAAATTCTTATTTTCTTACATATTTCTTTTTGTTGAATTTATATGGGGATAAACATAAAGCCTCATAAATATTTTGTTCCTATATATAAGTATATATATTAATAGATATATATTTATATTCCTATGTAATGTTTATAAAAATCCCAATGCAAATAAAAGGGAATAATGAATTTCTGTAATGATGAAGTGAAATAGTCATGTATTAGTGATTTATTCAAAAGGTGAAATAAGGTAGGTTCAGCCAAATAAAAATGTTTTTAGGGGGTTTCCGGTAAAATAAGAAACCCGCAGGGGATTTTGAAGAAATCCGTGGGAGGGCTCAAGGTACCCATCCACCATCTGGGGTACCCACAACAACAACATCAAGCATCTGTATCGTTTTCGTGACTTCTTAATGATATTTTTTTTTGATATACTATTGTGCATGGTCTGGTGAGGACGATGAGCTAAGCCGAAGTAAAAATAAACACAATTAATGGCATACCAACAACAGCTGAGTATGACACATAGCCATAATAAACTCTCGCCGATTCCTGTTACAAAATGGCGCCCAACGTAGAAGCAAATTTTGATTTTTAGTGTCATCGGTTTGATTTTTGAGTCCTGAGGTATTATTAAATTATAATGCTCAGTTGCTTCAGAAACAAATCCATGCATGCAATTGTTATAAGATCTCCATCTTCTTATAAACTATTTTGTTCGTCTTGAACAGTTGTGTATATAACAAGGTTCAATCTTGCGACAAAATATAGTCAAGTTTCTTGTTTTTATATTTTTAAGCAATGCTAGTACATAGTCATTAGTTGCAGATTTTTATGTCAAGCTACTAATTTGCGGTATTAGATATGTTTATTTGGTATATTGATACAAACAGAATTTTATTGGTAAAATTTTTAAGATGATCTTTACAGATGTTTGATGGTTACAAAGTTGTTGTTTCTTTTATTTGGCTGAAACCTAACCTATATTCATATTTCACCTTATCATTACATATATATTATACTTTTTTTTGAACAATATTTTTATGATTTCTTTTTGCGGAATTTCAGTGAACATTTTGGAAGATTTTATATCTGGTTCATATCGTTTTGTTTTTGGATATTTTTTGTATGGTATTTTATGTTAATTATTGTTGATGGTTAACAGATTTCTAAATTTTACAGATTCTAATTTAGATTACGGCAAAGACAATTATTCTACATTTACATTATAAATTATATTTGGCATTCAGCTTGATTTTCATGTTTTTTTTTATATTGATTTATTTTTCTGGTTTTTTTTTTAATGGTATTTCTGGTATTGCAATTTTGTTTTTGAATTTTATTGATTATGCCACTTCCACCTAAAACGCAAGGCAGGACAACTAGGTCCAACAGTAGGGCAACCGGAGAGATGGAATTAAATACGGAGTCATCTACCAGTCATGCCGCAGGCATACTTCCAGTTACTCAGCCTGATGTAGATGGTGAGGAAACTGTGATACAGTCAACCCCTGTCACGGGAGACGAAAATTCTATCAGTCAGCCTTCCTATAGTCCATTGACAATCCGCGGCAATAGTGTGAATGAACCGCAAGGTCGATTAAGTAGTCCAGGAATAGTTGAGGTAGTTGAGTCAGCTTTAGGTGCGACCAGGGAGTCGATGATTGAGGTTATGCGCAGCGAAATGCAGCAGGCAGTTGCACAGGCGGTTAAGACAGCGTTATCTCAGACATTTTTATCTCAGGAAAAGTCGAATTCTCCTTCTAGAAACATAGATTGGCCACACGAATTTCCAACTTTCAACAGGAATTCCAATCAGAATCGCCGAGAAGATGATCAAGGTAGATTTAACCACAATTATATGCCATCATATGAGAATCGAGATTATTTCAGTAAACCCAAGTATCCGTACATTAGTAAATGGGGAATCCGTTTTGATGCCACGTCTAAAACTCCGCAAGTGGAGGATTTTATTTTTAGAGTGGAGAAACTCCAGAGAAGTTATGGTTGTTCGGATCAAGATCTTTTAGATGGTTTTCATCATTTGTTGGAAGGACGTGCAAATCAGTGGTACTGGGCACAAATCAGATTGCATCCGAATATGAACCTGGCGAATTTAAAACTTTCTATTATACGTGAATTTCAGAAATATCAGTCCAATTTAGACGTGTTGAGGCAGATCATGGATCGTAAGCAAGGTCGGGAGGAATCTGCAAGCCAATATATTGATGCCATAACTAGTTTGAGGTCTCAGTTGAGCAATCCGTTGAAAGATTACGAGGTCATTGATATTATTAAAGCTGGTCTGAAACCCAGATTAGCTCATTTAATCTTTAGTGCAGGTGCTTATTCAGTTGAGGGATTACGTAGCGAGTGCAGGAAAGCCGAAGAATTTCTGGATAGGGAATCTTTTCAGCGATCTAGAAGCAACTTTTCTCCTCGAGTAGTAAACGAACTTTTTGATTCCGAAGTAGATGATTTGGTTGAAGAAGTTGACGAATTGAGGTTGCGACATAAGCCAATTGGTGTTTCAAAGAACGATACTGGACATTGTTGGAACTGTGGTAAAAACGGTCACGGGTTCAAGCAATGCACCAGTTCTCAACGTTCATTATTTTGTTTTCGCTGTGGTGCACCTGGTGTTACTGCTCCTCAGTGTAGTCAATGCAAGCAAGGCAGTCGTTCGAAAATTGAATCCAAATCTGAGTCTGTTTCTACTCAAACAGTAGATTGACTATCTGTAAATGATAAGTCTACTTATACTGATCCTTTTGTTGTTGACCCGAATTTTGTTATAACCAAGCCATCTGAACACTCTGCAAAAACAAAACCTGACATAACTCAGCCTTTTCATATTCGAATGGCAAACTATTTGAAAGTTCGTGAGCGTATTTTCAACTCCGAAGTTTCCGTAAAACCCATTTTTATTTCCAAACGTATTTTGAAAGCTCGAGAGCGGTATCGTATCCGTCGTTTAAAACGAATTTCTATTTCATCGGCAAAATTTTCTGAATCGGGATTTAACGATCCTCGTCCATTTCGAGAAGTTCTAGTTAATGGAGAGCCTGTTTTGGCATTATTTGATAGTGGAGCAACAGTGACCTGCTTAGGCAAAAATTGTATTTCTTTAATTGAAAAATTGAATCTTAAGATTATTCCTGTTTTCAAGTGTAGTGTAGGTACTGCTAATGGACAGCGTGTTACTTGTGTCGGAAAAGTTAGGGTAGACCTCACCTTCGATGATATGACGAAGGCCATGGAAGTGTATGTTATCCCGGGTCTCGAAAACTCTATGTATTGCGGTGTCGATTTCTGGAAAGCATTTAATATTGCTCCGAAGCTTATAAGCAGTTTAGAGATCAGTCCAAAAGTTGATGATTCCGATTTACATGTTCTTAATGATGATCAGATAGCTCTGCTCGAGAAGAGTAAAGAAAGTTTTCGTGATTTTGACAAATATGGTTTGGGGAAAACTCATTTAGAGGAACACGTCATCGATACTGGTGATGCCGTTCCAGTTAAACAACGTCACTATCCCGTTTCTCCAGCAGTGGAATCGTTAATTTATCAGGAACTTGATCGCATGCTTAGTTTGGGAGTTATCGAGCCGAGTAATTCACCATGGAATTCACCAGTTACTCTTGTGCGTCGTGGGGAGAAGAATAGGTTATGTCTGGATGCACGCAAGTTGAATGAGGTCACCATCAAGGATGCATATCCATTACCTTTTGTTGATGCATTGCTAGGTCGTTTGCAAGACACATATTTCATTTCAAGCATAGATTTGAAAGATGCCTTCTGGCAGGTACCTCTGGCAGCTGACAGCCGTCCGAAGACTGCGTTCACAGTACCGGGGAGACCACATTATCAATTCACTGTCATGCCGTTCGGGTTGTGTAATGCAGCTCAGCGGTTATGTCGGTTGATGGATAAAGTGATCTCACCGGAACTGCGGAACAAGGTTTTCGTATACCTTGACGATCTTTTAGTGGTTTCGCCAGATTTTGAGACTCATGTCGATCTGTTGCGCAAGGTAGGAGAGATGTTGTCCAGAGCAAACCTGACCATCAATTTGAAGAAATCGAAATTTTGTCGTCGAGAGTTGCGGTATCTAGGATACATTGTCGGTGAGGGGAAACTCAAGCCAGATCCTTCAAAAATAAACAGCATTACAGACATTCCGATTCCTAAGAACACACGCGATGTTCGCAGATTTTTAGGAATGGCCTCTTGGTTCAGGCGTTTCATTCGAAACTATGCCGAAATTACAGCTCCTCTCACAAGCACGTTGAAGAAAGGTAAATCTTTTTGTTTTCATGATCAGGCCATCGATGCTTTTAACAAGTTGAAAGTAGCTTTGACTACAAGTCCTGTACTGAACCATCCTGTTTTTGATAAAAGATTTTATGTCCAATGTGACGCCTCTAATTTGGGTCTTGGTGCAGTCTTGTTTCAACTGGACGCTGAAGGTCTGGAACGTCCCATCGCATTTCATTCCGCTCAGTTGTCCAAGGCAGAACGGAATTACAGTGTAACAGAGCGCGAGTGCTTAGCTGTCATCAGTGCTATCAAGAAGTTCCGTCCTTTTATTGAACTTATGCCTTTCACTGTAATTACCGATCACAGCGCTTTGAAATGGTTGATGGGACAGAAGGATCTCAGCGGTCGATTGGCAAGATGGAGTCTAAAGCTCCAAGCTTTTAATTTTGATATCCAGCACCGCAAAGGATCACAAAATGTAGTCGCGGACACATTATCCCGTTTGCACATGGACGAAATCAACATGTTTATCGATGAAAAACCTTTAATTGATTTGGAATCTCCCGAATTTAAAAGTGATGAA
Organism: Musca vetustissima; assembly: GCF_032173495.1. Taxonomy (NCBI): domain Eukaryota; kingdom Metazoa; phylum Arthropoda; class Insecta; order Diptera; family Muscidae; genus Musca; species Musca vetustissima. Next base: position 999,983 of record NW_026889093.1, read on the forward strand.
TATTCACAGATAGTTAGCATGGTGCTCGAGAATCAAGATAGTTTACCCGATTTTAAAGTTTGCGATTCGTTTGTTTATAAAAAGACACTTCCGTCTGATGGCACTTCAGTCCACGAAAATTTCATTTGGAAACTCTGGGTTCCAAGTAGCTTAACCGAATCACTTATTGAGAACACACACAAATCTTCTAGTCACTGTGGTATAGGTCGAACGATCGCGGCACTTCGACAGTATTTTTATTGGCCTAAAATGGCAAAGCAAGTTCGGGACTTTATCAATGGTTGTATCGTCTGCAAGGAGACAAAAGCTACAAATAAAATTTTAAGAGCCAAGATGGGAAATGAAACCGTCACACATAGACCATGGCAAAAGATTTTTATAGACTTTATTGGACCGTTTCCGAGATCGAGGTTAGGTAACGCATTTATACTTATCGTTTTAGATCACTTGACGAAGTTTGTTCTTTTGAAACCACTAGCTAAGGCAAATTCGAAAAATGTTATTAAATTTCTAGAATCCGAAGTATTTCACAAGTTTGGTGTACCACAATTAGTCCATTCGGACAATGGAAAACAATTTATCTCGACTGAATTCACTTCATTTTTACAAAAGTATGGTTGTAAGCAGATTCGTAACGCGGTGTACTCTCCACAAGCGAATGCATCCGAGAGGGTCAATCGGACCATTATCGCAGCGATTCGATCTTACGTTTCGGAGGATCAAAAGGATTGGGATAGATATTTATCCTCAATCGAATGTTCATTAAGATCCACGCTTCACACTTCGACCGGCTTCACACCATATTTTTCACTTTTTGGCACACACATGATCACACATGCGAGTGAATACGATTTGGCACACAAACTTGGGATTCTAGAGGACGGCACGGTAGATATTGTTCCGAAACACGATATTTTGCACTTAGTCCGAGATACGATCAAAAGTAAATTGCACGATTCGTTCGAAAAATCGGCAGCACGTTACAACACTCGATCTCGCGAAGTTAATTACAAACCGGGACAGGAAATACTGAGGAGGAACTTTGTTTTGAGTGACGCTTCCCGCCATCTTAATTCAAAACTATGTCGAAAATTTGTCAAATGCAGAGTTGTTCGGAAAGTAGGGAACTCACTTTACGAAATTGAGGATTTGAACGGTAGGACGATAGGGGTCTATCATTCGAAAGACCTGCAGCATATGGTACCAAACAAGTAGTCGCAGGGCTATTTCAGTCGGTAGAATTCTTAATCTCAGGGTCGCAGTTCTCCCCCATTTTTTTTTCTTTTTTACACATCACGGTTGACTTCCCGAATCAGTTAGACTTCGGCTGGCCTGCGTCAACATGTTCGGGTTTGTTATGTCAGCCGGTTAACGCAATGCGCAGCGTAAACATCGCCCGCATTGTGGTCGATGCATTGATAGCCTGACGGCTACCGGTTATCGATTACCCCTTTTTTCTGCAAGGTGACATTTTCGATTGCGAATAGCCTAATCATTTGCAAAAGGGAATGAAAAAGAACGCCATTTGCATTCTGTCTTTTGTTTGAAATTCATCGAGGCGGCAATTGAGCAAGGAACAAATAATAAAAAGTGAATTGTGCAAATTATAAATTTCTAAAATAAAAGTGTGTGCTCCAACAACAATCACCATTGGTAACGGCGTCCGGGATTTTCTTTTAAAAGTATTTCACTGGGCACGTAGGCTTCGACCTAAACCAGCTCCTATTGCCCAACGCTACCATTGCCAATATCAATTTTGTTCCCCGGCACCACCACTCCAAATCAATTTAAAGTCACCACCACTCCAAATCAATTTAACGTGACCACCACTCCAACTCATTGCAAGTGACCACCACCACAGCCCACTGAAATTTACCACCACCATAACCCATTGATATTGACCACAACCCACTGAAAATTATCACCACCGAAAAACCATTAACAGTGGACATCACCATTAACCAGCATCAACCATAGACACCCTTCCAACAAACTCCAGCTTCCAGTTGCTGATTTCCTTTTTTTTGTAAGGCCTGGGTGCGCTTCCCCCATCACCACAGTAAGCATTTGGTGAACAAAATTGTATCATAATTAGTTATTCGCATTTTTCTGCCACAGGCAGGAAAATACGAATACTATTATTTCTAACATATCCATCGACGGACAGCCGATGTGAAAAACATATATTGTACATAAGTACATATGTATATATATAGTACAAATATAACGGCATAGGACCGTTACTTTAAAATCACATGTGTCTTCGTTTCATTTTTTTTTTTGTTGTTTCTAAAATTCGAGTACAGTACAGTACAGCTATAAGCAACGATAGTTGTCTAAGTGAGTTGATGATTGAAATTTATTAGATAGTTTTAACTTTTTATATTATTTATTAAATCTGGTTAAATTAAATTTATTAAATAATAATAATTTCAAAATCAAATCATTTATATAATTAATTATTTTAAACTCGCTGGACGAGTGAAATTCTTTGAAGACTAATACATTAATTATTTGAATTGTAATTTATCATTAAAATAATTATTTAAATTTAAATTTATTTGATATTTCAATTATCTAATAATTAATAATTAATTACATTAACCTAATTGCCATTCATATTTCTTAATATTATATTTTCTGGAGTCTCATTATAATCGTATGTAAATGTTGATCCCTATTAAATACCAATAGCTTTCCAGTCATACCCGGTCTAGAAGGTGACCGAATATCTTACCTCTTGAGCTCAATAGGGTCGAGATTTATTTTACAAATTCTTATTTTCTTACATATTTCTTTTTGTTGAATTTATATGGGGATAAACATAAAGCCTCATAAATATTTTGTTCCTATATATAAGTATATATATTAATAGATATATATTTATATTCCTATGTAATGTTTATAAAAATCCCAATGCAAATAAAAGGGAATAATGAATTTCTGTAATGATGAAGTGAAATAGTCATGTATTAGTGATTTATTCAAAAGGTGAAATAAGGTAGGTTCAGCCAAATAAAAATGTTTTTAGGGGGTTTCCGGTAAAATAAGAAACCCGCAGGGGATTTTGAAGAAATCCGTGGGAGGGCTCAAGGTACCCATCCACCATCTGGGGTACCCACAACAACAACATCAAGCATCTGTATCGTTTTCGTGACTTCTTAATGATATTTTTTTTTGATATACTATTGTGCATGGTCTGGTGAGGACGATGAGCTAAGCCGAAGTAAAAATAAACACAATTAATGGCATACCAACAACAGCTGAGTATGACACATAGCCATAATAAACTCTCGCCGATTCCTGTTACAGCTTTAAAGTTTGTTACTTAGAATTCATAATTTATATTAAGATATATACTGTATAGCTATAATGTGAAGTACACTTTAGTAGTTTTGGCATGTTGCGATATTTATTGGCCAGATGGCTTTTTCGTGGCAATAAAATAAATAAAAATAAAAAAAATAAAAAAAAATTGTGCTTAAATCAGTGTTCGCAAAAAAACGGTAGCGTTAGTGTTCCGGAACACAAACATTAAAAAATATTTTAAGGGCCCCACACACTATATATCATGCCGTCATGCCGATGAACCCCTTTGTATATGTGTGTGATTGACTAGTGTGTGGCAAACTCTTCAATCATTCTTCCAAAAAAAATTATTTTTGTCTAAAAAATCAAATTTTAAATCGTAAATTCAGTTTTGTTCTATTTCGTCACAATTTTATTATTTGTATACTCAAAATTATTTATTGACAACTTTAAAAATTAATACAATTCACCAGATTGAAAGGGTTTCATTTTGTGTGTCACACATACATAAATAAACATTCAAAAAATTACCTTACTATGATGAATGCTGTACGGCATGATGTACTGCTCCGGAGCACAACGAAATTCGTAGTGTACCGCAGTCGGAGCACTAAAAATCGTAGTGTAAACGCTAAAAATAATTTTTGTGTTTGTATTATTTTAGTGTACCTACCCACCTTGGTACAGTACACAAAACTATGGATCGGTACCATAATGTTTATTTTCGAACGCTGGCTTAAATACGTAAAGGCAAAAATACAAAGAAAGGCCACATTTGTCATTTTTTCTTCTTGTTCTTAGCATAAATACTAATTTAATGACTATAAATCCAGACACTGACGAAAAAAAAACAGCAAAATCAAAAATGTCGCGTGAATGACCGAGAAAAATCTTTCGCAAATAAAGTATATGCCAAATTGTGTGTCTTCCTGAAATAAATTGTAGAACACAAACAGCTTTACTGAGGATATTTGTTTTGTACTCATAGTTTCGTATTCCAACAAAGGAAATTTATTGATCTAATCTAGGGTGTTACTCTGTATTGCGTTGCGAAATCAAGTGCGAAGCGAAAGCTAAATGCGTTAAGAATGCAGTTTGGTATTCTGTATAACTAGAAAAAAAGGAAACATCAAAAAATTTAAAGAAAAAAAAAACATGTTATTATGCGGTACGAGTTTTTTCAATAATTATGGATGGCGATATGGGAACGAATTAAAAAAAAAGAATTTTAAGAGATCGATCAAATTTATATATAAATAAAGACCAAACCTGTAAATATGCACACATAGTTAGTTTCAAATTTTATATAAAAAATATAATACGTACATACTTTTTTCCAACCTGCGACATCTCTTACAGGGGGTCCATTTGAATTGAGATAATCAGCCAGTTTTGTCCACAAATTGTTGGCGCGTTGTTTCGCATTTGAACTTCGCCAAATAGCCGTGTTGCACCATAAAATCTACTTAAGTTTGGAACTGGCATTGCTGAACTTTTTTGGCTTTTCCCTGAAATAATTAACAATTTAGATATAAATTAAACCTTTAATTGTGCTTACTTACTTGCAAATACTAAGCTCTGAAAGGCTACAGCTTATACTGGCTGCATCTAGAGTAAGTTTAGAAACAGTGAGTAGAGTCCATTGCGTATAAAAACAAGTATCGCAAGTATCGACAATCCTTAAAACTCCCACCAGTGCTTTAACCCATATATGTGTAGATTATACAAGTTTATTTTAAAATATAATTTATTATAAATAGTTATGTATTAAAATGTCGCATGTTGCACTCTATAAAATAACATAAAAACTAAGAAAAAAACCGTATAACGAATTCATTAAGAAACAGATAATGATCATTTTAATTTTTAATGATGAGATACAATTGTGTTAATTAATTTTAAATGCTCTCCATTTAGAATGATCTGCCTACTGATCTAGTGCTCGATTAAAATCATTCACCATTTTTATAACATATTTTTCCTTTTCGACAATTTCCTCCTTCAACGATGCTCGTAGATTTTGTAAATTCGGCATTGAATTACAATCACGTATGTTAAGTAAAGTTTTAAAAATGTCATCCCACAAATTTCTATTGAAATAACGCGGTACATGGGTCTTATGCATCCAAATTCCATTCGGCTTTTTCTCAACCTCCATATATTTGCCGAATAGTAAAACATGTATAACGCCGGCCAATCCATACAAATCCAATTGATAGGTCCATGGACGATTTTCACGCATTTCAATACACTTGAAACTATTATCGTTGTGTATAAACGAAAATGTTTGACCTTTTTCAAAACGTTTCATATCGATTGATACACCGAAATCTATTAATTGTATACAGCGTTGTTTGGACGGGTATTGTAATCTGAAAGATAGAGAGAAATTTGCCCATAAATAGAAATTAATTAGCTTATTTCAATCAATCTATGTATATATATATATATATTACTTGTTCATTAGCAGAAAATTATCTGCTTTGATGTCAGCATGTATAATATTCACGGCATGTAAATGATCAATGATTTCCAACAGTTCATTGGCCATCAACATTACCACATATTCATCAACGTTTTTCATGGTGTGTTTCTTGATTTTATTGCAAACCGTTATCAACGATCCATACGGTGAGAATTGTGATATAAGTATACTGGAGTTATTACCAATTAATGCATAGTCTATGTTCATATAAGCTGGTAGCTGTTGTGAAAATTAAAAATATATAGTGTAATTCTTAAATGAATATTTTGAACAGTTGGATATTTTACCATTTCATCGACCAATATACGATCATGTATTTCTAGGCATATATAAAATTCCCATAAATTAGCTGGATTTTCCTGTTTCATTGCAACACGTCTACCACCGATTGTTTCTTTGCCACTAAAGAAAATGAAAATAAAAAAGTATATTTTAATATATGGATTTTTAAGGTTCTTACAACATTTAATCACAAGTTCAACTTATAAAACGACAAGGATTAAACAATTTTGCTATAGAATAATTTTGGTGGCCGTTGACATCATTTATTTACTTACCAAAATACCGCTCCATATGCACCTTCACCTATCAATTTGACAACTTCAAATTCAACACTGTTGATCTTGATTTTCGACGAAGGCTTCAAACGATGTATACTACGCACCATCATACAATGCGTCAATTCTTGTATATAGGTCGAGAAGTGTATCTGCTCCAGAAATGCATTGATTAAGTCCACTTTAAATGGATTAACATTCGGGTCTATGCATATATTTTTGATGATTTGTTGTGTTTGATTTAAATCGACTTCGGCGTGCATATAACGATTATTGGTGGGTGTTTTAAAGGCATCATCTTCTTCGGGCACTTCCCAAAGATGGACTTGAGCTTTGGGCGTTTTCGGTGTATGCTTATAGTAAATACTCATTTCACCATAATCATCTTCGTCGTTTTCATTCGGCTCTTCGTCTAGTTTTCGGGAGGCAGTTAAATTTGAATACTGCTGTTTTTGTTGCTTTTGTTTTTGTGCTTGTATGGCATCCCATTCTGACTGACTGATATCGATACTAAAACGCGATGTTCCCACAGCCGATCCCATCGCATTTTTGCCGGTGTTATCTAAGAAACTTAATTTCGGTTTAGGCAAGTCCATCATGCTCGATTGTTTGGCAGACGGAGGTGGCATTTCTATCTGTGTCATCTTGCCCTTAGAAATATCCATTACTAATGTTCGTGCATTTGATTTGGACAATGTATCCGATGATGATGATGATGGTGGTGATAACTCCTCGGCCTTTATGTGTATGGAATTTTCTTGAATTTGTGACAAATTCTTGCATGCCATTAGACCATGATTGGGCAGCATTGTTGAATTTTTAATCATACTAATGTTGGTGCCGAACATTTCGGTCTCAGCATTCAATTCGAAAAATTTATCATTTCCCGTAGATTTCTTATTTTCCATTGAAGATGTTTTACTGGGGTTTGAGCCCAAGAAGCTTAATTTGCCAGTCGAAGTAGACTGTGCCAGTGGTTTCGATGACCGATTCATGGTTTCATTTGTGGTCTTATGACTTATTGTCTCTTCCAATAGTTTCAAGGTCGAATTATTTTTACTGGGCTGTATGAGGGTCATTTCTTTTACGTCCATTGGTATGGGTGGTGGTTCTTTGATTTCAGAGAAATCTTTCATAAATGTATCGGTTAGAATATTTCGCATGGATGCCGGTTGACCTTCTCCAGAATTTGTTAAAAGCTGTGGCTCGCCGCTTGCCATGTTATAACCAGACACATATGACGATTTCATGGAATTTTGTTGTTTCTTTCGGAGGGAAGCATTTTCACTGGGTTGTGAATCGGGTACCATAGACTCATCGGCAAAATTAGGCAAGAACGATTGCATTGCTGACTTTTGTTTTAATCGACTGCTTGAAGTCGAAGTTTGCATAGGCTGAGAATCTGGAATTATAGAATCATGTCCTTGTTGTTGTGTTTCAGGGATATGTGAAAAATCAGGAAGAAATGAATCATTTGATACTTTTTGTTTATTGCTGGGTATTTGCGGGGCCTTTGGTGGTGGCTGACTATCTTCAATGAGTGAAAAGTCTGGAATGAATGTATCTCTTAGCACTGATTTGGGTTTAACAGCTTTCGCTGGCGGCTTTGCTGGCTGTGAGGACTCGTCAGCCATACTGAAGTCGGGTATAAATGAATCTCGTAAAACACTTTTGCTTGGTTTCGACTCTTTAAATAGACCCGTGGGTTTGGACTTTGATGTTTTTAGATCCGGAGTATCAACATCACAAACACGTTTTGGATTCTGTGCTACTGGGGTCATGCTTTCGGCTGCCATGCGTAACTGCGCCCCCACAGGCTTTTCGACTTTTTTGGCCAGCGGACCCCCTTTGGATGCTTTGGGGGGTGATTGGGTGAAGAACTCAAAGAAATTATCTTGGCTTTTGGATGCAGCCATACTGTTGTCTTTCATTGATAATTTTGGCAACAGTTCTTCTTCAGCCAATTTGGTGGGCGGTGGTGGAGCCAACATAAATTTGGTTATGGTTTCAGTTTTATCTTCTTCAAATCTAACCGGGGGAGGAGGAGCCATTAACATCTTCGATATAGTTTCGGTTTTGTCTTCTTGGAATTTTATAGGTTGCGGTGGGGCGAATAACATTTTTGAAATAGTTTCAGTTTTATCTTCTTGAAATTTCACAGGTTGTGTTGGGGCTAATAACATTTTAGATATAGTTTCAGTTTTGTCTTCCTGAAAACGAATCGGTTTTACAGCATAACCGGCCTCGGTATCTTCTCGTTCGTCCAGACGAGAAAAATCTCCCACATTTTGTTTCTTACTATTGCCGGCCATGCTATCCTCAAATATGGAAAAGTTCAACGGACCCATTCCACGTCCAATTTTGGCTGTAGGTTCATGTCTTGCAATTCCGGGTGCTGGTAATGTTGTCGGCTGTGTTTTTTCGTGACTGACCGGCCTCTTTTCTTCCGAATTTTTATCAGTGGCAGAATCTTCAAAAATGGAAAATTCCATTGCACGACCACGTTTTGGTTGCTGACTTTCAGGTTTGTTCGTGGAATCAGAAGAGCTCGGTTCTTGAGGAGGAGTGGGTGTAATCGAATCCTCTATGGTTCTTTCTTTGACAGTATCGAGTGTTGGCTGATGTTGGGTATTGGCCATCATTGCTTGTGCATTTGATTCCTGATCCAATTCCGGTGAACTAATAGTTGATTTTGTGGTAGCTCCTGTGGTGTGGGTACTTTGTGTTGTGCCATGTTCTGATGTTTCCAAAATCGTGGACAATTGTTTGCGTTGTGGGGAGAAAAGTGCAGCAGGGGCTGGTGAGTTTTCATCATTTATTACATCCGCATTGATATGTTTTTGATCTTCTTCATTGGGGATCGGCGGAGGAACAACGACCGTGGTTGAGGGCGCTGCCGACTGTTTTAGAACATTACCAAAAATTCTCTGAGGTTCTGGTTTCATCTTAGGAGTGCTTACACTTTGAGCTTTAAGAAATATATTGAATGTTTGTGTGGAACAAGTTTCATCGGCATCAAAGAATCCCCCTGTGCCACAACCCATTTCTGGCGATTTACGTGCAGTTGCTGCAGAATTGTCTTCGAAAATTTCAAATGGTAATTTATTTGATTTGGTTTGAATTGATGGAGGAGCTGCTGTGGCTGTCGTGGGTGGTAACGGCGCTTTAAACTGAAAGCCATCTGATGCTTCTGCTTCCAATGCCAAAGATTTAGGTGCTGAACTAATAAAACTTGATTCTTCCTGATAAATTTCAAAGCGCTCCTTAGGTTTTGTGGCAACTGCTTCTGTCTTTGCCACTGAGTTGCCATCAGCTACGTTGAAGGACAACTTAGGAGACTCAGGTCGTTTAACTGAATCATCCAATACACATATGGTTGGTATAGAGGGTTTTTGAGCAGTATCTTTAGAAGATTTCGGTTCATTTGCAACCCCTTGGACAAATTTGAGTAATTCTGGTTCCACCGGCAATTCTTTTGAAGGTTCTTGGTGACCCTGAATTTTGGAGAAAATCTTAGGTAATTCAGGTTTTGAAACCAATTCGTTGGCTGGAGGTTCTTGGTTTTTATTTGGTACCTTAGAGAGGATTTTAGGAAATTGAATCTCTCCACGATTTTCGAAAATTGGCTTACATTTTGAGGTACTCTGATTATTTGCATCGTCTTCATCTTCTTCGGTTACCGTACTTGGCATTATAGAATATTTTCTTCCTCCAACTCCGCCCCTATTAGCACACGGGGCAATTGATTTTCGCATAGGGAAAAAACTTTTACGTCTTTGTATTTTTTCACTGGTAGCACAAATGGTTTCTTCCATATCTGCTGTTTGTATAATAGTCTCATTAGGTTTAAGTCTTTGAGCTAGAATTTCCTCGAATGAACGTTCGACCTTTTCTTCGACATTGTAGATTTCCTTGTACAGCACTACCATTCCAGCGGGTTGAGGCGGTGCAAAAAACTCATCTAAAACAGTGGGTTCTTGAGGTTTAGATTGTTTTGCAAAATGAGGGAAATGCCGTATGTTATAGAGAGCCCCGTTGCCCCAGTACTTTTCTCGTTTGGTCACAAAGTTATTTTCAATTTCGCGTTTCTTGAAGAAGTTATACGCTCTCAATTCTTCTGGTTGAAATTCAACATTGGGACGAGGATATAATTTGCATTTATTATACACTGGTAGAACATTCTTGTCGGGACGTTCTTCCGTTGTCACTGGAACAATCCAATCTGGATTAGGTCTACTTCGGGCCGAAAAGTTATGTGGCAGTTTCATTGGTTTATCATATTTGGAGTCTTCGTGTGAAATTTTTATGGGCAACAATTGAGTGTCTTCATCTTTGTTTGTTCCATCATCTTCGTGTATTTCAAAGCCCAGTTCATTTGTGGTGACTTTTTTGGAAAACAATTTACCCTTGGCGTGTGGTTTATTCCAGGGACCAGGTTCTTTGAGATTTTCCTGCTCCCGTTGGGCATCAATAATAGATCGTATAACAGATTTGCCATCATCTTTCGTTGTGGTATTACCAGCTTTTTCGTTGGATTGCTCTGTGACTACTAAGTTAGGTGTTGTGTTTTCGTCCTTGAAGACTTGCACACGAACATTGACACGATCTTGAGACGTTGTCCCATCAGTCTAAAAATACAATTTGAAAGGGCAATATGTTTAAAAAATTTATGTATATGTTTTATAATTCTCTCTTATTATAGACCTTCACCTACCCTAATTGTTCCCGGTGCATTACTTTTAACTGCAGCTCCAGTTCGTATACTCCCAACCATTTGTCTACGACGATGTCCTCTCAATGATGACAAGGCTTGACGACGTTCTTGTATCTGACGATTCGTTTCCTCCTGAACATTATCATCATCCTTGTACATCAGACGCTGGGCGACAGTAAATCCAAAATGCTGATGTGCTTCTTGTAGCTCCTCTAATGGCTGGGCACGACAAGCAATTCCACGACGAAAAATTTCATCCGCTTTTCGTGTATTATTAACTAAATCATAACAGTATGCCCAAGCTATGTAGAAATCCGAAACCATTGTACCAATGCCGGCATTAAATAATTGTTGATAGCACTCAGCTGGGTCCTTGTGGCTATCAATCTGCAAGTGGCAATTAAATGGAATTGAATGGAAAACAATACACAAAGACATATATATAGGTACTTACATATTTAATGTACAATTTAATCATACGACGATCTTGATAATATTTTTCTTCACTTTCAAACCGAGATAGACATTTGGCTAATACCTCTTGCAATCCGGATTCTTTGCCACCCGATGGAAAACTTTGTTCAATCCATTCTATGTAGTTGAACCACACACTGAGCGGATCTTCACCCGTGTAATTATGTATCTCCCTTTCTAGTTCTTTTCTTTGGGCCATTAACTCCTGGGCAGATTCCACTTTAAGGGATGCCTGCAATATACTTGCATTTCGGCCTTGTGCCAAGGGTTGTATATTTTCCTTAGCCTCATCGAAATCCATGATTCTTTCCTTTGTTGCTTATTGTATGATTCAAAGTAAATTACTGTGTTAACAATCCAAAAATTGGAACAACCTAAGGGTATGGAAATTTAATAATTTCTTCCCTTGTTGAGTTGCAAATGTTAAATTAAATTCCAAAAGTGTTTTGTATCTAAAAGAAATACAAAATACAAATAAAGCGTCAAGTTTTATTGCGTTATTGAAAATGTATACGGCGGTCAATGACTGTGTTGGAATCTTCACAGATTTGATTTCAGCAATTAAATTCACAAATATATATTTCTTGAATCTTTATATAAATAAGAAAGTAAATGGAGTCGCCACTCTCTTTAGGAAGACACAAATGATGGCGATCCACAGGCAGTAACAATATATGGTCTGTTTCCGTACCGCAAGAATCTACAATATTTTACTATTTTCTTCGATATCATAAAGGAAAATTCGTTATCGTAGTAAAAAGTAGTAGATTCTTGCAGTACAGGGACAGACCAATAATTAGCCAGCCAATCGTATGGTGTTCAAGTATATATATTTTATATATTTCACTTTACTCTCAAAACTTAATTTTCCCTTTCCCATACAAATGGAAACACTACATCCAATTTTTTGAATATTTGCTTTCTCTGAACTATATAATGCTCATATTAGCAATTTACCTTATTGATAATAAATAAAATGAAAATCATACACAACAATGAAAACAATGCAAAAATGCGGCGGCTAAATTCAAATTATGACAGCGACTGAAGAAAAATTGAAAAACGTTCCACCTGCTAACGAATGGGAGGAGAAGACAAAACGGCCGATAAAGATTAATTCAAAATGGTATAACCGAAAGTTTACGAATGAGGTGGGATGGAGACTAAATGGATACCGACTAATCGACTTTTTTTTTTTTGAAAAGTCTAATGCCATGTACAGACGAGCGTTGTTCGCTCTCTCATTCGTTGTTCGACCCTTAAATATGAAGTAATTACTTATGCGGTGTACACACTAGCATTTTTGAATGGCACTCTTGCCCAAATTTTGCTTGTTTGATAGTGTGGCCTCACATGTTTGTCATTCATCAGGCAACCACAAAAATATTTATGGTTGTTGGATAGTCAGTAATCGATAAAAAAGTTGACAGTCAAAAATGATAGTGTGTACACCGCTTTAGTTCCCCATACAAAATACAAAATTGTCTGAGCGAACACCGACTTTTGTACGTCGTTCAATTCGAATCACTCTCTAAATCACCAAGAATTTTGTCCCATCCCTAACAATTGAGAGCATTTATCGAAAATAAATTAATTTTGACAGCTTGAAAATATTTATAAAATTTTCAAATTTTTTAGTAAAGTTGAAAATGATGAATGAAAAGTAAAGAAAGTATAAAATGAAAATCATACACAACAATGAAAACAAACAATGCAAAAAGTAAATTCAAAAACTGAAGAAAAATTGAAAAACGTTCCACCTACTAACGAATGGGAGGAGAAGACAAAACGGCCGATAAAGATTAATTCAAAATGGTATAACCGAAAGTTTAGTTCTGATTTATATTAGGCGAGTTTACTTGCGGCAATAAATAATATATTGTCTATACAAGGTTTTCGAAAATATTTCTTTTTTCATTTGATGTCAATAGTTTTTTCACGTTTAAATAAATATAAAATGTCAACAAATACGAAATACACAAAACGAATTTCCACAAAATTGTCAATTTTTTTCACATATGTATATGTAAATAAAAAATTGGAGAATTTTTGTTTGAACAACGTAGTTCGCACTCAGAATTACGTACATGAATTAACCTGTTCATACAACACTATTCTTAATTCATATCATTAGAGTTTTTTTATTTCAAACTTTTTGTTTCTTGTTTTACACCAAAATTGTAACATATTTTCTTTGCTTGAATCACATATGGATCTAAATAGAAAAAATAATTCTCTTTCTCCCGACTGTGGTATGAACCTATATCTATTTACTTTTAATTCATGTTTTCAATTTTTTGTGAAAATATTGTTGCTATAAATAAATTTTAATATTTTCTCAATTCAAATGTCACATATAAAATAATTAGAGAAATTTTGTTTGGGTTTCCCCACATGTGTTTCTCGTTTTGTACGCTAATTAGAACAAAGGGGAAAGAAATGCATATTACATTATGTAGAAAACAAAATTTACTTCCTGCTGCATATATATAAACTATACAATTTTTTACTTTTCATTCATCATTTTCAATTTTACTGAAAAAGTGTGAAAATTCCATAAATATTTTCAAACTTTCAAATTAATTTATTTTCGATAAATACTCTCAATTGTTAGGGAAGGGACAAAATTCTTTGTCATTCAGAGAATGATTCGAATTGAACAACGTACAAAAGTCGGTGTTCGATCTGAAAATTTTGTATGGGGAACTAAGTAATTACTTCATAATTAGGGGTCGAACAACGAATGAGAGAGCGAACGACGCTCGTCTGTACATGACATAAACGGAAACCGACTTTTCTGTTAATCGACTTTTTTTGTTCAAAAGTCTAAAGCAGGGTACACACTAAGATCTATTAATAAGGTCACCAAGGTAGCAATCGAAATCGGAAAACAGCTGTTTTTTCTTAAGTCTAATGTCAACATTTTCGACACAGTTTACGTTTTCATAATGGAAGTCAATACACGATAATGGATTTTGGCAGCAAACTTGAGAGGTATCGATTTCCAGCTGGTCTCCTTAGGTGACCTTATTTATAGGCCATGATACACACTAGCACTTTTGAATGACACTCTTGCCCAAAAATGCTTGTTTGATGACACTCTTGCCCAAAATTTGCTTGTTTGATAGTGTGGCCTCTGATGTTTGTCATTCATCAGGCAACACCAACGCGTGATGATGAGGTGCAATGCACTTCAGAGTGAAGGGAAACGATATGTGTTTATGTTATCGTTTGCTTGTGGTTGTTGTATATTCGATAACATATAACGCGACGGATGGCTCAACGCGAGCATTCTACTTAGCCCTTAAGCAGAATGGTCGCGTTGAGCGTTCAAGCAACTTCAAGCGTTAGTGTTATCGTTTCCTTGTGTTTGTTGTATTTTCGATTGAAACTCCATGTACATTAGAACTTTTTTCCGGGTTAACCTACTTTATGAGGATTTATTTGACATATATGCAAGGGAAATGACAATTGAGGTTAACGAAATCCGGTTAAATGTAAACGTACTATAAGTGAATAGCTCATAATTAAGAGCGCGTTTAGATTAAACGCATTTTAAGGGTCGAACAATGAAGGTTTGCCATCTTTCTCACTAGTTATTTACATTTCTCAAAGCCAACTGAAACGATATTTACATTAGAAATTTTATGGGGATTTATTTGTATGCAATGGAATTGGCAATTTAAACCCACTAGGTTAACGAAATCCGGTACAATGTAAACGTACTATTATAGAAGCATGCCGAAATCCTTTTATCTCCCAATTCATTCTTTGTAGTATTTCTTATATATTCTATGTAGTTTCAAAATCTATTTTTTATTATATTTCATAGATCTAGGAACAAAAAATAACGATCTCATTAAGTAACCACCATTATGAAGCGATTACTCGCTTAACAAATGTACTATTGAACACATCCCCGTGTGAACAGCTGAATACGTGACAAATGAATGTTCATTGAACACAGCTGCCTCCATTCATGTATCGTAGTTTGAAATTGTGTCAACAAATCACTGTGAATAGAACGCAAAAGAATAATCAATCTGAAATTGCTTTCGGGGGGAAATTAATAAATTGCTGAGTTATTTGCGCTGAAGTTACTACAAAACTGTACGAGTATTGGATAAGGTGAGTAATTGGGTATATTAAGTTAATTATTTGTGCTAACATTTGATTATTTGTGTCAATGGAGGCGGGCGAAGATGTCTTGCAGAAAAGTATGGTCGTTTGCACAAAGTGTGCTGTATACGCAATTCAGCAGAGAAAATAGAAATCAACTCTGGGGATTTATTGTGTGTGTTTTTTTGTTACCTGCCCATTCATTACCCAGCATTCTGCTGCTGTTGAAGTGTAAACTCTCGAAAGGCTAGATGCCAGTTGAGTGTAAAATTCAGGAATTGCTGTAGTCTTTTTATTAATTTTTTATACTTGTGGAATATAATTCAAAGTATTTTAGGTGATTAGAAACAAATTGTGATAATTGACTGGTGTATTTTATTTTGAATGAAGGCAAAAAACTGAAGTGAATGAAATTACTTAATGTTGGTGGTGGGCTGGCCAAAGTAAAAATAGTAATGAACACAAATTATTTTTAGTTGTGAATGTTATTTCAGTTTTTTTAATATTTGTTTTGAAGTAAACCCGAAAAATGCTGGCAAGCCAAAATTATTTGTTGTGTGTTGGAATAGATGAGGGGTGGAATTCATTTTTCACTTCGAAACTTTGTTTGGTTCGGTTTGATTTGACAGAGGCGACCCAACGGCAACGTTTTTTTCGGACTACGGTCGTTTGCACAAAAGTGTTTTGTGCCTGTGTGTTCAGAGAGACTTTGGCTTGCTGCGTTTCAAATGCTGAATTTCTTTATTTTCATTCAAGTTGTCTGTCTGAGTAGCCTGAGTAGCGCTGTGCTCCGATAACTGTTGGTGGGATAGTTTGTTTATATTATTTGGGGGATAGAAAAGATTATATATTCTTAATGTTTTAAAAAGTTTGGGAATTAAAAATAATAAATCTGCGTGTGTTTTTTCATTTTCAGTTGAATAATCCAAGGGAGTATTGTGAGTATTGTGGTGTTGAAACTCATTACATCCTTTGGGTTTGAGATTTTATTGTTGTTGGTAACAAGGTAATTTTATCATTCGCGCTTTGCGGAACATCATAGTGATTCATTAATTCCACGTAAGAGAGGAGAAAGTGGCAAAGAAATTAACAACACAAAAATGGTACTGGCCGAACGAAATTCAGAATTAGTACGCAATGGCAGAAGATCTCGTGGTCCCAGTCCAAATGGACATGGTGCTAGTTCGGGTAGTGCAAGTGGTACGGCAGCTCCTGGTGGTACTGGTACACCAGAAACATCATCAGACGATGACAATTGTAAGTTAATTAGAAAAAAACATGATTTTTTAAACAAAATATGATATGCATTTTATTGTTATTTTGTTTCAGCTATCAAACGTAATGGAAAATCAAAAGCTAAACAAAGCGAATATGAAGGTAATACAAAAAAATTAAAAATCATTTTTTTTCGCAATTTATATCAAAGTAATGGTATATTTGACTTTACAGAAAAAATCCGTGTTGGCCGCGATTATCAAGCGGTGTGTCCTCCATTAATACCTGAACAAGAGCGTAAACCTGAATGCCTTAATGATCGCGCTTTGCTGGTGTGGTCGCCCACAAAAGAAATTCCAGACACAAAACGTGAGTTTCTTCGTTTTATATAGCACTCAAGATTATTATATAAGGTTGGGCAGAGAAAATGTTATTGGGGGTAGTGTTCATTAAAACAAACGTAGTAAATTTTGATGCTTGAGACGTAGATATGAAGAGACCAACTAGTTTTAAATCGAACGTCCAATCATTTATTCCGCCTATACATTGTGATCGATCGCGGATGGTCTTTATTATTAATGTGTACCTGACTGATGCCCTTGAAGCGTAAGCACATCGAGGAGCTATTACTTCGACTACTACTCCGTTAGATCTCCATTGCGATTTTCTCAATGTCTGCCAATATACGTCATCAATTATATACATGGCATTTACATGCATGTATGATAGCAAGATAAAGAGTGACAGAAATCAAACCTTAACCCAACCCATTGGGGAAGTGATTAAATTATGCCGTCCGATGTGGAGCAATAGCAGTGATACACAGTGGAGTAAATTACATATATAATTACATTTATATGTACCCACGACAAGTAGGATCTACAAACCCAAACGAGTCCAACCAACGAATGCCACCTTAGCTCATTTTGTAAAAAAAGTAGGATTTCTTCAACAACAATTATTTCAAATTTAGATAATTATTGACGTTCACTTAAATATAAAATTGCAATTTTATAATTAGAAAAATTTATCTCTATATTTTTGAATATCCAAAAACTTCTCTATCATATGTTGTTTTTTTATTTACAGTTGAAGAATATATATCAGTTGCCAAAGAAAAATATGGTTACAATGGAGAGCAGGCATTGGGTATGCTATTCTGGCATAAACATGATCTTGAGCGGGCAGTTATGGATTTGGCAAATTTCACACCATTCCCCGATGAATGGACAGTCGAGGATAAAGTGTTATTTGAACAGGCATTTCAATTTCATGGCAAAAGTTTTCATCGTATACGTCAAATGGTAAGCTGCACCACCACCACCTTCATCGTCCTCTATCACTCTACTTTCACAAATAAATATATAATTTTTGCAATTCTCCATTTTCCAGTTACCCGATAAATCAATTGCTAGCCTGGTAAAATATTACTATTCCTGGAAAAAGACACGACATCGTCAAAGTGTCATGGATCGCCAGGAAAAAGTAAAAGCTAGCAAAGAGGGTTCTTCAGAAAATGGCAGCGATAATGGCAGTAACGAAGAATCCGACAATGATGACAAGGTAATTATTAGTTAGAATTAAGTATATATTTTATAATATAGTATATATATATGTATTTAATAATAATAAAAAATAGTACGTACGTAAATTCATACCCAATTTTATCGTTTTTTACACACGTGCGCTTTTTTGTTTGTTTTTTTCTTCTAATGATTTATCACCACACACTTCATTGCAGATTTTTAGTTATTAAATAATTTTATTTCTTTACTTTTATATTTACAAAACATACAAACAACCCCTATTACTGGCTTTTAAAAACAAAAACATACATATAGTTACGTTGTGGCTTAAATTTAGGTGTAGTGTTTTGAAACAAATGAACAGATAACATCACACATTTCTCACATACATTTTATTTTTCTTAACTTTTTATTTAGACAAACAAATTTCTATATTTTCTTTTTTGGAACAAAAAAAATAATAATAATTATTATAATAAAAAAGTATATAAGAATATAATAAATTTTATATAACAATGTGTTTATTTGTATTATACTTTGTGGCTATTATTATAATATAAAAAAAATTATTTAAATCTAATCGCATATAAAAAAACGTAACCTTTAAAACATATTTCTTTTTTTTTGTATACTTTAAAATGGAACATTTCAAATTCAATTTTATAAGCATTTAATTTTATTAGTAAATAATATTGAATTGTATTTTTTTTGTCAAGAAAATATACATACATTCAATGTCTGTCGGTGTTCCATTTTAATGTATGCATACAACAAAAAAATATATATTAAAAAAATCAGAGAAAAGAAAATGTTTAACATACAAAAAAAAAGAGAACCTGTAAAAAATATATAAATATAAAATTATCTATAAGTCCAAAAATGTTCGAGTTTATTTTTGTGTACATAACAAAGGAAAATAACAATATTATTTCTTTGTTGTGTATTTTAATTTATTTATTTTATTATTTACAGAATTAATTGTAATTTTTGTTTTCTAGAAAATAGCTAACATATTTGAATTTGATTTGAATTTTTATTTATTTATTTTCTTAATTAAATTAAAAATTCTTATTGTATATAAACAGACACATTTCTAGACAATATAGAGAGACCATTTGAGGTGTGTAGCGTAATAAGAAAATCATAAAAATCCAAATTTTTAAATCCAAATTTAAAATATGTCTTCGAATACAACTACACTATTTTTCTGGCATAGTGGTATTGTCACTACTATCCCTTCAGTAATCTACAACGATTTTTGCAGAGACTTCCATGTCTATTCTTAAGAAATTGTCTTTGTTAGGTTCCTGTCTAGTTTGCCTCTTAGGAGAAGACAATGAGAGATAAGTTATTTCATTTATTTTGTACATTAAGAGTTCAATGTAATTTTTATATTAACAAAGTTCGAAAGTTATTCCAGTTTTTAAATAAGTTTCAACTCTCCTCAATTGAGTCCATACTAGCGCAGTATTTGCTTAATGATGTCTCAACAATTTTAATCTCTGGAATGGCAATTTAACAATTTCCTGCCAAAATTCAACTAATAACCCCTGGGATGTTAGTGTAGCCTTGGGGAACATAGTTAAAGAAACGATTTTATGCCGAATGAGACTTTGCAACACTACTTATGTCTAGTCTGCTTCTAAATAGTCACTTATGTGTTACAACATTTTGTAATAGTTCATGAAATAAATGTGTGTTGTTTATATGTATGTTCAAAATTTAAAATACTTGGCTATTTTCTTACAAAACAAAAACAAATAAATTGGAGAAAATTCAATACAATATTAGATGATTTGGCTGAAACAAATTAAAAAAAAAATTTTGTTTTGATGCAGATGGTTCCTAATTATAATCATCTAATATTATATTTAATTTTCTATTTTTTTATTTAAACGTTATTCATCACAATGTGTTGTGAATAGTGTGACAATGACGTACTACTATTTTTTTTTTACTTTATTTTATTTAAGTAAACCAGAAACATCATTATTTATAGTTTAATTATTGTTTTTTAATTCATTTTTATTTTTCTTTTTACTCAGCATAAGCTACTTTGAAATTAATTATAAGCTACATTAAATTTAAAAAAACCTAGATTTTAGTACAAGACTGTTTATATAAATGTTTTTTTTTCTCTTAAACTAACTATTCAAAATTAGCAAAAAAAAGTCTCAAAAAAAAAAAAAAAAAAAAAAATTGGAAAAATACAAAGAATACTATAATCTAATATTTTAAATTCATATCAACCAAAATCATAAGAAGAAGAAGAAAAAAATAATAAAAGAAGAAAAAATCTATGTTTTGTCTGCGTGAAGATTAAACAAAATTCATGTGTTTCTTTTCAAATGCAACCTTTTTTTTCTTCCATCACCAAAGAAAAAAACAAATAAAAATTAATAAATACATAAAAAATATTGATAACTAGTAATTCTGAAAATCTAAATAATTGGCAATAAAAATCAAAATCTTTGGGTAAGAAAAATAAACCAATAATAGTGAATAATATCAACAATGAAATATGGAGTCGAAAAAAAAACAATTCACTAAATTAAAATTAATAAGCATTTGTTTATATTTTATATAACAATGTGTATGTGTGTGTATATGTATAAAATGCAATGTGTATATATTTTAATGATTTTTTAAGCAAACAATTTTCATTGGACTCTGATTTATCTCACAGATCTTTGTTGAATAAAATAAAAGATAGACTCTTAAAAAAAGAACAAATTCCATATTTAAGGAAACTCCATGAATAGAAAATGAAGATTAACTTAGAACAACTTTGTTTCTGAATTTGATAATCTTAAATCTTGTTTAAGTACGCGTATTTATCATTTTTAAAAAAATATTTTTTCAAATTAAGAATGTTTCCCAGCATCAGGAATTCCACCTATGGGAGATTGCTGGCTTGATGCTATCCATTTCCTATAGATAGTATTTCCATTGCGTCGATGCATACTTAAGTTGAGAAATTGACGATCATGCCGGTACTTGCCAAATAAGTCCCAAACTTGAGATCATAGATATCTACCAGGTCTGTTTCTCCTTAGATCGCTCATTTTTTTACTCCTCATTGTGAGTAAAAAAATTTTATACAATTTTGCATCTTCAAAATTTACGTCCTTTCCTTGGTACACAGGGTAAAACAAAATCAGTTTGTACGGTTCTAATAAATATAAAAAGGGAAAAAACAATTTATTAAATATATGAACAATTAAATATAGTTATTAATTGTATATAACAGAGATGCCTACATTGCATTTTTAACATATCCTATATACACCAACAAAATTAATTCTTTTTAACCAATCAGTTTGTTACTAACTTCTTCTTTTTAAATTTGCTCATTTTTTCATTCATTTTTTTTCATGCCTCTTTTATATATATTTATTTGTTTGGAATTAGTTAACATTTTTTTTTCATATGTCTACTTATATTTTCGTTAATATTGCAAAATATAATTTTACTTGAAAGGAATCTTGCAGATATAGACGACTCTACTTCCCCTTCTCCTCAGTCCGCATATTTCAAATACCCCCCAGAAGATCGGTGTTCTTACTTCTTCTTGTATATATATATTTTATTTATTAACGTTGCAAGTTGTTGGCGGCAAAATTCAATGTGTTGTTGAGGGCAGTAATAATGAATAAAAAATACATAAAAAATATTTTGAAAGAAATTACATAAATTTTGTTTGATCAACACCACACCACTACTCTTAATAGATTTATTATTGTGTAAATTGTTTTCTATCTCTCTTTCAAATCCTATTTCATGAATGTTTGTATTCATAAGATTTTGTCTCAAAACCTTGTTGTAGTAGTGTACTTTTTTTAAAGAAACAAAAACAATTTTTTTTGTAAATTTTGATTTTACACAAAACAATCTTATGTTTTTTCTTATTCTCTTGTCTCTTTTCCGCTTTGCGTGTCACAATCACTCTCGCTCGCTCGGTTTTGCGCCCCGAATTAGGATCAAACATTGTCAAGCCATGCAGGAATTTTATATGATCAAACAAATGATTCGAGTTTATTGCATGATGGTGGTGGTGTTGATATAGAAAATCATTTTCCAAATTCTGCCAATAACAATAACAACAACAACAGCAGCAGCAGCAACAACAATAATAAACAGCAATCTCATACACCAACAATTTCAAATTCCGATTCAATTTATTCAAATGGTATAGCTGCTGCCACAACAAATGCCACATCATCTGCTGCAGGCGCAGGCGGTCTCATTGCTGGTGGTGGTAGTGGCGGCGGTGGTTATTGTTCAAATTGTGGTGTAGCCTGTAATGTATTACACAATTCACCACATGGTAAAATGTGTTTCAGTTGTCATCATCACTGGAGGTATAAGAAGTGAAACATTCCTAAAACCCAAAATTGATAATTTAATATGTATGTCCTTCCCTTCCCTCTTCAACCATAAATTTACTCAAAATTTTTAGACGCACTGGCAATAAACGTCCCACATCTGGACCATTTTTTGGCAAAAGATCTCGTGATCGTAATGCAGATCGTCACAAACGTAAACCACCACGTGGCATGTATATAAATCATGATGATATTGTGGCCTTGGCCAGTGCCAATGATAATCAAGATGAGCTATTGGCAAATATAGATCGTGAAATTGTATCCCTTTTGAGTCAAGTAAGATTTTCATATTTTGCAATATTGTTCAATGTATTTTTTTTTGTTTAGTTTTGTTTTGATTTTCTATATGTTAAGCTCTAACACATACATTTATACTAACAATATCATGTCGTATATCCATTCATTTTTTTTTCAAATGGTAAACATGGAATGTAATAGACACAGCGAAATACATCAATGGGGGACAGTTTTTTTTTTTTTTGACATAGAAAATGTTAATTTTGAAGCTGTGGTTAGCATTTAAATTTAAATATGTTATTAAAACGTACCTTAAAATTTGACGTACCTAAAAAACTGTAACTCATCGACCATTTTGCTTGGGAGAAGAAGCGCTGTGTGTTGATATTGCCGGTCTAAATGACATTAATACCTACCTTCCACAAAGACCCAAAAGTCCAATCTATGTGTCGTTGAAACGACACGGCGGTAGTGTAACACAATCTTCGCCTCAAAAGTTCAGTGTCACGTTATCTTACAAATCTTAAAGAAGGTTGGATGTCACAGCACTTTTGCAGTCGGTCCTTACAGAACAAGTGTTAATTGGTCCTTACAGAACGAGTAAAAGTGTTAGTGGAGGTCTACGGAATTATTTTGGAGAATTTTTTATTAACTTTATAAATATTTCAATAATTGTGACAATTTGTGTTTTTTTGGGGGGAGTTACCAAATGGAATGGACCGATTGGGCCCATTTTCGGATTTAATTTAGAGTTGATAAAGATGTGCAGAATTTGCACGAAATCGAAATCGGAGTGGGCCCATCTTCCGACTTGGTTTAGATGAAATTGGATAATCCCGTCGCTTCAAATAAGATTTAAAGTTTTTAAAATATCACCCTTTGTGGGGATGGAAGGTACTAGAAGGAGTGGACCGATAAGTCCCATCTTCCATTACTATATACAGGCTTGGTTAAAATATATACAATGTATTATACAATTATTTTTGTAGCAAAATATTGCCCATTTTTGGCGGGGGAAGGTACCAGAAGGTATCAGCGTTGGCCGATATTTCCCAACTTTGGGCAGACGGAAATTTGTCTGAAAGAAACATGTGATCTAAAACCAATATTTTATGATGTGACACATTTTGAGCTGAGGGTATAAAAAGATAAGAGATCTTTCCCTCTGTATATCAGCGTAACATTATTCAAAATCAAATTCTGATTTCATTTATCCAAATGGTATTACAAATGCCACATCATCTGTGTCTCAGAGTCTCGTTATGGTTTAACAAGGATTTCGTTATTGCCAGGAGACATAGAATAGCAACATTTGCATTGTTTTCAATGCAAATGTCAATTGGACTTTGGTCTATTGGCAATGTGTGGATAGCTAATTCGACCCCTTTATGAACGAGTCATTGTCTTCAGTGTGAGATTTGGAAATGAGTAGCCAAGAAAAGACCGCAGTTAGGCCACTACTTAATGTTTTCGTGCCCTTAGATATTTTTCGTAATCTTGCTGCTTCATTAACTCAATTTGACTTCTTGAATTTGGGAGACGTTTCAACATTTGTGAATCGAATGATTATTTTGTTTACCAACATCTTCTTCTTTCTCTTCGAAATCAACTTCATTATAAATCATTCACATTTCATCATCATTCATTGAAACCCACCAATCATCATCATCCAATTTCATTCATTTCTCCATGTTAAGCGTATTTAAGTTGGGATTTCTTTATCTAAACAAATTAATGTATAATGCAACAACAACAATAGCAACAAAAAACTATGAAAATATTGTTTTTAGGTACAATTGAATAAGCAGAATATCTCAGCGTTGAAACGTAAAAATTCCGACAATTTGGAAGATATACGTCCAACGGAAAATGCAAATCGTGTTAACGCTCGTTGGACAAATGATGAAATTCTATTGGCCGTCAATGGTGTACGTAAATATGGTAAAGATTTTCAGGTAAGATAAATGCACACTTGTCTCATCGTTCGTTTCCAACATGTATATTTTTGTTGTCCGGTCTAGGCCATAGCCGAAACTTTGGGTACCAAAACTGAAGCAAATGTTCGTACATTTTATATAAATAATCGACGTCGTTACAATTTGGATCAATTGATAAAGAAACATGAAGCCGAGAAGGAAGCTAATGCTGTTGCTGCGGGTAGTGTTACTTCCAGCTCGACGACACCACCAAATGTAACATCGTCTGCTAGTTCCACCATTACATCTACATCTTCAGCATCGTCGAATGCCAATACAGCCACAGCTGCTGGTTTGGATGCTGCTGTGAGCAGTAATACTTTGTCGTCTACAACCATAAAAGACGAAGTAACACAAATTTCGTCAAAGAAAACAAATGTACCGCAAAGCATTGTCGATGAATCGGATAACACTACCTCAAGTGAGACGGCCATATCGAAATCGACGATTTCCACAATTACCACATCGGATGATCGAAAATGTGAGAGTAGTTTAAGTATTGGCAATAAGGATAATGTCATTATGGAGGTAAGAATTACAATATTTGATTTTATGTTGACTAATTTAATAAAATTATTTATTTTACTTGTAAACATTTCAATACTCATTCCAATTTGTTTCCTTATTTTTAGATTGATTTAGATGCCGATCAACCTGAAGTTGTGCCACAGCCACCACCAGCCAAAAAGATGGCATTAAGTATTTCTAATCAGGAATTTCCCAAATCCAGTCCTGTATAATTTTATCTTGAATAATATTTTTTTTTTAATTTTTTCCCACAAACTAAAATTTAATATGTTAGATATAAAATATACGACGTTCTACTATATATACATTAACATTAAAACAAGAAAATGTGTTCTTTAACAAAAATTAAAAAAAAACCCAAACTGCTAAATTGGCTTCAACGAAAACAAAAATAATGTTTTGGTAAATATAAACTAAAAACAAGAGAAGGGTGAAAGACAAGCGCCTCTTAATAAAATTATTTCTTTTAAAACGCTGAAACATTTACATATATCAATGTAGTAGATCTTCATTGATGGTTTAACAAACTTTGGCCGTTAATGGTAAAAAATTCATTTTATCAAAAATAAATAACATAATCTTATTCTTACGTGTTCTTTTTTTTGTTATAGTTATTAATTTTATTTTAAATACATATTTTTTTTATATAAACTTTTATTTTATTTTTAATTGAGATATAATAAGTAATATCTTAACGTACGAATATATAAACCGAAAACCGAACGCTGTCCAAAATTTAGAATTATGTTGTCGTGGCCAACAAAAGAAAAACAAATTATTATTCGTACTACATATATGTATTTACCTATTAATTAAACTAGATTATAATTGTATTCTCAAAATTCAACTTTTGATTTGCTGCTACTACATTTGCTATACCGTAAAATATTCAAATTCCAAACTCTAATAATAAAGCAACAAATCTAAAGTTGTACATTAAAATACATCTGAATTGAGTTTATTATTATTATAAATAAAAATAAATAATGTGGTGTAAACTTATTTACATCATACAATAAGTAAACAAAAAAACAATATTGTTTGGATTTTGTTCAGGGTTTATGTTTTAAAGTGCTCACAGATTTCGACATGTCTACTGGGGATATTCATAACCAACATTGATCGGATGTTTTCTCAACGCGACACAACAAACTTCTTGGAATTGAACTGGGCTTAAATGAGGGGGATGAATCGTCCATATGTTTTTTGGCGGTCCCTCTAGCCGTGATTGTGACTCACAAATATTTAATTAAATTTTTTTCATTGAAACAATTTGAAACAATCTACAGTCATCATCTTCAATTTTGTACAATTCAGCTGTTAAGTAGTACCGGCCTTAATCCAATCCTCGGAATGTTCCATAGTGAAGGGTTTCAGGTCCGGTCGTTAGGAAGCTTATCTTTAATTTTAATGTATTGACGGTCATTGATGTGTAAGACTTGTTTTTTTTCGGAGAAGTGATCAAGTTCGAGAGCGAAAAATTCCGCTTTGGTGAAAATTAGTTATTCTGAATTACAGGGAATGGGAGAATGTGATGACAGTTTGTGCGAAATTTTTCCCTAATAAATTTAAAGGGAGCTGACTACAAAAATATAAGTATTAAATATTTTTATGAAAAATATCTATACAATACTCATTCTATGACGATTTTGAATTTTATGAATGGTTCTGCATATTTTTAACTCAACAACAACAAATTGGGAATCCTATTGATAACGATGCTTGCTCAACCAAATATTGTTACGGAATTTATAAAGGGAATAAGGAATATTAAACCGAGTTTGATACAATTTGGAGGTGAAATAAATGACTTTGTGTGAGGATCTGTCTCTAAAGAAATAAATATAAAAAATTATGGAAACATCATATAACCAAATTTGACTGATGAGCCGCTTAACAGTGAAAAACTCAAATAAAAATTATGAAAAACAATAATAAAGTTACAATTTTTTTTTCAAAATTATCGTGTGCATAATTTGAAGGACGAAATATAGGAGGAGAACAAATCATAAAATAACACTGTGCGACAAATTTGAATTTTTTGATAATTACCGGAAAATTCCAACAGATTATGAAAGAGGGTCGGGATGTAACCTAAAAAGGCGGGATAATATTCTCCCTTTTCAAGTATTTTGATAATTTTCGAATTATGATTTTAGGTATATAGTGTCTTCGGCAATATTACTGACAAGATATCGAGGAATATTTTGGTATGCAACTTTAACCCTCAACCGACTCATTAAAGGGGTCTTTCGGTCCCTTTTCCCAGGAGTGATTTAAAACTCATTCAAAACGGGATTATATCTGCTCAGAATATTCTACAGAAATGTTCGCCATAAAGTTTTACTATAAGTCTCAGAATAGACTAAAACTCAAAAATCAGCCTAAACGTCAAAAATCTTAAAAAGCAAAAACTCATTTTAGGGTTAATATTGTACTTATTACTAGTTTTTACCCATTTTTTCCACAAGGTGTCGTTTTAGAAGGATAGTACAAGGGACAAAAATATTCTCCATCAATTTTTAGCATAAGTCACTGAACAAGAGAAATCTGTATATATAATGTATATACCGAATATATAGTCATACATTTTGAACCAAATATTCAAAATGTTTTTGTATTTTTTTGTCAAAGACATTTCCTAGTATTTTTTTGACTAAGTGGATTAAAGTAACATGAAACTTGATTTTAGGTATATAATGTCAAAGAATAAAATATTCTAGGTCAAAATCCACTTCAAGTCTGAGAACAAGCTATATATTTATATTCAATAGTTTTTAAGAAATTTATATTATAAAATTATATATAATAAGAACAATTTTTTTGCAGACTTCAGTTAATTTTATAAGGTAAATTTCTTAAAAACTATTGAATATAAATATATAGCTTGTTTGAGACTTGAAGTGGATTTTCACGTAGATTATTTTATTCTTTGACATTATATACCTAAAATCAAGTTTCATGTTACTTTAATCCACTTAGTCGAAAAAATATTGGGAAATGTCTTTGACAAAAAAAGGAAAAACATTTTGAATATTTGGTTCAAAATGTATGACTATATATTCGGTATATACATTATATATACAGATTTCTCTTGTTCAGTGACTTATGCTAAAAATTGATGGAGAATATTTTTGTCCCTTGTACAATCCTTCTAAAACGACACCTTGTGGGAAAAATGGGTAAAAACTAGTAATAAGTACAATATTAACCCTAAAATGAGTTTTTGCTTTTTAAGATTTTTGACGTTTAGGCTGATTTTTGAGTTTTAGTCTATTCTGAGACTTATAGTAAAACTTTATGGCGAACATTTTTGTAGAATATTCTGAGCAGATATAACCCTGTTTTGAATGAGTTTTCAATCACTCCTGGAAAAAGGTACCGAAAAGACCCCTTTAATGAGTCGGTTGAGGGTTAAAGTTGCATACCAAAATATTCCTCGATAATTTGTCAGTAATATTGCCGAAGACACTATATACCTAAAATACAAGGATTTCAAGAAATCATAATTCGAAAATTATCAAAATTCTTGAAAAGGGAGAATATTGCCCCGCCTTTTTAGGTTACATCCCGACGTAAACTTTCAAAACGCCGATACACGTGTCTTCTTTTTTTAGCCCCTCTTTCATAATCTGTTGGAATTTCCCGGTAATTATTTTTTGTGTGCACAGTGTAATTGGCCACATTAAGAATTTAAGGAGATAAAATATCGAAATTAAGTAAGAAGGCACACAATTATGTAGTGAAATAATAAGCTGTGAATTAATATAATTCAATCGCATATTTCTTCCCATTATTCGTTGTGTCTTTGACATCGTTCAATGCGGATTTGCCATTACAAGAAAATGTTCTTTTATTCTGTTGTAATTGTTGCATCAAAACAATTAACAGCTCATGATGCAATAATAAGGTGATGTATCAAAACAAAAACATTTGTTTTTGTCTCGATTGTCTGTCAAAATTTTCCTTATATGTTTTCAAATGGTTGGCAACACTGTTCATTGAATTCAAGTAAAATTACCCACTTTGACAGTTAATTGAGACATAAGCTGCGCTAAATGGACTACCCATGGCCTATAAATAAGGTCACCAAGATAGCAATCGAAATCGGAAAACAGCTGTTTTTTCTCAAGTTTAATGTCAAAAATTTCGTTTTCATAATGGACGTAAATTCACAATAATGCATTTTGACAGCAAACTTGAGAGGTATCGATAATCAGCTGGTCTCCCTCGGTGACCTTATTTATAGGCCATGGGACTACCTATTCATTGTGCCATGTAACAGCTGTTTCACATGCCGTCGTATGTTGCCATATTTTCAAACATTTTTTTTAATTACAAAGTAGTTTTACAGCGGATTCTTGATATTTCATATTTATATTGTTATTCAATTGAAATAGCAATAAAAAGTAACAACTTATAAAATCAATAAATAAAATATTGAAAAATATTACAAAATTAAATTACAATGGGGCAACACACATTACAACTTAAATTACAATATGGCAACTCGAATCTTTTTTCAACCACCATTTTTGAAAATCATCTTGCACGAATTGTTTAATGCACCTTCATCCAGAATAAGGGGAGAATATGAAATAGGGCTGTAATTTGTAAATGTGTCTGGCTAGATTGGCAGTTTTTCCTAACATTTTTATACCAAAACGATCGTTGTAATCAACTTTGCATGTCGACGTTCTCCGAGATCATGTGGAGAATGCTTACAAAAATTAAAACCAGATTTTATTATAAATAATTCTATAAATGAAAACAGGCCCAAAATATAATATTTAATAACATGTGAAAATTCGAACTTTATCTCGCTTTTAGAATTGAAAAGGAGAATGAGGATGAATTGAATTTTCATTCGTTTAAGGTTATTGTTTTGTCTTCGTAACACAAAAAAAAAAAACATACTTTGTTTCATTTAATAATTAAATTAATTAATTTTTTTATTTTATTATAATAATCGTTATCCTATAATACAACACATATTTTTATGAAGATTTTTTTATGTTTAATTTTAATATATGTTATGTTATACAATAATTTGTAATTGTAATATTTACCTAAAAAATGCATTTATAAGAAATATTGGGTGTGTATTTTTATTATATACATTTTAATAGATTGCATTTTTTTTATTAAAATTAAATAATTGTTTCTATTTTCTATCAAGTAACCTAGCGTTTACAATAGACAGTTGATTTCATGTATAAATGTCAAACAATTAAAAATTGGTTTTAAGAATCTGAATTTATGAAGATTATTTTTTTGGGTAAATTAGTTGTCCATTTTTTAATTTGAACATAAAATATATTAAATTAACTAAAAAATAATTAAAAGAGTTATTCGAGCCTGAGGTCTTTTTTGGGTTTTAAATTTTTTATTTCCATCTTCAGGGAGTATGCATTTTCAGATATGTATATTACGCTCGTTGAACATAAAATATATTAAATTAACTAAAAAATAATTAAAAGAGTTATTCGAGCCTGAGGTCTTTTTTGGGTTTTAAATTTTTTATTTCCATCTTCAGGGAGTATGCATTTTCAGATATGTATATTACGCTCGTTAATCTCAAAATAGATACTCTCTGAATATGGAATTCAAAGAATTTCGAAATATTGGATGAAATAAAGAATTGAAAAACCAATAAAGAACTCAAGCTCAATCAAAACGTTCAAAATAATAAAATAACATTTAATAGTTAATTTGATTACATTATCTGAAGACATTTATTGACTTTTGGCTGTGCGATCTTTTGAAGAAAGTTGGGAGTGTCAGTTTATACTATAGCAAAAACTATTTGGATTTAAAAAAAAATTATAGTTTTAGTTTAGTTTCTCTTTTAATTTGAGCTCGATTTGCGACCATAGCGTATACGTCAAATATAATCCACTGGATTTGTGATCAAGATTAAGAAGCTAGTCTCATGCAGTCATATGTTTCCAATTTTTTCATAAATTTTTGACAACATTCTGTTTTCAAAATTTAAATTAAAATACCTTTCTTCGAAATGAACGTACATCATGTTTTCAGTGGAAAAAATTGCTACATCATTCATATTTATTAATATTTTGAAGTTTATATATTGTTACGTTCTTGGATTTTACTTAATCCCGTGTAGACGTTGTTTTATTTCCCAGTACAGTTCGTACTAAATAAAACGCGGGTTCTTTCTGATTACGATTATTACAATGATTTTATGACACCACTTTACTTTGCACGTTACTTTACAGCTTTACGGTACTTGACTGTTTCAATTCGCGATCTGATTCACAACTGACTAACTGCCTTGCCATTTCCCCTATTTATATGAGCCTTGCCTGCCGCTACAGAAGTTTCTAGACGATCTGGTAACACCTAGATTACGAACAATCTACCAATGCAACAAACACATACAAACTTACATTGAGTGAACAATAACAACAACACATATACCGGCGAGGGAGTAACAAAGGAAGAGGAATTAAGCGATCATCAATGATGACGTTTAACAAGAATTGTACGTCAATAACAAAATAGGAAATGAAAGAGGAAATGGAAGGATGTAGAAAAATCTATACATTAGTTGTTGTTGTGAAGTTATTCGAATAAACTGCGTAGTAGAAATTTACGTTACAATTCAAATTCTTAAATTAACGGAATTCATCTAAATTAACTTAAATCTAAGAAAAATTCAACTTCCCCACTTTTGCAATATGTTGTGTACGGCCGTATTGTTACGAATATAACTTTAGATTTAAGTTAATTTAGATGAATTCCGTTAATTTAAGAATTTGAATTGTAACGTAAATTTCTACTACGCAGTTTATTCGAATAACTTCACAACAACAACTACTGTATAGATTTTTCTACATCCTTCCATTTCCTCTTTCATTTTCTATTTTGTTATTGACGTACAATTCTTGTTAAACGTCATCATTGATGATCGCTTAATTCCTCTTCCTTTGTTACTCCCTCGCCGGTATATGTGTTGTTGTTATTGTTCACTCAATGTAAGTTTGTATGTGTTTGTTGCATTGGTAGATTGTTCGTAATCTAGGTGTTACCAGATCGTCTAGAAACTTCTGTAGCGGCAGGCAAGGCTCATATAAATGGGGGAAATGACAAGGCAGTTAGTCAGTTGTGAATCAGATCGCGAATTGAAACCGTCAAGTAAAGTAAAGTTGTGTCAATAAAATCATTGTAATATTCGTAATCAGAAAAAAACCGCGTTTTATTTAGTACGAACTGTATTGGAAAATAAAACAACGTATACACGGGATTAAGTAAAATCAAAGAACGTAACAATTGGTGTCGGAAGTGAGATTACGATAATACTACGATGAAGTTTAAGGATCTACGAGTGGAAGATTTGAAGAAGGAGCTCAATAAATTGGAATTGTCCTCTACTGGCAACAAGGCTGAACTACAAAAACGTCTGTTGGATGAGTTCGAGCGCCGTGGTATGAACATCGATACATATGAGTTTGACAGTAAGGATGAAGTGGATTTATCGGAAATGGGCGAATCCAACGGTGGGGAGGTCTCGTCAGTAGCTGCCAGGGGTGACGATTTCAGAGAAATGCTGGCTAAAATGTTTGAGGAAAATTCCAGAAGGAGCGAAGAAAACATGAGACGAATGTTCGAAGAAAATTCCAGAAAGTTAGATGAAAATTCGAGAATAATGAACGAGAAACTCGAGAAAATTACTGAAGTTATTGGAAGGAGAGTGGAAACCGTGGAGGTCCAAATTAAAGAGTTGGATAAGAAAGTGCAGTCGGTTGACGAGAAGATTATGTCTGTGGATGAGAAATTTCTGGTCCACGACCACAGGTTTACGAATCTGGAGAAGAAAATATCGGAACTGGAAATTAATGGTGGTCCGGTGCGAGTTCCTGATAACACACTAAAAATCAAACCTCCTGTATTCGACGGCTCTACGTCATTCAATGTTTTCAAGTTACAGTTCGAGACAGTGGCTTCTAGAAATTCGTGGAACGACAGCGACAAAGCGGTTGCACTACTTCTAGCATTGAAGGGCAGTGCTGCTGATGTTATACAGAGTATTCCTGTCGCTTCTAAGAACAACTATGAAGATGTTATTGCTGCACTGGAACGTAAGTACGGTGGCGAACATAAACAAAACATCTACCTTATGGAACTAAGGGGAAGAGTACAGAGGGCAAACGAGACGTTACAAGACTTTGCAGCTGAGGTGGAACGTTTGGTGCTAATGACGTATCCAGGAGAGAATCACCCATTGCTGGACCGTATGAAAATCGAAACCTTTGTGAATGGCATACGTGGCCCTGAGATTAAATGTGCAACATTTGCGTCACCAAAAGCGTCATTTGCCGAAACCGTGTCGTTTGCCCTTGCCCAAGAGACGGCAAGAATAATTGTTAAGCCCCAGACCCACAAGATTCGCCAACTGGAGACCGAATGTTGCAAACCCAAATCTCTCGTTAACTTGATCGAGGACGCCATGAGGCGGGTAATAGAAGAAACAAAGTTTGTAGGGATGACTAAGCCCAGGATTAGATGCTACAACTGTGATAAAGCAGGTCATATTGCGCGCGAATGCAGAGCTAAGTGCAAACGATCAAGGTCATCGTCACCACCTCCAACGAAAGATGGTAGAAGAATGGCTCAACAGTCCACCAATGAGTCACCGTTAAACTAAATCGAACCATCGTCAAGTCCATGGTGCTCCCCAGTGGTATTGGTCAAGAAGAAAGACGGAAGCACCCGATTTTGTCTCGACTACCGAAAGTTGAATGATGTCACCAAGAAATACAGCTATACGCTCCCAAGAATCGACGACACATTGCACACATTAGCCGGGACGTCATGGTTCTCCACCCTCGACCTGCAGAATGGGTACTGGCAAGTAGAGATCGCCGAGAAAGATAAAGAGAAAACAGCGTTTGGCGTTAATGGGGGTCTCTGGCAGTTCAATGTCATGCCATTCGGACTCTGCAACGCCCCGGCTACATTTGAAAGGCTGATGGAGCGTGTGTTAAAAGGGCTGCAGTGGAAGTCGTGCCTCATATACCTGGATGACATCATAGTCATGGGACGCAACTTCGACGAACACATCAAGAACTTAAAGGATGTTCTACAGCAGCTTTCGTCTTCAGGCCTCAAGTTAAACCCAAATAAGTGCAGCCTCTTCCAACGAGAGGTGAAGTTCCTGGGGCACCACGTGACGCCGGAGGGCATATCGACGGATAAGGAGAAAATTCAAGCCGTCAGAGATTGGCCGCAGCCCCGAAATCTCCATGAGCTGCGAAGCTTTCTGGGTCGGCTGTCAAAAATCCATTGCCGACTGGATCGCCAATTGTGAAAGGTGCATAAGAGCTAAAGGTCCAACACGGAAGAGTCGAGGCTACATGCAACAGTATAATTCAGGAGCCCCTTTGAAAGAATCGCAATGGATGTAGCTGGACCGTTCCCAACAAGCGACTCTGGGAACCGGTATGTCTTAGTGGTCATGGATTACTTCAGCAAATGGCCAGAGGTTTATGCTATCCCAAATCAAGAAGCCAGGACAATTGTAGATGTGTTCAGCAAAAATTGGATTTGTCGCTATGGTGTTCCATCGGAGGTTCATTCCGATCAAGGTAGGAATTTTGAATCAGCGATCTTCAAGGAAATGTGTGACTCCTACGGAATCAAGAAAACCAGAACGACGCCCCTACATCCACAATCAGACGGCATGGTGGAAAGATTCAATCGCACCCTGGAAGAACATCTACGGAAAGTGGTGGACAGTGGCCAACGAGACTGGGATGAGCATATTCCAAAGTTTTTACTGGCTTATAGATCGGCCATTCATGATTCCACATCCCGGACCACAGCCAAAGTTCTGTTTGGAAATGAATTAAAGCTACTTGGCGATTTGATATTCGGTGCTACCCCAAACGACGATGTGAACCAAGATGAAGACAGTCAAAACTCTTTTAGTAAAGTCCACGATGCAGTTCGCCATCGAATAAAAATGGTTAGCAACCGCATGAAGGCAAGGTACGATCGAGCGGCAAATACCGATGGGTTTCAAGAAGGGCAACTGGTGCTATTGTTCAATCCACAACGAAAAAAAGGACTATGCCCCAAATTGCAAACGCACTGGGAAGGACCCTACAAGATTGTCACGAAAATTAATGACGTCGTTTATCGCATCCAGAGGAGCGACAGTCCCAGGTCGAAGATGAAAGTTGTACATTTGGAGCGACTGGCCCCCTACGGAACGGGAACTGTGCCTATTCGGGACGAACATGGTTAAGCCGGGGGTAATGTTACGAATATAACTTTTGATTTAAGTTAATTTAGATGAATTCCGTTAATTTAAGAATTTGAATTGTAACGTAAATTTCTACTACGCAGTTTATTCGAATAACTTCACAACAACAACTACTGTATAGATTTTTCTACATCCTTCCATTTTCTCTTTCATTTCCTATTTTGTTATTGACGTACAATTCTTGTTAAACGTCATCATTGATGATCGCTTAATTCCTCTTCCTTTGTTACTCCCTCGCCTGTATATGTGTTGATGTTATTGTTCACTCAATGTAAGTTTGTATTAGTGTTTTGGTAGGTTAACCCAGTAAAAAGTTATAATGTAAATGCCGTATATGAATAGAAATTAAAAAACAAATCTAAAATACCGAAAATAATTCCTTAACAATATTGCTAAGACAACTAAGACAAAGTTTGCCGGGCCCGCTAGTATTAAATAAATGGAGGACATAAAAACGGAATGATACGATTTATATATCCAGAATCATATATTGCAGGTTTAACGTGAAAAGACAATAAGTAAACTTTTTTTGTAGAAATTAAGATTTTGATGCAGGCATGCTCAATAAGTAAAAATACATGTTAAGACAGCGATATGGGTTCATACTTAAAATTTTACCTTACACAACAATAAGTTTTACACTGAGATTTACTTATTGACTTCAAAGTAGACAGATGACACTAAACTAATATAATAGAATACGACTTTATATAAATATTTAAATAAATTACAATATAATAATTTAATTTTTCGTATCGTCGTACGTAAATGGCTACGCTTTCAAATATAAACTTTATTTGAAAATGACAAAATCATGATGCAATAATAAGGTGATGTATCAAAACAAAAACATTTGTTTTTGTCTAGACCCTCTGTGAATTTTTTTCTATATAATATTTCACATGGTTGGCAATATTGAACATCGGATTCAAGTAAAAATTACGCACATGATGCAATAATAAGGTGATGTTTGAAAACAAAAACCTTTGTTTTTGTCTCGACCATTTGTCTAATTTTTCCATATAATATTTCACATGGTTGTCAACATTTCACATCGAATTCACTTTGACAGTTAATCAAGTCATCAGCTGCGCTAAATGGACTACCTATTTATTGTGCCATGGACAAAATCAAGTACAGAGTTGCTGGGGTTGCCATCATCGATTTAGCAAATGAGACTACTTCAATAATTATGCCATGAAAAGATTATTACTTTTTACTGTTATTTAAATTTTATAACAATATAAATGTGAAATATTAAGAATCCGCGGAAAATGGCTTTGTAATTAAAAAAATAATAATTACAGTTTGAAAATATGGCAGCATACATCGGGATGTGAAACACCTGTTCATTTTTGATGAAATTTGGTGCAACAACTGCAACATATTACAAATAAAATAACATTTTTTATTTTGCCGGCATTGAAATATTTATTTTTCATAAAAAATATTTAAAACTTATATTTTTGTAGTCATCTCCTTTAAATTTATTAGCGAAAATGCTCTCACAAAATGTCATCACATTCTCCCACTCCCTTTTTCCCCAAAGCGGATTTTTTCGCTTTCGAACTTGATTCAGAATAAGGGAAAAGTGAAAATGCAAAGTTCTGGTTCAAAATAACTTTAAAAGGAAAAGCGAAAGAAATCACTTTGAATAAGGCTGTGCATCATTTGAATAACTTCAGTGCGAACTGTTGCAAGCATTGGTTATTTTGAGGTAATTTTCGAACACTTTTTGACACATATTGGGCGGTATCTCAGCCATAATTTGAGTTGAAGGCTTGTCTGTATAAGTCCCATAAAAATGTATAATGGTTTCAAATCGTATGATCTTGATATTGACACGACGAGGAATTACGCGGCCAGGATATGTCTCTTGCAAAACCCTATTTTTTCCAAGTCGTATTCTACAGTCAAACGTACGACCATAATCAAAGCGTTATGGTGACGCACTATGGGTCAGAGATCCATATTAGAGCAGTGGGTTTATGAGATAAATAAATATGAAATATAAAGGTTTCGAGGACGTTGATTATGATTCTGCAAGAAAAAAAGTAATAATGTAATAGGGTGAACCGAAAACGGCAGACAATTTTTTTTTAAAGATTAAATAATATAATTATTTTTGAATACGTTTTGTAGAGCTATGGCCACTGATTAAAATTTTACTGGTGCAAAGCTCAATGTATCCAGATTTAAAATATAAATATAAGGTCGGCTCTACCTAAAATGGACTTTTTGTAAAAAAAAAAGTTTTTCCTGAACCATAGTGTGATGGCTACAGTCGTTGCATCATCGTTTTCGAAGAAATAAGGACCAATCATACTTTCAGAACAAAGACTACCAAAACAATTGAATTTTTCTGCATATGGTGGCATCTCTTCATTTATTTGAGGACTCCAAAACGGCATTTAGATTACAACTTTTCCTGAAAATAAGTTAAGGTCAGAGATATAATTTCGAATGACTAGTAATGACTGGTATTTGTTTACATATAAACACACTCACACTTGTTTACAAAAAGAAAAAAAAACCTTACCACGAATTTTAAAATAAAACAATAAGATTTTAGTCAAATTTCTGTATTGTTTATTTCACCAAATACGTATTTCGGGTTTCCCTTAATTTTAGGCGCTCAGTGTACACATCAATTAACTTCATAAAAGGGAAATTCGAGAAATGCAATGATTGGTCTGTTCCAAGGCCTATATAAGGTCGGCTAGTAAGCGAATTCATAGAAAATACATAAGTTTAACGTCAATTTTTTTTTGTCGAGGCGAAAACTAGTTGTTTCGCCTTTAAATGAAAAACACAGTCAAAACACAACACAATCTATAATTTGTAGAATAATTTACTTGAAAATCTTCTTAACACTCTTGAAATACTCCAAATGTTCTGTAAAAATACGATATAAATGAAAATTGAATATTGACAAAATATTAATATTTTCGTTTTGACGTTAAATTAAAATTGAATTGAATATTGACAAAATATTAATATTTTCGTTTTGACGTCTAATATAATTTTGTATGTATGTATAGGTTTCAAAATAAGATTTGACAAAAAACTTGGTCTGTTCCAGTACTTTTTAATAGTAAATCTTTAAAAGGGAAACATTTCAAAATTGCTCTCAGAGTACAAAATAATTTGAAAAGTTCGGGAACGCAAATCTATTAAATATGCCAAAATTAGATGGCAATACTTCAAAAACAACATAACAGCCAATCAGAAGTAGGCATTCCTGTTTACCATTTTTATTCGTCCAAATTTCTCGAGTAAAAAGTTTACAAAGAGAACGCCATTTTGTTTTGTGGTCTCTTAAATTTAAGTCAATGTTTTATCAGTTTTGTGTGTTGTGGAACGGTTTTCGAGTAAAAAGTTGGAAAACATGTAAAATGAGTAGATTCTTTTAGGTTCTGGAACGGAACTGATGTATGTTGTTTAAAAAAAATCATCTTAAAGCACGATATGTGGGTGTGACAGAATCACAATTTTCTTATGGTAGGTTTTAATAATTTTTATGCGTTGTGAGATAGTTATATGATACACTTGGTTTGATAGATGACGAGTTCCAGTCCCATGCTTTTGAAACCACTAAATGCATATCCCTTTATTAACTTACCAACCGACATTACACATTTATTCTCTCTCTGGCGCTTAATAACTTTTAATCATTTTAATACTAGTCTAAACAGCTAGGATTTAGTACCTCGATTTATAAATAGAGTGATTTAGAAGGCAAAATCAAAACGCGGGCTATGAATATTAAGGGAACTTTATAGTAAGAGCGCGTTTAGACTACTAAATCCACTCGATCTCAAATGTTCCATAGCATGTATGTCAACGATACGGAATTGACCATGACACAATAAATAGGCAGTGCGTAATTTCTATTTGAATTCGATGTGCAATGTTGCCAACCATATGAAATATCATAAGGACAAATTTTACAGATGGTCGAGACCATGATGCAATAATAAGGTGATGTATCGAAACAAAAACCTTTGTTTTTGTCTCGATTATCTGTAAATTTTTTCCATATAATATTTCAAATGGTTGGCAACACTGCACGTCGAATCCAAGCAGAAATTACCCACTTTGACAGTTAATCGAGACATCAGCTGCGCTAAATGGACTACCTATTCATTGTGCCATTGTCGAGACAAAAACAATGGTTGTTGTGATACATCACCTTATTATTTCATCATGGAATTGACATTATAGTACGTTTACATTTAACCGGATTTCGTTAACCCAGTGGGATTCAATTGTCAATTCCTTTACATATATGTCAAATAAATCCTCATAAAAAGGTAAAAAGTTCTAATGTATATGCTGTTTTATACGTATTCTAACAGAGGTTTTAAACATGCCACATTGGTTTAATAGCGCATTTACACAACCATTGATTTCCTAAAATTTAGATTATAAAATTCACTCGATCTTGAAAGCCAATTCCATGGCACAATAAATAGGTAGTCCATTTAGCACAGCTGGTGTCTCGATTAACTGTCAACGTGGATAATTTCTACTTGTATTCGATGTGCAATGTTGCCAACCATGTTAAATATTATAAGGACAAATATTGACAGATAATCGACACAAAAACAAATGTTTTTGTTTTGATACATCACCTTATTATTGCATCATGGCCAATTCCATAGGGTATACATGAAGAAAATTGAAATTTGATATAAAGTGTATTTCGTATATCTAAACGTGCCGATGAAGAATAGTGTTGCCAAATAAAATAAACACATAGTGTTCCTTTCGCTGTGGTTGGCATCGCGATTGCCATTTAGCTCGTTATATACTAGGTGTGTTCTAGCAAAGGCAGTTTAAATATAACATTTGATCATGATTAAAGTTTGTTTCTTTAGAGCGTGTTTAGACTACTAAATCCAATCGATTTCATGTTCACAAATCCAGTGGATTATATCTGACGTATACGCTATGGAATGGGCATTTAAGATCGAGTGGTTTTCTAAAATCTAAACGCCTTGGTATACATTCTATCTGGTCCGAATTCAGTAGTAAAATAATAATTCAATTTCTTCTTAGATATATTTAATATACTTTATTGGAAATTTAAACAAATTATATTATTTATTTATATCTATTGGCTATTGTATTGGGAATCAGTGAAGTTGTTATAAATTTTACAATTTTAAAATTAGTACAGAACGCCAATAATGTCGATTATATGCATCACATTTCGGCAGGCTTAGTGACATCCTCAAAATGTTTAGTAGATTGTCAAATACTTTTAAAGTATAACAATGATCCCACAGAAATGTAATACTTTTTTTTTCTTATATTGACTTTACAATACATTACTACTACATGTGTATTTTTTTAAATATATAGAAACAGTTAATTATTTACAAAGAATTAAAATAATAATAAGTACATTTTGTTTAAGATTTAGAGAAGAGGAGAGTTATTTTGTGAAACATTAGGAAACAAATTTGTGATGTTCTTAGCAAGTTACAAAGTTCAAATTTTACATTACAATTTGTTCTTGATTCTTAAAATTACGATATTATTAATAATAATTATTATTATTTCTATTGTGATATTATTAACAATAAAAGTTTTGTTTTCTTATTTCTATTTCATTTTTTGTGTTTGTTGAGGATATATTCTTAAATATTGTTTGTTCTTCCTTCCTTTTGTTTGTTATGGCTTGATTAAAAAAGTCCAATAATGATTTTGGGATACTTTTGTATTATTTCTTTGAGTTGTTGTTGTCATTGACGCATTTCTTTTAAATTGTAAAATATTTCCATTTTATTGAGTGTTTTTGATTTTTCTTGGGTCCAGCATTTTGTAACTACGAATGTGCGCAACATTTTATTTCTTTGATAGGGGGTTCTTTTCTTCTTCCTCAGTAATATTTTACATTTTAAAAGAAATCGTCAAATGTTTTCGATTATGTTTGATATTGAAGCATCGGTGCTGAAAGGTTCGGATGATGTGAGCTGTTCATGCGTAACGCTGATAAACTTTTATTATACCATTCGTCTTCGGGTGACATACCTAAAATGAAAAAAAAAAATAAAATATTTATTAGGGGAAAGTTTGTAAATAATATCTTAAAAATAATATATCAAAACAAATTTATTAGATTATTTAGTATGGCAAACATATATTAGCATTTTCGGTCAAAATATATTGCGTCGCGATCTCGTCATAGTACACCCTGATACTGGAGGATTTCCTTAATCGAGTTGATTTATAATCGTATATGTAAATTTACTTTGATTTAATACGTGTTCAGGAAATATCCAATACAAATCCAAGGAAAATGTGATAAAGGCACGTTTAGACTATGCTTTCTAAATCAACACGATTTCTAAAACGCCTTTACACTCTGAGTGCGTTTACAACACTAAACTAATGGTGAGCATAATTTCTCTTAAAATGGTTAAGGGAAAATGAAAACCATGAATACTCCGCGGTATTTAATTAGTTTAATATTTTTAAAACATGAATAACATCTCAGGAAAAATAAATAAAATAAATTCATTAAAAAAATTGCGGACAATTTGTCATTAAGGTTTATTTTTGTTTTGACATCACAAAATGTAAAGAGAACGCATCAACGCTGGTGTGCACGTTTGCCCAACTATGCACTAAAACCACTCGATTTCTAATGTCAATTCCATAGCGTAGGCATCACCTTAATCATTTTTAAAAATCCAGTGGCTTATATTTGACGTACACGCTATGGAATTGACTTTTAAGATCGAGTGGATTTCGTAAATCTAAACGCTCTTTATGTCATCTAAATCGAAATACAAAATTCTAACTGTGTTGACAGTCAGCTGTTATTTGTTTACTTATAAAAATGCATTTCAGTGGTTCCACTATTACAGATATCGGATATAAGCACATCTCATATAAGAAAAAATCGCATACATATAAGAAAGTATATCAAAAACACCGAGCCTTTTTACATCTTCTCAGTGTAAAAATTGCTTCATATAAGAAAAAATAAGAATAAGAAAAACACTGAAATAAGAAATGTTTGTCAAACACAAAAGCTGACAAAGGTATTTGAAAACGTTCCATATAAGAAAATTTGTAGGATTGTTGGACAATTTATTAGCATTGAAATTTTTCAAAGAGAAATAAAATCATTTTTGAATTCTATTTCAAATAATATTATTAATATGTACGAAAACATATGCAACTATTTTTAATGAAGCTGTGAACTGATTTTAATTTAGTAATTTTGTATTTTTATAAGCTGAATTTTTTTGTTTAATAAAATGTTTTTCTATAAAACTAGCTTTTCTTACATTAAGAGAATATATTCATAAAAGAAAAAATTTCTTATATGCGTATGTATGCTTATAAGAAACAACTTTCTTATGTCCGATAATTCCATATAAGAAAAAAACGCGTATAAGAAAGAAATCTTCGGTTTTTTTTGAGTTTCTTATGTCCGATATCTACTGTATAATTATAATATTTATTATAAATGTAAACAAATGATAAATTATTCAGCTGATATTTTTATTTGCTGGCAACTATTTTGAATTTTAATGTATTTACAAGGGTAAAGCCATGATAAAGATGATGTATCAAAACAAAAACCTTTGTTTTTGGCTCGACAGTTAATTAATACATCAGCTGATCTAAATAGACTACCTATTCATTGTGCCATGGGTAAAGCGTTGCCACTTTTAGGAGAAGTGATGCATTTTTTGGCACAAAATCAGAGTTGTATTTAATATTGCCTCGATTAAGCATGGGATTTCGAGCAAATCGAATATGAAGTGGTTTTAAGAAATCCTGAAAATAAATTAAAGTTATTTACACTGGCTTTGAAACCATTGGAAATAACTGTCAGCTGGTATTTGTTTATATATACGCACACTTTCACACTTGTTTATAAAAATAAAAGCATTTTTACCATGAAATTTAAAATAGAAAATAAAATTTTAACTCAAATTTTTATTGGAAATTGGAAACTTTGATAAATTACAAATACTTCAAACAGAAAACAATTACAATAAGAGACTTACATTGGAAATGCTACACATAAACAACCTACCAACAACAAAGAGAATTAATTTTAAGAGCGACACAAACAACGCAGCTTACTGTTACAGACACCTTACACAGAAAGAGAGATCGTGCAGTAGCTAAAATAAACAATATTTACATCCGACGACGATAGAGAAGTCTATCATAGTTTTAAGTAAACTTGACACCAGTTTATTTTTAAGCGATTTTGTCACTTCATTCTGTATAATTAGTGTCATTAATATCAACAATGTTTGTAGATTATCCTGAGGATGCAATTTAAATCAATTGCGAAATATCGAACGTGAAAAATAAAAAAGAAACTAGACCTCAAGCCCCAACAAATATATTGTTTTATTATTATAATCATCAAAAGGTCGAACAAAACAACGCAGAATGAAGGAATGTGATATTTATAATAACATAACATAAGTTCATCCGCTCAGTGCACATATCGGTTAACTCCATAAACTGAAAAATTGAGAAATCCGATAATATATTTTGTGTTTAAAATTCCATAAATAATATGAATTCACCAATATTCAGAAATATTATAAGTATAAAAAGTTGTGACTATACCAAGAATTTTGATACTCAAATTTAATATTTTCCAAAAGGTGGAGTTAATCGATGTGCACCGAGCGACTCATTTTTAGGAAATAAATGACACATCAGTCCTAAATCCTGATTTTTCTATTGTATGTATATGCGCTTTAAATTATTAACTATCCATGTGATAAGATTTCCGTATGTCTTATTTATATCATCAATTTGTTGCTGTTATTTCCTCTTTAATTTTAGTTTCTTAATTTATTCGTTATTTAATATATGATGATTCCTGTTATTTCGTCTTTTTTCTCGATTGCATCAATTTTATTTCCTACTTCATTCGATGTTATTAACTGTCTCATATTTTGTAACTAAGATATAATCGTAATTTTCTTGTAGACTATGAAAATGTGTATGTGTTGTATGTGTAATAGAATTTTTTGCCATCTAACATCTTGGCGAGCTTCTTAAAGGTGTCTGTTATGATATATTTTCTTTTTTTCATTTCCTCTCTAGCATGTCAGCTCCTTAAAGGTGTCTGCAGTAA
Organism: Musca vetustissima; assembly: GCF_032173495.1. Classification (NCBI taxonomy): domain Eukaryota; kingdom Metazoa; phylum Arthropoda; class Insecta; order Diptera; family Muscidae; genus Musca; species Musca vetustissima. The sequence goes on from NW_026889093.1 coordinate 1,044,926, forward strand.
TCTTTCTCCCATTCCACCCTCTTTCATGATGCTTGTAAGTCTTTAATATCCCTCATACCTTTAACTATAGGAAATTTACAAGTTATCTACCATACAAGAAACTTCTTCAATGTAATTGCATAATTTCCGTTTCTTAAGAAGCAGCCAATATATTTATATAGTATATGAATTCATGAACTACTAAGGCTGTGCGAGTATAGATAGCCTTCATCAGCGTATTAGTGTGAAACGAGTCAGTCATGGCACAATAAATAGGTAGTCCATTTAGCACAGCTGATGTTTCGATTAACTGTCAAAGTGGGTAATTTTTACTTAAATTCGATGTGCAATGTTGCCAACCATGTGAAATATTATGAGGAAAAATTTGACAGATGGTCGAGACAAAAGCAAAGGTTTTTGTTTTAATACATCACCTTATTACTGCATCATGCTTACAGTAAAATTACATCAAATAGGCCATAATCATAAGAAAACTGGGTAATAGCATCACATCACTATTAATTAGTATTGCCAACTCTTGAAAATGAGACCTTTTGCTATTGGGGTCTTGGCACAATAAATAGGTAGTCCCATGATGCAATAATAAGGTGATGTATCAGAACAAAAACCTTTGTTTATGTCTCGACCATCTGTAAAATTTTTCCTTATAATATTTTACATGGTTGGCAACATTGCACATCGAATTCAAGTAGAAATAAAGATTAACGTCATTATATATTCGTAAAGAAATTAATTGTCAAAGTGCATAATTTCTACTTGGATTCGATGTACAATGTTGCCAATCATGTGGACTATTATAAGGAAAAGTTTGACAGATGGTCGAGACAAAAACAAAGGTTTTTGTTTTGATACTTCACCTTATTGCTTTAAATTTCGTGTTGCCAATGAACAACAACCACGTGTAAAAGTAAATTGTCAAATATTTGCCAATTACATTGCTTATGGTGTTTTTACACGATATGTATTTTACATATACATATGGAAACTTTTTTGCATATGGAAATCGAACTCGTCATGTGAAACATACGGAAATTTCAATGTGTCAAAACGACATGCAATTACATATGTATTTTTTCCTAATTTTACATGTCAAATAAATCCTCATAGAATATCATAATAACTAAATTATCTCTTATTTCGATTTATTTGAAATCATAATCGAAATCTCAGTACTAATGGAATGCAACACTGGTTTTGTACGTAAAAATAGATCTCTTCGGTGAAACTAACAAAAGTTGCAAGTGTTTTTAAATATATTTAAAAATAATCCAAAGAATAAATTCAACATTTTACTTAAATAGATGTTGTTATAAGGATATTTATGTTAAAATGTTTTTGAAATTTACACTTTTCACAATTGTATAGCAATTTTGTACACCATATTTTGGGTGCCTTTCAAACGAGTGCATTTCGAATAATGCTTTTTAACATATTTATTTCACATTGCCAACAAAAAATACTCAAAAACAGTTGTACATACCCATTGAATCTTGACGTACACCACCCATATTCGTACCATGTGCCATTGAGAATGGTTGTGACATACCCGGATATGATGAGGCTCCCATTTGGAATAGATCCTGAAAATATACACATTTTGTTAAATATATTCACCCCTATTCCGTATGTCGTCGTCGTTGTCGACGACGTTTCTCTTTCGACATCACTTCGCATCGACATCGACATCACTTCGACACTGATTTGGTATTCTGTAACACTCATGCGACGATGTCGACTATTTATCGATAATATCAATAAAAACAAAAATTTTGTTGCATATTTTTGGGCAAAAATGTGTTTGTATCCTTCACCGCACTGTGGCACAGGGCATTATGTCTTGGTAAATGTGTTTGCAACGACCAAAAAGAAACGAGATAGACCCATAGTTACTTTTTAGTATATAGTATGTACATAGAATTATTTTTCAGTCGATTTATGCATGTCCCTCCATTCATGTATTATTTTAAACAAGTTACATGCCACCATTATGATCCGAACGGGATGAAATTTGGAAAAAATCCATCCAATTGGGATGAAATTTTATTTCCACATAGACGAGTCCTATTGACATTGGTCAAAATCGGTTTAGATTTATATATAGATCCCATATATTTTTCTTTATTTACACTTTATTTTGCATTAAGTATTGAATAGATTCTAGAATGATGTATCCTGTTCTTGTCCGGTCATGTTTTTTTTTTTTTAAATTTAAAAAAAAAATGTTCAAACGCTTCAGTCGTCAACAAAAACTATGACGAAGAAATCTTCGACATCGTCGTCGTCACACGTTGTTACGGAATACCAAACATCTTTCAATAGTTATCGATAAATGTCGACAACGGCATAGGGAATACCAATTTGCAGAAGACGACTCTCTTCGACGTCGATTCGTGTCGACGTCGACATACAGAATAGGGGTGATTGTTTAGATTTATTTTTTGCTTCTTAAAGAAGTTTAACATACCTGAGGATAACGATTTATTGAATTATGATGGGGATACGGTTGATAACCACGTGATACACTATAACCTTGAATATTACGCATCATGCCATTACATGAGGGGATCACAGATGGTGCCAATGCTTTTTGTAATTGCTTTTCTTGTTTGCGATATTTGGCGCGACGATTTTGAAACCAAACCTGTAATTATAAAAGGGAAATTCATGAGGAAGGTAATTTAAAAAGAAAATATGTAATGGAGGATACAATTTGTTATCAAGGTCCTACTTGTTTTAAATAATGATGACTTACGAAATAAACTGAAATAAAGCATTTAGAATTAGCATTTTTTATTCGACTAACTGTCAAATTTTATCTACTAATATTTCTCATGGTTGGCAACTTTGCACGTGGAATTCAAGTCGAAACTGGCCACTTTGACAGTTCATCGGATAGTCTGCTGCGCTAAATGGATGATTACCGATATATTGTGCCATTGGTAAATCGATATCATGATGCAATAATAAGGTGATGTATCAAAGCAAAAACATTTGTTTTTGTCTCGACTATCTGTCAAAGTTTTCCTTATAATATTTCACATGGTTGACAATATTGCACATCAAATTCAAGTAGAAATTACAGTTAATCAAGACATCAGCTGCTCTAAATGGACTACCTATTCATTGTGCCATGATCGATATAATGCACATTATCACGATAAAAGCTGATAACTATTGATTATACAATATCTGTTTTTAAATGCGTTCACATTGACATGTTTAATTTTAAATCCATAAACCTGGATCTAAAACTCGTATCTAATCTGATAATAACCAACTATAACGAGTCCTTCCTACAAAGATTGTGGAATATTAGAAATCTCATAAAATATATTTTCTTGGTCGTTCATAACAACCGCTCCTTTAAAACATTCTTCTCCTTCATAATTCCAAAAAATAAAAAAAAATAAATACAATATTTTTCTAAGAAAACGTTTTCTTTTTAACAAGGTATGGGTTTTAAAGATGAAAGTCTGTAAAATGATTAAGTTTGGTTGTTGTCTTTTTCTTTTCCTGTCCTTATATTAAGTGATATTTTTTCTTACGTCGACATAAGACATCCTTTAAGGACATCCACAAGAATGGTGGGGAGCTTTGGAGAAAAAAATGAAAATTATAAAAAAAATAATTCCAACATTTGAAGGCAATGCCTGAGGAAAAATACCCTAAAGCACATTGAGGGTATTAGCGAACGTTGAAGCGAACGATGATGGAGGCGACAAAGAAAAACCAGCAAACAGGGAGAGAGCAAAAAAAGCGACCCTTGAAGTTTACAATTTCATTTCAGCATCATTATTTTTGTCTACAACTATGTATGCGGGTATATACATGATTATATATACATTTAAATTACGTATATAGACATTTTTTATGCCATACAACAAACTAAAACAAAAAAGAAAAAATGGTTGATGGATGCAGCTTTATTGCTAGGGAGAGTAAGGATGATTTTGTTTTTTTTCTAAGGGAGAAAATTGAAAATAGAAAAAAAATATATAAACAATTTATTTAGTTGGGGATATCATTCATTAAAACTGCAAACCGACCAGTCAAGAAGCCTTCTAATCAGCTAATCATCTAGATTTTTAACATGAGTGGTTAATGTTGCCTATCTTTGTTGTTTCATCGGAGATTTTTATAGATGAACATAAGGGCAAATGAACCGAAGGGCAAATAAGCTTTACAAGACGTTACAAGACCAGCAAACTAAAGCCTCTGTGCCTAATGACAGAATCAATAGACAATCAATCAGAAGCATAGGCAGACAGCCAATGTTACTTTTAAAATTCCGCAACCGACCCCAGGAACCAAAAATGCGAAAACTAAAGATATGGGTCATTGCGGAACGAACTGGTTCAATAAAACTATTCTGAAAAAGGAATCATCTTTTTCCTTTTGCTCCGTTAATTTTTGTATCATTCACCTAGTTGCTTTTGATCAAATCGTTTATCTATATAAAGGTGCAATAGTAAGGTGATGTATCAAAACAAAAGCTTTTTTGTCACGATCATCTGTCATTTTTTAGTAATATTTCACATGGTTGGCAACATTGCACATCGAAATTACAGTTAATCGAGTCATCAGCTGCGCTAAACGAACTATCTATTTATTGTGCCATGCCATGGTAGAAACCATAATCCAATAATAAGGCCATAAGCGATATGGCCAGAAGATTTCACCCGAGCAGTCAAAATGATCATCAGCTGCGCTAAATGGACTATCTATTCATTGTGCCATGGCAGTTTGACAGTTAATCGAATAGTCAGCTGACAGTTAATCGAATAGAATACCTTAAGGAACAGAGCATGATGCAATAATAAGATGATGTGTCAAAACAAAAACACCTGTTTTTAATTCGATCATCTGTCAAATTTAATCTAGTAATATTTCTCATGGTTGGCAACATTGCACATCGAATCCAATTAGAAACCATGGCACAATGAGTACGTAGTCCATTTAGCGCAGCTGATGTCTTGATTAATTGTCAAAGTGGGCAATTTTTACTTGAATTCGATGTGCAGTGTTGCCAACCATTTGAAATATGATATGGAAAAATTTGACAGATAATCGAGACAAAAACAAAGGTTTTTGTTCTGATACATCACCTTATTATTGCATCATGTTACAAACGAAAGATATTAACCGTACAAGACCTTTAGGAAACCTACTCGATAGAATTCCCAACCCGGGTATAGTTGTTATCCAGGTCAAGACCTCTACCACAGTTCTGGAGTAAATTATAAGGCAAGTGCATGTAAGAGTGAAGGAAGTGTAACTGTAGCGACTCAATGACAGCTGTTCTTGGTCTCTATAGAATGAAATCCTTGAGATTGACAGAGAAACGGCAACTTGCTGCAAAGAAGCCATCATCGCTGCAGACTATTCAAACTTCGGTATTTTATGCATCGGCGGCGACATAAAAAGGAAAATGGGAGGAAAATTGAACATGGATCCAATGGTAGTATTCACAGGAATATTTGAAACAATTGCCGAAACATTCCCAAGTGACGACTTGACAGATAGACGTTGGGTGCTGCTGCTCGCTCTGTAGCTGTTTTATGGAGCTAGTTGAAGGGAGTCGGGAGACCCCTGGGATTTTATAGATGAGTTGAAGATAGTTTTGGTATATGTAGCGGAACGTTATCGATATATAAAACGTGGAAGCGATTCGAAATCAGACTATGGATCCTGTTAGATTATATAGATTTCTCAACATTTTATTAAAGAAATATTTGCGGCGTCTTTATATATTGATGTTAAAAAGTCCCCTCCCCCCACATTCCGCTCAGCACATCTTTATCTTCCCATCCCGTTACATCCTTGGCTTCTGTCATCTTGGTATAGGTTTTGTTTATTCAAGTGGCATGATTTTATGTTTTCTTTCATGTTTCGGGCACCATCTGAATCATAAGAAGTTTCGTTTAAAGATGGGGAAAGTAACCCCAAACGCCCAAAAATGTGTTAGAACTTCTTCTAAGAGGATATCCATGGTGGTATTTATTTTTTTGGTGGGGAAAAGCTTTATTTTTTTTGTACTAGCCATGGAATGTTTGGGTTTCTTATTTTTTTTTCTTTCTTTCGTTCAGCGGCACATCGTCATCACGTTGTCATCATCTGCTGAAATGGTGGTTCATTTTACGGGTTGATGCTGTTGTTGCTGCCGCCATTGCCATGCCTTTGGTTTTTTTTTGCTCCAACCTAATGATGGTGGATGTGAATGTGTGTGTGGGTGTTGGTTGGCGGGAGCATTTTCTATACTGAAACTCTGAAATGAGGGTGGCAATGGCTGACGGTTTGTTTGACGGAATAACTGCTGGCCGTAGTGGTTGTTTCGGTTCGGAGATGGCGTAGTTGAAAAACATGTTTATTTTACTTTACCATTTTCATTTCATTTTTGTTTGTTAGCATCGTTCATGTGTGGGTGTATTTTGTGAGTGTATATATGTGTGTATATTTGTATGTCTGTAATATCCTTGTGCCGCACCAAGTCATCATGCAATGTGGGCGGAATAACTCAATTAAGGATCCATTTGATGCTGCTCACAGAAATTCCATACATCAGTTGTCTGTGTATATTGTATATGTGAAATATTTCTATGTATGTATATATGTGTGTGTGCTTATACATACACACAAATGCACATCAATTTAGCGAAATATATATTTAATGTGTATATATTTAACATAGAACAAGATGGAAATTCATTAATTTTTCCACTTCGTATTGAAGTCAATTTTAAATGAAAACTGAGCTTTGTTTATGTTGAAACTAGAAGATTGTTTTATGTTTAGGTTTTATAGGTAAGAATTTTTAATGTTTACTAATATTTTGTTGAAATATTAATGTAAGTGTTGTAAGAAATATAAATTGAGAACGATTACAATACCATTCAAAAGTAAAAAGCCTCACTAGACAGAATGACTGTCTTCTCAGCCTTATTGAGAAGCATAGAAATTTCCGCCTATATCAGAAAAGCATTCCAGCTTCACACATTCATCGAAAGTTACGGCAAACCGATATTTCAGATTCAAAGTTACTTTTGCGACCTCACTGCGGATTCCATCACCCAAAATAGGCATACATAGCCGAGCGCACATGACGACTTTGCCTCTGGCCAAAGAGTCGACTTTTAGACTTTCGGCTTTTTGTTTTGAATGAAAAGTCGACCTCTCGATCTTACGATTTTGTCAAACCTTTTCAAATTCGATTTTCAACTTTTACCGACTAACGCAAAATGAATTGTTGTCAACAGATAAAATAAAGTTCTGGAATGCGTAATTTTAGACAATTGGGGCTTTGTGGTAATAAACAAAGTATTTATGAAGAAAATCGAAAGGCGATCTTCAAAAGTTGACTTTCAGACTTTCTCAAAGATCAAAAGTTGATTCGACTTTTAGATTTTTCAATACAAAAAGTCGATTAGTCGAAAGTCAATTTATCTAAAATGTGAAAATCAAAGACGCTCTGGACAAGAAGGGTTACAGAAGATAAATCTGCAGCAACTGTAGCACGATAACTCAAACGTAATTCCTACGAATTAGAGAGAGTGTAAAAACTTACGCCTGAGTCAGGAGAACATTGCAATTTATATATGCGACGATTGTCCTACGACGGACAAGGATGATTGCTCTAATATTATGGCAATGAGAAAGTCACCATCTAGTCAGTATATCTAATATTAGATATGCTGACTAGATGGTGACTTAGATAGCGAAAATATAGCTCCACTTATTCGCGACAGCTGTTCAAGTCGGGAGTAACAAAGTTACTTTTGCAACCCCGGTGCCAGTTCCAGCAAACAAAAAATGCGAAAAGCAAAGAAGCTATGGACAAGACGGCCCATACAAGTGCAATTTGCTTTGCCAACGATATGTCGATGATATACTCAGATCGATAGCCGAGAACGATAAGGAAACACCTCAAGGTGCTGTGGAATTATTAAATATATTAACCGAACAAGGCCGTAAGAAAACTATTACTATTATTAGTCGACAGAATTCTCACGCCGCGTATAGTTGTTATCCCTATCAAGACCTCTACGAAGATGGTGACTAGGGATAACCACAGTGGGGTAAAATCCAAGAAAAGTACAAGCAAGACGACAGTAAGCGTATTTGCAACAAGACTACGTTGCTTCAGACAGTTCAATCTTCGGTCTCGTATGTGTCGGTAGCGGTAAAGAGAGGAGATCACCAATAGGGTGATAGAAGTCGGACCAAGTGGTAAGACAGGACTTGTACGTAAGGGTTTTTATTTGGAGTCAAATAGTTTAAGGAAAATATCTGTGTTCGAATGATTTGTATTTGGATGATCATAATCATAATAATAATCATAAATAAAGACCATTAATGTGTCCTAACCCAAATCTATTTACATGTTCGATATATATTTATTTGAAATCGATATGTAGTTTTATGTATTAATATATAGGTTTAGAGTTAAGAAGATATCTTCAATAACAGGAGATCACCTGTTTTATTTTCATGGAGTTTCTTTCGTCACACTTCGTAATGGGAGTAGGAGTCAGCTCATCAGGAATATTCTAAGCCAAAGCCGAAACATTCCCAAGCGACAGATGGTATCGTATGATCAGAGAGTAGCTATAATTGAAAAGAACTGATCCCGATGAACGTATAAACTATAGATATTGACAAGTTATTTATAGATGTGTTAGCGGGAGAAATTAAACAACTTCATTGTTCGATTGTCAGTTCAATTCTCTCTATAACATTTGGTCCTTCGAGCCGGATTCAAATTTTTCATATACATTTGATCCTTCGAGAGAAACAGAAAATACCAGCGGACACAAAAATATATTTAAAAAAATCGTATTTGTGTAAAAAATATTCAAAATTATTAAAAAAACCAGAGGCGAAAAATCAGAATTTTGAAAAAGAGCGATAGGGGCATATAAAATATATATAAATAAATCAAACTTATAAAAACGACCATTGGGGCATTATAACGAAAAAAGCCTTAGAGGTATTATAAAGAAAAAAGCCATAGGGACATTATTAAAAAACATAGGGGCATTATAAAGAAAAAGCCATAGGGGCATTATTCAAAAAAGAAAAAAAAATATTTGGTTGGCACTCCACGATTCCTGGAAAACAAAATGCAAAAAGCCCCCACGAAATGCTGAAGGTGCATGGAGAAAACACGGATTCCTATTTTAAAGAAATTATCTGGGATCTCATCAGCACGAAGTATAGAAAACCAAAAGAACTCATCCCGTTTATAGAGGCACTCTTCAGCATGTCTATAAAGACGACCTTCACCTCGTGTAAAAGGATGTCATATAGTTCGTCTATAAAGACTCCCTTCAGCTCGTCTAAAAAGGCGACCTTCAGCTCCTGTATAAAGATTTCCCTACACTCATCTATAAAAAGTTTTCCTCATCACGTTTACAGAGGCACTCTTCAGTTTGTCTATAAAGACTCGATTCCAAAATTCCTTCAGCGCGTCTATAAAGACGAGAGCTCTATCCCCCTACAAAGACTCAATTCAGGTCATCTATAAAGATTGCCTACAACTCCTCAATAATTACTCCCTGCCTTCTGTCCTTTCATAAAGACACCCTGCCATCAGTCTATAGAAACTCCCATTGACTCGTCTACAGAGGCACCATTCAGCTCGTCTTTTCAGACTCCGTTCCCGTAAATATTCCATTTTTTTAATTTACCTTTTTTCTACATGTAGAACCCGAACTCAAAATTTATTTTGTGCGAACAGAAAATACACTTGTTGTTATCCCAAATTGGAAGACACCTTTACATTGTAAACATGTGATATTTATCATTTGAAAAAATAATAATACTACATGATTATGCTATTACATCTATAATTCCACAACGGGTTCCTTGATGAGGGTTAATTAGACAAAAACAACAATAGCAGCAACAAATGCCAGTAATCTTATCACAACACCATAATCGGAGATCAGACAAAAAACATCTGATATCCAATGGTTAAATGAATGAATCCTTTGGCATCAACACCCCTCCATTGTACTTGTAAATGTAACACCGTGCTGACAAGTCATCATTCGGGTTATTTTGTCTGGTGGTTGTCAACAACCATACGATTTATGAAATATTTGAAAATAATTTCCCTGTTTCAAATTCACTTTAATGAGCATAAAACATATTTTTGATAACAAATGTTCAAATATTTCAATAAATCAGACATCGCGCGCGCACACACACACAGCGAAATGTGTCCTTAATAGAGTGTTTGCGATAAATATTCCAACATAAGGTACAAGGGGATTTGGAATCATATGACAACTGACAACCCCTGTAATTTGACAACAATTCCAGTTGGGCCTCTACGACAGTGATGATTGCATTTTAATTTGATGTTCTTGTTGTTTTTTGTGAAGGGAGGATGGATGTGTGATGTTTTGGTAGTTTTTCTTCAAGGATGCGGAGAACTGTATTGCAATTTTCTATTTTTGCCTCTCGTATTGTGGCTTTTACGCTCTACTGAGAATGTCATTTGGTTTGGGTGTGGAATTGCAAATGTCAAAATCTATGAATCTACATCTGTTTGGAAAATTGCCGTAAGAAATTGAGGTTTAAGGAGTGGAGGGGGAGACTTTGAAATCAATTGAACAAGTTGTGAAAATGTTTCGCGGCACTGTGGTTAAGAGGGGTGAACATATATAGACATTAAAAAAATTATAAAGGAATTTCGAATCCCTGCTTTCGATTGCCTATAAAAAAATTATAATTCTTCTCGCTTATAAAGACTGTCAGTGCGTCAGCATATATGTAAAGATACCAGACAGATGTAGCTCAGATTTCGAGTTTAGGTGCGTTGATAAAGACACCTTGGTTCTAGCTAATCTAAATATACTTTTCCATGCTTTTTGCAGCTCGTCGTTTTTATGGTCTACCTGACTTCAAACTGCGATGTACAAAGTTACTGCCGTTTTTAAGCTTGTATAAAAACTCCCCGTCTTTCAGATTTTCTTGAAAAATCTCATTGCTTGTTATAAATAAGACTTACTCCAGCTATGAGCTTAAACTAGTTCCATTTCTTAGAATCCCAGCACTTCAGTTTCTCTATAACAGATTGGCTGCCCTTTATCTCATTCATAAAAGACTCCCACATTCAGATTTTCTATAAAAAAATACTCACTGCTTCAACTCTTTTATAAATAAGATTTTCTGTTCTCCAGTTATTAGCTTAAACCTCGCACTCAGAAGTCCTTCAGTTTCTCAATTGGTCAGAATAATTTTTCCTCCAGATTTTCTATAAAAAAATACTCACTGCTTCAGAGCCTATATTCGGCTCATAATGATTTAAAACCCTCGCATACAAAAAACAGTCAATTTGTCAAAAAAAAACCCTTCAGCTTGTCAATGTAGAAGGGAACTCAAATTCGTCTATAAAGACGCAATTATCTCGTCAATAAACACTGCCTGCCTTCTGCTCTTTTATAAAGACACCCTGCCTTCAGTCCATATATGGAGACTCTCTATGTTCAGATTTTTTATAAAGAAGATCCTGTTCTTCAGTTCACTCATGAGCATAAACTCGCCTAAAAACCGTTGCCTGCCACAAAATCCATGTCCATCAGCACCCTTATTAGATGATTCTTTATAAAAAAAACTCTCCATACTTTAAAATTCCTGTCCTTCAGCTCCTATATAAAATATTTTCTAATTTTCCCAGTTCCATGTTTTTTATAAAAAAATCACTCACAGCAAATCTCTGGAGGTGCCTGAAGCAGTTTCATCGTCCTTGAAGTATCTCTGTTCAACTTCAGCTTGTCTATATAGAAGGGAGCTCAAGTTCGTCTATAAAGGCACCATTCAACTCGGCAATAAGGGCACCCTTAATTTTACTTTCCATGTAAATCTTTTTTATAAAGGAGATCCCCAGTTCTTCAGCTCATTCATGAGCATAAACTCGCTTAAAAGCCGCAGCCTGTCTCAAAATCCCTGTCGATCAGCTCCTATTTTAAAATACTTCCCAGTTTCAGCTGCTATTTTAAAATACTTCCCAGTTTATTTAGAATTCTTGTCCTTCAACTACTCCCAGAATTTGAGTTCAGCTTGTCCATAATGACAGTCGGATTCAGTTGGTTCACAAGATGGATTGTTCCCGAAGGAACTAGTTCAAAAAAAATATTCCGTAAAAGGAACGATCGATACTAGATGCGGTTCTTTCGCTCATCTAGTTCAATTTGCTCCAGTAGTTCATTTTTGCTTTCTATTGAACTTAAAGGATCTATTAACTAGATGGATGACCTCTGATTCACGTCCCCGTCTACAGCTTGTAAAGGCGCCTGAAGAAGATTATATTCTTCGGCTCGATGATAAAAACTTTCAGCTCGACAAAAAAGAATACCCCTTGCCCTGCATCACATATTCAATAAAGAAGCTTCCCCGTTCTACATTACGTCCTCTATAGAGAAGTTTCCCTGCCTTTTCGCTAGTCTATAAAAAAAGACTCTCCGTCCATACAGCTCGTCTATAAAGAAGACTCCCTGCGTTTCAGCAGACTTCCTGCCCTTCAACACATCTATAAAGTACAACATCTACAAAGCCGTTCATATATATAAAAAAAATTACACTTTGGGCGCCATTATTCTGTAACGGGTTTAATATTTCTATAGGCACAGTCAAGTACCAAGAAAATGATTATTAAGAGATTATAATTTATTTTTTTTTAATTGTAAAAACAATTGGGCGCCATTATTGTTAACTATAATGAATAAGCATGAATTAATTACGTGCGGGGATTCTAAGACTTTATCGGGCAAGTTTAAAGTGTATAAATTTTTATCTATCAATCTACTACGAATCACAGGATAGTGAAAAGTTGGCACGTTGGGCGCCATGTTTCATATATATTTACACCACGGATATTATCCATTATTGTTAACTATAATTAATAAGCATGAATTGATTCCGTGCCAGGATTCTATGACTTTATTGGGAGAGTTTTCGAGTCTACAAATCAATTGGAAAATTGTATAAATTTTTATCCATAAATCTACCAGGAATTGTAGAAAAGTTAAAAGTTGACACGTAGGGCGCCATGATTCATACACATTTTACATATTTATATCAGGGATTTTATTATAAATATAATGATTGGGGCTTGAAAAATATTATTTGATTGCGTAGAAGGAAAATAAAAGACAATAACACTTTCAAAAAAATTTGGTTGAAGGAAAGGTATAAGCATTCTCTCCTGCATCAGGTGAAGGTGCCCTTCCAGATCCTTAAAAATCTGTTCTTGAAGCGGATTTCTAGTTTCAGCTTGTTAATACAAACTCCCTTCCCTTAAGCTCGATTATTAGGGGAGGGAACCCCAGTATGAGGTTATCTATCAAGAAGATTCCCCGCACTTCCGCTAGTCATTAAAAATACTCTCTGCGCCTTCCGTCCGTATATGAAGAAAACTCACTGCCCTTCATGTTTACGTATATTTGGAAAGCTCATTGCCTCTCATGCCCGTCATTTAGTTATAGAAAGTGATCCTTGTTTCTGCTCTATTTCTTATTCTATTTAGTATTTATCTTATTGCCAACTAAACCACTGTGTATAACACGACACACACACTAAAATCTCCTCTTCATTACTGTCATTTGTCATTTTTGTCTGTAATTGTACACCGCAAAAGCCAACCGAATAACTAGTCCAGCAAAAACCATCATCCTCAACAGCATCAATCTTTCCTCACAAATCCTTGACATTACAGCAAAGAGGATAGAAAAACCACCCACAAGAAAAACAAAACGAGGAAATAAAGTGCAACCATCCCATTACATTTCTAGCCGTGATGATAACAGCGTTGTTGTTGTTGTTGCTATTATTGTTGTCCTAGTGTTGAGTGCTCGTTTCTAATCCGACATTAAGTATGTGATGACAAAGTTGGCTTATTTGTCGCCAAAGTATGTTTGAATTTCAGATAAAACTATAAATTAATTACCGACTGCAAAGGGACTTTTAACATGAACAGCCTGCGCATCACCACCATCCCATCCCCCTTCCGACTGACTATAAAACATGAATTGGAATGGGCATAGAAGAGAAAAAGCACAACAAGATACTGCAGTACTCGTGACAAAAAAATAAAAGTAAAGTGAATGAAATACCAAAGGGGATTTTTTTGCCATCACCACCACCAGCACTACGACCCCTGGGATTGATACAAAGTCGATTAGGAATTGTTTGTATTGTTTTGTTCTTTCTGGTTGTTGTTGCTTTTGCTGATCTAGAATACCAAAAAAAAGAAAGTATTTAGTTTCCATTGTTGACAAATGCACTTTAGAGCAACACCCCTATCCCCTCTGGCCTTGTTTGATACAAACAAAAAAGGCTTGCCTGTTAATCGCTTACAGTTCACCCATCATTAGCAAAGGAAACTGATATTTTGTGTTTGAATGTGACCATTTGTTTGTTTTTTTGTTTTTCGGAAAATTCAAATCCAGCAGCAAAGTTTTTAAAAATTGTTTCAACTTACTTGTATTCTCGCCTCATTCAATTTTGTCGTTCTCGCTAATTCCTCTCGGCAATAGATGTCAGGGTAATGTGATTTGGCAAAAGCTGCTTCTAATTCGGCTAATTGTTCCTGAAATGCACAAAAAAAAGAAAAAATATAGAGATGAGATAGAGAAAGAGTTAAATATTTGTTGTAATTAAAATAGGAAGATAGAAAGAGAATTTGTAATATTGACGAATATTTCTCTGAATGTACAATTCCATGCAAATTGGGAGTTAACAATTAATTCTGCTATTTACACGTTGGACGCCATTATTTATAATAATTTTTAATTCCTTATATATAGTTTTGGTACCTTTTCACATTACAACAGACATAAAGTAAACTGTTTTAATATTAAAAGAAGCGAGACTTCCCCAAAACATAAACCAATACTGATAATGTTTGACAGGGAGATTTGCTGAAGAAATATAAAAATTACCCTAAATGGGGGATATACCTAAAATGGACCGACAGTGATAATTTCTCACCCAATGAGAGCCAAAATATCACAAACCCGTCCAAAAATCTTGAAATGACCGCAAATTTGGGGAAACCGTTGTATGGGGCTATACCTCGAATGCCTTCGAACTTGACCCAACAATAGAATTTCAGAAATTATGCAAAATTTTAGCATCTTTTCATAATTCTCTTGAAATGTATCGTGATTAAAACAGACTGACGGACAGGCACGGCTAGATCGTCATAGAATTTTAGAGGGCGTTTAGATTACCAAATCCCTACGATTTCAAACGCCAATTCCATAGCGTACACGTCACGTTAATCCTGTTCTCAAAACCATTGGATTATATTTAACGTATACGCTTTAGAATTGACATTTGACATCGAGAGGATTTCGTAAATTTGAGCGCAATTTTATCCTGATCTGAAATTTATGTATTGATGAGTTATAAAAGGAATGCCAAAATTAATTACAATGGCTGACCTTTGAATTAGGTTGATAAAGTTCTATGTGGGAAATTGTAGGCTTTATCAATTGAGTTTCCATTGATAGATATAGGGCTTAGATTTTAACACAACGAATAGAGGAAGAAATTGGCTATTAACATTTTGAGCACTCTACCTTATTTTTATCTCATACGCAAATATTGGGCCCATTTGTGTTTCAATAATTGAGCGTCATTGTTTTTAACTCTGTTTACCATGAAAGGATACTCATCCTTGAATTAGTATGATTACATTCCGTGCAGGATTTCGAAGGTTCTATTGGATGGGTCCTCGAGACTATAAATCGATTTAAAAAGGGATTGAATTTGGACTACCATCCAGAATAAACTCAGCGAATAGTGGGAGATAATAAAATTTATATATTCGATATAATTTGTCATCTTATTTCCTCTTAAATGTAAAGAAGCCGACTTTTGAGATATTGAGCGCCATTCGTTATAATTGATTTCAACAGATTTCAATAGTTGGGCGCCATTTTTATTTACAAGCATAAATATATTAGCATAAATATATTAGAAATCCATTAGGCCGATCGTCGAAAATGTCGATAAAATCGAAGAAATGTTCGAAGTTTACCGGCATGTTAGCAGTCGTAACATCGCCCAGGACCTAAAAATCGACCATTAAACTGTTTTAAACCATTTACACAAACCTGGATTCCAAACGAAGCTCGATGTTTGGGTGCCACACCAATTAACAGAAAAAAAAGAATGGATCGAATTTCCATCTGCGAAGCCGTGGCCAAACGGAATGAGATAGACCCATTGCTTAAACGGATGGTGACACTCTAGGAGCTTCAAATAACATGCGGAGATGAGAAATGGATCACATACTTATCGTATGTTCGAATACGATTATGGTCAAAGAGCGGTGAAACACCTCAAACGGTGGCCAAACCAGGACTTACGGCCAGGAAGGTTCTGTTATGCATTTGGTGGGTCTGGAAGTAGATTATTTATTATGTGTTGCTTCTAAAGCTAAATTCTATCACTACTGTCAAAAACTGGACCGTTTGAAGACAGCAATTGACCAGAAACGGCCAGAATTGGCCAACAGGAGAGGTGTCCTGTTCCACCAGGACAACGCTAGGCCACACACATTTAAAGTGACTGGCCAGAAACTTCGGGAGCTTGTTTGGGAAGTTTTAATGTATCCGCCATACAGTCCGGACTTGGCACCAAGCGATTATCATATTTTTCTTGCTTTCTTCATTCTTCATATAAAAATAATGGATTTCTTTTTCTCCAAGCTAATATTATGATTTATTTGAAGGCTTTATAGAAAAAGCCCTATCAATCTACAACGAATAGCGACGGAGTGTTAAACTAACACGTTGGGCGCCATTATTCTTAAACGTTTTACAATTTCCTAGAAGGAATATTAAATTATAAATAATCCGACTATGAAGATAATTCATAATATATATATATATATTGGGCGACATTATTTTTAATTGTTATACTTTATTGTACAAATAATTGTACATGAATATATTCTGACGGTAATTTGAATGTCATATATTTCTTGGAAATCCCGCTAAAGCATTTTGTCATATTTTGGCCGCCCAAGAGGAATTTCGGCAACTTAAAATTCATGTGGCGCACAAATAACACTATTTAGATCTTTTGTCTTCCTTCTTCTTATTGGAATCAGAGAAGTTGAAATAAAGCCACTACTTTCGCCAGGTCTTAATGTGGTAGAATATGTAGACTAGAAATATGGAAACAGTCTCTTCTTTGGCAAAAGAGAATCCAAGATAAATTTACTACGCCCGTAAGGACCTTAGGTGGTTAGGCGATTAAATCGATTGGATAGATTCTCGTAAAACATTGTCAGGGCTAGAAAGACAATGGAATGAAGTATGTGTCGGAGATAAACATCAATAATGTACTGATCCATAATCGAAACAGAGTCATCAAATATCACTATATATAGTTTGGTTCTTCCGAATTGCCGCTGAGATCCTCCATAAATTTAAAAAGTTATAATAATAGAAGTTAAGGTAAAAATACTACGTCTGCTCAATGGGTGTGTCTGGACATTTTGAAATAACATCTTTTGTGAGAATCATCTTTAAGATACTACGTTCGCCAGGTCCTAAGTGTGACACAATGTTGATACATTCACCATCCGAAATACAAGGAAGTTTTAGGCCATACAGGTAAATCTGAAGCCCTCTAGGAGGCTTCAGATAACATGTGGATCTATCAGATTGAAGTTTGTATAGGAGAATGAGGTAAGTAACCTTTGTAAGGATAAACGTCACGAGGACCCCTGCGATATATTCTCAAAATTGATTTACGTAATAGGAATCAGCGATCCAAATTGAAACAATTTTAATTTTAACTGACCGCCAAAACCGTCTCCATTGCTTCCCTTATTTTTTACGACTAATTGAATAAAACGATTTATTTCCGCAAAAGACTTAACTAGTTCAACTATTTCTTAAATAATTTACTCCTACATGATAAGTGTCCTTAAAAACACATACACACATACAAAGCTTCTCATACATGTGATCACCTCTTGTAACTTTTGAGGCACACGTGTGTGTCACTCAGTTATTTAGGGAATCTTGGTTGATGGTTGATGGAAGTTCCTACACCACCACCACCACTTTACAAGTCAGGTGACGACTTCAAAGTTCATACGTGTCCACGTGTGTCTGGAGCCATCTAAGAATGACGTTACGACGTGACATCGTTTATTTATTAACAAACAACAAAACACAAACAAAATACTGACCTGTGTGAATGTCGTTCGATGTCTTCGTCTCGCTGGCGTTGGACATGATGCTGTGGTTGGAGTATGGCCGGCATGGTGACTTAATGATGACAAACCACTTCCTGGTGATGTTATACCGCTGGAAACGGATGAAAGGCCCGTGCTTGGTTCAGGTTTCAGTTTCTTAAAAGCACCTTCCGCTACAGCAACACACAAAGAGAGAAAGAAAGAAAGGACACATATACAGACATAAATTAGTGACAAGAAATTAGGCAAATTATGTTGAGAGCTGCAAAGCAATATAATTATGGGGCGAATGTGAGGATGGATGGATGTTCGGAGCAGCTAATATTCTGTTTGTGTATTTTGGGAATATATTAAATAAAAGCGAAATTAGCCCTAACAAAATTCTACCGGAAAATGAAGTAATGCTAATGCAACTACTTTCAGGGTATTTAACAACATTACCATGTTGTTAAATAACTCGACGGTGAATTCATCTCTCACCTATATATTTAAATAAACTTATTATTATTCATTTGGCATTTAAGAGTCGCCTTCAATGTCAGCCGGTGACCCTGCATTAATTATAACATCCGAAAATAACGCAAAAAATCGGGACACATTATGAATAATTAGAAATAACCAACCTCAACTGCGGCCACAAAATTACCAAGGATGATCTTTAGTTGGGATGTTGTCGCACTGTTGTTGCTGTTGTTCGTCACTTCTACTTTGGCGATTTTCACTATTTAATATTTGGTACGCAGCCAGCCAGCCACCGTACCGTCATCATATATTTTCCGTTGTTATACTCATTTTTTTTCTTTTGGCCTTCCACATTTTCCTTCTCCATTTGCTTTTGTCTGGAATATTAACGACCCAAGGAGCCAACAACAAGAACACCACAACATTTGTCCTGCGCACAGGTTGTTATATTTTCCTTTTTTTATCAAAGATGCTGCCATGAATGAAAAGCTGATAAAGGCTGACTGCTGACGAAAACTAGCAGACAATCAATTTGCACATAGATCTATCTTTTGGTTCGTGTAGGTCACATGAATATTCGTAACTGGATTCCATGAAATGTTTTGGGATAATTTATGCAAATATTTTCATTAATCGAGGTAAAATTTTTAGCCCAATTAAAATGCAGGGGTACTTTTGACCTTGACAGGCGTACAAGACAAGGTGTCTGCTATAACGAGTAAATCATTTAAATTATTTGCCAAAAATAATTTTCACCGTTATTATTCAAGGGAATTTGTTGATGATGAGAAAAGAGATCAGTTTTATAATTAATGTAAATACCACAATTCGGGAAGGAAGTGGAATAATAATAAACATAAAAATATTGGGCGCCATTACACTTAAGATATTAAAGCATTCATCTCGTCATCTCAGGAACATTGACAAGATTTAATTTCATACATTTGGGCGCCATTTTTCTTAATAGAAACAAAAATGTTTCTATAATTTACTGAATCATTTCTTACAAAAGAATATTACGAATTTTTCCTCTCAAATAACATTTTGAGATTCGTGGCGCCCAATAAGAAAATATAATAGTTTTTAAAAACATGTAACAAAACAGATGAAAAATTATGTCGCGGTTCCAGATTCGCAATTTGCAGTTTGCTTTAAATTTTTACTAAAACTCTTCCTGTATCCAAAATATTAAGAGGGTTACCAGGAATGTTAACTTCGGACTGGTTGTTATAGATTTTGAAGATTTGTAATAAGTTAATTTTTGTTTTATGAAAATTGAATGCCAAATTATAAACAACCAATACCAATTTTACAGACAACTGGTCTATAGACTTCAACATACTTACAATAAAGCGGAGTTTTTATTTGGGGACTACTAAACAAATTTACCTGTATTGAACATTTTTTAAGAAGAAGTAACAACGCCCAAGCCCTGAATACCAAATTACAGATTCTTCTTTGGGAATATTCGGCTAAAACTTTCAAAATAACGAAAATGAAGCGTGACCTTTACATTGGAGCTATGCCAAACCATGGAAGGGTCTATTTAAACCTCTAGGAACCCGAATAGCCAAATTGCAGTCACAAAGGCCGTGCACTATTTACCGTGAGGTGTGTATTAAGTTTTGTGAAAATCAGTTCAGATTTAGATATAGCTCCCATATATATATATTCGTCCGATTTCACGTAAATAGTGCACCAAAGTCCCTATATATCCTTCGATTTGCACAAAATTTACACAGAGTAAGGAATTGGGTCAAGAATGATTTGTGGTAAGTTTAGGATCGGTTCCGATTTCTATATAGCTCCCACATATTTGTATATATTCATCCGGTTTTACATAAATGGCGCTCCAAACTCCTAATGTTTGACCGAGTAAAACGAAATTTTGAACAATGTATCAAATTGAAACTTGAATGACGTTATTGGGTTTCGTTGAAATTGTTGCAGATCCAGCCATAGCTTGTATTTCGAACAGGTGTCTGATTGAAATTAAATTTTTAACAGTGCGGCTTACCGAATAGCGTGTATCAATTTTGCTACAAAATGTTTTCCAGAAATTTGTCCCATGGTACGCAGACGACTCTAAATCTGCCCGAATGAAATTAAATTTATCATAGGCTGCAGAAAGATATGCGTATGTTCCTTTGAGGGTACATTAACATGCAATTGTAAGGATACATATGCGCAATATACCCGAAGTGGTGAAGGGTATCATATAGTAGCCCAGTCCGACTTAACTACTTTCCTTACTGGGTTGAAAATGTTTTTTACTGTATGTGTGTATGTGTGCGTAATGCAAAATAATGGTTATGCTATCGATTACCAACGACCAAGCAAAAATTGGGTAAATTTAGTTTTCCATAGAATATTTCCTATTTATTACTGAAAAAAACTTTCACTATAACTTCATTTTCAAAAAAGTTACAGGTCATTTCCTTTTCATTGCAAAACTTAGATCATTAAGCTCGACTCGAAAGAGTATAAATAATCACTTAAAAATTGGCCATTTATTCAGTTTGCAATTTAAGTTGCTTTAGTTTTGGCACCAGTGTATGTATTTAAAGTCTTAAAAATTAAGAAAATTAATTGGCGAAATTTTTTTGATTGTATGGTAGTTGATTTGCAGTTAATCAAAAGTCCTGCTTTTCGACGGCGGGCCTGATTTACGACCACTAAAAAATCAGAATTCAAAAATCCTATGTGTTTCGAAAGAGTACATCCCTGGCTCCGGTATGAACAGGAATTTTAAACTTAGTACAAAAACTTAACAAATTGGCGGACAAATGAAATTCGATTTGTGGAAAATCCTCTATTTTTAGAAGGAAGATCTTGCAAATTTTAGATCGGTTTGGATTATTAGTTGTTGAGTTATCGTGCTGCCATTCGTAAAAACACTGTTTCAAGAAAACCGCGTTAAAAGTTTAAGAATCACTCTTGACGTCGTTTGATGCTAAAACAATAAATCGGCCAGTTTGCCACCTATTTATGTTAAATTCGGAACGAAGTAATTAAATTAAATTTCTACCAAATAAATCCTCATAAACTTGGTTAACCCTGTAAAAATTTCTAATGTACATGTCGTTTAATGTCCTTTTTATTAAAAAACTGCTAATAATAACATATTTTTTCAAATTGAATTTTCTACATCAAAAAAGTATAAATAAATGACATTAGAACTATAAAGGGAATTTCGACTAACACTAGCCGAGTTCTTCCACACTCGATATTAAAATAAAGTATTTATCATGCCAAAAATATTATAACGCATATGTTGGGCGCCATTTAAGTAAATAACTAATTTACTAAAATTACTTCAAAATTGTATTTCATATTAGGAGGTAGTCTCATGCAGTCATACGTTTCCATTTTTTTCATAAATTTACTATTGACAACATTCAGTTTTCAAAATTTAAATGAAAACCCCTTCTTTCGAAGTGTACGGATAGCATGTGTTTAGTGGTACAAAATAGCAAAATTATTTATGTTTACTAATATTTTCATATGTTTATTAATATATTTTTCAAACCTAAAAATACAAGTTGTAAAACCCAAATTGTACATCTGGAGAACAATATGCAGCTTTAGAAAATATAAATTATTTTGTGGAAAATATGCCAAACGACATACACAAAATTTTATGGAATTTATTTTTCAAAAAAAATTGAAATTAAAAAGGGTTGCCATTATAAAATTCTCAAATGAGAATACCTTGTATAATTATGCCACGGATTTTCAAAATATATGTAATTTATTTGTGTTTCGAATTTAATAAGATTTCTATATATCGACGCGTCCGATATGCTAAGCCTGAAAAGTGAGTTTTTCAGTAGAAGCTTTCAAAGTATGGAAGTTTCTTTAATCGTACGTGCCATGCTAAGTACATTTTTGCTTATAACTTTGCTTTGGATTGGCCGATGATTACTAAAATTTCAGTGAAATTAAATTAAGGACCGTAGTATCTAAAAACGTAAAGCACTTTAAAACATGCTAAGTCGACTTAGCATACTATGGTTCGGAGGCGTCGATATGTACAAAAGTGTGATAGTAATTCATTCGTTTCAAATTTTACAGAAACGAGATTTTTATTGGTATTTCGGAAATCTTTCGAAGAAAGTTGTCCCCTTTGAAAGAAGTAAACTTCGGGGTTTACACATGCAACTCTTTTAAACTCTGCTGCTGCTCTTTTCAATTCTTCTTTAAATTTCTTCTCCCTTGTCACTTTTCTAACATCTCTCTCCTAAGAACTCAGTAGAGTTGCTTACAAATGTTGCATGTGTAAAACCCGAGTTATCGACAAATATTTTTATTTTTTTTTAAATTTTAATAAAAAGTTATTCGAAAGTTTATAGAAAAATTGTCTAAATTTTTACCGAATAACATTATCGATACTGCAAACGAATTTATGTGTAGATAAAATGCCTGTTCCAGAACCTGCAAGAATGTACAATGCGGTCACCGCCAAATCTAATGTCTTCCTGAAACACATCTAAAATTCACAACATAAAGACCAGGTCATGGATTCTAAGCGTGTGTCTAATATTTAAAATCCCAAATTATGTGAGCATTATATGTGCAATATTGGTATGGGAAAATGATGATTTTAAACAGGAGTGGGCACGAAAACACATTTCCTTTGCATAATTGAGAATTATGAAGTTTAATTTTTTTAATTTAATTTTTCAATCATTTTCATTTTAAATTTTCCAAAGAGATTTTCGAACAATAATTTTTCATTACACAAGTATAACTAATGTTTTCTTGGGGATGTTTCCGAAATACACCGAACTTACAAGGGGGAAGTTGAATTTTTAATTTAATTTTGGAAATTTATAAAAAAAGAACAAAATATGTAATAGTTAATAAAAAATATGAATATGATTTACGCATTTTACATTTTCCTATTATAGAGGACTTATGTTTGTAAGGCGCGTCGAATTTTATGTCAAGCTGTTATAAAATTATAAAGTGTGAATCAACACGAATATTTTCTTCGATTTAATAACTTTGACAATTTGCAGATAGAGGTATCCGAAATAGTGAATAAAATTATATGTGCACAGATTGGGAAGAGTATTGTACTTTCTCTTTGAGATGTAACACTGATGGAGGTTGGGAACCATAATTTTTATTATCAGATCAAATGAAACTTGATAATAGAGTCAAATGTTGTAAGAATGCAAGCTATAATCGATCTATCTGATTTTATCAAAGCCATAGTGAAAATTTATCCTGACTTCTTATATACCCATTCCGAGCATCATTTCATTGATATAAAGCAACTGTCAAGAAATTTGTTTCTCCAAACTACTTAACTACTGTAATCGGGTTTACGTTGATATTATCCAGAGAAATATTATAATGGGCCACAAGCCTAAAAACCCCCACATTAAAAAAAACTGCAAAATTAATTGTCAACCATGGAATAACCCAGCATTTACTATTTGGGTTTCATGCCCCGGAACAGTTGGCAAACAAACATTTAACACCTTTTTTCCTATGTTGTTGGCGTCAAAACAATTAAGTGTCAAATGTCAACACACAATCGACACAAATGATCAACAACAACAAAAGAAGTCATCTAAATATTGGCACTCGCCATAATCCGGGTGAAGCGTGTGCCCACTTTATTAAGGATAAACAAACAGACGCACGCTTCTCACTTCAGACAAGGAATGAATGAATGGAGGGATGGATGGATGGATAGATGAATGGATGAATGGATGAATGGATGTACATATGGTCTTTGGCATAAAGTGTTAACCACAATGAATGACAACTATTGACATTAAACCCCTGAACGGATTATCGATTTTAGGGAAGCAAAAACAGAAGCTGCTCTTCCCGATGGAAATGACGATGATGGTCATTTTGACAAATTTCTTCGACAAATGAAAGTATTAATGGAACAATACGAAAAAAAGACAAAAATAAATGATGAATAAGCATAATTACCAGATATCGTATGATCCGATAGCCTCGTTGGCGGCGTATGAGCGGGTGTGTGATGATGCGACGACGAATCAATACCAGGTGTGGGTAATCCCGAATACAATGAACTAAAATCCTCGGGTGTGCTGCTGCATTTTCGCTGATGATTGAGCGGATTTTTGTCCATGGAGGTGATGGCGGCAGGTGAGCGACTGTCTTGCACCGACGAGCTAAGTCCCAAAAGGCGATTTTCGTGTGAGGAACCAATGCCCATGAGGCGATTATCTTGAAATGACATAAACTTGGTGTCTTGGGGTACAGAGCCAGCGTGCTGCATACTGGCGGCATGATCCTCGAGTAGACCCTGCTGTAGGCCCAAAAGGCCACCAACTAGATTCGGCCGCAGTTCATCCATGGTTAGTTTACTTTGACCACAACCCCCAGCCGCCGCGGAAAAGTTCAGCTGGCGACTAAAAATGGCAGGAAAGATGTTAAATTGTTGAGAATCCGCTGAGGATTGGGGACTGAGACCAAGTGAAGTGGGTGCTATATGGGGTAGGGAGGGAGCACTGAGCGAGGTAGCAACGGGCGGTACCGATGACGAGGAATGGGTATCCTGAGTAGGGTGAATACCGGCCGTTGATGGTGAACTAGTACCGGTTCCGGATGGATTACCGTTGGTGTTAATGGACGAGGAATTTAGGGGACCTAAAGATGTTGGATTATTGGGTGCAGAGTTACTGGAATGCAATTGTTGTTGTTGTTGCTGCTGCTGTTGATGTTGTTGTTGCGATTGTATGGAAGGTGATGGTGTTGTTTGATGTTGCTGCTGCTGTTGTTGTTGCTGCTGCTGGTGTTGCTGTAGTGCGTGATGTGAATTTAGCAGGGAATGATGCGATTGATGGCCCGCCGTGTGAGCCGCTAAACCGTGTAACGGTGCCGACGCCGAGGCGGACAAATGAGCCGAGGCCGCCGCTGTTGGATGGCTATTGTTGTTATTGCCGACGACTCCACCACCAGAACCCGGGCCGCCGGCACAATTTTGTTGTTTGAAATCCAATTTGTGGCCGGCGTAGAATCTCGAATCGATATACGTTTTGAAGAAATCACCAGGATAATCCAATGGGAAGAATTTAACACTTTCCGCGTTCAGATCGTTAATAGTTGAGGTTAGGTGCAGCGGTGTGGGAGGTTTCGTTGTAGTGCTGTTTATTTTTCTCTTTGTTTTTTTATTAGTTGGCAAAAAGTGAGGTTAAATGTTGTTTTCTAATACTTGTTTTTTACACTTTGAGTAATTCTTCTTTATGTTTTGTGTTTTTTTTTATTTTCACTTTTCTTTTATTCTTCTTTAAATTAGTTTACAAATTCCAACACTATTCAATGTTTACATCCGGTTTGTTTGCCTTCGTTTATGTTTAATTAACGGTACTTTCTAATGTTTACAATAGAATATTTGAAAATTAGATTTCCGTTCAATGCACGTCGTATCAACCGAACGACCGACCAACTTTTGGGACCCTGATTTTTTTGGTTTTGTCTAAAATCGTTAGGAAATTTGTTGCGACGCGTGCCTATGAATGATGATGAGTCGGTCCACAGGAAAAAGAAAACAAAATCCGATTTCAAAGGTGTATAGAAAAGTGAGACTACTTGGCTGGCTGGTTGGCTGGATAGCTGCTTGACTTGACTTAACTTTGGCTTGTGAGTTAATTTTAATAAAGGAAAACTCCAACAACAATAATAATAGTAATAAATACGATGACACCGACGACTGTTTGGCGAATAATGAAATTTGCGTTTTTCATTTAACTCGATCCAGCGTCAACTAATGATGATAGACTGCGGCAAAGGAATATTCGGAATAGTACCAAGCCACACACACACTTGCCGACAGACCGACATATACACAGAAAGTTACAAAAACACGCGCGTACACACACATACATACGCGAATACACAGAGCTATACAAAGTTCAACATATGCCAACTTCGGACGTGGCCCAAACGATGGCAACGACAACGTGTGCTTTGCGGAGAAAAAAAAGAAAATTGGATACACGAGTACGTCAACGTCGGCGTCAGGATTCCTAACAGAATCCAACAACAAACTGTATTCTTCAAACAATACTGGGTTAAACTCTTTTCAACTGGTCATAACTTTCAAAATTTAAAATGCTCTGCTTAGAGTCGTCTTAAATAATTTAATTAATTTTCGAATTTTTTCTTTCGCAACAAAATCAAAAATGAAATTCACAATAAATATTTTCAAAACGTGAGTTTATGTCGTTGTCGGTGTATTAACACGCGTGTTCGCGTTCTGATTTGAAATGATATGCAGGCCAAGTGTGGAGAGCATTGATATAAATCATAACGAAATTAAGGATCATGAAAACCTAAATGTCTCAACGAAAGCGTTGACGTTGGCAGAGAGACGCTGACGTCAACAGCGACGGTTAACGGTTTTTGACTAATGTGTGGTAGTGGTGGGGTTGGTAAAAGTACGACCGGATTTGCTTATGGTTATCATCATCATTTCATTTAGTTAGGCGTTTTTTGTGTGTACGGCAGGACAGGAAGGTGGAGGATGTTAACATCCTTAGCATCCCTTGCATACACAAGCATGGTTGGTATTAGCTTTTATTTCTTTTATTGCTCCTTTATGCAGGAACAAAAGAGACAAATACATTTCACAAAACTCCCCATTAAAAATCCTTACAAATGGTTACCAAGTAATCGGTTTTACTTGGCATTCTACACAATCGAATATTGTTTTCTTTTTCTAGCACACACACAACTGTCCAATTGCAATTTCGACTTCTCTAACTCACAAAAAAACACACCCCAAATTGATATCTATCTCTCTCTTTCTCACAAACACTCACATTATATTATCCCACTCTCGCAACTCCATAATGTCGACAATGTTGTGTTGTTATGCTACTGCATGGGATTCTATTACAACAACTATGTTTGCCCAGTTATTATTTTGTTGTTGCTATTGTACGTGTTGTTGTTGTTGCTGCTGCCTTACACTTGTCTCTTCGTAAAGCATGACCAAAACAAATGATTGATTTCTCTGGGTTTTTTAATGGTTGTTCAACATTATGATTGTTGTTTTTGTTTTCTTTTTTTTTTCTGGGAGTCACATGTAGGTGCTTGGTATGTGTGTATGTATGCCAAACAGTGTTGCCGCTTTATGATTTAATCTATAAATATAAGTAATAATAAATTATATTGAATGGTATTAAAGATAGTTTAAACCAAAGGCATTTTGTAGGGTTATGAATATACAATTTTTTAAAGAGAACAAATATAAAGTGAATGGCTGAAACATACGAAGATGTCAGGTATACATTGGACGAAATTTCAATTTATAAAGGAATGTCAAAGTTAAATTTGTATTTGAACGACGTTCTTATTCGTTATTTTACATTAAACAGTCGGCTGAAGTCCATGTAAAGACCGGGTCGCGGATCGTTTTGGAATGTTTACAATATGGACACTTCTGCAGTCACATGACTTTCAGAGGCAAATTCAAACTTTAAATGTTAAATAAATCAAAAACAATTACATTTTTTTAATTATCCTTAATACTTTTTTGTAGATCTTTAGGAGTTTAGCCACAAAAGAGCTGTCACTCACGCTAGTGTGACTGGTCTATTGTTTGATAAAATATATTCTGTACTACTCGAACAATCGATTTGATATTATAAATGTCAATATTAATCGAAATTTCCTCACATACTGCAAACATATGCCGACCTTCTTCAATCAAGGCTATCGAAACCGAATCGTTTCTTTAGGTTTATTCCAATTTTTTAAGTTTTTATTTCAAATATTTATTTATTATAAGAAGAATTTATTGTTTTCTACTAATTCTAGTACTTAGTCCGGACTTTTATTTCCTATATTAAGTGTGATTTTCCGAATGTAGGTGTACTGTACAAATGGTTGCCAATTTTGCCATAGAAAATGTTTTAATTACGTGACCATCACTGTATATGGTTCAAAGTTCGCCAGGGTCCTTGTATTTCTCATGTTTTTTTCAATTAATTTAAACTTAAAACAGTTGAAGTTTTGATTACAAAAATGTAACTTTTTATGGAAGAAGTCCATATTTCCTGAGATGTGATACTTAAAATATCCGCGGAGAGCCCTTTAAAGTTCTCAAATGCGATGTGGGTTTAAATTAAAAAAGTCTATACTTCCTGAGATATGGGTCTTCCAAATTCGGTAAATACCTATCATGTTAATGTGTTTATAACCTATCGTGTTATGGTGTTTAATATTGGCCAAGGTAGTTATTACTACACCTTTTTTACATGTTCTTCAAAAGATATGAAATGTAATTCGAGAATTCCATTTGTAATCCACAACAAACAATTTGTAATTCGAGAATTCCATTTGTAGCTGATAACATATCGGTAGAAATTCGAGAACTTCATTTGTAATTCATAGAATACCTTTCGAAATTCATAGAATTCATTTGAAATTAATAAACTTCCATTTGAAATTCTAAGTATTGCATCTGAAATGTATAAAATTCCACTTGAAATTAATAAAATTCCATTTGAAATTTAAATAATTCCATTTGAAATTCTTAAAATTTCATTTGAAATACATAACACTTCATTTGTTTTTCATAACATTAAATTTTAAATTCGAAAAATATTATTGGTAACACACAAGGAATATGTATGAATTTGAAATGAATTGTTATAAATTACAACTGAAATTGTATGAATTACAAGTGAAATATTATGAATTTTAAATTGGATTCTTTGAATATCAAATGGATTTCTTTGAATTTCAAATGAAACTCTACGAAATTCAAATGAAAATATTCGAATTACAAATGAAATTTTA
Organism: Musca vetustissima; assembly: GCF_032173495.1. Classification (NCBI taxonomy): domain Eukaryota; kingdom Metazoa; phylum Arthropoda; class Insecta; order Diptera; family Muscidae; genus Musca; species Musca vetustissima. Next base: position 1,074,405 of record NW_026889093.1, read on the forward strand.
TAAATTTCAAATGGAATTTTTTGAATTTCATACGAAAAGTTTAAAATTACTAATGAAACGTTGTGAATTTCAAATTACATACTCGAATTACAAGTGAAATGTTATGAAGTGCAAATTGAGTTTTCGAATTACAAATGAAATTCTCGAATTGCAATTGAAATGTTTTGATTAACATTTGAAAAAGGTGTATTCTACTTGAAATGAGCTGTCATCTGTCCATACCTCGTCCACGTTGATACATCGCAATAAAAATATTAAACCATTCGGCAATCCCAACAGACACTTTTCTTATTTAGGTACTATTCTCAATTGAACGCTAGTTCCTAGGCAATCTCAAATGTCGTTTGACAGCTTAGCGTTTACATTTATCTACTTAACTTCCGAACTTTGCTTGAAAACATTTGTATAGCAAGGAAGTAACTACTGAAGGTTGTATGGAATAAAAGTCACTACAAGAAAAATCTGTTCTGATGTGATGACAAAGATCGAATCTTGATACGTTGAAATTTACTTCCCAGATGCAATTTCGCAATAAGTTCGATATAAATACAAATTATCAAAATATGACCGTTTAAGCAAGGTCGACAAGATATCCAGAATAGGCACGTCCAGTTGGATTAAATGTAAAAGATTTCATCGACTTCAATGTCGTGGTGCATCTTGATTTCTTGTCACAAATTCGTCAATAAGAAATACTACCTCTCATATTTGTGGAAAATCAATCATATATTTTGCATCACGATACACACCAACCCACACAATTATGCTTGTGCGTGAATACCGAATACACCGGACATGGACTTCGCTGCCTCTTTGCTCTTCCCAAAACTGAAGACACGGATAAAAGGAAAGCTTTTTGTTACGATTGAGATGATAAAAGCAAAATAGATAGCGTGTTTAACAAGATAAGAATCCTCCTGGGTCCGTGTTTCGATATGGCCTCTATACAAAGATCCAACTCATGATGTAGATTATAAAAGTTTTGAACAGATCGTGAGCACATTTAAAACCCGAATTGCATGTTATTATCCTTACAGAACTTGTTGTGTGGCCTCAAAAAATTGTAACGCCACGAAAAATTTGCTATGTTTTTCCAGTCGCTATATTTAAATCTGAACCGATTTTCACAAAATCTAAGATATATCATTCTAGACCTAATTCAGTACGCTATGCCAAATTTCGTGCAAAACAAAAGATATATATGGATTTTAATACACCATTTACATTAAATCGGACGAAAATATATATGGGAGCTATAAAAATCTGATCCGATTTTCATGAAACTTAACACACTTCATTCTAGACTTAATTCAGTATGTCATGCCAAATTTCGTGCAAATTGAAAGATATATAGGGTTTTTGGTGCACCATTTACATTAAATCGGACGAAAATATATATGGGAACTATATCTGGCTAGGGCAACATAACTATGACAGCCTAAGCACTGACGATATAGACAAAAATGTCAATAACTTAGCGGAAGCAATAGTAAAGTCTTTCGAAGAAAGTTGTCCTCTTCGAGAAAGGAAATCTGCCTTCGAAAAACCCTGGATGACCGGGGAGATTCGAAATAAAGGGAAAGAGGTCCGAAAACTTTACAATAGAGCACGCCGCAAGAAATCTACAGTATACTGGGACAACTTCCACGATAAGCAGAAAGAATACAACAAAATGACAAGAACCGCCAAACGCAACTCCTGGAAAACCTTCTGTGAACAGGTCGATAGCGTAAAAGACGTCTCAAAAATAAAACAGTTTCTGTCAAAAACCCACACTCAAGCCGAAACGATGGTAGACAGTGAGGGCAACAGGATAGAAACAACTGAAGAAACAATAAGGCTTCTGATGAACGCTCACTTCCCACCGAACCCATCCATAAGTGATGACGCTACGGTAGCAAGGGAAACAAGATCTGTGGAACCTAAGATTGATGAATCAATGGTACGAGATGCTATAAAGAGCTTCTCACCACATAAAGCGGAAGGGCCAGACAACGTCTTCCCTGCTCTTTTACAAAAAAAGGTCGACTATATATCACCATATTTAGCGGCACTCTTTAATGCATGTATAATGTTTGCGTACACACCAAAAGCTCGGCAAGGCAAACTACGCAACACCAAAAGCCTATAGGCCAATTAGCCTTACTTCATTTCTACTCAAAACCATGGAACGAACAATCGACACCATGATAAAGAGCAGCATCCCCAATGACACGCTGAAATATAAACAACATGCGTACGTAAAGGGGAGATCAGTGGAAACCGCTCTACATGAGGTAGTACACCACATCGAAGGAACTTTCGATAAGAAAATGTACACTTTAGCAGTCTGCATTGACATCGAAGGAGCCTTTAATAATGTCAGCACCGAAACACTTATCCAATCCTTAGAAGCCTTTAGTGTTGACCAGGCAATTATAGACTGGGTCAACCATATGCTAAGGAATAGATGGATAAACTGTAGCCTACAAGACATAACTATCAGGGACAAAGTAGGACAAGGGACACCGCAAGGAGGGATACTGTCACCACTCCTGTGGGTCACCACTATCAGTAGTCTCTTAAGGAACTTAACCGAAGATGGTTTTGAACCAGTCTGTTATGCAGACGACGTTATAATACTTCTAAGGGGAAGGAACCCTAACTTACTATGCAGGAAGGCTGAAACGGCGTTAAACATCGCCTTTAATTGGGTGAAGCCGAGGGGTCTAGACGTAAATCCGGACAAAACGGAAATATGTCTCTTCACTAGAAAGACAAAAATAGGACAAAACAAAGTGATAGCAATGTCAAATAAAGTCAAATATCTAGGTGTCATCCTAGATAGAAAACTTAGATGGAAAGACCACATACATCAACGGGTCGAAAAGGCCCATAGATGCTGGTCTTTCTGTAGAAGAGCCGTGGGCTCTAAATGGGGTTTCAACCCAAAGATGGTACACTGGATCTACAAGAGCGTTATTAGGCCAATTCTAACTTACGCGTCTGTAGTCTGATGGACAGCAATAGACAAAACATGTAATGTAATAACATTACAGAAAGTCCAAAGAACTTGTTGTCTAGGCATATGCGGGGCAATGCGGACAACACCAACCAGGGCACTGGAAACTATATTGTATATACACCCAGTTGACATCCAAATAAAATACGAAGCGGCCATCGCAGCTTTAAGACTTAAAGCCATGAACGAACGAAAACATACAACAGGCTACGATCGGATACTCAATTAACCACTTTGAGTCAGATCGAATACCTGAAACAAGAGCAATCACATTGTGTGAAATCCTGATACCGGACAGAGACTCATGGAGCAGCGGAACACTAGCTCATATGCCTCCGGGGAACTGTTGTTACACGGATGGCTCCCGGCTAGCGTGAAAGACGGGACTGGGACTCTTTATTGAAGAACCGGGGACTGAAATCTCACTTCGCCTGCCATAATAACATAAACATCATGACAGATAGTAAACATGCTATTAATGCAATAACATCCAAGACAGTTACATCAAAAACTGTACTGGAATGCATAAAAACAATAAACAACTTCTCACGACACGGTCTTGTACGTATAATATGGGTACCGGGTCACTCAGGAGTCATAGGAAACGAGATAGCCAACCAACTCGCCAGACGTGCTACGGACTTAATCAACATAGATGTGAACAGTGCAAAACCTTTCAGCGCTTCACGTCTAGAAATGAGGTCATGGACGAAAGAGGCGCACAAAACACTCTGGAATAACGAGAGGACTGGAAAAAACACAAAAATCTTATGGGGAGACCCAAATGAGGATAAGACTATGCCACTGCCCAGCTTTTGCATTCATCCGAAACCAAATCTTGAAAAACGAAACTATTCCTGAACTTAATGACCTAAGGGGGTGTGAATGGAAAACACTAAAGGACTTCTGAAAAAACACAGAATTCCTAGAAGAATAGGGAGACCAAACAAAAAACTTAAGAGTAATTCCAATCTAAATACCTTTCCTTCCTACAGCGCACAACAGGCCTCCTATGGCTTAAGTGTATGTCCCATAATGGACATGTGGTGGTTTTTAAACCACCCCTCTTTTCAAACTAACTATATCTAAATCTGAACCGATTTCCACACACCATTTTAGACCTAATTCAGTACGCTATACCAAATTTCGTGACAAAACGAAATATATACAGGGACTTTGGAGCACCATTTATATTAAATCGGACAAAAAAAAAAAAAAAAAAAAATTATATATATATATATATATATATAGCAGCTATATTTAAAACTGAACCCATTTTCACGAAATTAAACACACATCATTCTAGACTGAATTCGGTACGCTATGCCAAATTTCGGAAAAATCGAAAGATATACAGGGGCTATGGTACACCATTTACATTAAATCGGACCAAAATATATATGGGAACTATATATAAATCTGAACCGATTTTTCCCAATTTAGATAGAAAAAATAAGCTGTGCCAAATTTCATCCAATTCGGATCACATATGCGACCTGCACTTTGTTTACAATTTAACATGGGCAGACGGAGTGACATAACAAGAACTTTCAAATCTTCAAACATGTAGAAAACGGCAACTCTGGTTCAGGTTGCTGGCGATGTGCCTTGTAAACAAGCGAAATTTCAAAATTGTATTCTACATTGCAAGCACGTAAACGAAGGGTGTCCCTTTATAGATTTGTGTAGGTGTGCGTGCGCTTGTGTATGTGAGCTGCATATTGGCGTATTTTTTTGCTTATGAAAAAAAACCGAACTACAACAACAAGATTGTGTACAAGCGGAAAATACTATTGAATGTTAATATAAAATGTCTGACACACTTTTTCCGTTTGTTTGATGCTGGTCCTGGTGAAGCTGACGGTGACGGTGATGATGCTGATGATGTCGATGACGAGCACCACGTCAAAGATATACACAGTGTGAATCTCTTCGATCAGGCTGTCCTGCCAGCCAGTCAGGCTGAGCAGCCACCACATGTTTGCAATTTAAATATTCTTCTTCTTTGCAACTTTGTAGAAGAAGAGATGGCAGATAGGTGGTGTTATATCCCGTGCGTCTTGTATGCAAAACAATTGGGGAGGTGGAGAGATGAATGTTATTCAACTTGCAAATTGCCAGCATCTCGATTTAATCTTTTTTGCTGGTGTTTTTTTATTTTGTTGTTTTGGTCGCTTCCACCAGTGAAAGTAATAGAATTGTGTAAGAAGTATTATATTCTCTTTAAATTAGCATAGCGTGCTAACGTTCAGACAACGGTCAGTCAACCAACCATACAACCAGGCGGCCAATAGTTTGGCGAAAAGAATTGAAGTATTTAAATGGAAAATCGTTAAAAGTTATTTTAATGAAAATATATTTTTTTGGGGAAAAGTAAACTTTTTTTTAATTTAATGGCATTTGAATTTAATACATATATAATGGTGTTTTGAAGAAAGCATAATTTATTTTAATTTTTTTAATAAATTTGTTTTGAAATGTGTTTTATTTTATGAGCAAAATATAAATCTGCCGAATACGCTGAATGTTGAGACCGAATTCATAGTTCGTAATTGGCAATAGAGTTAAGATTTTTATGAAAAATATATCTTAATACTTCGGAAACAGGAAATGTGTTTGGTGTTCTTTATAAGCATTTTAATTTGGTTATAACGCACTTGCTACAATTATACGAAATTCGGACGATCACAATCCTTACAAAATTTAATTTTTACTCTAACACTACCGTTTACTAAAAATTTCAAGTTCATTAAAGAAAAAGTGAAGCAGATAAAGAATTGTCAAAAAAAGAACACAAAACTTACCAGTTTCTAAATGAATATAGATATATTTTTTCTGCTAACCCTATGTTTTGCTTTACCTTGGATATAATGAACTAATTTGATGGGTCCCTACTAGTTTGCATTAACAGTTCTTGACTGTAGTGAATAGGAGCAGTATTCCAGTATTCCAGTAGTACCGGATTTAGTTAACCCAGTGGGTTTCAATTGTCAATTCCATTGCATATTTGTCAAATAAATCCTCATAAAGTGGGTTAACCCTGCAAAATGGTGTAATGCAAATGTCGTTTAAAGGTATCCATATTGTAAATTCTGGAACACCAGTGTTGTTAACGTATTTTCTTTGTCAAATACACTGGTGGCCAAAACTAAAGCAACTGGAATTGCAAAGATAATAAATGCCGTATAACTTTTTCAAAAGTAAACATATCGTGTTTTCAGTTTCAAATCAGGTATTTTTTTCACTTTTAAAAATTCATGCAAAATTCATTTTGAAATAAATAATAATGTATGGATAAGGAAATCAATTTTTGATTGGACAAAACTAAAGCAACTCTGCTGTGCATACAGATGAGCGCTGAAATGTTATTTATTTTTACAATTATAATTTCTAAATTTTGGTATCTACACCTATTTTGATTTGTATAGATTATTTTTTTAAGAGAATTTTTTACAAAAATATGTTTTTGTTTTCAATTATATAAATGGCTAGAGACAAATATTGTACACCGATAAAAATTACAAGTAATTGGCTTGACATTTTGACTGGATTGTTTTTTACAGTGATTATTTTCAAATATGTTTATAATTTATGTTCCAAACTTACAAAATTTATTAAAGCCCATAAGGCATAAAAACAAATAAATAATATTGTGAAAATTACTGCTAATTTCGTAGTCCGATTAGAGATTTGGTGCTTAATCGACGTTAAGTATTCCGACACCAATTCATACATAACCTGTTTTCGTCAATAGCCCGTGGAAGTCAAAAAAAAAAAAAAGTTATCAAATTGAAGTAAAATTAATTTAAATCTACTTATAAAAATGATGTAAAAACGTATAGTAACTCATCAATATGAGAATGGATAAACGATTTAACTAAAAATTTCTTTCAGTTATCTGCAATTGAAGCGGGAAGGTTTTTATGAAAGACAATTTTGAGAAAAATACTCAAAAATCTTGAAAACACATTTTAAGAAACGGCTGGACCGATTTGCCTACTATACCGACAATTTACAGAGAAGTACCAAAAAATTCTTTCAGTTATCTGTAATTGAAGTGAGAAGGTTTTTATGAAAGAATTTGTTGAGAAAAATACGCGAAAATCATGAAAACATTTTTTGAAGGAGCGGCGAAACCCATTTGCCTATAATTATGTGGGACATAAAGTGATACTATACCGACAATTTACAGGGTATAGGGTATTTGTTACTACTTTCAAAGTACCTAAAATCAGACTATGCAAAATATGGACCAAAGATAAGGAGGCACTTCTGATACGGCAAAACAACGTTTGCCGGGTATGCTAGTTTTATATAAATTTGTTAATAAAACACTGATGGCAGAAAAATCGATTAAATATATAATTTTTGTTTAACTAAAATGCGACATGCCGACTATTGGAACATGACATGCCGACAATTGGAAAACATTATCAATTTAATTAACTTTAATGCAAATTAGTTAAACAAATTTGTATTCCATCGGGGAGTAAACACAATTTCGAAACAGATGAACCTAAATTCAATATCGTGGAAAAGATGCACTTGGAATGGTGAAACGTTAAAAAAACGAAAATTCTTAAAGTGCCGACTGTTGGTGTACTTGCCCTACATTAGTTATGTTTGAAATGATTGTTGGAATGCAAAAAAAAATGTTTAACGAAATAAAACGATCACTGAATTCTTCCTGCGCAAAAAATAATAAAATAAAATAGAGTAACTTCGGGTAATGTGGACCACCATTTTTATTTTTTTGGCATTGTGGGCGTAACAACGGTAAAAAATAAAAACGAATTGTTTTCACAACATAGTAGATTTGTTGACTAAAGATATTCCAGGTCAAACATTATATATATTTGTAAATAAAAATGTTACTGCATTATATTTCAAAAACTCTAAACTATGAATAAAAATAACTTGGCGGGTAATGTGGACCAGTATGTGCGGGTAAAGAGGATAAGTAATTTAAGGTTGGTTATGAATTGGTTGTTATAAATTTCAATTTATTGCACTCTTAGGTAACAATGAATGCAAAAATATATGGGTTCATGTTTGAGAATATGGGTACCGCCCGATTTGCGGTATTTTGAAGTCCCTTGCTTCATTATCCAAACGAAGCGCAGGTGCTGGTCCACATTAGACGCATAGTCCACATTACCCGAAGTTACTCTAAACATTTACAATGGCACTTCGAAAACAGCTAAAAAATGTTCACTAATCTACATTTTTTCGTCTACTGAAAAAGCTAGCCAAAGTTATTTACGCAGCTAGAGAACAAAATTACCATATAAAAATTTTGTTGCAGATCGGAAATATTTTAAACCTATAAGTTCGTACTGAGCATCAAATTGTCATAGCAGTAAAAAATACCCATTCAAGAGTTCAACGAAATTGGTGGGAGAGCTATTGTTGGATATAACATCGAGAACAGAGCGTGGACGAGCAATGATATCAGGTTCACATGTCCGGAAACTATCAAGAAAACCTTTTTATTTGTGAAAAGAATCGGAAACCCAAATTTGGCTCTCGCAAAAGTTCATATTACATGAGATCAGACTCAGTGTAGACATATTATGTTCTCGGATGAATTAAACTTTAATATTAAAGGCTCAGACACGAACAAAATTACCGTAAGTCAAGAAATGAAAGGATCAAGCCACAGTATTGCAGGGTACTGGGAAGTATAGATTGGGCTGTTTTTATTTTTATGGAGTTCGATTTATTTATAAAATTTATAAAGTAATAAATCGGATTGTTTATACAAATATGTTGAAAATGCTATCGTTCCCTTCGCTAAAGAAAATATACCCGTTGACTGTGTGTCTCAGCATGACAATAACCTGAAACATACATATTCAATTCGTCATAAGTGTGCTGCTGTAATAAAAAATAATTGTTATGCTGTCGATTACTATCAAAATTTACTTATTAGAAAAAGCCAATAAGTTACTTTAGTTTTGACCAAGCATTTTGGAAACAATCCAAATTTTACATAGTTTTTTCCTCTATTAGCCGGACAACTTCGGTCAAAACCACCGACTTTGTGGATTGAGCCATACCAAGATTGAAGTCATTGCCTCCGAAAAAAACCTTAGAGCTGCACACACTTTTAAGAGAGGAGGAATTGCTGTTGACCGTCGGGATTTATCTCGAAATGCCCTCCAATAGATGATACGCCTTGCACATCACTTTCATCACCAGGAAATAGTCCCAGTGAGCTTTTCATCACTTAAAATAGTTTTTCTGAAATATTCTATTCAATTTTTTCTTTGTTTATAATATTTCTAGTTGCAGAAGTGTCAAATCAGTATTATCGACAGCAACTGAGAAAAGTCGATATTCATAATGTTAAGTTTTATTTCTGTGGCGTTGCCAATTGAAATCGCAACTGAAGTTCGGTTGATATCCATAATCGTCTACGCGAGTAATATGAAAATATCCACATGAACTTAGGAGATGAAAATGCTTTTGAATGGGGTTACATTAGCATGTTTAAATCCCCGCCATCTGCAATAAGTTCAAACGTAGAACAGAGCTCTCAAATCGTTTGCCTTGATAACGCCCTATAAATAGATAAGTCGGTTTGTAGCTATTCGATGCCAGTATGATCTTCTATCTTTCGATTTGCATGAAATTTAGCATATCGTGCTGAATCGAGTCTAGAATGATGTGTTCTAAGTTTCGTGAAAATCCATTCCGATTGAGATATAGCTCCCACATATATGTTTTCGTCCGATTTTAGGTAAATGATGCATCAAACTCCTAGTGTTTGTCCGATATTGCGTTTGCATAGGTGGCAGAAATGCATGTGTATACATATGTACATTATATCCAAAGTGGTGAAGGGTATCATATGTCGGCCCAGTCCGATTTTACGATAGGGTAAAAAAACCTTCTTTTAATGGTATTTAGGTACTCCTTGCCTGCTATATAAAAAAACCCTGTCTTCCACTACAAAAACTCCAGGATTTTACATTATTTTTATTATAGAATTCTACTAATATACTCTTCGGAATTTTATAGGTCGTGGCACTCTACAGCAATTGAGTCTTCAAAATGGTTCATCAGCGAAGTTTGAATCGAGATCAATATAATTCTTTGGTATAGGCCTGATTTCGACTTCTGCACATGTAAAACCTTCGTCAGAGACAGCTTTGAACATGTTCATAGCTGCCCCATTGAGTGTGTTTACAAATTGTGTGTGAGTAGTTACTACTGACACTCAACTTTTAATATTGTGACATTCGTGGTGAACAAAACAATAAAAATATCCTCAAAATGACCCATTATACAGACTCAATATTAGAACCGATATGATGATATCCGCTTTTGAATATACTACGAGATTAACTTCTGGCTGTATAAAATGATTCGTAAAGAATCACAATTCGTTCATTTTACTTACAGCGACGTCAGTTGTGTATAACACCTCAAACAGTTTGAGAGCAACTGAACAGCGTGTAATCGTACTCAATAACATTTGGTTTGTACAGTACAATACATCTCTACTGCATTGATAAAAACATATCTATAACTTTACTCTTCTAACTCATTGTTAAACCCATCTCAGAGACCAAGAACCAATCAGAAGAGAGGAAAAACAGAACACTGTGAACATGCCAGGAGTTTGCGCAGTGGACATGTTTGATGCGCTGTCTATAACGTTGTGTATGTGTGTGTAGGTTTGTGTACATTAAATACGGAGTCGTTGATGAAATGACCGAGTAGTCATCATCGTTTTTCTATTCTATTCTGCTCTGATAATGTCATGGCGACGGCAGCGTTAAGGACGGCAATGATAGATGGATGGATGGTTGGCTAACTGGCTGACTGTTTGGCTGGATGGTTGGAACTCTCAAAACGTTTTGCAAGAGCATTTAATGTAATCCTTAAAACAATACGAGACCATTATTTGTTGCAATGCATGTGCGCTTGGATGTGTTGCGTGTGTGTGTGGGTGTTCTGTGTGATGCAGTGGTATTAAAGCAATGGTGGGTGTACTCGGGGGCCATATCATCGTCATCGCCATCATCATCATCGACGACGTTGTTGTTGTAACTGTTTGTGGACTGCTGCTGTTGTTGGTGCGTTTATTCATTTCGTTTGTATTCCATCTTAATTTGTCATTCGTTTCGTTCGTTGTATTCCATTGCCGCACAATGTTGTTGCTATTGCAGTTTTGTGTCTGTTTTTTTTTCAGTTTATTCTGAAAAGCTCGTAATAGTGGCATGACAATTGTGTGTGCACACATATGTACAGACATACTTATATATGTGTGTATATGAGCGAACGTACAATGTACCCACCGCACAAACAGACAAATTATAGGGTCGCCTAAAGAAATAGAAATACAAGCTCGAATGCATTCACCAAACGGAAAATGTTCATCTATTTATCTATACTGTTGTTGTAGTTGTTGTCGGGTGTGTGCCTGTGTTTTTTCGGTTTTTGGTTTAAAACATTTTAGGATATTCCCATTGTTTTTTTTTTTATAACATTTTATTTTAGCCGAAAGAAAAAAACTTCGTTAATATTTTTGTTTTTGGTGCAGTCAAAGAAAAATAAAAGAAACAGTGACATTTTTTGAAACAACAACACATAAATACATATACGATATAAACATACATGTTCGTAAAATGCGTACATTGTAAAGATACAGTGGTTCAAAGAACCCAGTGAAGAGGTTATGATAGATGGTACTTCTTTATTAGATCGATGGAATCACAAACAAATATAAATTTCTGAAAAAGGATTCGCCTCATTCCGTCTGCAATACCTCGAAATATTCACCAACCTAAGTAGATCAGCAAAATCTTAGCTGTATGATATAAACTTATACTGATTGAAGCCTTTCGATGTCAATGGTGTCCTATAAGTGGATTTCTATACTCTATATAATTTTTTTAAAAATCACAATATTTCATTAAATTACGGCAAATAAACATAAAAATACCTACACACATGGCCTACTAAATAAGGGTTGCTTTTTCAGGACATGAACAACCTACTACCACGTAATGCAAAAACATAGGTTGCATATAAATGTTTCGACCGATTTAAAGAATGTCGAGTGCACTCCACTTGGTTAAGGGTATACTTATATAACCTCCACCATAGTATGGAGGGTATATTAATTTTGTCATTCCGTTTGTAAATCATCGAAATATTAATTTCCGACCCTATAAAGTATAAATATTCTTGATCAGGGTAAAATTCTAAGACGATCTAGTCATGTCCGTCCGTCTGTTTAATCACGCTATCTTCTGAAGGAATTGAGATATATCGCCAAAATTTTGCATAGAGTCTTTCTTTTGTCTGAAGACAGGTCGAGTTCGAAGATGGCTATATCGGTCCACGTTTAGTCATAGCCCCCATATAAGGGTACCGTCCAATTTTCGATATTTTGGGGTTCTTGAGCGCGCTTTTCAACCGAATTCGCTGAATTTTGGTACATTGGGTTCCTTTTGGGTACCAAATGTCTCCACTAAAAATTATAAATATAGGTTCACCTTTGCTGGTAGCCCCCATATAACGGTACCCCCAATTTACGGTATTTTGGGAGATTTTAAAGGCGTTTCAATTAGCGCAACGAAGTTCGCTTCCAACTGTTAGCACACAACTTGCATTAGACTTTGTACTCAACTGCAACAATTTTTTTGTTCACATTATTAGCTGAAAATTATTAATATCAAATGTCCAATTTACACACCACGAGTTAGACTTGTGATAATAAATTTAGGCACAGAAATTGTACCACGAGTCAGACTCGTGGAAATACGTCAAAGGGTTAAAGGCGTTTTTAAACAGAATTTGCTGAAATTTGGTACAATGGGTTCTTATTGGGTACCAATTTTCTCACTAAAAATTATTAATATAGGTCCATTTTTTCGGGTAGCCCCCATATAAGGGCACAACAATTTTCGGTATTTTGGCGTTCTTGGGCTCGCTTTTCAACCGAATTCGCTGAAATTTGGTAGATTTGGTTCTTTTTGGGTACCAAATGTCTCCACTAAAAATTATAAATATAGGTTCACCTTTGCTGGTAGCCCCCATATAACGGGGATTTTAAAGGTGTTTTTAAACAGAATTTGCTGAAATTTGGTACAATGGGTACTTATTGGGAATTCACTAAAAATTATAAATATAGGCCCATTTTTGCGGTTAGCCCCCATATAAGACACCCTCGATTTTCGGTATTTTGGGGTTCTTAAGCGCGTTTTTCAACTAAATTCGTTGTAATTTGGTATATGGTAAAAAATCTTCCTACCAAAAATTATTAATATTCGCACCATTTTAGGGGCAGTTCCCATATAACACCCTTCTTATTTTAAAATAGTTAGTACGATTTAGCCATCGGTTGTAATCATTCCGCTTTCTAAGGAAATCTCGAACTTGACGATAATGAAATATATCGGCCAGCATTTAGGCATCTCACCCATATAATTATACCTCCTGAAGGAAAGAATTGAGACATAAAACAAAAAATTATTGGGTGCAAAATTGACATATGTCTGTCATTAATTGGGCATAGCCCTCATATAATTATAACCCCAAATATTCGCTAATTCCTACACTATTTAGTCTAACTTTGTAATCTACAATGCGTTATTACTATCGTTTCACACTTTGGGATTTTCATTCAAAATTGCTAAAATTTGTATTTGGTGTACACAATGATTTACATAAACCAGTTTGTAGAATTATCGGTATAGGTTCCCTTTTTGGAATGTTCCCTATATTTTCATTTCAAGTATCTGTCAGTATACCTATGGTGGAGGGTATCTAACGCTTTTTCACTTGTTATGATTCGATTTCGTATCTATATTAAACATTTTCAGGAATTCGATTCGAAAGTTTGTGAGTCCTATTTAATAATCATATCCCGAAATGCTGAATAAAGCCATTTGTCGACAAATTTGGCATTCGACACAAAATAATGTCCTATATCGGTGCATTTTTGCAAGAATATGAATCCAATTCTCTAGTAAAAAATAGCTGCGCTATGCCAAAACCCGACAAGCAGACAATTTGCAAAGTCATATCCCGCATAAACAGGCCCCGAGCGATTTAAGGTACAGTCGACGCTCGGTATGACGAATACTCAGTTTAACGAATTCGGGATATAACGAATGACCATTGGCATTTTTACACTGACTACCGCATAGAATGAACGTTTTCCCAAATTGAATACGTTTTCCCAAACGTTTTCCCAAATTGAATATAAGGAACGATGGGGTTTGTCTTATAAAAAATATATGTAAAAATGTTATTATTATTGTTTTATGTTAAATATGGTATTTTTTATTAAAAAGAAATATGGGTTACCATTTTTTATAATTAAATAAATTTACACCTTAAAAAAACTTCGCTATAAAACGAATGGGCCTGACAATGTATCATCGTTATATCGGACGTTGACTGTATCTTAAATTAATATATAATGGATGGAGGTACATATGTCCGCCTCGGGCGAACTTAATGACAATTTTATATGAGGAGATAGATTTGTTTACATCTAAATCGTGCCTCCGAAGATTAAGGTAGGTTTTTCGAAGATATGAAACCAAAGTTTTGCATATGTTTTGTTTTTTTTTACCCGATACTATCCTAGAAAAAGTGGTATAAACGTATTTAATTGTAAAGCACCCTGTTAAAAAACTTGTGGTATATCAAAATGTTTGAAGATATATCTTCCCAATTCATACATAAATACTGGCTGTTCTTAAGAATAACAGATTCCTTAGAATTTGAATCACTGTTCCCAAACATTCGCACATGTATGTAAGTATATACATTTGCATTAGTTTACATTGTATGTAGGCGTTTTAAAGCCAACCCAACAAATGAGCTTCAAAAATACAAAGAAGACTAAAAACTGAGAAAAGACTACAAAAAAACTCGAAACAAAACGAAATTTAACTACAATACGAATAAATTAACAAATGACAAAGCAACACAACACAACACAGCCAACAACAACAGCAAACATGAAAAAGAATTTTATATTTGAAAACACAAGAGGGGAATTCATTTTTAAATAGAAGAATAATTTAAAACAAGCAAACAAAAAATAAAAACAACAACAACGTGGATTAAATTCCCCTAAAACGAAACGAGGTTTTAACAATTAGTTCACATTTATTATTTAAGATTATGAGTTCTTTATAAAAATAATAATAACATCAATGGAGAGGACCTTTAATTAATTGCTAAAGTTGTTTACGGAATATTTGAATATACACCGGATCGAATTACAAATTAATTGTGAGAAATTTTTGATGTTGGGAAAATATTTAATGTGAAAACGAATATCAATTTTCCAACTATTTTCATGGAAGACATTTTCATTAAATATACACGTTCGTAAATGTTATAAGGGGATTTCTGTGTAATATGTTTCTAATAGTTTTGAAATAAGTTCTATAATTATTGTTACTGAGAACCTGGAGCCAAAATCAAAAGTTCATTTTTTTGCGAATTACAATGAGCTAATTCTTCAAATTTTAATTTATCATTTTATACCCTCAACCATTGGACTACCACTCCACGTGAGGTTATACTACACTGCATTGAACGATTTGGGGAACTTTATAGAGTACATATAAAAAAGTGCAAAATATTTGATTATTCAAAGTTTAGTTCAAATCAGATTGTCCGTTCGTGGGCCTGGGACCATATTAAAAACATTTCTACGAGGAGGCATTATATCCATATTAAAAAAACATTTCAAAATGCCGCAAATGGGGCGGTACCCTTAAATGGGGGCTGTTCCAAAACATGAACCCTTATATTTTTTCTTGCATTCGTTGTTACCCAAGATTGCATAAATTGAATTTTTCACAACCGATCCACAACCTGCCTTTTATCTTACTGGTCCACCTTATCTGTACATACTGGTACACATTGCCCGCCAAGTTATTTTTATTCGCAGTTTTGAGTTTTGTATACCCTCCACCATAGTATGGAGGGTATATTAGTTTTGTTTTTCCGTTTGTAACTAATCGACCCTATAAAATATATATATTCTTGATCATTCTATGGTGATTTAGCCATGTCCGCTGTCTGTTGTAATCACTCTAGTCTCTAAGCGAATTGAGATAGATCACCAAAATTTTGCAAATAGTCCTCTTTTGCCTGCAGGCAATTTCGAAGATGGGCTACATCGGTCCACGTTTAGACAAAGCTCACACATAAGGGTACCCCCAATTGTCGCGTTTTTCAACTGAATTTTCTGAAATTTGGAACATTTGGTTCCAAATAAAAATTATAAATATAAGTCCACTTTTTCTGGTAGCCCCCATAAAACACTACCGCCAATTTTAAATATTTTTTTGAGTTACAGTATTTTTCGGTTAATTGCACATCAAAATTTGCACAACTTTTTATTCAATTAACCGAGGAACCACTTATACGATACCAGCTTAATTGAACTGTTTGTTCGATTACAGAAATCACGCATAATTGGGCGAATTAATTTAGTAGAACTGTACCCTAGTATTTTTCATAAATGATGTCAAATATGTATGTAAATTTCAAAATAATAGCTTTATTAAATCTGACTTTATTAAAACAAACTCTCTCCTCTAAAGTTTTAAATTTGAGGGGTTTTTTTTTGCGAATATGGCTCGATATGGTCTTTCTTTATCTATCTATATTTTTGTGAACATGCTAACATAAATCCATACATATGCCATTCTATAACCTAGGATAATTTTCAAATTGAAAGTTTGGTGCACTATTTACCTAAAATCGGACAAAAAATATATATGGGCAAAATTGCCAATTTTTTAATATTCCATTTTCAAAAAATCAGCTTTTTTGTTTTGTGGCACATCAATGATTTTTGATACACATTTAGAGTAAAATGTTCTGACTCCGAAACCGTTCGCAATCAAAATTTTGGTTGATGCGAGCAAAAGTTATCGAGGTTTTAATTTGGGCAAAAACGTTTATATATATCTTCCTCCGTAAAATAAGAATATGAATATATTATAATAATTGCACATCTTCGCGAAATATGAGAAAAAT
Source organism: Musca vetustissima (assembly GCF_032173495.1). Taxonomy (NCBI): domain Eukaryota; kingdom Metazoa; phylum Arthropoda; class Insecta; order Diptera; family Muscidae; genus Musca; species Musca vetustissima. Next base: position 1,091,434 of record NW_026889093.1, read on the forward strand.
GAAAAATATAGCAGATTACATCAATATTTTCATTATATTAGTGACATACACATACCTAAAAATTAATTTAAAAATATCTACATAATCTAAACACTAAGATGAATCAAATGATATCACACAAGTCCGTGTAGCGGTGTGTAAATCACAGCGACAACAAAACAAGATATTGTGGAAAAATACTTGTTTTTGGTTCGAAAAAAATAATGTCATCATATTTTTTTTTTTAATTTTATACAAGAAATTTCAGAAAAAAATGTTGGGGTTATTCTGCTATTTTACCCGAATTTCGCCAAAAAATGACATATATAATAACTTTTTGAGTATAAGTATACGCCTTGCGGATTATATCAAGACCCTTCCGATAAATCTTGGGGTTCTATAAATAGGAATAAATCCTAAAATAAAATAATATTATGAAATATACATTTTAAATTGCATCTAAATCGCGTAATTCTCAAAATCGTTTGATGCGCATGCGGTTTCCAGGAAGTACTGAAGTTTATCTTCCAATCCATATATATTTTGCGAAATTTCATTTGACGGCTAAGATGTGCCGCACGTTGCATTGAAGTACCCAAAAAAATACATCGATCTATACCGATTTCAATGTGCTCCATTAAGAACCATGGATGTGCCAGCTCACACTATTTTTGAGATAAATTAGGTACATCTCTCTTTCGGCTAAAGTTTTTTAAATTCTCTTTTTGAAAAAGATCAAAATCCGTATGAGGTATTTTTTTGAAGCGGAAATGATCCACATAAAACGCAAATAAATCCGCGATATTTTCAAAAACATTTTTTTGCCAAATTTCGTGTTTTTGGAAATCCAGAAGATTTTACATCATCCGAAACGTAAAAAACCTTATTGATCGCGGGTACCCATATCATTCAGTTGACAGATCTAAAAATTTGGCCCAAAAAATAGATTTTTTAGAAATTTGATCTCAGAAATTTTTCACCATCGGATGAGTATTACTATGAAGCTGTGCATACTACATACACAAAATACATATCAAATTACGCAGATTCGCGATTACAATAATCTTATAATCGATTTTTAGAAATTCCTGTTTGCGTATTAAATCTAGAAGTAAAATTCAAAAAACACTTAAAATCGAGCTTCAAAATGTCAGCATCATTTAAAGGTAGATGAAAAATGATACATAAGGGTCGTAGTCCACATTTTGTTGGCTTCTAGTTTTACTTTGACACGAAGAAAGTGAAATGAGTGGCTTAATCACAAATCGATAGAGAACATAAAAAACTGGTTCGCATCAACCTGTTTTTACACATTTTTTTTTTAAATTAAAGTAGACACAGCATCCACCAAAATAAAGTTTGGCGGTCAATATCATGAACAGTTTGCAACGACAGACAATTAACCCAAAACTATTCACTTTTTTCATATACTTAAGTAATTCCCGAGTTAAAAGGGGTGAACCTCCGCTTCAGCTATGTTAAAAAATTGGCAATATTGCTATATCTAACTATGAACCAATTTCAACGAAACTTGTCAAACCGTAGGGTCAATTAACCGAAAAATACTGTATTACTGGGTACAAATCTCTCCACTAAAGGGTACCCTTCAATATTCGGTATTTTGGGCTCCTTGAGCTCGTTTTTCAACCGTATTCGCTGTAATTTGGTATTTTGTTGTCTCCCTACCAAAAGTTATTAATATTCGCTCCCTTTTAGGAGTACTCCTCTCCCATTTTATATCAAAATATCTGATTTATTTCGTGTGTTGTGGTTGTCCCCATAAAGGTGTATTCCACCATAGTATGGGGGATATTCGTTACTCGAAATTGCCTTTTAATAACTTTGCAAATCTCAATTGCAGTAGTTAGAGGATTTTATAACATATTCCACTCTACCATGCGTTATCAATATAGGTCTACGTTTAGGGGTTTTCAGATTGTAGGAAAAATCCCCATTAAAAATCGCTGAAATTTGTATTTGGTGTACATAATGGTTTATATAAATCGGTATAGGTCCACTTTTTGGTAAGTTCCCTATATGTTCATTTCATAGCTAAGGAATGAATAAAGTAGGGGTGGTTTGGTTATAAACTGCACAGTATTTTTTTGTTAGCCGGTGCTTGTTATGATAGAAGATATTCAACACATTTAAATGGTTCGTTCCTCTTCTATAGGCCTTTATGAATAGTTAAACATTTATGTCAGTTAGAAATCTTAATCTGTTGTTGAAAATTCAACATACCGTAGTCTAGTCCGTTACTTTAAATCTAATATCCCCTATACATAAGAGACATATTGTTTTGGAGGCCTAGTAGATAGAAGCACATTTGGACATTCCTTTGAGTTTGCTCTAAAAAACTTGTTCATCATTAAGTCATTTAGACTTGATTTTTATTAACAATTACTTGTTTATAAGAAAAATATCATTCGAAACTTTAAAGGTTTCCCTTAAAAATACGGATTATGTTGAAGGTTATTCGCTTGTACAGACTTCTTATGTATTCTGACATCCTCTTTTTGTCAGTTTATGTTCTGCACATATAAAACAATTTTGAACATTTAACTTAAGAGGTCCAAGGCCTTATTTATACACATTTCTGGCATAGGCAAAATGAAGTGGTACTTTTCGCCTTTTGACATTTCCATTGGAAAATGGGACTATTTGCTCAAAAATAGAACCTTTTCATTGTTTATCATTACAATTCTTCTTCGATTCACTTAAATCTTGGTATGACAATGAAGCCGCAAAACATAGAACTGTGGAAAATAACTCAAAGACGTATGTCCTCAAAAAAAGACCGTTATGCCACAGAGTACTGATGCCGTACGGAAACTGATAGTACAAGATCGTCATGTGACATACCATCACCCTTATAACGGTAGGCGTAGTCGTTGTACGGCAGCTCTCGTAGGCGTAGTCGATTGCGTTGTCGTAGTCGTTTTTGGTCGGTATTATGTAAAATATTCGACAACGCCAAATTTTGTAATAGATTTTTCTTTTACTCTGTTACAAAACCAAATCAAAAATTGTACTTTTAGAACCCTTTTTATATTGTATTGGAAAAACGATGTCATTTTGTTTTCTAATTAATTTTCTGGTAATTGTAATTCTTATGAATATTGAGTAATGCAATAAAATAAAGTTGAATGTAACAGTTAATCAGTAAATATTTTTGAAATGCAATTTTAACACATTTTTATATATTTTTGTATGCTGTCGTCAAAAAAAATCTTTCACGACAGATTTGGTGATTTGTAACGCCTTTCATAATAGCGATTTGTCGTATAAATACGACAGTGCCAAATTTTCAACACGACTACGCCATCCGTAATAAGTGTGCATATCCTTATATCCTTAGGCATTCCTTCCACTAGCATACCTCTGAAATTGTATGAACACCTGGCCCCAAAATGGTGTTCTCGTCGTTGAATCCCCGAAAACCCACACAGGCGAAAATTTGTTTCGAAACAACTTTCTTCGATTTCGAAGTTCCACACGGTCTATTGTTGTTTTGTTTCGGGCTTACACAAATTAATCCAAGATTCTTAATAACAAATACTATCTAGGTACTTCAAAAGACGTTTATAAGATCGTTTTCGAAAATAACAGCATCGACCGTGTGAGAATCCGAAGACGAGACACATCCAATGAAAGTTGATCGAGAAAAAACTCTTTAAAGTAAATGATTGCCCCTTTATTTGGCAACATTTTTAATGTGGCGATTTTTCGCCTGGAGTGGTTCACCACAATTTGTTTGCTCGAAGTTCTGGAAGGAATGCAAAGACAAAATAAGAGGACAAGAATCATTGTGCAGCATTACGATGTGACCACTAACACATCGGCCCAAACCAGCACCGTTTTGATTGGTCAAAATTTGGGTCATCCGCCATACATTCTTGGTTTGGCTTACGATCACTTCTATTTATTCCAGGACATCATGTGAAATGCGTGATCCATGATTTTCATAGCTAGAAGATGATGTTGAAGTGTACGCAGCCCTTGTTTTTGAGGTGTCTCAGTCGCAGTTAGGTTTGAACACATGAAAAAGTTAGAAACCATTCTGGAAAATACTTTGAAAACCATAAACACCATTTTAGATTATAAATATTAGCATTTTCATTATTAGACCAATGTAGACCCCTAAAGGATGTTCAAGATCTATTGTCCTTAAAACCTTGGAACTTTTCTTTAATACAATTGAGTACGCTTATAATGAAAACCGGTTATAACGAAATTTCTTTATAGCGAACACATTTCCTGGTAGCGAAGTTTTAAGACATATTTTTCATACAAATCTTTACTCTTATAGCGAACTACAGATATAGCGAACTTTTCTTATAATGAACTATTTATTCGGTCCCATCTTTGTGTTTTCATTTATTTTAATTCGGTTATAACGAACCTTCTATAAATATACAACGATGACGAACCTGCTCAAAAAGTGATTTATAGCTAACGCGGGCAACCTTCACAAAAAAATCTCAGTTTCATCAACGGAAAAGAGAAGCAGCTAAAGTATGGCCAAAAACTGACACAACAATTACATATTTTGAAATTTTATAATTTTTTTCTGCTAATCCTAGGATATAACGATATAACGAACTAATTTGATTGGTCCCTACTAGTTCGCTATAACCGTACTTTACTGTATAATAAGAGTTGAATTTTGAAGTAGCATCCCCATTAAACCGATAATTGGATAAGAGATTAGGTCGTCTATAAAGATAGCCTTCTAGTTGTCTGCAACTATCGATTTTATTAATAATTTCTTTAAACCGCAGCTCAATAATCTATCAAGGTTTTCTATTAGAAAACCATTAACCGCACAGCCCAAACAACAACACAAAAAACAGAAAAGGATAAAGAACCCCTTAGAAAAACAAGGATTATGATGTGGAAAATGATGACAGCCAGGATGAAGATATCAATATAATGTTTACCGCAAACTTTGTTGATGAAAATGCGAATATGTGTGTGGGTGTGCGTCAATGTGGCAACGAAAGAAAAAAACATCTTTGAAATTGACTAGAACAAAAACATAAAAAACAGGACCACTTTTAAGGATAACGTCCAATGGCAAGAGAACCACCGATAAAATAAAAAGCATTTGGCTAAGAAGCAAACGAAAAAAAAAATTACACAAACCTGGTTTAAAAAAAGGTTGTAATAGCTAAATGTGAAGAGCAACAACAATTTCAAAACCAAAAGTAAATTGTAAATAAACAACAACAACTACAAAGGATGGAGGGCAAAAAGGTAAAAGGACCACCAGCATCAGAAAAAATACATACTTAAATAATAATGTATGTAGGATCTGTAAATAAGTAATAGTGTGCAAGGGTGTATGTATGTGTGTGTATATTTGTGCCATTAAAACCCTGGGTACTTATGGATGTATGTTTGTGTATGTGTCTGTGTGTTGTTTGTTCCACAAGATTGATGTGGCTTTTTAACTTTTCATTATTTACCGCTAAAAGCTTCTTTTAAACTGATGTTGTTGTTGGCTTTTTGCTTAACGTTATGTTTTTTCTGCTTCTGCTTCTTCTCTTTCTCCTATTTTTCTCTCTTTAAGTCGATGAGGTCTTTTCGGTTTGTCGACATAACAAAAAACAACATCAAATGTATTTTACAATGGCGTTTGTCCTTCCGCTTCAATCCCCCTGCCCCGCTAACCGAGGTCCCCCATGACAACAACAGAAAACAACTGAAAAAATGGTGGAAGCATCAAAACGCCCATTACGTTTTAACATCAATCCATTTGTACAAAGTATCCCATCCATCCATTCATCCTTGAGTGAGCGAATGAGTGCGTATGGCTGGCTAGTTGGCTGCCATGGTGTGTGTTCGTTTGTGTGTGGGTGTTTTCGTTTTTTTCTTTCATTTTATCCTTAATGTTTTTATGTCTTCTCTTTGCAAGAAAAAAAAATCATAATGAGAAAAGGAAACAACCGAATGATATTTACTTCTGGTCTGGAAAACAATTACATCTCCTCCCCCCGCACACATCCATTCCCCGTTATCCTACGCCATTTTCCCTAGTCATATATCTGCTTATAACTATTAAGGAATGAATAGATGGTGGTTTTGTGCTGTAGTGGGATCTGTTTTTTATGAGATGCGTTATCTTCGGCAATGATAATAAACCTGGTTGAAAGGAAAATTTATTGAAAACGTCTAAAGACCAAAATTTGGCAATTTATTTCGATATTAGAAATTATAATGATAATAATCTTTAAAAGAGAAGGTTTACTTGCGAGTCTGATAGCCAAAAAAATCTAGTGGTGCATAAATATTACCTTCTGGTACTCTATATTACGAACCACTTTTCTTCGGTACAAAACAAAGTCCTCCGTCTGCTCAGAACTCTATGTATGTTTCCTCAACGCACCAGGCTCACATATTAACGGCAACAGACAAATAGAGAAACAAGGCCGAACTTTTTATTTAGTTTTTCTCTTTCATCTTGAGTATGATGATCGAAGTTTTGCAATGAAATGTTACCCTATAGAGATGACAATCGAAACCTAGTGACAGATACATATAGCGTATTGAGGATCGGGAAGGATCTTTTGCAAAGCTTCTAGTATCAAATAGTGACGGCGAAGAAGATAAGCCAGAATGCGGCTTCAGGCCATTGACCAGATTTTCACTTTGCGCCAAATCCTGGAAAATATACACGAAAAACACATCGACCTATTCGTCGACTATTAAGCCGCATTCGATAGCCCAATCCGCTCAGAGGTGGTTAAAGCCATGTCTGCGTACGGCATTCCTGCAAAATAATAAGGCTATGCAGGATAACTTTAACTGTCTCAAGATCAGCAGTTAAAGTCGGAAAGGATTAATCGGAACCCATCAATAACGAACGAGGATTCAGACAAGGTGACAGTTTGTAGTGTAATCCCTTTAACATCCAGCTTGAAAAGGTTTTACGAGAGGCAAAAGTGAAAAGAAATGCCACCTCTCGCCAGACCAAACTCACACTCTACAAGTCGCTGATACCACCCGTGCTGTTGTATGGATCTGAAGCATGGGTACTTGCGCAAGCAGGTGGAGCAGCTCTTGGAGTGTTTGAGACAAAAATTCTCCGACAGATCTATGGGCCGATATGCGTCGACGGTGAGTATCGCCGTCAGATAACCATGAGTTTTTTAAGCTCGGCCCTTGGAATGTTCTGTCACAAGCCAGAACAGTTAAAATGATGTGTTGTAGTGAGTCTATTGAAGCAGATAAGTAAGCGGCCATATTTGTTAAAGTAATATCTAAGTATCTCAAAACCATAGGTAATATCAAACGAATGGGATGATATTACCGGTAAAGAGACTTTGAACCTATTATCACCCACTAATTTTCCTGGATGTATGGATCTCGATGCTGATATACAAGAAGCACATCTTATATACAATAAAACTGATGAGGGGTATAAAGAGATTTCAGAACTTAAAATCTCCATGACCAGAAGGGGATAATACCAGGCATGTCGCATGCAAATTACCGAATATTAACTATAATGAAAGGATTTTTTAAGCTTGTCGGCTTTTATCATTCATACCATGTCTGTGAAAAGAGGTAATGTGACCGAAAGCTGGGCAACTAAGTCCCCTTCACCAAAAAACTATAGCTCGATTAGTCCTCCCATTCTACAAGAAATGCCGCTAGACATTGAAATAAAAAAATCATTAAATCGGGGCCAGATCAATAATTTAATTTACTACACATTGACAGAAATATAGAATATTCCAGTTTTACCTTGGGAATATTCCTTAATATCCAAGTTCTTAGCGACGTGAATCTATCTATTCCGCTTTCGAATGCACAGATGTATCCTGACTCTAATTAAGTGGATTGATGGAATACTTGGAAGCAGAATCATCAATGCATTTCTGCCAAACATATGCGATATGACCCCTCTGTTGTGGAAACTTGTTGTGACTCCAGGTGAAGTTCGACCATCTATAATATAAGCTGTAGCATGAACCTGTACAGCTATGTTGAAAAGTTGTGAATTTCTGCCAAACATATTCGATATGATGCATGGTGTTCTGGAAATGTTGTTAAACTGGGCCGAAGCCAATGGTTTTGGAGTCAATCCCACGAAGACAGATTTGGTACTCTTCACTTGGAAACGTAAGATTCTAATATTGTAGAGAAATCACTAGGTGAGGGTCTAATAGATCATTACTCATGCAAGAAAACCAAATGAAAGAGCTGACTAACTAAATAGTGTGTAACGAACGCTCCTTATAACTGGGGTCTTCAAAAGTATATTGCAAACTGTTTTAAACGTAATTCTTAATCTCCAGCTAATCGAAGTTTTGGTTTAAGTTCCAAGTAACTCTAGTTATGCTGGTGTCATTAACACGAGGATTTCAATATAATTTTTCGGAGCATGGAACCCTGGACAAGTGGCACTCTATGATTAGCTGGTGATGCATGGATAGATGAAGGCAATAGTGTACATTACCCAGGACCCGTGACTACATATATCAGGCAATCAGTGAGCGTACTATGAATTTCAAACTACAAAGTCAACCATGACTACGAAGTTTATCTGCATAACAAGTCGTTAATCAATTTGGTTCCAGGGCATAGTGAAATAAAATAGCTGATGAGTCCAGCGGCCAACCTAACCCTTACAGACAAATATTTGTCTTTAACTTTTATGTAAAGAAGGTTTGTTTGTTCCACTTCTATACAAAGAAGACTCAGATCTTCAGTTCCACCGTTATGGAAACCTACATCCTGTTGTTCGTCCCTTCTACAGCCATCCTTTAAGAAAGTCGCAGTGATTCAGCTCGTGTATAATGCCTCCATTTTGGGTCTCTATATGAAACCTCCATAATTATAGAACATTTTTTTAAAGAAATTTATATGACATGCGGATTTGAACATATGATTGATAATTATATGGTTTGAAACGAAAAAAATACATCTCTTAAGGCTATCTTCGGTCATCTATTTTTGAAAAACTCTCTCCCCTTCTCCAAACCATGTGCAACATCAACTAAAATATATTTTCGGAGAAACAAAAAATTACAATTCATAATTACAGTATTTAGTAAAGCAAATTCATTAGGGTCGTCGTTCTAATGGAGATGTCGTGATAGTGGGTGGTATGGGTAGTTATTTTCCACAGAATTACGCAAAGGACGTCGCAGCACAACATTTCTCCCCCATTAATTTTTCAATTATGCAACATTCAAAGCAATCCAGTCAAGCACCATTGTGACAAAAACAACAACAGCGACGACAACTAAATGGGAACACTTGTGACAAAAAATCAAGTGCACATCATCATCAGCCACATTCGAGTCCTGCTTGCCAAGGCTACATGTCATGGCTAGTCGCAACAAGAAGAAACCTCAACTGTTTGACACCGTGGCGTAGCACAGTTGGATAGCAAACTTCTATTTCGATTCGATGCTGTCATGCCATAGTCCTCACATTTGTGTCCCTTGGTGGTTAATGGTACAAAAATGCTTGAGGCGCACATATGTCAACTTTTTATTTAGATTTTCCTTTCGGCTCGGTAGCTTTGCTGATGTTTTCAAGCGTTATTCTAGTTTTTTTTTCCTTTTTTTCATAGTTGAGTGTTCCTCACTCTGGAGTTTAAAATGACACAACATTGCCAAGCAGGTCGACCGGCAATTTCAACAGTATTCATGGAAATAGAGAAATAATGCAACAACAACAAGCCTTCAAAACTTGAAATCGGAAACTTTTTCTTTTTTAACGCAACGAAATGTCCTCTTATCAAAATCATATAATTTGAATGTAATTTGCAACTGCTTGCTTGACTGACTGACGAACTGGATGGCTGACTGGGTGGGTGGTTGCTTGGTTGTCTGGCTGGCTGACTAGATGTTCCATGTTTGGTTGGCTGAAGAACTTGGCTTGTCTGTTTGATGGATTTGGTTGTAGCTCCTCTTACCAGTCTTGCCTGATGTGCCAGTTCGCAGAAAGCACAAAAAAAGTTTCAAGGATAAATGGAATTTCAGTTAATATTTAATGTAGAAAAAAAGAGATACCCGAAAAAGTGGTATGATGTAGTGCATGCGGCACATCACAGTGTTGCGAAGGGTACTAAGAAGAACTGTAACAGTTAATAGGTTCATTTAAGAACCTAAGACTAGTGTCAGAGGGGAATCCATAATCATTTTTTTCCAAAGTTCCATATTATCCTCCTCGGATTATAGAATGAATATCTTCCAGATTCCTATAAATAGAGTAAATCGAAGCATTATAGGAATCCTTTGAAGTCCAACGAGAAAGGGTTAAATGGTAATACTGGTGGTCAATATGACCTCAAAACAGCTGGAAATGTTGAGAAAGCTGCGAAGTAGCGGAGACTCTCTTGATATGCTATATGTCTTCTTGTCTAATCACTTGCACTGAAAATGCAGCCCTACGGAAAACCACTCGTAAATCCTATAGCAATGCCAAATTAAGGGCCCAAGTTAATATCATACGAATAGAGGGTATGTACAACGTTGGTTGTGTACAAAAAGTACTTCATTATAGACTCAGACCCTTTCGGCTCGAAGGTTAAAAATGTCTGAATGTCCTTTTAAAACTCTTAAGATAAATTAACAGCAACCGTGTTGCGGCATGCATCACACTGAAAGAGTCCAAGTCTGGCGAAGAAGGTAAATGTGACCAAAAGCCGGAAATAAAGTCACCCTATACCAAAAGACTACACACTGATTAGTATATTTTCCTCTCCTCTTAAAACATTAACGAAGGCAGATCAGTGGATACTGCCTTACATGATGTGGTCGGACACATTGAGAAAAATATAGATTGGTCCAGCTGGACCTTGGTTGTGTTCCTATATATTGAAGCAACCATTCCGCAAATGTAATTAGTAAATCGCAACATGCCTACATTGAATGGAAATCTGTGGATACTACTCTACGTGAGATGGTCGGACACATTGAAAGGAACAAGGGCTGCTCCAGCTTCACCTTGACTGCTATACTAGATTTTGAAGGGGACCTTAACAACCTGAAACTGTAATCTATTTATTCCGCACTGGAAAGATGAGAAGCAAAATCATCAACTCGTACATTGGAGAATTGATGATTCTGATTCCGTACGGAAATATGTTTACAAAATTACATCGCCTTGTTGTGACTACTGATGATGAATGAGATCGTGGTTAAGTTAGAAGTTAGACCACCTCCATATCTTGCTGATCTGCGTAAAATTTTGTCAATCATATTCGAAATAATTCAAAGCGCATTGATAGCCTTGGTGCCACCTCCACGAAGACAAAATTGGTACTCTTCACTAGGAAACGTAAGATCCCAAGCTTCCCTCGATTGGAAATTGTGATTTTCTCGTCAATGCAGAACAACGTTAGTGACAAGATAACTACCTATATCTACTTTCAAGATTACAATATAATTTTCCGAATAGGTTATCCTGGACAAGTGGTAATCCTGACTCAGAAATTTTTGCAATCACAAAAACGGATGAATTAGTCACAGATTTCAATACAAATTCGCCGGTTCGCCGGTCCTAGGTGAACCTTAGGTCAAACAAGTCACGTACTATAAACTCGAAACTTATTCGTGACTATAAAGTTGCTTCGTATGATTTACGACTGATTGTTAAACTTTGTTGGGTTCCAGTACATTGTGAAATAAATGATAATGAAATACCTATTAATCTCCCCAAGGGAGGTCACAGTCTGATATGCTGGTTTTGGGATATGAAAGGAGCTTCTTCTGCCCTAAGAAATCGAGGCAGCATTGTAGCATATATGTGAACCATAATTTGTATAACCCACCATATGTATATGGAACGCACAGCCTATTCAAACCCCAATCAGTCCGCAAAACACCATGGACGGTCCCACCGACCGTTATCGCCTTCTCTTTCAACCATGATGCAATAATAAGGTGATGTATCAAAACAAACACATTTGTTTTTGTCTCGGTTATCTGTTATTTTTTTCCATATAATATTTAACATGGTTGGCAACATTACACATCGAATTCATATAGAAATTATCCACTTTGACAATTAATCGAGACATCAGCTGCGCTAAATGGACTACCTATTTATTGTGTCATGCTTTCAACCAATCAAATTGAGCAAGGACCACTCTCCGGTACCGTTTTTCCGACATACTTAACGTTACTCGAATACCTCATGCCGCGAATGAAGGGAGGATGGACCGTCGTGTCTGTTGCTACCTCGACTCCAACACGGCCATTCCTGGCTTGTACTGTCCGCATAGCTTGCTCACCACGGCTCTAGTTCAAAAAGAAAGTCCTCTTTAATTATGATGATCAGAGCACAAACCCGCAACAGAGTATCCATCATAAGGATCCATATACATGAATCATAAATGGAAGCCTGTGGACAACGCTCTACACATCCCTCCAAACGAAAGCACTGACACCCACGTCACAAGCCTTCTTATCTCGGAAATAACTCGCTCAAAGGGAAATCTTTCTGTACCCTATCTCTAACAATCCTGTCCCATAAAAGAAAGTCAAATGCGATTTTGAAATCCACAAATATGCCAAGAACATATATGTAATTCGACCCGCTCAGGTTATACCTCTATACTCGCGTCTGCGATACCTCTATTCTCGGCAAGGACGTACCTTCGCTGTAGCATTCACTAATCCTATACAGCACTTTTCCAAGAAATTAAAGAAGACTTACGGCCCGATACGAGGGCAAATCACTCCCCATTCGATCTGGCGACTTAAGAGAACGCCACCCATTCTCAGTTTCAAAAAATTAATTTTTGTTTTTTGATTTGATTTGAACCTACACTAATTCAAGAATATCCCTATAAAATTTCAAGTGCAAATCTCACCACGCATTTTTCAGCGTTTTTGCAAATGGCGGGCACGATAACTCAAAAACTAATAATCCAATCGATTTCAGTGAGGAATTATCATTTAACCGACCATGTTGTTGCCTACCTACTGGGACGAGAATTAGGAAACTCAGGTATTTAATTTTGTTCCCATTCTCATTGATGTAATATCGATTTTAGCTGTCCTACAATCTACTTAAGTCCAACTAGGGTCTTTGTTCCTGTTAGTTATAAGACCAAACTTTCATTGGACGTTTAAAATCTTTTGGTGTAAAGTTTTAATCGAGTTCACTGCACTGTGCCCAAAATAAGCTCATAGAAAAATGTTTGATGTTCAAATGGAAAGTTGATAACAGTTTTTTCGTCTACGTTCAAGCAAGTCAGCGATGCTAGCGTTTACTTTTCATTTTATTTTTGTTTCTTCGATTCATTCCAGCTTCCTTTCTTTGGTTTTTATAAATGTATCTCTTCTTTTGGCATTGAAGTTTAAATTCACGAAAAAACAACGGCGACGACACAACAACAGCAAATGTTAACATACTTTGTCAGTAATATCTACGAGTGTGTGTGTGTGTGTATTGTTATATTTTTGTTGTTGTTGCTGTTCTTGTAACAGGATATCAAAGTTTTTTTGTAACGTTATCTCTCTATCTATCCCGTTGGCATAATTGAATCAAACAACAATTTTGTTGTCATTTTAAAGTTTTCAATTTGTAGTCTTAAATTCGGTTCTGCCAAGTTTTGTAAGAGGGGCTGTTATAAAAAAAAAAAAAAAAAAAAAAAAACAGAAAGTCATTTAAATCCATAGGAAAAGTGGAAACCAATGTCGAAATGTTAGCTGAAAGATATAAATATAACAGCTTCACATGTCTATTCGACTAATGCGATGCGAAGTCATTAATTTGACTTTCTTATGCTAAATGAAAATCACAAATCTATATGCAAAATAATTACATACATATAAATATGTATGTATGTGGGGTATTATACCATCTTTCACGACCTCGAAGCTAGAATTAGGTCGCATTTTCGGAATTGGTCTATGTTTTGTAAATATATTGCGATGTGCATAGTTTGGGGAGGTACTAGAATCAGTGAATCGATAAGCCCGATACAAGCCATGGCTAAAATATAGGATTGTATTAAGTTTGGTTCAAATTAATAAAACAAGAAAAATCGTTACGTCCGGATGGGTCGATCTTTTTATACCCTCCACCAAGACGTATACATTTAAAATGCCAGTAATCCTTCGGGGCCTTCATAAATGGCGGGTTATGTCATGCCAAATTTTTGGTAGGAAGATTTGACACATCGACAAACTCTACATATTCGTCGACTATAAAGCCGCATTAGACAGTCCAATCCGCTCGGAAGTGTTTAATTTCATGTCTGTGTTCGGCATTCCTGCAAAATTAATACAGCAATGCAGGATAACATTAACTGGCACAAGGTCGGTAAGAACCTCTAGGAGTCCTTCAATACCCAATGAGGATTCAGACAAAGTGACAGTTTTGTCGGTAACCTTTTTAATATCCTGCTGGAAAAGGTCATAGGAAATGCAAAGTTGAACAAAAATGACACTCTGTGCACAAATCGGCATGTTACTCGTCTACGCCGATTACATTGAAATAATTGGTCGAACATTGCAAGCGGCAACAACCACCTTTGAACAAATTGAGAAGAAGTTCGTCAAAGTGGGACTGGCGAGAAGACCAAGCTGTGATGGTATCAACGCCCAAGACGTCCAGTAGACTCGGACCAACTGTGGAATTTGAAAACTACAGCTTTAAGGAAGTCAACGATTTTATATACCTCAGTGCCGCCATAAATAAAACTAATGACACCAGTTTTGAAATTCGGTGAAGGATAGTGTTAACCAACAGATGCTACTATGGTCTGAGTATGCAATTTTAGAACAAGACTCGCCAGACCAAACTCACGCTGATAACACCCGTGCTGGTGCATGGATCTGCAGCCTGGGTATTTGCACAATCAGATGAAACAGCTTTTGGAATGTTTGAAAGAAAAATTCTCCGAAAGATCTACGAGCCGATCTGCGTCGACGGTGAATATCGCCGTCGAATGTACCACGAGTTGTACCATCTATTCTCGGACATCGGACATCGACACAGACGTGTTGAGCTGCAGCGACTACGTTGGCTAGGACATATTGTGAGAATGGATGAGGATGCCCCAGCTCAAAAGGCATATAAAAGCGAGCCCAATTGGAAAAGCTGCGCACAAGACCGACGCGTCTGGAAATATTTTTAAAGCTGGGCTTATTGAGCCCGAAATATGTCCTACTTATATTTACACTCCGCAAACGGGAAAATATTCAATTTTAGAAAATTTTCTAATCAAGGGAAGTTTTATTTAAAATTTTTCAGAGTGATTTCTACCTCCTCAGACATAAACCTATACAAAAATAACCCATTTCATCGATTTCTTGCAAGAAAAGCTCAATATAAACATAAAAATCATTTATGAATAGAAACCACAACAAAATACCATCAGAAATAAATAAACAACCGAATTAATATTAATTCCTTCCGTCAATATTGAAGCAAGGACATACCAACAATAACAATAAATAAAGGAAATCCCGAAAAATACTCTTAATACGACTAAATAAAAAATACATTACCCGTCAAAGCTCAATCATACCAACCGAATGTGAACAGACACCCACCCTCCTCATTAGAAATGCCTCCCCGCCAATTTGACAAACAGGAAACAGCAGGTTATCACCCACTTTGCTGGTGTTCCGAATTCCACACACTCGTCCACACTATACACAAGTGTTAACATCAATTGAAAATCGATCAGAGTAAAAAGCCTCATTAAGTCAAGAGGATTCTAGCACCCGCCGACAATCGTCAAACAATGTAGAACAGCCAAAAGGGGATGCATATCTCCGAAGGGATGTTATTTTTGATGAGGGGTTGTAGGACATACCATTTTTTGGTAAATATTTGGAAATATACGGAAGAAGTAGAAGAAACAAACACGCACAATTGAATATCCCTGGCATCGCTGAATCCGACACACACACAACAAATGTAGGCATAAGATACAATAGTAATTATTGGACAACAAAATAATTGCAAATGATGACAAGACCAATTCGAAATGGAAAGAGAGAGGGAGGGAGGGAGAGAGAGAAATTGTACAAATGTTCATTTTGTACGAGGTAAGTTGTAACAATTTAAGGAAATAAAATGAAAAGAAGTAACAACGTCGTTAATTTCGGTCAGGTAGACATTTAAAATACAGTCGAATCCGCTTAATTGCAAACCGTTTAATTGAAAAATCCGTTTAATAAATGCTTGAACCTAATAATTACTTAAAATATGTACACATTTTACAACGGTTAATTGAAAATTAGCTTAAATGAAAAATCGGTTAATTGAAAACGAAATTGGAAATGGGACCAATATTGTTTATTTTTGGTGGGAATTAGAACCCAAAGTACTAAATTACAGCCAATTCTGTTGAAAGACGTTATATGGCGGCTATTCTAAAATTTGGACTAATATTGATAACTTTTGATAGTAAGATTTCACATACAATGAGAATACAAAATACCAAATTACACACAATTCGGATGAAAAACTAGTCTAAACTCCCCAAAAATGACGAAATTAGGGAGGTACCATTATATGGGGGCTATACTAAAATAGGGGCCAACATCAAAGAAATGAATATATTACCTTATGAGAATCCAAAATGACAAATTACATCCACTTCGGTTGAAAAACGAACCAAAAATCTTAAAAAATCAAATGTTTGGAGGTACCGATATATCCCATGTTCAATACCAATCATTCAAGGAGTGATAGCAATATATGTGCAAACTGTCCGATTTCAACAGACATACAGACGGACATGCATAATATACACTATAAAAATGTGTGGTAGGGGATGATAGATACCATGCAACGGCTCTCATTAGCTTTAAGATGGCGAAGCTCAGGCTTACTTTGGTCTCTCTTTCATCTCCCCCCTGACCACCCAGCCTTGTCACCTGGGGTAACTATTTTCATCATCCTTTGAAATAGTGAGCTGATATGAGCCTCGAGTTCACCCATAATATGAAAAAAGAAAACCAAACCCTCTCAATGTTGACGACCCCCACAAACGTATAAAGGACAACGATGTGCGCATCTACAATTGGAATGTGCGCTCCCATATCCGAGTAAATACAAATTTAAAGATCTACCACTCCTCTTGGAAATACTGAAAACTTCTCCGGACTATGCATTCTTCATAAAATTAATATTTTGTAATTTTTCACACAATTCCAGAATCCTTGGAATTCACACAATGGAACATATAAGTTGTGAAACCGCATTGAAGACAAAAGGGAGTTTGCATCTAGTATTCCTTAGCTCCTGTTGAGATCTTCAGGATAATAAGTGCAAGTCCCTAAGCGTTGCAATGTTTTATATGGCTTGTGCCAATTTTCAAAATATTTGCAAAGTATTTCACCAAACTGGTTGATCATAAGAGTACCTATTAATACCCTCATCCTAATAGCTAGTGGGTGTGTATACACTTGGATACGACAGAAATGCGCCTTATTGAAATATTATTATGAGGCCCATTTGATGGGTAATGTGGATCAGTAAATTTATATTTATTTCAATCTTGGGTAACAATACATGGGTTTAGAAATAGCTCCCATTTAAGGGGACCCCCCATTTTCGTTATTTTGAAGGTGCTGACTTCATTTCAAACCGAAGCAGCCCCTGTTGAGGTCTTCGGGATAATAAGTGCAAGTCCCTCGTTGCAATGTTTTATATGGCTTGTGCCAATTTTCAAAATATTTGGAAAATAGTTCATTAAACTGGTTGATCATATGAGTACTTATTAATACCCTCAGCCTTAAAGCTAGTGTATACACTTGGATACGACAGAAATGCGCCTTATTGAAATATTATTATGAGACCCATTTGATGGGTAATGTGGATCAGTAAATTTGTATTTTTTCAATCTTGTGTAACAATGAATGCAAAAATACATGGGTATAGAAATAACTCCCATTTAATTGGACCGCCCCATTTGCGTTATTTTGAAGGTGCTAACTTTATTTCCAACCGAGGCAGCTGTAATTTCGCTTAAAGAGTTTTGAAACTCCTTCAAGCGAGGTAGAATAGAGACATGGCCAACAAATGTATCTTATTTATTAAATATTTAGTCATTATATTTACTTCCCAACCCATTGCCTAATACTTTCTGGTACTTTCTGGTTGAAAGGACGGGTGGTAAACTCCATCGGCCCTTGACTAGGTCTATTCTGAGCTCTATAAAGGCAAACAAATATATTACTACAAGAAACTATGTATTCTTGATTAAGTCCTTCAGTAGTCATTTCCCAGGAATTGGACCTCAAAAGCTGGGCAGTGACATAGAAAATGTTGTCTTGTCTAGTTGTCGTATTTTATGCTTTGCACCTGCTGTTATCGACGCATCCAATATTATCAGTGTCCACATTTTTATTAATTTTATATGGAACTGGTTGAGTATCAGAATTGATTTAAAATTTTCTTATCAAAGTTAGATCAAGCAAGACTAAAGACACATCGATTGCCCGATTGACAGAAAAATTGTCAATCGGCCCGACCAACTTTGGTCACATCATTACTGCTTAAATTTCTACACTTATCATTCCACCCCTCTTAAAATTATTGTTTTTTTGTTTTTGTATCTTCATTATGAATTCAAACATAAGGAGAGGGCGTTTTCACAATGGATGGTGTTTAACACGAACCCACCGACCGACCGGCCGACTCTGTTGCAACAAAACACCGCCAACATTTTTTGCCAACGAAACAAAACAAAAATACCAGCATACGGTCGGTCGGTCGGACGATTGACAGAGAAAATCAGATCGACTTTTACAGACCACAAACAAACGCCAGCCATGGCAAACATTCGGCCAGCATTCAATGATGGATTTTTGTGCTGCCATGCAAGCAAACACGCACACACGCGGAGTGGATGGATGGATGGTATGTTCTGCAGTTATTTTTTTGGTTGGTTCCGACTGCAACCCATAAGAGCAACATCAGCAAACAACAACAACAATAAGGCTATACAACCAAACGCCCCTTTTGTTTCGTCTTCCCTTTTTTGTGAATTCACAGCAACAACCAGTTGTCCTTTAATTCAGTCATTCATTCATGCACCCAATTCCAGTCGATAGTCATTCAGTGAGTGAGGCATTTGGTTTCTTTTTTTTTCGTTCACTTCTTAACAATCCGAACGAATATTGCTGAAAATCTATTTGATGCTGGCTGGCTGATGCCTCTTTCGACTCTGCATTTGTAGTCGATGCGAATGTTGTTGTTGGAATTTGTTGTCCTGTGTTGATTTTCAGTTTCCAAATGACTGCCAACACCTTGGGGTGTCACCAGACCTATTTAGTATGTATTTTTATATATGAATACAATGTCGGACAGACGGACATACACACAGCAGAATGGTCCCTGTGCACCAGCGAATGTATTCCAATGAGTATTGCAGGAAACTACAAATGGATTTCTTTCAGTTTTAGTGTTGTTGTTGTTCTCATTTGTAAACCAGCCGCTCATATTAACATGTCCCAATGTAATTTGAGGCCTAATCATTTTGTGAGGGGAAAAAAGATGTTAACATTTGCAATATCTGTAGCCTTTTCACTGGACATTGTATTCATAAAGAGGGAGCCATGATAGAGGGACTATCTCCAAACCTGTTTTAAAGGATTTTTTTTTTTGGAGTGTCTATGAAAACAATTAGGACTAGATAACAAACATAGATCAGCTACTGTATGCAATATTCATCAAACTAAGCTATTCCCGATTTTACAACAATAACACTTGCTGTTGAACACTCACTTCGTTTCAAACAGACCTATTTCTCCGCCGGTAAATTGGTATCTCCAATGTAATGTTAATAATTTTATATTCAGCCTTTAAACATATACCTACTGGCTAAAGAGAATATATACACTTTTATACAGATTAAAAATGTGCCTGATCAAAATATCGGTTTTAGACCCCATGTTTTTTGTATCAATTCCGTTTTAGACAATTTGTATTAGATTTAGAAATGAACGTTTCTGTTTCAATAAGTCTGACTGCCTAATCCGCACGATAATTTTCGCATGGAATAACAGATTTAAATATCACACTTTTTCCAAGTAAATTGGAATCGAGTGGATGTTTGTATTTTGGGACGTTGGCATCTCAAGGTCCCACACACAATCAGAAACAGATTTTTTATCGCATTTTCGTCGATGCAATCACGTTTGGCCTTATACAGTATTTTTCGGTTAATTGCACATCAAAATTTGCACAAATTTTTGTTCAATTAACCGAGGAACCAATTATCCGAACCCGTTTACTATGAAATGAAATATTTTTGACCCATCATGTGGTTCAATTAAGCGTGGAAACCAATTAACCGTAGGTTCAATTAACCGAAAAATACTGTATATGTAATTTCAGACTAATTTTATAGACAAAGGAAATAATATAACACTATCTGTGTATGGCCGAATGTGACCCACTTTAAAAGCCCGAATTTACCCCGAAGGTACTTTGATAGTTTTTTTTTCGTAGTTTTCTATTAATCATCTAAAAACATTATATTTCTAATTATTTTTATAAGAATATACATTGTAATTAACGACTTTTTAATAACACTGCCTTAAAATTTGAAAAGTTTTATACTCGAAATACTTACGAAATGGAATGGATATATTACAAAACATATGAAAAAGAACCGTATATCTAAATAAATTTAAAAGCTAGAGATTTTGAACTTTGCAACAGTTATTAATTTTGATATTCGATACCTATGGAACGAAGTTAGTGATGTACAGTGAGAGCTTCATATTGATCGTACCACGCTCATGTTGTATGGATGATGCGTATTTACAACCACGTTACTCCGAAATATTTTGAAGTCGGTATCTGTAATCGTTCCTTAGATGTACACAAATTACATGTTCATAATTTTTGAGGTATTTTTACGTTTAATGCTTTCACTCCGCATCCACTCGGAATCTTTGAAATTTATATAACCTTTGTTATTCCCAAAGCATGTCATGACGTTCTGTGAAAATCTCAGTAAAAGGTGTACAGCGATTTAAGAGTTTACAATACAAAAGGTTTTTTATTTTTTAAACTGCCGTAAAAAGTGAATTTTGCGTTGATCGTACGCGACAATTTTTGTATCGATGATGTGTATTTACACCTGTATTATTCCGACAATTTTTTTGAAGACAGCCGTTCTTAAGATATACGCATATTACGTGTTCACAAATTTTGATGTTTCAGATGTTTATTTTATCCATTTATTAACCTATTTGAAATTTAATGAAATCGAAGCAAAATGTTAAAAATCCGATTTTTATACCCTATTCCACTATTTTGTCAGGGTATTATAGCTTTGTGCAGCCCTAACAGTTTGTAACGCCGCGAAATATTGGTCCTATACCCAACTTTAGGTATCCCGATCGTCATATCTCGACTAGCTGAGTCGATCTAGACATGTGTGTCCGTCCGTCCGTCTATCCATTATAATTTGTAAACACGATACAGCCTACAGTTATGGACCAATCTTCACGACTGGTTCTGGCCAATGAAGACCCCAATTGTTTTTGGTAAAGATCGGTTAATATTTAGGGGATGAAATGAACCAAATACTTAAATTTTTTGATTTTCTGGTCGCTCCAGAGACGGCAATTATGGTCCAAACATTTTTACTTGGAGAAGGGGAGCTGGCCAAAGAATAAGCATGCATGTTTTGATAACGATCGGTCAATTTTTAGCGGGTCAAATGGACCCTGACTTTTGTGTGAAAAATGACAAAATTTGTATTCTATAGCGTATATATTTACTCCTGAAGGACATAGAGCCGAGATGTAGAAAATATACCCAAGAAGAGTCGTTGAGCTTGAATTTGGGTGTTCCACTTAAATATTTACAGGTGCTTACGTATTCAGATATTATTTAGTAAACCAATAACACACTGAAGGGCGGAAATATAGCCCTGATTGATTTGAAATGTTCTATGAGGTTCTAGTTATGGTAAAGGACAACGCCTATAATTTTCGGGGATGATCAAATAATAATTTTGGGATGAAGTGGACCGAAAACTTATTTTTTTCGAGTCGATCTATAGGCCAAAATTATAAGCCGCAGATCACGACACAACCCACGGTGAAGGGAATATGGACAAATTATTATAAGAACTTTACTGAATATTAGTAATATTCGGAAAATATGTCAGTGTAAGAAAGGGGTGCAACTATCACGAAATATTGTCCATGCTCTGAATAAAAATACGCAGAAAGATAGAGTTCCGTGGTAGTTGTGTAGAGTATCGTATGGTCGGCCCCATCCGACTATACTGCTCCGCTCACTGGTTTTTTATTTTTTATTTATTTTTTAGGCAATACTTATGAAAGAAAATACATTAGTTATATTTGAAATTATTGTCGGAATGCAAAAATAAAATATTTAACGAAAGGGAACGATCATTGAATTCTTTCTGCGCCCTTACAACAACAAAATTAAAAGTTTACAATGACACTGCGAAAACAGTTAAAATATGATAACTCATCTACATTTTGTCGACAACTGAAAAAGCTAGCAAAATTTATTTACGAAGCTAGAGAACAATATTGATATATAAAGGTTCAATGTTGCCCCCTCTCCCCTATATATATATATATATATATATACATACATTTGTAAGCTATAGGAATTGGTAATCCTTCATTTTGTTATTTGTATTTTTTTACCCTAGACATCCTACAAATTCTAAAATTCGTTTAACATGTTCACATGTTAGTAGAGGCCCGTTCTATTTTGTGTAGATTAATTTGTTGACCGACGTCTGCTATTGGGTCTCAACTTAGTAAAAGCATGTTATTAGCTATGCACTCATGTTCGAAGTCATTTAATACAATACATTCTCTCGGAACCCCACCTGAAAAAACGTTGAAGGTACGTTAGTCCTGTAAATTATTAATATTTCACACCGATATGTTCCAATATTATATTCATCCAATGCAATATTTTATTTTCATTAAAAAGCTTCACAGAATTTTTATATGAAGATCAACATTTACCGATTATTAATTTTAACAATAGTATGCACATATATTAAATTTCACAGTAATTTTTTTGGCGGCATAAATTAACTACACATACGATTCTCATACTCTTTGCATTCTCTCCCTATCTCAATCTCTCAGGAGATAGGATCTTTCGATAAAAAATTGCCGTTGTTAATAATCATCGGATTTGAGTTATAACTCATAATCCTCACTCATTAAGGTGCTCTGAACTTGTTGTTGTTTTTGTTGCACTTTCACACAAACACACATACACCGTCATTTGGCTTTAACGATTTTAATAAGGAAGAGATTATTATTTATGTTAATTTTTTAATCGCTCTCTTTTTATCTAATTTGGATTAATATATTAATTTAAAATAATTTATATTTTGTATTCATTTGTATTATTTTATGTGGAAATTATTTCGTTTTTCCAATGTAAATCTTTAATTTATTAAGGAGCTTAAGAAAAACGCGCCCGTCCGCTACACTCCATCGGATCACAACTAAAAAGTTGAACCAAAAATGTCACTAAGTATGTAAATCTTCGGTGTATTAGAGTGGGGAGAAAACATTTTGAATGAAATAAAAAAATAAACCAGTTAAAGACAGGAGGCATTTTTTAAAGCATACAGATCGATTTTCACTATTGGGGAATACATGGACATTTCAAGCCTTATACTAAGCCTCCTTGTCGTTCTTAGGTCAACAGAAGAGCAGACGAATTTCAAACCTTAAAATAAAGAGAAATGCGAATCCCACACTAAGTTAAAGGAGACTGCCACAATAATCCATCGGCTAAGGTCGGCGATCCTGGGTCTAGTATCAAAAAGAGAGACCAGCATCCGAATCTTCCATAAAGGCCAGGAATACCAAAATGTCTAACCGGACGTTGCGAAAGAGAAAGAGGGTAGCAAAAATTGGTATGGAGCTGCCATCATATGGAAGCTTGCCAGAAGTCGCTATAGAGAAGAGCTCTGCTAGGCAGTGCGTGCGGTAAACTAGAAAAGGAGACCCATAAGGAGGCGATTGTTGCGGTCAATGACAAAATCATGGAACACCGGAGGATCGCATCGATCTGGAAATCATCAAATATAATTTGTCCAACGATGTCTATTTTACGATTCGGAAGGTAAGCTTTGGAGAGGAGGAACCTAAAAAATACACTCAGCAAAAAACGAGTGGCCCTACCCTGGGATTAACAGATTCATGCTCAACCGACTGTACCAGATGGACAAAAAGGAAGACCTATCAATGTTCCCTATTGTCTTGGTATAACGGTATCGCCGGTACCCACGACTCTGAAATTAAGAGTCTCATGCTGAATACGTCGAAAAGATGGTTACTTAACAGTATTACGCCCAACGTCGTGCCCCACTACCCTAAAATTAATAGTCTCATGATATACCGGCTAAAGTAATCGTGCCCAACGGTTGTACTCCACCACGGGTATATATTAGTCCAAGCTTTTGTATATCCCTCATATAAATGCATATTTTAAATACACTTCCCAACAACTTTTACCATACAGGGCTAATAGATCGTAAATAACATCCTACATCAGAAAATGCTCAATACCGGTCCATGTTTAGGAATTTTCTTGGTTCTTGAGGCATTTTCTAACCGAAGTGGCCGTAATGTTACATTCCAAACTGTTGGTGAGTGCGAAACTTCTTCGCAACATTTTTCCAATGCAGGACCATGTTTTGATAATGTCTCCATTTAAAGGTACCGCTCCATTTTCGGTATTCTGGAATTTTCTAACCTCACTTTTCTTTTCTCCTCTTGGAGATACGAAAATATTCCCTATTGTGGATCTCTAAAGTATAGGATCGTCAATAATATCACTGACTTTGAGTTGTGTTAAAAAGTATAATTACCAAAAATCGATTTTTTCTATTTCACCCCAATCGAATATCCGCCAAGAGCTCTGACTTGGCAAACATTCGGATGAATCTCTCTAATCATCAGCATAATGTTGATTATTAACATAACATAAGTAAAGAATAAACTTGACGATGTTGGCTGATTTCGTTTTCGACCTAAATGAGTGGATTAGTGGGTTCGTTGTTGGCATGGAAAGAGTTCTGCATGGAAGGAGACCAGATTTCATATTTCTTTCCATATACACAACACACACATTCGCACACATCTACAGACGCAATGGCATAACAAACTTACCTTCATCCTTGTCAACATCTTCGTCAATATTTTTGCAAAGTTGTACTTTATGACCGACCGGCCAGGTAAACATATGCCAAGCGTAAAAGGACAGACTGACTGACAGCCAACCAGCCGACCGACTGGCAGGCTAGCTGGCTGGCTGGGCGACCAGTCAACTAGTCAAGACCAAAAGTCAACGATTTTGTTGTGTTGTATAGCACTGGCAACTGCCCGTCCGTCCGTCTGTCTGTCTGTTTGTCCATATGAAATTCATTCAAGTGTACTGTTATCGACTGAGCGTCAGTACGACTTATCAACTGTCGTTCGTCGAACTGACATTGGTGTCGGCGGTCACCACAAACATATTTCTTTGGAGATTTTTTTATTTTTTTTTTTAATAAAAATGTTATTTTTAAAAAGAATGTCTTCTTTTAGTTGTTGATGGTGGCATTTTTTGGTTTGGTTACTTCGTTTTACCATTTTTTTGCGGAATTCGAGAAAATCTTCTTTGTCCGGCGCTAATTGTTGCCTGGCTTTTTTTTTTTTCTTTTTGTTATATGATTATGAGATCGTTCATAAATTCAGTTATTGCGAACTAAGGGCAAGGCAGCACATAAATGTGTCGTGTGGCGGGACAAATTGGTTTATTTCCTTAATAAAAAAATTTAATTAAAAAAATGTTCGATTTAACAGGTGCCGGGCACCGGTTCCTGATTTGTTGTTTTGGGTGATTAATAACCATAACAAATGTGATTATGAATGAATACAATAACAAAATATACATAAATATTATATTTGTATATTTGCTGGCAAATCTGAATTCATTTAGACAATAGAGACGGGGGAGGAAATTGGAATTGTTGTAAAAAATGTCAGTTCTCCTACACATGGTGATGGCTGGTTGGCTTTAGGCAACTACGGAAGTAGGTAAATTGACAAAATTATCAACGAAGTTACACACAAATTGATCGGTGACACAATGTAATTATATAAGAAGGAAATCAGTCTGCACCCTCTATGTGGTGACCAACACATATGCAATTTTTCTAAATAGCCTCTGAATAATTACTACTGTCTTCGTAATATCCATTAAAGAAAAGATCAGAATATAATTCTATATCGATTTATCCATGCCTATCCGACTATCTGAGCTTTTATACAAAAACTAACGCACAAGAATCGGTGCTGCTACGTTATGATGATGCCAAAATTCATAATTGGATTTTCCACAATTCTATGTGTTTCTGGTGAACTGCGTCAGCCAAACGACACATAACCTCAAGGTAGTATTCCTTGGCAAGAATACATGAAGCGATGCACCATTGCAATCAAAACCAAAATGTAAACAAAACCTTCAAATTTAAGCGAACTTTGTTGCTTTTTCGCTCTTGGTTCTTCTGGACGTTTCTATTGGGATTTGGCTTTGGTCATAGCCATACACCCAAATTTCGTCACCAGTTATGACCTATTTGAGTGTCATTGTTTTACAGCTCAGCTAAGTTCTTTTGGGTATATATATATAGGAATATTGGAACAATGCCGCATGTTTCATGTCTAAAACATCCATAACAAGTAAAAACGGGATTAAGTTCGTCGGGACCGAATATTTTATACCCTATATCATGTGTTGTGTATTCAGAATTTTGTAAAAATGTCAGGAACTTCATCTGCCACTGTAAATTCTCTGCTAGTAAGTAAATGGGGTCTATATCCAAACCTCGACCTAAATGGATAATTTTCATGCATACAAAATAAAAGTTGCTATGCTCGTAGAATGAAGTTAACATCTTTAAAATACTAAAAAATCGAGTGGGACTGTTGTATGGGAGCTATATTAAACATGGATCGGAATTCATATTTTTTTTTTAGTGGGAAGATTGATGATGGGATGAGAACCCGAAATATGAATTTACTGTCTATTGGGTTCAAAAACGTGTCCAAAGTCTCCAAAATTCAGAAATGTGAGGGCTATTCAAAGGAATGACCCATATTGACAATTATAGGTATGGAGATTTTCTATCAATTCGATAGAAAAAAATTTCCATAGTTCCCCAAATACCGAAAGTTTGGCGGTACCGTTATGTGCGGGCAAATCCGAAAAAGTGGCCTTTGATCAAACTTTCGAATTCTATTCAATTTGTGATGGACTTGTTTGGAAATTATGTGGGTTTCACACGCTGGTCGTGAGATTTTAATGGTTATATATCTTTAGTCCGAGAAGGAGTACTCTTGTGAGTCACCCCATTCCTAAAGCTCTTCTAAATGTTACCATTCCCATGCTTCATATCAGTTGCGGCCGATGTTGACAACTCTGGTCAGAAGATAAAGCATACGTTTTAGCGGTATATTGTGCAACTTCTCGGTCGGGAGCCTGTATTTGAGCAAAACAGTCGATAATTTATATGGTTTAGTCCAGAGACCTTGTTTTTAATAGTTTAAGATTCCTTGATTAGCCAGATTTTTTTAAATTAATTTTTCCATCAGAGCATCTTTTACCGTCTCATTCCGATGGAGAATTATCTGGATGGCCTCGATCAATTGCACTTCAGTAAACGAACTTCATGGGAGTGGTTTATCTTCTCCTCGGCTGCCTCACTTTTGTTGATAGGAGTTTCTCCCTCACTACTTTGTGTGGCAACCTCTTCTTCAATCCGTGCCTTCCCGAACTTGAAATATACCCAACCTTTAACGAACGTTGCCAATTGTAGTTGAGGAATGTCTTTTTTCCTCAACCAGCTTAAGTTGATAGTCCGGGTTATAGAGCCGATATTTTCTACTAATTTCCTAAGGGTTTCTATGCTATTTGTTGACTCAAAATGTAGCATTAGATAGTCCCTTTTTAATTTGCAACTATCCAAATCAATGGGGCCTCCCTTGCATGTAGTTTCCCGAACGCACTATTGTCGCCGATCACTGCATAGCAGAGATACCGCTACCTTCGCTTAAGATGGCGGCTCCTTACCAATGATTGCTACCCTTTTCCTCGTGGGATTTTCGTTCTTTACAGATGATTCCCATTCAATGCTTGTCTTTTTGATATTAGAGCCAGCTTAAATTCT
This sequence comes from Musca vetustissima, assembly GCF_032173495.1. Classification (NCBI taxonomy): domain Eukaryota; kingdom Metazoa; phylum Arthropoda; class Insecta; order Diptera; family Muscidae; genus Musca; species Musca vetustissima. The sequence continues at coordinate 1,119,584 of NW_026889093.1, forward strand.
CGAGACGTTGAGTTGGCTTAGCTTTCACTTTTTATCAGCCGACGGGAAGATCATTTCCTTTTATGCGTACTTGGCACATGTCTGCTCTTTCAGAGACATAATCCTTTTGCCACTTCCGAAGAATTTGACTAGTTTTCGTCCCAGATAACTGCTTCTTCCTTATTGTGAGCTTAGTGATATCCTTACTCACTTCCTCCAACCTAAGACACTAATGTTTTTCTTATCCTCGTGTTCAAACTCGGAATTTGTGTTTAAGTCCACGTCTGGCACGGAAGGTTGTTCTTCTCCTGTGGTTCTTAAACTCAGATCAATTTTTGCCCATAGGTGAGTGCTTTAGCGTAACCCTCAACTACAGATGCCAAGACACCCACATCTGTTGTAGATGTTTGCTTACGATCGCAGGATGGCGAATGGGAGTGACTCGTGGGCAGATCAACGACACTGGTACTGAGTTATTTAGGCTATACACCATAACTTTATTCTTCTTCGTACTTTCCATGTATTGTTTTAGGGGAACATCCCATTTGCCAGTTTTGGTCTTGACTGATTGTAATAGATTATTATTATCAAACATTGATGATTTTCTGCATATATACAGCCCCTTTCCCGCATATGTGCCAGCCTCCAAGAACACTCCACTTTATGTTGGTGGTTATAAAAAAATAATTAATTGTGATTAGAAAAAATAGTCAAAATTTAATAAGTCGTACTTAAATAGAATTTAAACAATTATTAACATTTTTCACATTTTATTTCAGATCCACCTTAAAATGTCGGTTCATCATTAAATTTGGTTTTTTCGTGAGACTCTTGACTTCATAATTTCGCCCACTAACCTCCGCATTGTTTTGCCAACAATCAAATTAAAGACTTGCAAAATAGACGCCATGGTAAACCATGACAGACGGTAGCTAGTCAGCCTAATTGGGATAACATTAAATGGCTCATTTTCGGAACACGTGACAACAATTTGCAGTCATTTGTTAGAGGCACGTGTGTCACACACTCTCTCTCACTGGCTATGTCGTCGTGACGATGTAAAAGGCCAACATTAGAGCTTATGAATTAGTTTACTTGTCGCAATATCTCGTCCTGTGGAGAACCTCACCTCATCTCCTCCACTGTACATTGTACATCATTCAGTAGCACTTCATGGGCCAATCATCCCGCTGAGTGGCAGAAGTTAATTTAGGAAACTGTGTCAAATTTTTATTTTGTCTGCGGAATATCTTTGTGGTGGGAAATGTTGGACGTGTAAAGTGCCTGCTATTGGTGGCCACACCTTCAAACGTGGCATTTTGGTTCAATGGAATTATTTCAAAATGGCAATAGCGGAGTGCACCTTGTGCTGGGTTTTGTTTCCCGTTTTTTTTATTTTCTTATTTTGCAAACCAGAGAGCTTCCTAATTTTACTCTACGGGGGATGATCTACTGCATTGTTTGGATTTTTTAGGAGTTTCTTCAAATTTAAAGGTGTTTACGTAAAATTTGACACCTCTTGCCTTCAGACAATAGCATTGTAATATTTTTTGTTTTGAAGTTTTATTGTTCAATTAAAATGAAGTGTTTTTTATAAACGCCCACATTTAATTCCATTTTGGAGAACAATTGAAAATGTGATGGGAATATTTGTTGGAGGATTTTTGTTTTGGAAATATTTTGTGTGTGTTTTTTAATGTTTAAAAATAAGTAGACGAGTTTGAAAAAGGAATTCTGACTGTTATTTTCTGTAATAGCTTTGAAAATAATTTTTCAGACTGGAATGAATATGTTTATGATTATGTCAACTTCTATATTAATGGTAACTTAATTGTCATATTTTGAACTACTCAATTAAATATAATACTGATTTTAGAAACCCAACTACCCCAAGTCTGTTTTTACATGGTAGATTGGTTCCAGAAGAAGCCGTGTAAAAAAGTCATTGATCTTATACATAAAGGGAATTCCCCTAAATTAGTGCTATTCACATTTGCTTTGACCAATAAAATTGTTTGTACGCGCTAAAGGGAATTCACTTAAATCTTTAAGCTAGTGTTCGCAAACTATCGATACTATCGATGGTTTCAGACTTTTTTCTTTCATCATTTTTTTTTTTTTTTTTGTGATATGAACATACTTTGCAAAAATTAAATTTAACAAAAAAATTAAGTACATAAAATTTCAAATCGTGCTAAATGGAATGAAATCGTCTAAAAAAATTAAAAATATTCAATTTTCAAACCGTGTTATATCAAAACCGTGTACAAAAAGACCGTGTAAAATCAGACTTAGGTGTATAATAATTATTTTTTTTATTTTCAAAGTCATCACAAGAAGCAAATGATCTTTTTCCAAAAATGGCGACGTTTCCTGAAACCCAGAAAAAATGGTAATGGGAATGAAACTCCTACCAGAAAATATTATAAAGAAAATTGAATCCATAGGGTTTTTGAGTCCGGACACAATATGCTTCGAAAATTATAGTGTCACTATTTTGATACATTACAGAAACACTTAAAAATAATCGAGATATTTCGACAAGCAGTCTCAGAGAAATCGAAGGCGTAGATTATATCGATCCCTTGACAGTCGTTATAAGCGAGTTAGGTAGGAACAGTTGAAATCGGTAGTCCATGCAAATGTTCCGGGAATGTCGGGCCAACATTTTTATATCCTCCACCATAATGTACACATTCAAAATTTCTAAAATCCTTTGGGACTTTATTTGTTATTGCAGATTGCTTGTCAGTAGTTTGTTTATTCAAAACCACCTCAACATATCAAAAACCAGTGGAACATTATAGTGGGAAGGGGACGACCATATGATACCATACACAACTACCACTGAGCTTTTTGTTTTTGCGGATCTATATTCCGAACCTTGGTAATATTTCATGATATTTGCACCCGATTAGATGTCAAAAGTTCATCTGCGGTATCATTTGATCCGTTAAATATTGACATTCATTATCATGACCAGCCATTCCAAGTATTTGATCAGATCGCCTTGCTTATGAAAAATTTGTGATGGCTTATAATTGTGGCGTTTAGAACGAAATATCATCTTATCACCATCGAAAATTATAGGCGTCGTCCCTGACCATAGCCTGAACCTCATGTAAAATTTCATAGACATCAGCGCTACATTTCCGCCCTCTAGTGTGGTAATGGTAAACAATATAAGAATGCATAGAACCCGGTAACGTTTATGTATAAATCAAGCATCCGGGTCATACATCAATATAATGGGTATCAATTTAAAGGCCAACCACTACTCTTGGATATACTAAAATATAAACGCCATAGTATGCAAATGTTGCCAATTTTTACACCAAAATCGGGGCTATTTGACCCGCTAAATATTCACCGATCTTCACCAATTGTGGCCTCTAGAAAGACGATAAAGAGGTACCAAAATAAAGTTTTTGGTCAATTTCATCCCCTAAAAGCTAACCGATCATTATCAAAAACAATTGGTACAGTTATGGCTAATCGGCCTGTATGGTGTTTACAAATTATAATGGACATACGGACGGACATATATGTCTAGATCGACTCAGCTAGTCGAGATATGATGATAGGCTGGGCCTAGGACCAATATTTCGCGGCGATACAAACTATTGGGTTGGGTAGGTTATACATAAGCGCGACTTTTATATGTGGGCTATGCAAAAATTTGGAGTTTTTATTTACCAGAAATGCTAATACCTTTCAACAATCTGGAAACTTAAAAAGATCGATAATTGGCGGGTCTCTATATAAAGAGGCCATCTCAAAACATGTAAAATTTTCCAACCGATTAAAATCGTAAAAATACCACAAATGAAGCGGGACCTTTACATGTGGGCTATGTCATGGAACTTTATTGAAAGAATGTTTTCATCCCCATTAATCCGTATACCAAATTACAGCCACGTTGGTGGGAAAATTGTGACTGAAATATTCAAAATCTCGAAACAGTTATATGGGGTACATTTGCAATACCAAATATTGTAGAAGTATATCATGATTATGTATACATCCCCCATCAAACTAACAATCACTTTTCTAAACCTGGAATTTGTACTGTATTAAGTACAAGCACACAACTGAAGTATATAAAATCTCCATCATGAATATCTAAGCAAATGAAGATTCCGATGGCACGGTCATGCCAAACTTTTTATACCCTGCACCATTTGGTGTGAAATAAAATTTTCTTGAAGAAGGGATACTGTGATATTGTCTGCTAGTAGATTGTTTATTTGGGAAAGTGAAAAACCAAATTAAGCGGGTCCTTTGTATGGTAACGAAGTAAAAAACATGAACCTAAAATGGAAACCTTGTAGAAAAAAATTCACAAATGTTAAAAAATATTTACCGGGAATCAAAATGCCAAATCATAACCACTTCAGAGTACCGAAAATGGATCTCGTCACATATGATGGACATGCATCGAACATTTTCGGCACACCTATTTTTTTAATTACAGCCACTTTGGTGAAAATAATATTTTTACAATTATATATGAAGAATATGTCCAAACAAGGACTTCGTAGTAAATTATCCGCATAAATGTTGTACCCTAAAAGAACTCAGAGAATGCGGCAGAATCACTCAAAATACAGAAAATAGGGCGGTATTTTGATATCTATGTGCAAATCTTTACCTAGATTGATAATTAACAGCATATAGCCAGCCTCTAAAATCCTGTAATGTGAAATTTCAGTTACTGTGGTTATAACCTTCAAAATAACGAAAATGGGATGGTACAATTACATAGTAACTACCGGTATTATTTGTTGACACCTCAGAATAAAAAGTATCAAATAATGGTCAATTCGGTTATAAAACGTGCCCGACGTCCCCAAAATACCAACTAATGAGTGGTCTGTTGGCGCTACCCCGAAACATGGGCCAATAATTATAATTCTTGATAAGGAGATTTACTGCCCAATGAGAATTCAAAATATATAACATCGAAGCCACTTCGGTTGAAAAACGTGTCTAAAGTTCCCAAAAAAAGGAATAATGGAGGTACCGCTCTATGGGGGTTTTTCCGAATTTGGTCCCATATTGATACTTTTCGAATGGCAGATATTTACCCAATAAATTCAATTGTAAAACAATTTTTATTAGGAAGATTTTATACCCAGAGAGAATCCATAATACCAAATTAAACCAAATTAGGTTTAAAAACCTGCGCAAAGCTTCAAAATATCGAATATTAGGGGTTCCATTATATGGGGAATAGGTTTATCCTAATACCAAACATCCTAGGAGTAGTAGCTCTGCATCGTTATTTAATCAGACAGACGGAAATTTTATTCTGATTAAGATTAAATGGGGTCTCATGTGAGTATATACTCATTCCACCTTGTAAATGTAATGAATATTTAATAAATACAAATCTCATTGTTAACTATAAGCAAAGTTTTTTCTATGTATTTTTTACCCTCAGCCTTTTGGCTAATGAGGGTATATCCACTTTGATACGATGAAAATGTGTCTCATCGAAATATTGGTTTTAGACCCAATGTTCCTTTGGACCAAATCTGTTTCAGAAAATTTGCAGTCGATATACACATGTCCGTCTGTATGGTTGGCGGGTGTGCACGATAACTCTCTAAGACAGCAACCGATTTCATTCAAACTTTGCACATTTATTTCTTCTAAACTTAGTTTAAGTTCGAAGATGGGGAATATTTCTGATTTGCACAACCTATCAATACCTCTGAGCCAATTATGCTTAAGATTCAAACACTGTACCCTCAACACTTGAGAAATATTAAGGTACGTTTCGCTCGAACAATGGTTGAAGATGTTACTGAATAGGAGAGACAAAAACAAATCATTATTGTGACTCACAACAGAGCCCAATTTTGGAGAACTATTACTTCCCTTCTATGACTTGGAAAATAAAGAATGTGATATCTGTAAGGTAGGTAAAGAGAATAAGTATGAGCGTTATCTGAACGCTCCCAAATTTCATAGTACTCCTATGCCAACTTATCCTGGGCATACAATACACATCGATATCTTCTCTACAGACAAGTTTCGAGTTTTAACCGCAATAGACAAATTAACGAAATTCGCAGTAACCAGAATGGTGAATGGCAAAGGTATTGATGACATTAGGAAACCATTAAGAGAAATAATTTTCTACTTTGGGTTACCGAAGTCAATAGTATTTTATAATGAGCGATATTTTAAATATCAGACCATTCGGTTTATGTTGGAAGATGAATTTGGCATGGACATTTTTACGACACCGCCTTATAAGAACGAGGGTAATGGGCAAATAGAGAGATTCCATTCAACCTTATCGGAAATTTTGCGTGGCAGGAGGAGCTCCGGGAAGATAGTGATAACAAATACAATCACACAATACATTCGTCACTTCGTAAAAGTCCAGTATATCTATATTTCAGACGACCGACGACCTTTGGAACAGAAGATTACCAAATGGACTCGCTCAGCAACTAAGAGAGACTTTGAGGAACAAGAAAATGATTTGGCACATCATAATCGAGTAAGGAAAGATACAAACCGGGACATAAAAAATTTTGCATGTGATTAACATCAAGGAGTATCATGACACTCTAGAGAGGATCAGGGACTTGGCCAAAGGAATCCCACACTACCAACCACTACTCCCCTTCCTACAAATGACATAAATCGACCAATGCCTGAAGAGAGACTCTATCAGTGGGAATATTTCCCTTTATTTGGGTCATCAACTATGGCTTGTAACGAAAACAATGAATACAATTCCGAACTATTCGATTACATTCTCTTCCGGCATTGATAAGCCAAATCTGCTCTCGAGACAATGCAACTAAGGATTTCGTACCAGCATCGCAATTATAAATTATAAATTTTTTAAATATATTGACACAAAATGATGCTTTTTAGGAAGTAAAAGTAGAAACTTTGTATCATAGGGCAATTGTGCATTTAACAGTCTTCCACCTACTCTAAGTAGAGAAAATGTCCGCTTGTCTCGTAGATAAATGGTGCCAATTTCTGGATATTAGATTTTAAGCATATTGACTTTTTATTTGAGAAATCTCTTGTGGGAAACTATCTTTTTGAACTTCCTCCACTAATTTAAGAAAATACCAATTAAATTCTTGTGCTGTAAGGCAGAATGATTTTGATATCTTTCGTTTCTTAACTCGCTCGACAAATTGGAAAACATATGAAACCACTCTGAGAAGATTTGTAAATGTGTTTATTTCAGAAGAATGTTCTCAGAACATTCCTTACCTGTCTTACTATTTGAGGTCAGTAGCACTTTCGATTTTCTTGTTGACTGGTCTTTTAGACATATCGTCTAACCAAAATTTGGTCCTTCAAACCATATTGATTTTTTAATTTTATCTACATTGCATCCTCTCGACACTATGTCGGCTGGATTTTGTATGGTTGGCACACGACGCCAAAAACCTTTTTCTGACCATTCTTGAATCTCTGTGACTCGATTTGAGACAAAAGTGGTCAGAGAAGAAGGATGGGTTTTTAACCAGTATAATATAATTTCAGAATCGGACCAAAAGTATATTTTTTCAACGAATATAAAAACAACATCCATAGGCACGCATCGATGCATCTGAGAAACCATAAATTTGTATAAAGATTGAATTTGAAATCTTCCCATACTGAACTCAAAGTTTACAACAAATGGGCGGTGCCGATCTATGATATATACATTATGAGGTTTACAAATTTGTTCCCGGAATTACAGATAGAATGACAAACAAAACATCCCCTCTATAACCAGATTTTAGTTTTTTTTTTTTTATTTTCATAAAAGCGGAAGTGGGCCTCTTAAACCTATTAGGAATTGTTTACAGATATCTTCATAAACCTCGAGAAGATCACGTTTCATAACAGAAATATTATCTGAATTTTTACACATTATATGCTTAAGTGTATTTCATTATTATTATTATTTTTATTTTTTTTTTTTTGTTTCAGTTCAATCTACACACAATTAATTAATTAATTCAAGAAAATCCTTACATTAATTCATATTAATATTAATCTCAACTAAACATTTAATAATTCCCAATGCAACTTTTCGGCTATTTATCTACACTCATTATTTTTTATTTAAAGTTTTTGCAATTTTCGTAAATATCCTGAACGCTTGTGTGTTTATTCCAACTGGCTGTGTTACTTCCATGTGTAATATTTTCAATTAGCGTAACTGATATTTAGTTCCTTTTAATGAATGATGGATGGATGGACGGACGGATGAATGGATGGATGGTTGGATGCTACAAAAGGTACATAAATGTTATGTTAATGCATTTTAAGTTCCATGTCCATTCGCATTTACACAAGGACATACACTCATAATAGATATGTATATGTGTACGTATATATGATGATGTGTGTTTGTGCATGTTTGTGTTTATAAATGCACAAATGAAGGTTTGCAGTTTTAAGCTTTTAAATATCATATTTTTGCTGTTGTTGTTGTAGTTTTTGCTCTATGAAAATCTCTTTGATAAATATCTGATAAATGTACTGTTGGTATGTCGATATATGTATGTATATGAGTACATAAACACGTGTACATCTATGTCATCATATACTTATATATGAATGCACATATATACAACAAATGACTCCATTGCCATTATGACCAAAATATCATAGATGGTTTCATTTAACTCAATGACAAGGGACTACGGAATAGATAGATGTCCTTAAATGCACCAATGGTACCAACATTTAGTGCAGTTAGCTGTTCGACTTTAATGCTCCAAATTTATTTAAATTTAAATTTATTTAAACATGCGACAGCAATATGGAAACTTTCAGAGAGTAATGTCAAAAATGAGAACTGTTAAATCCCAAAACGTCCTGTTCGCTGAGAAGATCCACCATGAATATCTAAACAAATGAATATTCCGATGGTACCATTATATTGAAACTACCTTGTTGAACCTTTTTTGCGAGGATATTTCGGCTTCAATGACATATGGGTTTTATTTGATGTCTCTTATTGCGACCATTATCGACGGCTCTTGACCGTAGTTATAAGCAATTTTAAACTTATTTCGTTTTCTGTAAACGGAACTGCCAACCAAATTCCACCTCCTTCGGTTGAAAAGTTCATTTAGGATATTTAAAATATATAGCATTTCCACATTAAATGAAACCTTTTACAAATTAAATGAAACCTTTTCCAAATTAAATGAAACCTTTTCCAAATTAAATGAAACCTTTTCCAAATTAAATGAAACCTTTTCCAATTGAAATGAAACCTTTTACAAATAGAATGAAACCTTTTACAAATAGAATGAAACTTTTTCCAAATTAAATGAAACCTTTATTCTTATCTAAGGAAATATAATATTTACAGTAATTTTAAACCAATATTTGAAAATTAAATCAAAGAATATTAACAAATATAGTTGTATGGCTATGTAATTAACATAAATATTCTTTAATTCGGTGTGATTTCATTTAATATCTTTACTACATAAAACTAAATAAATAGTAATACAAACTGGGGTATTTCTTGACATTTTAATAAATAAATATTTAAGAACAAGAATTGAATACCCGGTCCTAAATGCGAAATACATATTTGACTTAATAAATTGTTGATGATAAGGTAACTGCTTATCTTAATGAAGGGGTTCCCGACTTGCAGCTTGTGGGATTTTCAAAACCATGTCCATAACGTAGTTAGAACAATCTTGCCGAGTAAGCTTTTGAATACTTCGCTCGATTACATCAACAATGTTATGTTCCATTGAAACGTCACACAGCTCAGCTCTTGGACATAATTTTTTTATTTTTGAAAATGCATTTTCGATTGGATTTAGCATTGGAGAATAAGGCGGTAAGAATTTAAGGTTGCATCTTTTGGATTCGATCAAATTTTTTATGTCATGTCGCTTTTGTATTTGAGCGTTATTTTCCAACTCTGGATTGATTTTCTCAAAAAAAATGTCTATAAATAATTTAAATCTGTCTGCATTGACACTGGAATTAGAAACGATTGTGTGATGTACAACTCCCGCGTTGTTTATTGCTGCAATTATAGAGACATTACGACTTCTGACCGTAGGCAACACAATGTGTGCTCTTGTTCCTTGTTTTGAACGGGCTTGGGTTCTTCGTATGTGAAGATTAAATCCACACTCATCAATGAATATTAATTTTTCTCCTTGTTGGGGTATCCATTTTGTAAAGTCTTGAGCATATTTTTGTCTCAAGCCTAATGTTCTGGAGTCATTCATTCGTTCTATTTCAATAGAGGCCATCTTCAACGTAATTTTTAATTTCCGTAATCCATATTCTATGCAGCTTGTGTAAATATTTATATCATTTTCTCTCAACAGTTTAGTTTTTATGGCTTTGAGGGTAATTCCAGGTTGACTTTCTATATAGAACTCGATCAGACTTGTGGTGTCAACAACTTAGTTCTATTTCCTCCACGTTTATTTTCCTTCAATGTTCCAAAATTTTGTTTGTATCTTATAAATGTTTTTTCGGAATTTATTTTTATGCAGGCTGCAGGTTTGCAGCCTCGGAAATGGTTCTCCCCTCTTCATAGAATTTAAATAATAACAATTTCATGTCTTTTGTTATTTTGTTATACTGACCCAATTTGTTTCGGGGTCTTGTAGATTTAGCTTTGGTAGGTTCTGGAGCATTTCCACTTGCAATACTTGGCGAGGATATTGTTCTTCCTCAGGTTCCCAATTATCAGAGCTTCCCGAGTTAAAATCAGGTTCGCATTTATTTTAAACGTTGCTATTTTTAAATACAGTGAACTCTCGATAATGTGAACATCCAAAACAGTAAACTCTCGACAATGTGAAGTAATTACAAACAAAATTTTGGAACATTGAAGGAAAATAAACGTGGAGGAAATAGAACTAAGTTGTTGACACCACAAGTCTGATCGAGTTCTATATAGAAAGTCAACCTGGAATTACCCTCAAAGCCATAAAAACTAAACTGTTGAGAGAAAATTATATAAATATTTACACAAGCTGCATAGAATATGGATTACGGAAATTAAAAATTACGTTGAAGATGGCCTCTATTGAAATAGAACGAATGAATCTCCAGAACATTAGGCTTGAGACAAAAATATGCTCAAGACTTTACAAAATGGATACCCCAACAAGGAGAAAAATTAATATTCATTGATGAGTGTGGATTTAATCTTCACATACGAAGAACCCAAGCCCGTTCAAAACAAGGAACAAGAGCACACATTGTGTTGCCTACGGTCAGAAGTCGTAATGTCTCTATAATTGCAGCAATAAACAACGCGGGAGTTGTACATCACACAATCGTTTCTAATTCCAGTGTCAATGCAGACAGATATAAATTATTTATAGACATTTTTTTTTGAGAAAATCAATCCAGAGTTGGAAAATAACGCTCAAATACAAAAGCGACATGACATAAAAAATTTGATCGAATCCAAAAGATGCAACCTTAAATTCTTACCGCCTTATTCTCCAATGCTAAATCCAATCGAAAATGCATTAAGATAAGCAGTTACCTTATCATCAACAATTTATTAAGTCAAATATGTATTTCGCATTTAGGACCGGGTATTCAATTCTTGTTCTTAAATATTTATTTATTAAAATGTCAAGAAATACCCCAGTTTGTATTACTATTTATTTAGTTTTATGTAGTAAAGATATTAAATGAAATCACACCGAATTAAAGAATATTTATGTTAATTACATAGCCATACGACTATAGTTGTTAATATTCTTTGATTTAATTTTCAAATATTGGTTTAAAATTACTGCAAATATTATATTTCCTTAGATAAGAATAAAGGTTTCATTTAATTTGGAAAAAGTTTCATTCTATTTGTAAAAGGTTTCATTCTATTTGTAAAAGGTTTCATTTCAATTGGAAAAGGTTTCATTTAATTTGGAAAAGGGTTCATTTTATTTGGAAAAGGGTTCATTTAATTTGGAAAAGGTTTCATTTATTTTGTAAAAGGTTTCATTTAATGTGGAAATGCTATATATGAAATGGACCGATTAGGATGTTGTGTCAAAAATCTGCCATCCTATCCTTTTCGTAACCGAAATACGAAATTATTGAAACTGGGATTAGAAAATGAGTCAAGGGCCTTCAACACATCTATGATGGGCGAGACCTTTATCTGCGATATGTACCAAAAAGAATGATCTATTAAACTCTAAAGATCCCAAAATATATCCTTATTGCCAGTACCATCAACTTACCAAGAAATTTGGCGGACCCTTTATATGAGGGATATGTCTAAACCTTTCTGAGATAAATTTATTTACCCTACATAAGCCCGTGATGACCAATTCTGTCACTTCGTCTGGAATATGCGGATAAAACTTGGAATATATTTAACCTGTCGAATTTAAAAAGAAAATTCAGAACTCAGAAAATATCTAACCCAAATTTTATTCTGGAGTCGTACTAGATTTATCGTGTTACAATAGGACAGTCCCGGTATACCCCTGGCATGATTGCCGATCACTGAAACATCCGAATCTTAAAAAGGCCAACATAATTAGTAATAGTACATATGTATCTGGCTCAGGTATGAAATAGGATTATTAACTTCGCTTAGAAATTAGCAAAATGGTGGACCAAGGAAAACTATTTATTGGAAAATCTCCTATTTTCGACCAAAACCAAAACAGTGTTTTTACGGATGGCGATCGCAATAACTTAAAAAATAATAATCCAATTCGTTCCAAATTTTAACACGTTATTCTTTACACCTAATTCTGTTTTTACACGATAGAATGGTTCCCGAGAAATTCTTGTAAAAAAGGTACTGGCCAAGTACACACCAGAATTATATAAAATGTTACCATATAAGAAATTCATGCCATGCAGGGTTGTTACTCTAATTAAGGCAGGGATGTATGAGCAAAAGCATTCCAGAATTTTCTTCAATAAATAAATAGTTCATGTAAAAAAAGTAATTTTGTTTTTTTTTTTTTGTATTCGTGTTATTTCAAATTATGTCGTGTAAAAATAGAAATATTTTTTCGTATTTACTCGTGTTATTTCAAATTCGTGTAAAAACAGAAGTAGGTGTACTTACATTATCTATCGTATTAACTAGGAGAAATTTAATCGGTCTTCCCTCTAGCCTTTAAAGTTTGAGAATCACTCATGCCGTCGCTTGATGCTGACACTATAAATCGCTTATATCTTGAAGAGTGTTTGAGATTTTCACTTAAAATTTTAAGGAAACATTTTTGAGAAGTTTTAGGTTCAAATTAAATAAAAATAGAACCAGTAAGGAATGTAGCAAAGTCGAACGGTGCCGACTATATGATACCCTTCACCACTTTGAATATATTCAACAGATGAATCCTTATAGACCTCACATGTTTGAAGGACCATTCCAATGAAATTGGTTGAACTAAATAAAATAAAATAAACTAAATAAATAAAATTACTGATATTTATTTAAATGTGAACGGACTTAGATCAATTCATAAACATGCCATTCTGCAACTCATATTAAATTTTTGTTTGGGGCAAATTTGGTAAATCGAAGCACTCCCCCCCCTCCCCCCCCCCCTTCACTATTTTAATTTTTCAAGATTTTCAATGGGCTGGTAAATCAATACCAATGCTTGTTAAGGTTTGTAACTTTGCACATATATGATTGGAGGATTTAAAAGAGAAGAAAAATGTTTTACAAAAAAAATGTTGTTATTGTTTTGTTGTTGTTTTTTGTAATTAAAGAAAAGTCCTTATTTTTGATGGCGGGCATGATAACTCCTCACTAGAACATCGGAATCTGAAAATTCCAACGGTGTTAGAAAGAGTACATGTATGGCTCTCGTATGAACTAGGATTATTGACTTCGTTCTAAAATTAACAAAATGGCGGACCTTTGAAAAAATATTTTTGGAAAATCGCCGATTTTTGACAAAAAGCCAAGTTAAAAAGTAAGGAAGATCTTCACCGATTGGCTTTATCCTAGTTCATACGATAGCTACACACTCACAGAGAAACGTGTAAAAATTTGGAATCGATTGGGTTATTAGTTTTTGAGTTATCGTGCCCGCCATTCGCAAAACCAATGTTTGGAGAAAAACGCGTTTAAAGTTTGAGAAGCCCTTCCTTCAGCCGTAACTTGATGCTGACACAATAGATCGGCTATATCTTCAAGAGTTCTTGAGATTTTCACTTGAAATTTTCTAGGGACATCCTTGAATTGGTATAGATTCGAATTAACCGAGAATGGGGGTCCCCTCAATAGGAATTCAAAAAAAAAAGAATGGAAACTTTGGAGGTACCATAATATAGGGGGGCTAACCGAAAAAGTGGATCAATATTGATAATTTTTGTTAAGAAGATTTGTAGTTGATTCAGAGCATTCAGTCCCCTCGCATTAATGTCAATTGGACTTCGGGATGAACTTATGAAACCCTATTTTTTCCACTGCCACACATCGATGTAAAAAATCGAATTTATTACACTTGACAACCTTCAAAATTACCTCAATGTCTCATTCTTGAGAAGTTATAGCTTCATATAAACAAACGATTGTTTGAAACTGAGAATGGGGGTCCCTTAAGCGATCCGTTTAGGCCAGTGTCAGATTTGCAACTGAAAAGAACAAATTGGCTTAACAACATCATTTGACAGATGTCGAATTCCAGTCCCATGCCTTCGAAACCACGGAATGGGTACCCCTATACTACTTTCAGCTGTCATACAAGAATCCCGTAGTCAATATTGATCTGTCCCCATAGTATACATAGTTCCCAAGGGATTCTGAGCTATTTCAATTCAATATGAAATATGGATTCCTTTTCGTAACGTTCGAATAATTCTGATATTTTTTAAAGCTCTTTATAGAACCATGTTCAAGGAGGTTTACATGTGTATGTGTTACCTTTAGTTAGCCCATGGTTGATTTCATATGTGGAAATGTGACTTATGGACAAACACACACATATATATATATATATATATATATAAGTACATACTTACACATAAGTACATACATACAAACAGATATTGCAGCTAGCAGGATAATTGGCAAATGTATGTATGTTTGGATACATATAAGTACATATTTATATATTTTGGTGTATGTAAATGAAACAAATGTACTGCTGCAGTATGGAAACTGCAACAAACATTCGCACATACATACATACATTTGTACATATATATGGACTCGTATGCTATCATATGCGGAACGACACACATTACGCAAACCTCAAACGTTGATGTATCTGTGGTATTTATTGCCAATTTTACTAACTTCACAACATGAAAATTGATTTTGCATTTTCGAATATTTCTTGTTGTCGTTGTTGTTGTTTTTTTTTTCCTTTTTGTGCAGGTTGTTTTTGTTTTTGTTGTTGTCGACGTCGGTTTTCTGTTTGTTTTTCAAAAATGCAAGAGAATTATTAAAACCGTAATCATGTTCATTGGCTTTTCAAATAGTTCTGTGTCCATAAATGCCCAAATGCATTTTGATTTTGGATGAAATGTTAAATGGTGTAACTAATAAATTGTGGAAGGTTGAAGGGCACAAAGTTTGATACTTGACTTTTTTGGCGAAATTCATTAAAATGGAAGAAAAACAAATCCATAATGAATGAATGCATTAAATGAAAAAATTTACCCCTTAACAGACCAATAAGTCTCAAGGTATAACTAATCAGTAAGTGCGTTTAGCGGAACTATGATCCCGGAAGCTTTAATTAAAAAACATATCTAGGAGTAACAATTATTTGAAAAGGTATTCTATCAATAGAATTGATAATTCTGCATTCAAGCATTCTATCGATCGGTTATTCGTTAGGAGCGAGGGGAACTGTCGAGTGCAGAATGGATAGCTTCCAGCTTCAAATTGTTGAAGACTCCTTCAATGTCAAGGAACGAAGCCAATGTGTAACCATATGTATCCATATTCTTCTCGATAAGACCGATCAACTCATGTAAGGCAGTGTTCACTGATTTGCCGTTGATATAGGCATGCTGGGATTTACTAATTTTGTTTGGTTTGATAATGGTCCTTATTTCAGAGTCTACTCACATTTCTAAAGTCCTAAGTAGAAGGGATGAAAGTGTCATCTGGACCCGGGGATTTGCCCATACAAGTTTTGGGTTGCTTATAGCGTTTTCTATCAGCTTCTCTTCTTCCTTGGTTGGAACAGTATGCCGACGTACATATCGCACTTCGACGTTAGGCTCGATACAACCAGGGAAGCGGGTTCACAATAGATGAGCAAGAGTGTCTCTGCCAGAGTTAGTCCACGTTCCGTCGCTTCGATTAATTCTACCTATAGATTTTGGATCTTTAGATATTCACTCCTTCGATTGATCGCTATTGCACACTCAAGACTTACGTGTATACGATAAAAGCAGACAAGCCCTAAGCATGGTCGGTACTATGCCATCTGGACCCGCATATAAGCATTGGGTTGCTTATAGTGTTCTCTATCAACTTCCACTCTTCCTTGGTTCGAACCGAATGCGGATATGCATATCGCACTTCGACGTTATGGTCGATACAACTAGGGAAGTGGTTTGATGATAGAAGATGAAGAGTGTATCTGAGAGAGTTAGTCCACGTTCCGTCGCTTCACTTAATACTACCTATAAGTTTTGGATCTTTAGATCTGCGAAAACTGGCCGCTTCGTTCACTCCTTCGATTGACTCGCTATAGCACACCGAAGTGGGAAGTGGGTTGATGATAGAAGATCAAGAGTGTCTCTGCCAAAGTTAGTCCACATTCCGACGCTTCGCTTAATTCTATATATAAATTTTGGATCTTTAGGTATTAATCTGCGAAATCTGGCCGCTTCGTTCACTCCTTCGTTCCTCCTAGAACACCGAAGTTGGAATTGGGTTGATGAGTGTCTCTGCCAAAGTTATTCCACGTTCCGTCGCTTCGCTTAATTCTATCTATAAATTTTGGATTTTTAGGTATTAATCTGCGAAATCTGGCCGCTTCGTTCATTCCTTCGATTGACTCGCTATAGCACACCGAAGACTCGCGTCTAACCTTCTTGATTTCACTTTGGTACCTATTGAATTGTTTTCTGTAAACGTATCCATCTGTACTAAGATTCGTCTTACTTGTCTTATTATAAGATTTCCTAGCAGCCTTCCACAAGGATTCTAGGTTTTTTGACACCAAAATCGGCTGAGATTTCCTCCCAGGGTATGTCAAAGGTCAAGAAGAGTCCCTGTGACAAAAGAGTCCCCTCAGAATTGTGCCTGTGACATCGTTCACAACTTTCTCAACGCCCTCTATCGTTCCGAGGTCTAAGCGACCAAGGGTTGTTGATGCTGTTTTACCTTTGAATTTATCCCAGTTTGTCTTCCGAGGGTTCCTACAAGGTTTCTGTTTTCCTCGAAAGGTAGGAATCTGGAAAAGTATCATCGTATGGTCCAAGAGCAGCATTTTTCAGATACTTTACAGTTCGTAACGCAGGATTCGTACCTATTTGTGAGAGTTATGTCAATGACTTCGCCACTCACTCTATTTACGAACGTTGCTGTATTGCCCCAATTACATATCCTAAGATTATATTTAAGTATAAAATCAAATATGGACTCACCTCTTGAATTGTGTCACTGCTATCCCTGTGGAAATTATGGACACTGACATCACATGCAATGACTAGATCGCCAATGTTGCTCATATGTTACATATGGTTTTGTACATCCGGTCCGGGTGGGTCAGGAGTCTCATATGGGAGATAGACGGCATTTACTATTAGGGGTCTCGAGTTACCCCTATCTAGTCTGACTGTCGTCATATCACTGTTGCTGAGTCATCAATTTAATTCACCAATTAATGACTCTCTCTGAAATACTAGCACCTTCTTGGGTATTTCAGAGTTGGTGATAACATTTATTACTCACAGGCAAATCAGGAAGGATTGGAATTATTTGGAGCAATAAGAAAGAAAATCGATATGCTGAGATAAGAGGTGAATTTTCGCCTTCGCATGTAGAAAAGCCACCGGTTGGAGCTCGCATGGTAGTGTTATGATAAGTCTGAATATTTCTCCAATGAGTATATCTAGTAGACAAGTTCCTGTTCCTGACCCTTAGAATGGATAGTTGGCGGTCTAATATCCATAGACCAAGTGATTGATAAACAGTCTGAAAGTATAATAGATTTCGTGGAGAACATTTGAATATTCGACAATGATGCTTCGGAAAGCTAGAGATTTAATATATTCGTAGATATTACCCTACCCTGAAGAATTCTATGTTTCACAGCATATAATTGATTATGCTGCTTACGGTATACAATTTGGAGATCTGCAATACATTTCCTGGTTATTGGAGAGGAATAACGCATCCAGGCTTTATCGTTACAAAAATTAGATGGTGTCTATAATTCAACACTGCTGTCCTCCTCACCTGAATTCAGTAGTGGGTCCACTCTGTCCATTTTCCATGGAAGCAGGTTCATGATACTGAATTGAACCGAAACAACAATATTTCAGACTGCGTAGTACATTAATTTGTAACGCTCTGACTGGCTGTACATTCATAAGGTTCGGCCCCTGCACATAAAATCAATAAAGCGAAAATCCAATGGAGCGACGGATAGGAAGGCTTATGGGAGGGTAATTTGTTACTGCCAACTTAGTTAAGGACCCCAAAATTTGTTAGAATTATCTTCTGGTTTGTAACAGCGATATCTCCCCTAACATCTCTTCATCTACTTTTCTTCTCTATAGCGAAAATAATCCTTAAATTTCACCAATATTAAAGGCGCCAGCTGATAAACAAATACACATATAATCGGATATTCAAATGTGAAATGTTGGATGTGTGTCACCATCATACTGCATTTGTATTTCAAAATGTGTAATTACTTCTTTTTTGTGTTCGAAATTTTTTGGAATTGTAGAAAAAAATTCAAAAATTAAAGTTTTAACAATATTTTATTTTATTTTGTGCACAAAAAAGGGGGAAACACAAACATATGTATGTATAAATGTATATATATATATAGCTCTGTGTGAACATATAGTATATTATGAGATTTCATTACAATATCTATGCAATCATCAACAATTTGTATGAATGAATGTATGACAAAGGCGGCAAGTATGTGTGTATGTATATTTTTTGTATGAGTATTATTTTGTATGAATTATCATTATTATTGATGGCATTCGAATAAAATTATAATCATCATGTATTTATTGTTGTTGTTGCCTTATTAATATATATCATAATTGTGGGGGGAGGGGCGCTGATTCGTATTTATTGATGATTATGATGTCCCATCATTGAATCCTTGGCACACAATTTATCCATTTGTTCGTTATAGAATGAATTGAAATTAATTCGATGTACCAAATTTATGAAACGATCCGATGGATTATCTGATGCCACATCGTTAATTTGTTTCAACAAGCCAATGAGGAGGCCGGTAAATTCCAAATCAAAGCGTTTGACGCGTTCGGAAAATGTATCGGTTGGAGCCATCGAAGACTCAGACTGTAAAAAAGAAAACGGAAAGTGAGAAATGTTGTATTTTTTGGATTAGTAGACAATTTATTTAGTATTTACGAGACGACAAATGAAATTAAATTAGCTACATAGAAAAACAAATGATGGACGACGTTTATACGTAATCTGTATGTTGTCATATGTTTTACAGATATTAAATAGATAATTTGTATTTGTTATTTTCAAAATGATAAAAAATAAATAAGTTCCGTTCCAGAACCTAAAGGTATCTACTAATTTTACAAGTTTTACAACATTTTAATCGCAAATCGTCCCTGAACCCACAAAACTGACAAAACGTAGAATCAAATTTAAGAGAGCACAAAACAAAATGGCGTTCTCTTTGTAAAATTTTTACTCGGGAAATTTGGCTGAATAAAAATGGTAAGCAGGAATGCCTACTTCTGATTGGCTGTTATGTTGATTTTGAAGTACATATTGCCATCTAATTTTGGCATATTTACTAGATTTGCATTCCTGAACTTATGTTGTACACTGAGAGCGATATTGAAATGTTTCCCCTTTTACTAGCTTTACTATAAAAAAAAGTACTGGATAGTTAATTTCGACGATTTTCAATCGGCTGGCAAATAAGTATTCTTTATGTTAAAGACTTGTAATTTTACATATATGAGTCGTTTATTTTGACTTTATCTGGGTTATTGACTTCCCTCGAAAATTAACAAAATGGCGGAAAGTTATTTATTAATTTCTTTTGAAAATCGCCTATTTTCGAACACAAAACTAACTCTAAAAAGGGAAGATCTTCACCGATTGGATTTATCCAGATAAGAGGAGATCTCCACCTATGTCAATGTTATTGACAACATTTTATTTGTAATTTTAAACTTTTAATATGAAATTTAAAAAAAAATCCATTTGAAATTTAATGAATTTCATTTGTAATTCGTATATTTCCATTGGAACTCCAAAGAAATTTATTTACAATTCAATGAATTCTCTTGTAATTAAGAGCTAATATTTCAGTTGTAATTCGTAATAGTTCATTTCAAATTCATACATATTCTTTGTGTGTTACTAATAATATTTTTTGAATGTAAAATTAAAAATTTTGAATAACAAATGAAATGCTATTAATTTCAAATGCAATCCTTTGCATTTCAGATGAAAGTATACGAATTTTAAATGGAATTCTATGAATTTTGAACGGTATTTTATGAATTACTAATGAAATTCTCGAATTACAACTGATATGTTTTGCAAATGGAATTTTCGAATTACAAATTATATGTTGTGAATTACGAATGGAATTCTCGAATTGAATTTTACATGTTGTGTATAACATGTGAAAAAGGTGTAGAGATTTGAGAAAATTAGAAGAAGTAATGTTTGGTATTGGTTCCCCAAAACTTAGAATTTCTATTTTGTTTATAAAGTCCTTCAGTTTTTTTCATTCAAATCTCCTTAGGTGGGTTATTTCCCGAATGGTGTCATTTCCTAAGAATTGCTTTCGGAGGCTTGAAAAGGATGGGCAATGGCAGAGGAAATGTTCTAACCTTCACGATAAGGAAGGTTAGAACATTTCCTCTGCCATTTTCTACTGCTCTACACCTCCACACGCTGTACACCAGTTGCTTCCCTCGCCTACAAGCTCGTGTATGTGGGCCTTCAGGCTGTTATGTCCTGTGTGAATTTCTGGCAGTCTGCTGTTTATACCCTTCACCACACTGTGGTACAGGGTATTATGACTTTGTGAAATACGTTTGTAACAGGCAAAAGGAAACGAGAAATACACATGGTTCCTTTTGAGAATATGCATAGAATCACTTTCTGAGTCGATTTATGCATGTCCGTCCGTCTGTTGATGTTAAATTGTAAACAAAGTATAGGTCGCATTTATGATCCGATTTGGATGAAATTTGGCCCAAGGACGAACCCTATTGAAATTGAAGAAAATCGGTTCAGATTTAGATATAGCTCCTATATATATTTTCGTCCGATTTTATGTAAATGGTGTACCAAAGTCTTTATATATCTTTCGATTTGCACGAAATTTGACACAGCGTACGGAATTAAGACTAGAGTGATGTGTGCTAACTTTCGTGAAAAGTTTCTGCATTTGTATTTACACTTGATGTTGTTGTTGTTCTGCATGTTCATGGGGATTTTCATGCCTTTGAAATGGAAATCTGTCCCTACCTATGTTTATTGAGGATACGATTGGCCTGTACAATAACTTGGTACGGTCTACTGTATCCGGTATCTATCTACTCGTTCATAGCTATAAGCCTTAAAGTTGCGGCGGTCGCTTAATATTGTATTTGGATGTCAACAGGGTCTCCAAATCTCTCGTTGGTGTGTAACATTGACCTAGGCAGCATGTCCTCTGGACTTTCTGTAATGATTTTAAATTACATTTCTTGTACATTCCTGTCTACCAGACTACCGACGCGAATGTTAGGATTCCTCTTAGATTGATTTTAGTATTGATTTAGAGCCTACCACTCTATTGAAGAATGATCAGCATATTTGGGCTTTGTCCACACGTTCATGATTTTTTCCGGGGGCTCTGATTTCAGAATTTTTCCGAGCTTCCTGATCATTTTTCAGAAATTTGCGGATTTTTCTAAAATTTTCCTAGAAATTAGACAGATTTTCCTTAAGATTTCCTTTAGAATAATGCATGGGAAATGGTGCCCTTGTTTACATGCATCAATGAACTCGTTCTCTGCGTTCTCTTTTAGTAAGTCATTTCATATATTTATTCTCCGAGCATTTTCTTTTTGCACACTTCTACTTTAGATATTCTGCACATATTCCTGTACATTTTGCCGAAAATCTCACATTTTCGTAAGAAATTCGGAAAAAATATCCCAAACGGGGAGTATTATTTGGCATATTTGGTTGCATTTATTAATAAAAGGTGGTGGGTTTTATTGTTGTTGTTGTGATGTTTATATGAAGTAAATTTTAAACGGTCTTTTTCTCATTCGTTGTAAAAAATGAAAACAAATTTGCAAAAACAAAATAAAAATCAGTGTTTTGCATTCTTTTATATCTTTAGTTGTTGTTCAACAGTCGAAGCAAAAGCGTGCTTGAGTTGGATTATTTTTCCTTGATTTTTTTCAAAAAAATTTTAGTTTTTAATCGGAATTCGGTCCGATTTCTGTCAGAAAATCTAAATTTTCTTCCGAATTTCACAAGAAATTTCTTTCGAATTCCGACCGATTTCTGTCAGAAAATCCAAATTTACCTCAAAAGTTCCCAATAATTTTTATCCGATTTCAGATGGAAACTCTAATAATTTTCCGAATTTCTTTCCGATTTCAGTGACCATGTCCATACAACTTTTGTACCGAAATCGGAACGAATTCGGCATCAGAATCGGCAATTTGTTCAGAAAATTGGTACGAATTCTGCACGAATTCGGCAAAAAATGTTTGCTGGGTAATATGCTTTCGTGCAAAATAGCGAATGATTGAGTGAGGTAGTTATGAGGTAGTCTTACAGAATACCAAAAGTACGAAATTTTGATCATCAGACCATAATTCCGAACATACATCGCCGCTCAGCATCAGGTCCCATTCTATCATATTGCTACATTTTTCTATTTCCTTTCGAAGTCTTTTCTGTTCGAATGAAAGCATTATTGACATCATAGATACAGATTAACTTTATATATAAAGGTCAAGGTCGACAGAGGAACAGCATCCTGCTCCAAATAAAGTCAATGTAGAGGTAGGGGTTAAGAATGACAGTGAAAAGTGGAAAATCAGAACGTGTTGAAGAGACAAATCGATAATTTTCGAAAGTTGAACAAAGAATAGCCATCATTTGCCGCTCCCAACTGGGGTATCATAGAGATTCATGGTCTAAAAGACATATTCCCTATAATATGAGTTAAGAATCTACAACTACAGTTTGATAGGATTACACTATAAAAGTGTGTCAATGTCATAAACTCTGGAAATAAAGAGTCAGCTGACGTTTTGCATTACGTAAAACCAACAACCAACCATTCTGGGATCAACTGTACCCGTTTAGTGAAAAGGTCAGGCATATAAATCTGCAACATTATAAAGCAACCGCGACAGAGATATTCCTAACCATCTCTTAACCAACTGCTACTGGTATGGGCGTTAAATACTTTTCAATCATTTAAATTTCCTAGATCCGACAATATAATACTATGGTATTGTAAAACACATCGGATGAAGTTTAATCCCAAAAAAAAATTGTTTAGAACTTGTTGAAGGATATTTCATATCATGTCGGTGGAAGAAGGAAACGTTGATGGCATCCCCAAAGCTGGGAATGTGGTTGGATGTATAGAGAAGAAATTGGTGTTCTCCAATTTTACGTTGCTTGTACCACTCACGTCCATAGTAGCAAAAAATGCGAAATGACTGCTATGTAAATATATCAAATTCGCTGAGAGTACGATGTCAACTACATCTTTAATAGGTCCCAATAATGATTCGGTTCGCTCGGTTCGGCTCTTGTATTTTTGGATTAAAATAATTTGCCCTGTTTTTGATGAAAACACTAATAACGGCGGCGTTAAAAGTTTTTTTAACTTTTTAAATGATTTTTCTGTACAAGAAAAAGATAACGCTGATTTCCACCTTGTCCGGATATAACGGACAATGGTTATAAGCAACTACAAACGTATATATATATATATAATCATCCGATTTTAAATAATTAGTGCATCAAAGTCTCTGAAAATCATTCGATTTGCACGAAATTTGTCATAGCGTATTGATTTAAGGCTAGACTGATGTGTGCTAAGTTTCGTGAAAATCGTTTCAGATTTAGATATAGTCCCCATATATATTTTTGTCGGATTTTATGTAATTGGTGCATTTTGGTATTTGGTACTGAATTAAGTCTAGATTGACACAACGTATTGAAGTATTATAAATTACTCTCGGGCAAGTTTCCCTGAAATCGGTACAGATATAGATATATAACAAAAACGCGTCGTCTGTTAGGATACATATGTAGAATATACCCAAAGTGGTGAAGGGTATCATATAGTCGGCCCAGCCCGACTTCACTACTTTCCTTACTGTTTTTTTCATTCCGTATTTAACTCATTGAAATATTCATTTCCGACCCTATAAAGTATATAAATTCTTGACCAGGGTAAAATTCTAAGACGATCTAGCCATGTCCGTCCGTCTGTTGTAATCACGGTATCTTCTGAAGGAATTGAGATAAGGTGCTGAAATTTTGCATAGGTTTGTCTTTTGTCTGCAGGCAGGTCAAGTTCGAAGATGGGTTATATCGGTCCACGTTTAGGCATATCTCCCATATAACAGTACCCCAAATTTTCGGTATTTTGGGGTTCTTGAGCGCGTTTTTCAACCGAATACGCTGAAACTAGGTACATTGAGTTCTTATTGGGTACTAAATGTCTCCACAAAAAATCAATTTTTACTGGTAGCCCCCATATAACGGTACCTCATAATTTTCAGTATTTTGGGGGTTTTGATCGTATTTTCCACCGAAATGGCTGTAATTTAGTACTTTGAGTTCTTAATAGGTACCAAATCTCTCCACAAAAAATTATAAATATAGGTCCATTTTTCGGATAGCCCTCATATAAGGGTACTCCCAATTTTCGGTATTTTGGGGTTCCTGAGCGCGTTTTTCAACCGAATTCGCTGTAATTTGGTATTTTGTAGTCGTATATGGTAACAACTCTCCCTGCTAAACATTTTTAATATTTGCCCCCTTTTTGGGGTCGTCCCCATATAACCCCCTTTTTTAAGATTTGTTCCGTGTTTGGGTTTGGTTCTAAGACTCTGTTGTAATCGTTTCATCTGCGGAAGATACGAAAAAAAACTAGAACATAATGTTCCAAAGAAACAGAGGTCTAGGACCAATATTTAGAACCATAATCGGTTTGTATAAATGTCGGTATAGGTAAACTTATTGGTATGTTCCCTAAATTTTTATTTCAAGTATATCAGATGACTTCATAATAAAGGTTTCTTCCAATTAAGAGATACTGTTGAACATAGAAATCTTTACCAAAATCTAGGGGCTCATCTGACCATCTCAAATGTCATATAGTCCCAAAATAGTTGCAAAAAACGCGATATGACTGCTGTTTAAATGTTTAATTTTTGCTGTCAGTACGATACCAACTACTTCTTTAAAAGGTTCCAAGAATGATTCGGTTATACTCGTTAGAGTTATTAATAAGTAAAAGAAATAATACAATGACTCTTACAGGCGATCACAACATACTGGATATACCGCACAACATTTTTTTTTGTTCATATGTCACTTTTTTATTTTTAATCAATGCTGAAAAAATTATATTTTTGGTGGTTTATATCCTAAAGAAAACTCAAGCCCACCATTTCGTCTTCTCTAATTTTTACATTTCCTCTCATAATATTTCCTTGGACAACCTACTTACGGGTTACGAGTAACGTTATTTGTTTTGTAGTCAAAATTCGAGTTTCGGTGTTTTTGAGGACAGTTGGTCCATAAAAATTTTGAAATCTGGATTTTCCTACTAGAGCCAGTGATTTCAAATTTTCTTGATACTAAATTTTTTTCTTCATCATTCATCAATTGGATAATAAAATCTTTCAATTGACTTTCATTATAAATTATTAATTTAACATAGAGAAAATAAAAAATAGAATTGTGTAATTGTGTGTTTACGCATTATATACATGCAATTTGTGTAAAAATTAGTAAGTTGTTTAAAAAAAAAATTAGAAAAAATCTATTTAATTTGTGCAATATTTTTTTTTAACAAACAGAAAAGTTTTTAATATTTTTTGTTATAATGTGATGCGTTATTTTTTGTGTACCACAAATACCTGTTTGTGACTAGCAAATTCGTAATCAGACTCAGAATTATCCTCATCATTACTGTCGCACATCATCGAAGTAAGCTCGGCATCAAGGAAGAAACGTTGCGATTTCTTTTTTTATTTATTATTTAGGCGATCGCAAGGTTGTTGTGGGGAAGGTGAATTAAAATTACAAACAAAATTGTTGTTTTTTGATTATTTAAAACAATTACAAAAAACGGGAATTAAAAAGGAAGAAAATTTCTTATTAAATTCAAATACTGTGAGGAGACAAAGTTTCAAAGAAATTAACAACAACATAAAATCACATTTGAATAGAAATGTGCTTGTTTTTTCACAAATAAATTAAAGAACACATTAACAAATAAATGAAAAAATATTTCTCAAACAAAATATTTATGTTGTCTATTTCTCACTTACCTGTATAAATTCACAGAATTTCAAACAAATGTTGCACATTTTAAAAATGGAACGATTTAAAGATGGTGCATCAGTGAGCATACAATTTTTCAAACAGGAATCGAGGAAGTCCTGGTGAAACGTTAATACTTCATCGACATTTTCAACCTAAATATACATAACAAATGAGTTTTCGAGCGGAAATATAAATTGTTAAATCAAAATGTTACCCACCTTACTCATTTTCTGTATAAATATATGCCAATTTGGTTCAATAACTTCAATCATCATATAATATTCAAGATTTTGTACAGCATTCATCATCCGTTGTCGCAATGTAAATGCTGAACGATAAAGTTCGGCCGCCTGCGGTGAAAACTTTTTAGCAATAGAATTCTCTTTCCAAATTCTATGATGGCAAAAAAAATGAAACGGCAAAGGGTTGTTACATTGAGTATGTGTGAATGAATAATAATAATTATTGTCGCTGAGTACTTACTTGCACAATTGCCTCTCAACATGCTTACAATAGAACAGTTGCCGAAACAGCATTTGATATTTGGAAATCGCAATGTGATTTAATACCAATGAGACAGGCCACTTGACTTCATAACGAAATGCAAAACACTCCAGGCCATTTAAGTCTAAGCGGTCATGAGTTTGCCAATATTCTAGAAGAGGTTATGGCGGTAAATGAAATTGTATTGAATATATTTTTGAATAAAATATTGAGTATTTTTATATTGAATACATAAATGAAAACAGAAAAAAAGGCATTACAAAATACAAACATATTAAATGTGAAGCTTTTCCTTACTAACAACAAGTAAAAAAGAAAGATGTAAACCAGATAAAATTCGAAAAATAAATTGGAGACATGTTGTTGCAACTGACTGGCGTCCACACATATTGTTGATTATCAAACGTTTCAAACACGAGGAGGTTAGGCTTATCTACGTCCTCGAACAGTTTGGCATGATTAACGGTATCGTAGGCCTTATATAGAGAAAGAGTCAACATGACTGTTCGGGTGCACGGTGATAATGGCGGCAAAACTGTTATAGGACATTCCATTTTAAGAATCCATGTGGTTTTGCTTTTCATCGTTGGGAGGAGTTGCGCCTCAAGTTTCTTTGCTTTTGCCAACAGGAGTGAAATCGGCCTAAACGATTCACCTCTGGTGACCTCTCTGTTGGCTTCAGTAGCGGGACCATATTTCCTTATTTCCAGGCTTTAGGAGCTACGTGAGAGGCTAACAACAAATTAAGGGCTGATTTTAGGAATCCGTGTTCATCCACTAGCATTACCATAGAGATTCCGTCCGGGTCTAAGGTTTTGGAAGACTTAGAGTTCTTGGTAACATCTTCCTTCGTAAATTGTGGTGGTCCCTCTTGGACTGAAGAGCTCTTATCCAATGTTGCAAACTCCTTTTCGTCCTGTCAATTAAGAGCTGATGTTAGGTACTCAACTCCGTATTCATCCAATTGCTTAAGCATTGCCACAGAAATTCCGTCCGGGTCTAACGTTTTGGAAGACTTAAAGTTATTGGTAACATCTTCCTTCGTAAATTTTGGTGGTCCCTCTTCGACTGAAGAGCTCTTATCCGATTTTGCAAACTCCTTTTCACCCTGTCACTCTCCGGTTGCTCTATAAACTGCCGAACAAAATAATAGTCTTTAAATATGACAGCCGTTCTTCTTTCCAAGGTTCGAGAGTGAATTAACTATTGCCCACAATTTACTTGTACCGGTCACAATGTTGCATTGATTCATATTACCTGTTGACTTCAAGAGCAAGTTGCCTCATCATTCGCTCTTTAAGAGTCGAACGACGAAGCTCCTCACGTTCGTGGCCTATGATGGGAACTCTGGTCTTACATCGGGTCTTCGACCAGAAGGTATATAGAGTGCGGTATCAGTGGTGGTGAATTTCTGGGAAAACCCTTACCAACCCCAAGGTCCAAGTACGAGCTTCAAATGTTATAAAGTCGGGTGGTCTATTAAGGAAGACGATGATAGGAGGAGCCATGTTACGACCGGGTGATGTTGGGCGAGCTGTGTCAATCTCCCCTTATCCTTGTGGGGGCATTCTCAATCACCGTACAAAATGTTGAGCTATCAATTTGATCGACAAGGGCTGTACTCCTCTAGTCGTTACCTAGGACGAAATGCCATAACTCATGATGACCACAACCCTAGTACCAGTCGGTTATTACATTCTAAAAGTGCGATTACCGATTATCCCCATACGTTTAATATATGAGTCAGTACAGCCTAGCTCAAACGAAATAGTTCTGTACTGGACAGAACGAAAGAATACAAGACCCCCTTTCTTGTATCGCAGCGACTATATTTAATCTTCGATTCATAAACTCCACAATTTCGCTGATCTTGTTGCTGTGCAGGATCAACAATATGTAGTGTTAGATTCCAATAAATTCCACGTACTTCAAGTCGTTGAGTTAGCAGCCTCTGGTCGAAGTCTTAGTTCGAGTGAATCTGGTGCATAGAACCATATGTGGTTCGCTTTTTTGAAAGAAATATGGGCCGTAATAAAAAACCATACCAATTAAATATACCTTCATAAATTAGTTTATATGAAGGTACCCTTCTATATCCCAATTAATACCCCATTAAACCCTCAATCCACTTCCCAACTCACCTTCTTCATTATTCATAATTTTCGACATTTGTGTTACCAAATCATATGTCAACAGTTCACAGTGTACATCATCTTTATAGGGATCATGTTTAGCCGATGACAAACGTAAAGTTAAACCCAAAAGATTTTCCAATGTCATCGGTAGGACTTTGTCAACGTTTTTCGCTAATTCATCTTCACAGGCATCCATAAATTGTGTTATAAAATCGCCCTGATGCAATAGCAAATAACGTTTAACCGACATCAAATGACCCATTAAATCATTTTCTTTGAGTAAAACTTCCAATAGGTTTTTCGAAGCGAAACGATAGGCATTCTGGATGACAGTAATATGATTTTGATTTGTCGGTGAGAATTGCAGATTCATTGTTTGTGGCGGTGTGACTTTCTTTCCACACTGGCGAATAACATTTAAGTATTTGCCGGTGCGTAAAATAATGTCAGAGACCTTATCCAAAAAACATGGTATACGTTCACGGCGTATGGTGTAACTGAAAGTAATAAAGCAAAACAAAATAGGGAAATGTAGTTTGAAGAGAAACATTTTTTTCTTACCGCTTTTCCCAATAATCTGCTGAATAGTGTTCTGGTAGATCTTCACGTCTCACGACTTCATTATCCTCAACCAAAAATTCTTGTTGCGGGTCGTTGATGACTCCCTTTTGTATCCATAATTGTAAAATATTCATATATGGCATTGCAGCTCTTTGCGTTAATTGTATGAGGAATTTTTGTGATTCTTCATCGCCAGTAAGGGCACTAATTTTATTGAATAACAATGTAAGGGCTTGCCCTCCGCGCAGTTCATTCTGTTTTGTATCAAAAAATTAATAAATTTGATTTAAGAGATTTTTTTCAATAATACTCACAGCGACTATAAGTGTCACCGCTCCTGCCAATACCTCCATGGTATTCAATGTTGGTCGCACATAGAACAACATTTTGTGTAAAGTCAAATTTCCAGCATTTAACTCAGATTCCAATTGTGCCAGTAGGAGCTGGAGTGAAAACAAAAACGATTTTCTAGAGATACTCGGAAATGTTTTCAGAAGATGGGAGGAAGACCTTCAATGGATCCTCCATAAATAAAACGACTTCTAATAGTCTTGCAAACGTCTATATTCTTCTGTAAAGAGCCTTATAAAGACAGACACCCCATATTCTATGAAGAGGAGGCCTTTAGAAAATTTTTAGTTTATAGAAGAAGGATATAAACTAAAAATTTTCTAAAGGCATTGTTTAAGCTTCTACTCGTATCTAGATAGAAGATCATTGAATTAGATAGAAACCCTATCGAATGATCTCCTACGAACATGATAATTTAAAGAATTTTCTATGGACATGAAATCATTCTAAATATCTTGTATAGCCATTTCAAGAGTATCATATTAAGAAAATAACTTTCCAACGTTCCTTCAGACAAATACCGGAATATCGTATTCTGCAGCCTCTCAGATGATATTTCCAAGTGTCTTATATAGTATGAAGACATTTTAACGGATATTAACGTTGTTAATTATATTTTGAAGACAGAACAGGTATTTAAACTTTAAATGATATTGTAGACGGCCGACATTTAAACAAAACTTATCAAAAATGTATCTATGGGCAGCAGTCTTCACAAAATATGTCCTTTCAAGGGATTTCTATATGTACACAAAAGATATTTCCAATGTCCTTCGAAGACAAATGGCATTATATGTTTAAACGTTTCAATGTATAGTCTACGACCTACCAGAATACCGTGTTTTATAGTCCGAAGGCCTATCAACAGGTCGCCTTATATAGTCTGAAGTAATTTTAAGTAAAAATCTCTTTCAAAAGATCTATAGAAATCACATTGAAAAATCGTCTGTATAGGACTCTCAATAAATTTTCTACATAATGACGATTTTAAAAAGGCCCTCTAAAGACGGAAGAATATTAGCAGTATTAAAAGATCATAGATCGTCCAAAAGATTCCATAAAACGTCATATATAAACATAATCTTGTTAAACTCACATAATAATCATGTATTAAATTATTTAATGCTTCACTTAACGCCTGCAACACTTGACTGCAATTCGAGAATGTGGCCTTCTGTATGAATTGTTGGATGCATGTGTAATGTGATGCCATTGGTAAAATTTCCTGAGCAATATCACGCAACGAACTATGAATTTGTTCGGAAATTTTAAATTTCATCGAAAAAGCTCCCTGCAAGTTACCATCACGTAGTGTATCCAATTCTGGTGTTATATACGAGCCACGCATTCCGGTTAGGCAATAAATCAGATCATAAAGTAGTAAATTCTCTTGACTACTAATGGGTATGGCAGCAATATTGCTCTGTTGAAATTGAATATTTTCGATATTTTGAAAATCCCATAGGGCATCAATGCGGCTATTGCTTTTTGTCGATGAGGGAAATAAATTGCAGCCACCACCCATTGCGGATAGCCCCGATGGTATTGGTGTTGTACACAAGAGGCCGGCACTTATGATTGAGTTGTTATTCTGACCAGTACGGCTTAAACTGCTGCCACAGGCTGCTTGGACCAAACGTCCTTTGAGCTGTAACCAAATTAAAAAAATACAATTGAAATCCAGATTTGTATTCATGTAAATACTTACATCAGAAACATTATCTGCTGTGCCATTTTCAAACATTGTTTTGACCAACATTGGAGTCGATGTGGATAAATCCTTTTTACGCATAGTCTGCATGATGTTGGTTTCCGAATAATGATTCAAAAATTGCAACAGACAATAAAAGGGATCTTTCCTGTAGCACAAAAGGGAACCAAAGTAAACCCTTAATAACAAAGCAACAATAAAAACATTAAAAATTCCAATACTTCTCTAATAGCTTGGCTGCCTCAACTAAATTCTCCGTCTGCTTTGGCTGATTTTTTGATATGACTTCCAAAATTTTCAACAATTTTCGATTGTTGCGTTTCTCC
The DNA here is from genome assembly GCF_032173495.1 of Musca vetustissima. Taxonomy (NCBI): domain Eukaryota; kingdom Metazoa; phylum Arthropoda; class Insecta; order Diptera; family Muscidae; genus Musca; species Musca vetustissima. Next base: position 1,151,858 of record NW_026889093.1, read on the forward strand.
TTGGTAATGCGAAACTCTCTCAGTACATCGTCCACGCTAAATGTTGCACTGTAATCGGAAAACAAATTCAAAACTTTATTAATATGCTAATTTAACGCGCTATATGATGGCATCCATCCACCACCCCAAACAATACACACACACACAACTCCAAGTTTTTTTCTATTCTTTTGCAAATTTCTAAATCTGCGGACCATCTGCTTGTGTTGACTGGCCACTTAATGTTGCTGGCGAACTTACTTTGAGTGTTCAATTAGTTTTTTCAGGGTCTCTCTTGTTGGATCCTTTGTCATGGTGCCTTCATTCATTATTCCAAAATTCAGCTTAATATTTTGTTTGTTTATTAACTGTTAATTATTTTTTCCCCTTTTTCGACACAACAACAATTAAGAAAATTGCAAAAAAAAACACTAAACTAAAATCGTTCCAAAAATACTGGGAGAAGAGAGACAGAGTATAGCAGATCCAAACAAAAATGGCCGAGAAAATTATTGTTTACGAATGTGTGTAATGCAAAAAGAGCGAAAAACATTGTGTAGAAAGTGAAATGAAAGAAATGGAAATCAGCTGATAATACATAGGGTTAGAAGAGTCGACTAATCGACGAATCTCATATCCGGTTTTAGAACAACCTTAAGAAGCTCCGCAATGATCGAGTTAAGAGATTTTTTCACAGTGTCTGATTGAGTATCGTTTTGAATTGTTTGCCTCAAATAGTCCTATTGGCCCTGCTAACAGCGATATAATTTTTGTCTTGCGGAAATTCATAAAAATCATGAGGAATGGTCCTTCAGCGTTTCGCAGAGACTCTTGATTATCCATGTGTTCTTAAATTCACTCATGGAATAAGATTATCAATTTGAAGCTTAATTATTTTTTAGAGAAGTCATACTTTCTCTTATAGTACTTACAAATTTCCACAGGTACCCTTTATAGACATACTCCTATGGACAGATTACAAAACCGGCTACTTCACTGAATTTCCTATTAAATAGAATGCTGGGCTACGTGACAGGATATCCTTCTAATTAGAATGTAATTGACTAAATAAATTGTAGGTCCCTATCTCGGGAGTTGGGGATTTCCGCAAGTCGAAAAGAGTATCGTTTTTGTCAGGGTCCCTAGAACTAGTTATGGTAAACATTTCAAATCGATTCGCGACCTTTATGGAAGTATCCGAAGATCCGGTCATCAATTTCACATAATCCGCAATATTATCAGATGTTTAACACTTCTTCCATGTCTCGTTCTAAACAAGCATAATATCGCCACTATACTTATTCCTCATTCGTAAATAGAGGGTTATAGCTCCATTTTGTTTCCATCTGGGTTTTTATCAACCATTCTCTTCTGCCTACCCCTATTCGTAGCATGTGGAACGTTTTTCAATTAGATTACTCATTTCTTTGTTTTCTAAACGGAACCAAGTTCCTCCCACAAAAACACGAAGATGTTCTCTTATCTGCAAAGTCAGAGACGGGTCAATTTACAACTGCTGCAGGAATCATCTTGTCAGCAGCTCGAGCTTTTATTGGACAAACTCGAAGGTACAAAAGCTATCGTACTGGACGATGTATTGTTGGGACCATTGGGTTTGGTGGCACCACCCAGTCTATTCTCTGAACGTGGCATTAAATTACTCAAGCTGGAAAAGGAAACACGTATGCCCAAGGATTATATGAACATTATTTATCTAGTGAGACCATTGGTCAGCATAATGGATGACATAGCCGGGCAGGTGCTTAAGAACTCTGACAAGAATCGGGTATTCCACATTTTCTTTGTACCAAGACGCTCATGTCTGTGCGAAAAACATTTGGAGCAGAAAGGTGTCTATGGCAGTTTTGGCATGGTCGAAGAACTTTCATGGAATTTCTATCCCATGGATAATGATGTGATTTCCATGGAAAATCCTATGGCATTTAGAGATGTCGCCATAGATGGCGATCCGACGGCGCTGTATCAAGCCGCTGTTGGTCTTGTGCAATTGCAACGCATTTATGGACGTATACCGAAAATCTATGGCAAAGGTACCATGGCTCAAGGTGTTTGGGAGCGGGCAAAAAAACTGGGTGCCGAAGAAAAGTTACTGTCTACCGGTGAGCGGGGAACAATAGATCAGATTATTTTATTGGATCGACAGATAGATCTGCTAAGTGCATTTGCAACACAGCTCACGTACGAAGGGTTGATTGATGAATTCTATGGCGTGCGGCAGAATCAATTAACGCTGCCAGCGGATCTGTTTGCTAAAAGTAACGAACGAGATGGCTCGCCAGCCCACATGACATCGGATAAGAAAACAATCATATTGAACTCTGGCGAGACATTGTATCCGGAATTGCGCAATAAAAACTTTAATGAAATTGGTAAAATATTATCACGCAGTGCGAAAGATATCAGTGCCGCCATGAATGCCAGTGCCCAAGAAAATTCAGTCCAAGAAATGAAGCGGTTGGTGGATAAATTACCCGCCTTATTGGCACAAAAACAATCGGTGGCAAATCATACAACCATAGCTGAGAATATTCGCAAACAATTGGATGCATTTGAATTTACGGATGACTTGGCGGCCGAACAGGAGTTTATGATGTGTGAAGATATCGATAAGCCCAGTGGTTACATTGAGGATTTAATGGCAAAGAAGGCAGATTTGAAAAAGGTTCTGCGACTGATTTGTATACAGTGTGCAGCGGCATCGGGTTTTAAGGAAAAGGTAAATGTTGGAGTAACCAGTTAATATTATATGAATATTGACCAAAACCTTTTATTAGGTCCTGACTTATTACAAACGTGAATTGGTGCATGTGTATGGCATTGAGGTTCTGCTGAAAATAAGCAATTTGGAAAAGGCTGGGGTCCTTTACACACAATCGGAGTCACGTGCCTATGCCGTTCTGAGAAAGGTAGGTATTATGAAGCTAATAAGGAATTAATGTAATGTGGTGACTGTTATTTTCATAGACATTAAATCTCACTGTCGATGAAGTTATTGAAGTCAATCCCAAAGACATTAGCTATGTGCATAGCTTTTATGCTCCGCTTATTGCCCGCATTGTTGAACAATCTCTAAAACCGCTGGGTTGGCAATCGCTGAAAAGTCAAATTAACAATTTGCCCGGTCCAACATTTGAAGATTTCCAAGCACCTTTAATTGGTATAGGCGGGCGGCATTCTTCGACTCCTAGTGAAGGTTCTTCATTAAACATTCCACGTGTGGTGCTGGTCTTCATTGTTGGCGGTTGTACATTTGCCGAAATTGCCGCTTTACGTTTTCTCGCCCAAGACGAAGATAACAATGTGGAATTCGTTATAGCCACAACAAAAATAATTAATAAAAATTCCTTTTTAGAAAGTCTGTTACAATGAGAGTATGATGAGAAAGAAGAACAAAGAAAACCCAAATATGACACCGTTGTATTTCTAGATTTACAATGAAGTATTAAATATAAGTTTATTATAAAGAAAATAAAGTACCAACAATATACGCGAATATACATATATTATTGTGAATGTAAATAAAAAAACAAACTAGCTACTGCACAAGATGTGTAACACAAAACGTTTTAAATTTATTTAACAGGGGTCTTGAGCTATTGCATTTATGGGAGCATTCTCGCAATGCGATATTATTTTTTAATGTTCATTATGGAGTAGTTTCATGAACCCTATATGACACATTTGTAAGGATTTCAAGTGCTATCGGCATCCAAGACGTCACTCAATGGCCCGAGCCAACAAATCTTCCAATAGACAGTAGAGCTGAAACAGTTTCTCGGGCTTCCCTCTTCTGTTTTTTTTATTATTATTTTTTCAGGAAATAACGTTCGACTACAACTACAATCGGCAATGATTTCGACGACCACCAACACTACCGGAGTGAATTATTTTGTGTTGTTTGCAAGGATCTCCATTGTAAAAAAAATCGGGACGGAATTAGCATAATTAAGGATGGAACGACATATGGCCTTATATGTTGTTACCAACGTTTCTTTATCCTTGCCCCAGGAGGTGCCAGCCAAAGCTTTCAGAATGCGAGAAATGAAGGGGATTATCGAAGATCACCCCAAGGATTTTCGGATTATGGATGGTGGGGATGTGTCTATCTTCAATGGAAATGTCTAATTCTAAATTGAGTTCTCGCGTCCAGGAAGTGAAAAGTGACACAGTGGACTTTGCAGTGGATAATTTTAGATTGCGCTCCTGGAAGAAGTTGGTGATGGTGGCTAAATAATTGGAAATCTTTTCATTTACGTCGTCAATGTTAACGCCGGTCGAAATAATCGCAGTCACCGGCGTACGACACCACTGAGATATCTGGTGGAGAAATGGGGAGATACATGTTGAACAAAATGGGAGATAGGACACTGTCTCGCCTTGATTTTTTTGGTCACGGAACACAACGAAGGCCTGCCGCCTGTTAAGGAAACCCCACCCATTCTCGATTTTAATTTTTTCAATGGGCTGGTAAATCAATACCAATGCTTGTTAAGGTTTGTAAATTTGCACATATATATATTTCAAGATTTAAAACAGAAGAAAAATAATTTACAAAAAATTGTTGTTATTGTTTTTTGTAATTAAAGAAAAGTCCTTATTTTTGATTGCGGGCATGATAACTCCTCACTGGAACATCGGAATCCGAAAATTCCAACGGTGTTAGAAAGAGTACATGTCTAGCTCTCGTATGAACTAGGGTTATTGACATCGCTCTAAAATTAACAAAATGGCGGACCTTTGAAAACATATTTTTGGAAAATCGCTGATTTTTGACCAAAAACCAAGTTAAAAAATAAGGAAGATCTTCACCGATTGGCCTTATCCTAGTTCATACGATAGCTATACACTCACCGAGAAACGTGTAAAAATTTGGAATCGATTGGGTTATTAGTTTTTGAGTTATCGTGCCCGCCATTCGCAAAAGAGAAAACGCGTAATAAATCGGCTATATTTTCAAGAGTTCTTGAGATTTTCACTTGAATTTTTGTAGGGACATTCTTGAATTGGAGACTCTAAAGCCTTGGTTACTAGTGAAAGAAGAGAAATCGGGCGGTAGGATTTACCATTAGTGGCGGATTTGTCTGGAAATCTGAATGTGAATCACATATCAAAAATATTTGTAAGTACCATGCCAGCATTTACCCTTCCATTTTAAAATGACTCTCACTTCATCTAAGGTAAAACTGAAAATAGCCTTGTCTGAAACAAAAGAAAATGTAATATGAAATATTTTTATAACGCGTTTATTTTTATTTTTTTGTTATTTTTTTATTTAACTTAAAAATAAATTATTTTATAATAATTTGCGTTAATTATTAAATATTATTATTGTTATTATTATATATATTAATTATTTAATTATCATATTATTATATATGTATATGCATGTATATTATTTATGTATCATTATAACCATTCTTCTTAATCTTCTTGCTCTCTTCATGCTCCTACTCCTCCTCCATAAGCGATCCTTATATAAATTGTTGAATTTTCTTTATTATTATTTGTTGATATCTTGCAAAAAATTTGCGAGAATCTTACAGTGTTTTGTTATATGTATATGTATTTAATAATAATTATTATTATTTTGGATTATCAAAACTTTTTTCATTTGTTTTTCTTCTTCTTCTGTTATTGACAAATGTTAGTGGTGTTCTGGTTGAGAGTTGAGTGATGGAGGCGGGATTTGTGTGTATATATGTATGTATAACTATTTAAATGTTCGTGATTGGGGGGTGGTGGTTGGTGTTCTGGCGGTGATGGGGTAGTTATGATAAAAAAATTGTGTTCCATTTTTTTGTTTTGTTTTCTTTTCGTGTTGGTAAATGTACGTGGTGCATAGGGAGGAGTGAAGATGTGGAGTGGATAATGGAGAAGTGAGTGTATATGTGTGTGTGAGTGAGTTCTATAAATTTGAATTTAGTTTACAAAACATCATCACAACATCAACTTCATCATCATCATTATCATATATATCATCCTTTACTATTCATACTACATTCTTTTAAATCCTTAATGATATTACATTGATTAATAAGCGGCATTTATCTCGTTTTTCATTATTATTACTGTTGTTGTTGTGTTTTTATTGCAGCAAAATTGGTTGTTTTGTACACCAATTGTTGTAGTTGTTTCAAGTTGTTGCATCCACATTATTATCGTAATTTTTATTTATTTTTTATCTTCCTGCTTTTATCATCATTATTCTTTTGCCTTTTTCTTGTTACATTCACCATCACCACTTGGAGTCGTAATGCGAAAATGTTTTGTTAAAGTTGTGGGTGTTGTTGCTGTCGCTGTCGTCGATGATGACGCTGATGCCGTAGCTGAGGCAGATGCTGCTGACACTGAAACTATATTTGCTGTTGCTGTGATTGCTATTGCAGTTGTTGTTGTTATGATGGGGTTGGTGTAATTCATGGATGTTCTTGTTATTGTGGTTGGTGTTGGTGTTGTTGTTGTATTTGTTATATTACTAGCAATAATTACATTATCTTTATTTAAAATATTATTATGATGAAATCCATTTGTATTATTAACATTTCTATGCTATAGGGAGCCAGCCGGAAAACTTGTTGAACTATTACTATGCGCTAAACTAATCATTGAACCCGATAGACTACCCTCTTCATCAGGGTATGCCTCTCGTGATCCTTCGGCAACTGCCATAGCGCTGTAAATAAAAAAAAAAAACGAAATATATAAATATGAATCCAAATGAATTATAAATAATTAAATCGTATAATTACTTGAAACCTAATGTGATTGATTCTTCATCGAAAGCTTCAATTTCTTTAACATGCTTCTCGTGCATTAATCGCAATCTTTCGGCACGTTCTTGATTGAATTGTAGTAATTCGGCTTCCATCTGCAAGTGAAAATAATAAATAACAAAATAAGGGTTATCCATTATTGTTAGAATCTGAGTGGTGAATAATGAAAAGACAAAAAAAATTGTTGGCTCTACATTACCTTGCTCTCTAAAACACTGCGACGGACTGCCACACGATTCTCCAATTCTCTACGCTCTCGATCGCGTTGCTCTTGAGCTTGTTTCTTGTTCTTATTTTGATAGGCAGTTAAGACATCTAATTCATATTCCAACATTTCGTTGGTACGTTGGCACTCGATCACTTGACTTTCATCTAGTTTATAACTTTGACTTTGGAACATATCAGCAATACTTTGTTCATACTGGTAAAAGAAGCGAATGAAAGGATAGTATTTATATAAAATAATTCCAAATATAAATATTAATTGTATATGTATACAATGTTTTGTAATATACCGTTTGAATATTAATTTTGGTAATATAAATAGATTTATTATGCTATGACCATTATATACGCATTCTAAGTATATAGGGAGAGAAAATTTTCTCGAGCGAGAAATTGTTGGTGGATCTGATCCCCCCACTATTAACATAATCAATATTAAACGGTATATATGTATATGTTTTAATCAATTTGAAATGCTTACCTGTTCGCCCAGCAGCGTTAATTTACGATGCTTTTCCTCTTTTAATTGTTTAATGACTTCTTTTTGTTGCTCCTTTGGCGTCGTTTGCAATATCTGGGCTTTGTAGCGTTTATATTGTTTTGTTTGCGTTTTACACGTCTCTCGGAATTGTTTACGTATTTGCAATTCTTTTTGCTGGTGGTTGAAAATTGAATGGAGGGAAAAAACAACAAATGCAGTAAACAAAACAACATCCAGATTTGGATTTTTTTGTTTGGAATCAAAGAAAATTCATTCAATAATTTAATTGCCAATTGAACTTACCTTTAGACTCTTAGGATGTTGCCTAATTTCCAGAGCGTGTTTACGCAGTAAATCTTTTTTAACTCGCTCCATGTAATCTTTTTGATTTTGCAATTCAGTATCGTGTTGTTTATTAATCTAAGAATGAAATGGTGGTAAATGGCAATTAAGTGTTGGCAAAAACTATAGAATGTGGAGGGAGAGAATATTACTTGTTCTTCACGCAATTGATGGACACTTTTTTGCTGGCGATACTCTAATTCTTGTGTCTTCTCATGATGTTTCAGTAGCATGGCATGGGCCTGTTCTAGCTGATGTTGTTTCTTAGACAATTCCTACAAGAAAAGCGAATACAATATGATATATGATAGGAACGGGCTGTAATAGATAGCTTACGTCTCTTAGCAGCTGATCTTCCAGTTCGTGCAGCATGATTAAACGCCTTCGTTTAAATTTACGCATTTCCAGCTCAATGTATTTCTTTTGCAATGACAACAGACGCTGCTCCTCTTGGGCCTCAGCTTGTTTGAGCGAGTCCTTTTGTGTTTGCAATGTTAAATCCCTCTGACGCTTCGGCGTTGATTCATCCATTGACAATTCACGTTTCCATCGCTCCTTGTTGGCTTTGTAGTCCTTTTTGCGTTGCATATCATGGGTTTTGCGATCACATTCCTGTTTCAAAGTAATCTCCTTGTGTAATTTCTTTTCGGCAGCTGTTGTTTGTTTCATGCGCCTCTCCAAATCTTGTTGATGTTTGGCCTAGATTTCAAATAAGATTAAATTAGATGATAAAAAAATATATTTTCATATATAGGTGGGTGGGTAGGAATTCCGTTATCTACTCACCTCTAGTCTTTCTAATTCCCTTGTGAAATTATGCAACAGATTGTCATATTCCTTGTCCAGGGCATTCTTATGCGCTTCCATTTCCACTTTGCACTTCTCCTCGAGCTTGAGAAGTGCAGCTTGATGTTCACGACGCATTCGCTTGTATCCAGACATTTGCTCATGCATCTCCTCCTGCAAAAAGTTACAAAATAAATTTCCAAAAATCATTTTTAAACAAAAAAGACTCATTCAATTAAACAAAAACTTTAAGGAAACGAAAAAATAAACTAAAGCAGATTCTCTAAAGGATATGTGCTTCCATACTACTGAAATGAATTGCAAATAGAACATAATGTTTTTTCTTTATTTATTATTATTTGTTCTTTTTTGTGTGGGTGAGGGGTGCATTTCATTTAAGATTTTTATGTGCTTCGCTTCCTGTGCAAGGTGGATACATATAAAAAGCTTTCTATTCAAACTAAATTGGGTATGGCGGTAAACATAAGAATGAAATTGATTTCGATGCTTTAAAATGTTTCTAATTGTTGATAGCATTGTATTCCCATCCCTTAAAAGACATAATAATAAAAGCTACGGCAAATGTAGATGGAGTAGGTTGGATATTTTTCAAAATTATATTAGACCAATTTTCCAAAAAAAAAAAAAAATGAAGTAACAATTTTTTCTTTAAAAAATTAAACTATTTTTCAGTTTATTTTCTCCAAGCGGTCGGAAGAAACAAGAAGGAGCAAACTATCCATAGCAGTTAGACCCGTCCATTTGAACTACATTTTATTAATAACTGAAAACTTAATTATACTCTCCCTCTATCATTAGGTGTACCAAAACATGACTCAGGAGGGTTTTTTCGAAATCTAAGAAAGCGGAATACCAAATTACACGGTACAAATTACAGGATTGAAAAGTCAATTAGGACATTCAACCACAAAAAAGGTGGCGCGATCTTGCATGATCCTATATTTAATATTTTTCAATAAAAAGTTTTTAACCATCAAGAACCAGGAATGTCACGTTACAGTCACTTCAGGTAGAAAATATCTGTAGGGAATATGATATGGGTCAAAACATGTATATATCTAACCATTTTTCAGCAAAAAAAATTTACACACCAAGAATACGGAATGCCAAATTACAGGCACCACATAGCTAGGAAAATTCGACTCTGCCCATCAAAACAAATAAAATGGACGGACCTATATAAGGAGGAGCGTATCATAAAACAGAGACCTATATTAACATTGTTTAGCGAAGAAGTTTTTTGGACAATGCGCTTAAATAATGAAAATGTTGCGACAACTTTTTGTGCGGTAAATACTGTTTTTTTCGCGGACAGTAAGGGGCTCTAAAGGTGAGAATCTCTGATTACATGTCGGTGCACCAATGATACTTGCACTGACGAGGCGAATATTGGCGCCTCCGGATTAAACAGTAACCATGAGCTCCTAACCTAAATGATGACTCCCTAATTTGGGGTGTTATGCGGCATCATGTCTCGGTGAGGGCGCCCCCACAAGTATTAGATTTTTCTACCTATTGTAAGATCCATAGATTTTAAAACCGAAACCCAAATAAACTACAACAGACTTTATTTCCAGAAGCGGACGACTTTGCTGTGACAAGATCATGTGACAGACGGAATTACTCCTCAACAGCTGAGCCAGGAAACCGTCCTTACGAACATAAATATGGAAACTTTCGTATCACGTCGACATTGGCCGATAAGCCAGTGTTCCTGAGGCACGTCATGTAGTTATAATATATGCGATCTTCATTAGCACAGGTATGGACGATGTTAGGAAATTTTAGGTTCTCCTAAAATTTGTTGGAAACGTCATGTATTTCTATAATTACAATAATCTCATTCTATACAGTTATTCTTATATACTTATCATTGCTTTCTAAAAATCCAAAACAAAATAGTACAGTCGAACACTTTTGTAACGAGCACAGGTCATGACAAACTATGCAATAATCGTATTATTTCCTCCGGTCCCAATAACATTGTGCATGCCCCATGATCAAATGCAGAAGGCATAAACTTTTTGGGAGATTCGATAGAAACGCTAAGTTCTTTCCCCGAAATAGAGCCCAAAATCATTTACAGTCCTACTGGAAATTAACAGGGTTGATTTTTTTCTATCGCCATCATATTTCCTTCTTTTAGCTTTTCAACTTTATAACAACTTTTAGGGTGATAACAATGGACAATACGTGTCCATATAGAGCGGGACACAAAATTTGGCTTACATTTCAACGATTATAACGAACTAAGAAAATGCTGATAATTTATAATAAGTTTACATAAGTTTGTCAAATTTGCCTACTACGTCTACAGTTAGTTGTAAACGTGTTCAACCGTATTTTTGTCGGAGCATATGTGCATTAGCATAATCATCATGCTGGCTTCCCCCCTGAAATTATACAATGACCAACCAGTATTATTTTCTAAACATCATATATTTGTCTTGAGCGATTCCACCACCACCGATCAACACTAATGTAGAACACTTAAACTTTGAAATTTTTTAGTTACATCGGCTATGGCTCACTACGAATAGCTCAGCATACTTATTCTAAACGAATATTATGCGTTTGATGATCAAAGAAGTTTAATATTTTCAATTTTGAATATAAATCATATTAATAAGATATGACCAGATACATATAAGCCAAAACGGGAAACGGATATGAACGATTAAATGATTCCAAAAATGGTATGACAAAGTCTTCGAAATGGAAATGTTGGGTAAATTATTATGGATATTGTGAGATGCAAGTCCACCACACACTGGAATTTATGTATGAGTATATGGAGGAAATCCAATAAGAGTTCGGAACATGGTAAGTAACCATATGAATTCTTCAACATAATTAACAATAAAATGACACACACAGATACTTTAATAAAGTTCCTGATAAACTTATTTGAAAGCATTCACAATTTCAATTTAACAAGGATGGAGATCTAAATGCAGGTGAACACAGTTACAAGGAAAATGGTTAACAATTTTTTAATAAAAAAACAATCCATTATAATTGTATTCACATGTATAGCCTATAATATATGTATAATAAAATCTATATAAAACACAACAAACGAACGAGCGAACGAACGAAATAACATAGTAACAAATGAGAGTAGAAGAAAGTTCTATGCATGAAGAAGAAATACTATGTTGGTTGATATAGTAGTTGTTATGAGGGGCGATCGATCGGGCAGGCGGGTAAATGATTTTTAGAATACAAAATATTGGATAAAAGGTTTAGCATATACATTTACTTAGTGTGTTTTTCTTTCATTCTCATTCAATCATTTTATTTTTGGCATTTCATTTCAAAAAATAAATCCAATTATTTATTGTCAGCAAGAGAAATAGTGGTCTGAGGTTTTTTTGGTTTTGGTTGTTAAAGATGCCTAATTTTTTTCATTTGTTTTTTGTCTTTCTTTCTTTTTTGCTTGAGTTTGTAAAAAAGTGGTTGGTGGTAACGTTTACATTCGTGTCATTGATTGGTTCACATATAATCGTTCTATGATATCGTACAATTACTACTGTCTCCGCACAAGGTTGGACACAAAACATAGTTTTCCTATTGCAAAATAAAATATAAATAAATATACGCATAGAAAGAAATGAGAAAAAATATATAGAATAGGACGATAGTTTTTTCGTTGTTTTTTGTTCTTTATTAATAATGAAAATGTTATAGAGATGGAAATATGTCTAAGACGAATCATACAAAGTGGTACAAACATACGAATAATTAGAGATGCCAATGGAATACATTTATATGAGCGGAAATGAAATTTGAAAATATGATGTAGACTCAATTATTTTCCTCTATTGAAATAGTCGTCGTGGTTCAAGGGACATCTCGTTAACCCTTACACTAATGACTTTTTATTTACTGACAAAAAAAAAATTTAGCATTTGGCTTTTATTGTAGATGCACAAACTACAACAAAATTACACTGCAAAAAAAATACAGTACAGTGTACATTGGTAGTCAATAACATTTCCAAAAGCCAGGAAACCAAGTCACACCTTAGATTTCTCCAGCTACACCATTATGACGTTCCTAGATATCAAAAGAGCTTCCAACAATGCGAAACTGAAATTTATGCATTCCGTACTGGTGTATAGTTTTGCAAGGAATACTGTTAACAGACTCATGCCGTAGCGAGGAGTACTCTCTCCCCTCTTTGGTAATCGAAAATCTGGGTGATATTTTACACTACCAATTAAGACGAAATGAGAATATTAGAGGCCCTAATAGCTACTGTGCACAATATAAGTGATAGCTCTTACTTGTAATGCGACCAAGTTGCCAAGTTTGACCAACGAGTAACGAATTATTGTGCAATATTATATCAGTCCAACGAAATATTTATAGGTAGGTCACAGAATCGGACTGTAAGTATAAAACTAATGTAATCGGACAAAATGGCTTAGATTACAGCGGGATGTGTGAAGACACAACCATCTATTGTGTCCGTTTTATAAGCCTAGGTGCAAAATATTGGGATTCGTGAATGAGTTCAATTCTTCACCTACTTCTCCAATATAAAACTGTTAGTTCTACACCCACTACTAATCAACATGGATCTCAAAAGACTGCAGTGAGTTGACTAATGATATGCTACACATTAAACCATCTGGCAATATATACTGATGGTCCCAAGATGACACAGACGCGGGAGTCTCCTGTGAATAACATTCAAACCAAACGAAAATTGCAGCGTATTTCAAGCAGGTAATTTAGGAAGTATTAGAAAATCAAACGGCCCTCAAAGCTATCATATGCAAGTCTTTTTGCTAGCTTTTGTTGGGTTCCAGGTCATAGCGATATAAAAAGATACGATGATGTATATCAATCAATATTGCAATTGATGCTTATCTTAGCTACTTCCGTAGTCTGATCCGCAAGGTTGACAGTGAACTAGTTAGAATGAGGACCTCAAAATCTATCTGGTCCTTAATCTCAACGCGTAGTAAAGATTACTGTAGGTGTCATTCGAATGTGAAATGCTTCGAAAAAGAAGGCAAATATTTAATAGATATGAGATAGACACTCGAACCTTTTCCTCCGAGATAGATCCCAAAATTATTACATTTTTGAAAAAATTGTCATGTTTGTAACCCCTCTATCTTCCCGTTCTAACTTTTCTTTCTTCTTTTACAAGTTCTTTTAGGATGGCCAAACTAGACAATATGCCTTTAAGAGGGACGAGGGAGGGATCATTCCAAAATAAAGCCAAACTCTGATATCATCATGAAAGCTACTTTGGCAATCTTATCAAATTGGACCCACAAAATTCATCTTATCAATCTTGAAAAGGATGGCTTTGACGCTATCATTAGAAGACAAATACTTCGAAATAGTCCTCGACGACAACATATTGACACGATCTAATAGCACATTACTGGTGCAAAGATCGGACACTGGTTGTACACCACATAGATTCTCCACTTATTAACATATTGCGTGTATATTTTAATCTCCAGTCACTGTCCAGTCGATTCATGTTAGTGACACTACCTCTAGCTGGTTTGTCGATATATACACACGATTCTTAGGCTCTGGTTTTGTGGATTATCTTTTGTTTTAATCATTTTGCAAGAGTTTTCCATTATCGGTGATATAATAATTGAAATTGCAGTATTTCAACAACTTCAAAAAAAAAATCAATCCTCATATCAACCAAACGCAATTAACGCAATTGTTCTATGCCATAATTATATCGGAAGAATTAAATGAAATAACAAGCCTTATCCCAAGAAACTGTGGTTAACACAAAAGCCTTTAAATAGCAAATTAATTAATCCAAATTCCTATATATAATATTATTCTTCGTCAACTTTTTTTTAAATAATAGGTGAGTGGAGTGGAGCGATGAATATGATGATTTTAACATTTTTTTCTCACACACAATCATCTTTCATAAACAATAAACAATGAAATATTCAAATCTTACCTGCATATGTTCTTTTTGTTGTTTAGTAACTATACTTGTAGTGCGTATAGTGGCAAAATTATTAGGACCATGTTCGTTGGCTTGTATCGGAAAGAGATAACGTGGTGGCTGTAACGGTGGCTGTTGTTGTGACGTTTGAGACATACGATCACCCGCGGTCGACATATTTCCACATGATTGCTGCTGTTGCGACTGTGGCGGCATACCACCCGGTCCACTGCCCATTGACATGGATGACATTATTGAATGTGGAGGTTGCGGCTGCTGTTGATGTTGCTGCTGCTGGTGTGGAGGCACAGGTGCTGGTACCACAGCTGTGGAATTAGTTGGTGTCACATTATTGTTCATATTGTGCATAATGCTAGGCAATGGTGGCAAATTGCGTTGACGTGATGAATTGCGTGAAACAGCACCACTTATTGCCTGTTGCTGCTGATGCTGCTGTTGTTGTGAATGCATTTGTTGCTGCTGATGATGATGTGGGTGATGATAATTCATGGCACCCAAATGCGGTGGCTGTTGTGAATATGGACCGCCACCGATGTGATTTTGTGTTGCAGGTGGTATTGAATTCGACGAAGAGCTCTGAAAAGAACCCCAAAAAGCAAAGAAAAAAACAGTCAGTCAAAACATACGTATATTACAAAGATATGTGCATGTGAAAGTCTTACTACTTGACTACTGGCCGCCGATACACCCACTGAATGTATAGAATGTTCCGACGTAATACTATTACTCTTGCTGCTATCACCACCGGCATGCTCGTCCTGTGTATCATCTGTATCGCCAACGGCACTTTCAGTCTCGCAGGTATCAACCATAAGAATTTTCTTCATTTTACGATAATTGAGATTATCCAATTCACGAACTGCGGCTTTTGTACGTGCTATCAACTCGAGTAGTACAGTATCTGAACGATGTCTGGTAACGTACGGATCGCCCAGTAGCTTTGTCGATGATGGCCGTTCTGCAGGATTCTTTTTGAGACATAAATCAACGAAGTTGCAAAATGTATCGCTCCAATCATTTTTCTGCAAAAAATGTAACAAAAAATACGTAGTAATAATAAGATATCGGAAAATTAAAATAAAAAAATGTGTAAGGTCTTAAATCGAAAATCATAGGAAGAAGAGTATATTGAGAAAATAATAGTAATTCAAACTTTAATCATCAGGTATATTTTTTGCGAGAAATACTATCTCAACTGGAACACTCTTTGGTTGACTCATGGTGGAGAGTGCAACATCGGAACTCGAAAATCTGGGTGATATTTTGGTCTACCAAATAAGACAAAATGAGAATATTAGAGACCCTAATAGCTACCGTGGACACACTGTGCACAATATACAGTTATGTAATGCTTGTAATGCGACCAACTTGCCTTAATTATGCAAAGTGGATGCAGTTTTTTATTTCAAAAAGAAATATAGTCTGTCTAGGCAATAGATAAGCGATAATGGTATCACTACACTCACATTCTTTGAGATTTTAATTAAAATATTGCGTCTTTTGGAATAAATAGTTCATTTGACCAACGAGATACGGATTATTATGAAATATTATATAAGTCCAACGAAATAATTATATAGGGAGGTCACAGAATCGGACAGTAAGTATCAAACTAATGTAATCAGACAAAATGGTTTAGATTACAGCGGGATGTGTGAAGACAGAAAATAAACAGGAGGCATCGAACACCTATTGTGTTTGTTCGTTGTATAAGCCTAGGAGCAAAATATTGGGATTCGTGGATGTGTTCAATTCTTCACCTACTTCTTCAATATAAAACTTTTAGTTCTACACCCACTACTACTCAACATGGATTTCAAAAGACTGCAGTGAGTTGACTTATGATACGATATACATTAAACCACCTCCGAACGGTCTGTCAATATAACTGATGGTTCATCTCTCCCTTGATGAAGTGAACCTCCCTCTCCGAAATCATATTCGCGTCTCGCCCCACGAATTTGCGGGGATACGAAACAGCACATTTGTAATGCTTCGCATCAGATACTTTTCGAGACTTCCCAACATTTGAGCCGCTGTCCGTTGCTGGTCGTCGGATATCGCCTCCGTCACAGATTGCCTCTGAAGTCGACAAGTGCCGACACAGGACCTGTTGTAGTCAGATTTGAAGTCGGTCGGTCAACAGGGTCTGCGCTTCCTTTGTTAATGCTACACCAATCCCCCTGTGTAGACTTGGCTCGGATCACCGTGGTGTCCAGCTCATCATCATTGCTCTTCCGGTAACAGTCTGTCTAACTACTCCTCTAGACTATCGCGGATAGCATTTAGAGTCCCGTGTAGGTCGTCCCCTCCCAGAAATACAGTCCTGTCAACCAGATACTCATTTTTATCAGTCTTGACATGCTCGTTCGGAGTTGAAATTGATGCACTTGTAACAGATACAGCTGCCTAGGCATCCACACCTAGAACAGCCGGATCACAATCGCTTGATCTCGACATGTGGCTTGTGACCTCACCAACGATTGCCGTCGGTACATGGTTATTAATTCCCTGCACCGTAAATTTATTCTTTTTGCTCTGTTTACCCATCGATCCATTTTTGTCCACGGAGGATCCGAAGATTCCCAAGGTTTCAACGAAGTGCAGAGAAAAGTTGACCTAGATGACCTAGGTCAGTTTCACTCTGCATATCATGGAGTCCGCCACCCTGGAAGACGCGCCTAGTAGAAGATTGGCAAGTCATTTTGCTAGCTTTGGTTGGGTTCCAGGCCATAGCGATATAAAGATATACGATGATGTATATGTCAGTCAATCAATATTGCAATTGATGTTTATCTTAGCTACTTCCTTGGTCTGATCCGCAAGGTTGACAGTGAACTTGTTAGAATAGTACTCAATCTCAAGGCGTAGTAAAGATTTAAAGATTACTGTAGGTGTCATTCGAATTCGAAATGCTTCGAAAAATAAGGTATGAAATGTTTAATAGACATGAGAACCTTTACCTCCGAGATAGATCACCTTGATGTTAAATTGTTATTATGGATATATAATTGAATTTTTATGATATGTTATTTTTTATAGGTATAAGTTTCTCGAGTAGTATAAGTTATGTTGTTTTGTGTAACTGAAATGGCCTATTTGGCTTTGTTACTATGCTTAATAAATGAAATGGAAATGGAAAATGATTACATATTTGAAAAAAAAAAATTGTCATGTATGTAACCCATATATCTTCCCCTTTTATCTTTTCTATTTTTCTTCTTTTAGAAGGTATTTTAGGATGGCCAAATTAATCAATATGTCTCTCTAAGAGGGACGGTTGTGGGATATACCATAACCTGATGGACAAAAAGGGAACATGACAAAACATTCGGTATTTCCGAGTATTAACCCCTGTCGATCGTTTTCTTCAGAGCAGTAGAAGAAGAAAATATGTCTTCGCATTCGCCAAATATCATCCAATATAACAGAACTATCAAATAATCCTACTTATGGATTAAATATTTAAAAATTATTTAAAACGACTGTGATAACCAAAGTACCATTGCTATTTTTGCCGAATAACAACAAATTATCTGTTTGCGAATAACAAAAACAAAAAAGTGAAAAGAACAAAATAAAGAACGAAAACTTACGGGTAACGTAGGTGATTCATTTTGGGCTATGTGATATAATGCAGACATGGCATTCATATTAAAATATGGCGGTTTACGTTCGGCCAACTCAATGCAGGTTATACCCAATGACCATACATCCACTTTACCATCATATTGGCCCTCGTCCATGGCCAAAATAACTTCAGGCGCCATCCAATATGGTGTGCCGACAAAACTATTGGCCGGGCATTTAATGGCAGCACTGCCAAAATCTGCCAACTTTACAACACCGCAATCGGTGAGCAGAATATTTCCAGCCTTTATGTCACGATGTATACGACCCAAGCTGTGCAAATAGCTCAGCCCGCTGAGTACACCATCACATATGGCGGCAATTTCATCTTCGTGTAATGGCTTTTTGTGAACTTCAATAATATCGGAGGCCGAACCGACACAATATTCCATAACAAGCCATGCTGTTGATTCGCGTAGATAACAACCTTTATATTCGATTGTGTTTGGATGATTCAATTGACGAAGAAATCTAAAAAAACGAGAGAAAAATTATTTTAGTTGTTTGTTGATTGTTTTGCGTGTGTGGGATATTTCTTACCTGATTTCTTTGAGAATATCCTGCCACTTTTCCAAACTTTGTTTGCCCGTATAGGACATTTTCTTAATGGCCACAATTTCTTTGGTAAGGTTGCATCGTGCATAGTACACCGCACCGAAGGAGCCATGACCAATTTCTCGTAAATCCTCAAATATCTTTTCTGGATCATGTTTGTAGAATAGTTCTGCTATTTCCGGATCTTTAAGACTACCAGGTCGTGCCGAAGGCATGGCTCATGTTATTCCTTTTTGTGTTGGGCGATTTTTTTTTTTTAAATCCAAGAAAAACAACAAACCGTAGTTTCGGCTAAACGGGGAATAGTTTTATTTCCTGAAAGGAAAGAAAGAAGGAAAAGAAAGATTTTCGTTATCAAAATTAAAGAAAAAGATTCAATTATGATTGACCACCATTATTTTTGTTATCTCAAAAACAATAAGTAACAACAACAACAAACACACTGAAAAAGTTTAAAGTTATTTGCAAAAAAAGAGACTACTTTCACACAACGACAAAACGCTGAAAAAAGATCGATGATTCACGTTTTAGCAGCCGATAGTGGGAAAATTTTTTGATAGCGGACTGATTTGTTGCATTTTTTTGGTAGTTGAGCACTGGCATAAAAATGGATTTGTATTAAATACCACAAAAAGATATATGAAATTGAAAATATTTTTCAGATCTTAAGGATTTAAACACAAATTATTGCCCAAAAATAAAAAAGATATATGCCCTAATATTAAAATACATATTCCAATAAGATCCATGTTCTTGTTCTCAATCATCGGAAATCCGCTAGATTTGCAGCGAGAAAACGAGATGGAATAAGAACCGGAATTTAGAACTCAAAATCTATTTGGCCGTTAATCTCAAAATGTATTGTTATTATGTCACTGCAATAGTGACCGCTTATTTAATCCTTCGTATAACTGCGGAATTGGGAATGTAGCCGAAGAATTTCTTTGTTTGGTTGGACTATTAAATAAATCATGTGTGTCGTGAGATCTTTGAAGATTGGAAGGAAAACCGGAGGTGATATGAGTGTAGAACATTGCTATATCCACATTCTAGTTACAAATCTCTTGGTGGCGGATGGGAAGTAGGTCAACTTTTCTCTGAACGTGGGAATCTTCGGATCCCCCGTGGACCAAAATGGTTCGGGGTAGTGCCCTCAAATTAATTACATACATAATTGTCAAGAAGAACAAAAGGAATAAAGTTACGGTGCAGGGAGTTAATAACCCACTACCGGCGGCAATCGTTGGCGAGGTCACAAGCCACGTGTCGTCGAGCTCAAGCAATTTTGATCGGACTGCTTGCCACCTGCAGCTGTATCTGCTACAAGCGCATCAATTTCAAAGCCGAATTACGTTGACGAACCGGCAATTTAATTGGTAAACGAGTAAGTCAAGACTGATGCAAATCAGTCTATGATTGACAGGACTGTAGTTCTGGGAGGGGACGACCTACACGGGACCCTTAACGCTATCCGCGATATTTTAGGGGAGCAGAGTAGGGAAATCTTCGAGCAGTTAGACAGGGCAATGTAGGGATTCGCTTCCGGAGGAACTGCTACTAAGTCTTACCCTGACTGATGATGAACTGGACACCACGGTGATTTCGGCCAAGTTTACACAGGGGGATTTTTATAGCCTCAATGAAGGAAGCGTAGACATTGTTGACCGACCCTCACAAATCTAGCTGCGCGATCAAAAATCTCCAAGGAGATCTCTGAATAGAGTAAAGTAGTGGAATCGGCAAATCCCACTGTCTCTGTGAAGCCGACTTCTGATCCGAAGCCTAACCTGAAGCCTAACCCAACTCAAAAGGCAAAGGAAAGGGCTACTGAGAACATCCTGACAGAAACTGTCATCCATAAGGGTGATCAACGAGTGGAGGGCTCTGTTAGGATGGCACGCCATATAGCTTGTCAACAGGAATTTTCTAGTCCACCACACATTATGTTGTTTAACTGACAGCATTGAGGTCTTCTCTTGGAGGAGATCGATGCACATCGTTTGGACATAACCCATTACTATTCGGAGTACATTTTTCTGTGATGTCTGCACTGTGCGCGATTAAGGAAGCAAGTGCAGACTGGGATTGCAAAATTGAAGATGGAATTATCGATGTCATTATTCGCCTTTATCAAGGTTTCCTTAACTTTACCCCAGGCGGGTATATATCTTAAGATGAAATCAAGAAGATATATAGAAAAAAATGCAAAATAAAAGAAATTAACCCAAAATGCCTGCTAAAAGGCAATTAAAATCAATCTTTTGAGAGCATGAAAATGGGAGAGAGAGTACCGTCTTGCGGGTATTGCTCTCCTGTCTGGGCGACTGCATTTTGGTGAATGCTATTTACAACTACCACATAGTCATATTGATTGATCTCTCTACCTAGATCATGAAGATATCTCGTAACGTGCCTTGGAAGCTTGTGCATAAGGGAATTCCCGACGATAACGCCCCCAGTCGAAATCATTTTTGGCTTCTAATGGAGATGTCCACACCCTGTCAAAAAATGCGTATCGCTTACATTCGCAAACCATCGGAATCATATAATCCTTCTATACTAAATGTTGCTAAACATAACAACAATTTTGGTCCATATCCAAAAATGCAAATTTTATTAACGAATTTTAAAATGAAATATTTCTCAATTCAATCGCATTTTTTCTATAGAAACTAAATTCTGCAAAAAATGTTGTTTTCCCCAATAACTAATTCCCTTGAAATCACCTCATTTTTATATGGAATTCCATCGGTATTGGATGCAAATACCAACAGAATGCAAAACAAATTTAACACAACTAATGAATCACCAACATCATCATCACCATCAGCAATGCCATACATACAACAGTATTATGATTCCTTATATGAAAATGAATTACATACAAACATAATTCACAGTCAGCCCGCCAATTGGTTGGTTAGTTAGTATTATAACCATGAATTAGTTTTCTGGCTACAATGCGGCCGCGACGACTATGAATGGTGGCCAAAATGTGAATACGATTAGCATCTGAAATGTGTTTATGGTTCGTGTTAACTTCAAAATAAAAGACCGAACGTCAATGAAATCCAAACAAACAAACGAAAACTGAAATTACTATACACTAGCACACAGCATGTTTGTGACGATTTTTTATTATTATTATCGTTGGTGGTGTTGTTGTTGTTATTAGAGCAGTGCTTTTTGCATGTGATTTTGAAAAAAAGGTATTTAAATAGCAAATGTTATTGTTAATTCATTTTATTTTTCCTTAGATTACTTTCACGACTTGCATACAACATTAAGCTCACAAAAATGGCACCACAGTTTTAATGAAGAAGAAAGAGAATTGGTATTTATTTAGGTGCTGTGCTATTGATTCCCAGAAAGAAATAACATTTATTTTTCCATTCGTTTCGTTTCGTCAAATAATGTATGATTGATATTCTATTTATGAATCTTTTGCGTATCAATGGAATTTTGTTTTGAAGGTTGACTCTATTCCTTTTTTTGTTATTGGTAACGATGGTGAATCGTTCGTTGGTTCGTTCGATCGTTCATTATCTTGGTCATGCAAATATTTTGTGTAAAATTTATTTTTGTTTGCCGGTTATTAATTTGTATACGTCGTATTTGGTTCACGATTACTGGCAGCAAAGTGACGGCGCCTAACATGAACAGTTATGAGCGTGCATGCATATCATTTAAAATGTTTTTGTTTAGTAGGGACTTTTTCTTTGCTGGCCTAACTACTTTTTTATGTTTGCTTGGATTTAAAGGTTTTGAAATAACCCAACGATAATAATATTCAGATTAATTACTTAACACATATTTGGTGAATCATAAAAATTTGCAGAATTTATTCGTGATGATTAAATTTACACAAAATGTGTTATAATATTGATTGGTCACTTAAAAATCAGGAAATTGATAATTAATTGGATAAGCGATTATAAGAAAAGTTTTCAAAAATTGCCCACTGCTGTATTATAGATCAAATGAAACGTTACGGCCTGTGGAGAGGATATATTTGAAGCATCTAGCCTAGTGATCGTGACAAAATTTACCACTGAGGACCAAATTCGAAAATTGTTGCTCCTGTAGAAAGTGATCTTCCCGATTACTATAAGATATAGATTGCTCTATTTGAAGCCTCAGTTCCCATTACTAATATCCACCAACATAAATGAAGAACTGCTGAAAATGTTAAAAAAAACGACAAACGGGTTTCAGTGGTTGCAGCAATTGGAGGGGTCCTTGCGAAAAATCAACATTGAGATATTTTTTCGAGACCTCTGTAAACTGTACATCTTACGTAGAGGTTTCAACGATCAATCGGTTCTGAAAACGTACAACTACATATAATTTGACAGAACAGAGACTAACACTGCTAGAATTAGACATTATTGGACATTACAATATTTATATAACTATCTATCAGACAGGCTATCTGATGACGAAGTTGGAAGTGGGCGCTACGATGCCAATAGACACAAATTTCTTGCGGATATTGAAACCAATAGAATTCCATACAGAATTCAATACAGTACATTTTATTAAAAGCAGTATATAATATTGCTATTGAAGCGTATGTGAATAATCGTCGTCTCTTCGATTTGTGTCATTAAAGTCGAACTGGGCATACGCCAAAGGTCTTGGTGTAAACCCCACTAAGGCAGAATTGGTGCTCACTAGGAAACGTAAGATTCCTAATTTCCGCCTGCCATAACTGGAAGGAGTGATCCTAACCCTTTCTGAAGAAGCAAAATACCTTCGTACTATCCTTGACCGCAAATTAAGGTGGAATAGGAGTGTCGAGGAAAGGACTGCTTGAATCTCCAACCACTGGACATTCTGATTAAATTCCAGGCGCCCAGGTGTGCTCCGGGAAACGGATGCCTGAAATCGCTGAACTACGGTCACGCTAGTATCCTAAACATAACGCCAGGTTGTGACCTCTTGAGGGGAAATAGATATATTAGTGACTATGTTCCCTCTCATAGAGACTTTAATGGCATAAAAGTAGAGTTTCCTAGTAGGGAATCCTAGACTATTGGCTCCTTACCTCTGCCAGGTCTGTCATTATTTACAGACGATTCAAAGATGGAGGAAGGCACATGTGCAGGTGTTTACTGTAGTGAATTAGAAACATATGAGTTATATATATAAACTCAACTATTTTTGTAGCGTTTTTCAAGCAGAAATCCTTGCAATCACGAAAGCGGCCGAGATAGTAAAATCACTTACTGCCGACATTACGGGACCGGTGAATATATATGTCGATAGACAGAGAGGAGAGGATTACTGTCGTCTATGTGAGGACGAAGAAGAGCTATTGGCAGAAGACATAAACAGTTTGGAAGATATGAAACTGATAATCTAACCTTCTTCTCTAAAATAGACCCAAACCAAATTCTAGGCTTTGTCAAAAATTTGACATGGCTAAAGTAATCATTTCTCCGCTCTTCTTCTCTCGCTATCTTTTCTCCTTGCTCTTCCACTCTCTTCGAGTGGACGGTTGTTTCTAACAACCGTACATCCCTAACCTAACCTATGGCCCCATAATGGCAATCTAGTTTAAATTCAGTCCAATTATGAATATTTCATAAATTTCCCTTCTAGCTGAAATTATTAATTTTTTCGGGGTGCTGTTTTTTTGTATGGAAACACATTTAATAGTCGCAATTTGGAAACATAACATTTACCAAATTACTGAAGAAGCCAATAATAATAAAAATCAATAATAGAGTAAAACACATAACTCAAACGTTGATTGGCCCAAATAGTAAAAAATAATCGCACATAAAATATAAACAATAACCAACTATATTTGTGAAACAATTCAATGACCTTGATGGCTACATTATCATTTTCACCCGGTAATTAGCAATGGAAACTACGCTCATTCAAACAATTATAACAAATAGAAAGAAAAAAACAATGAAAAACGAAAAAACTAAATCACAAAATACACGTCGTCGTTGTATTTATAAAAAAAAAAAACAAAACAAAAAATGTTGTTTTAGCAATTTGGCCGCTGCTGCAGCTGATGTCGACGCTGCGATTGTTTCGTTTGAGCTTTGCTCTGCCTGCATTGTCCCAGCATCACATGCATGCATTTTCGTAATACTCATCGTCATAGTCGTGGTTGTCGTCGGTCGTTATTTTATTTTTTGCTTTTGTCGTCATACTCATATGTGTACATTTATTAGCATGCATTTCTTTGTATTACAAACTTACATACATACTACGTAAGTCTATATTTTTTTCTTTCTTATAGTCAGACTGGCTGTCTGTCTTTCTCGTTGTCCCTCTGTTCGTTCATTTGTCCGTCCATACATTTGTACATATGCACAATTTCGTCGTCGTCGTTGTTGACGGCAACCACTAATGCTAACTGGCTATGGCAAGCACCACTCATTGCTTGTGCTTGCTTGCTGCTACTACTCTGTTGTTTCATATTTTATTTGCGTTTCTTGAACTTTTCTTCTTGCTAGCTGCCTGACTGGTAGTTCTCTGAGGAGTATGTATTTTGGGTGCGGGCGTTAGGCATAAGCAAACACGCAGGCACATTCACAATCTTCACAAACAGCACAGCCAGCACACACCGACAAATCCAAATCCAACAACGACAATAAAAAATATGCACTCCTAATGTTTATTGTTATAAAAAAATCTACACAATCACTTCACATCCCTTCCATACACACCGACGACATATATGGACAGAAAACTTTACATCTTGCTAATTATTTACATTAAATATTTTCCTTTGTAAACTAAAAACTACTATTATTTTTTCTGTGTTGCAAATTGACGTCTGCTGAATTGTCATAAGATTGTGTCCGTCGCCGCTGTTGTAGTTGTTGCAGACACAGTGTTTTGTAAGTGCAATACTCTTTCCTCTCATTTGTCAAACAAAAAAATCTGTTCTCTCAATTTATGGAAGAACACTTTAGAGGTTGCCATATTGATATATGATTGTATGAAAGAAGAAACAAATGGGGTTTGTGGAAAAGAATAGGATGATGCATAAAATATAAAAACTGGAAAATGTTTTATTAACAAATTAAATGTTCTAAAATAGTAAAAAGCAATCAGATAGTAGGTTCTTGAAATTAGAGTTTTTGAAAAAAAAATCTGTGATTTTGACTACTTTGATCGATTCCTCAAAACATAAATGTTTATAAAGACTAAAAAATAAAATCGTCTTCTGAATTATCTTATACAAAGTATGAATAATTATGAACATGGATTATGATTCCTAAATATAATATGGAATAAAAAATAACAGATTTCCCATTTCAAAATTCAGACTGATTTTTCAATTATCTAGACGACCAAAATACAAAATTTTTCTATCTCAGGGTAAGTAAATTTTTTTCTAAGAAAATCTAAAAACAATTTCAATTTTTTCACAGGAACGCCTATTTTAAAGGCTTTTGGCACAGTTCTCAATAATAATATCCATCACTAAGGACGGCTATGTGCTGAAAATTCCGACAAGGAAAGGTTAATGCGAGCCTATTAATGGCAGATGCTACTAACGAATATAGAAGAGATAGAACAATACAGCCACAAGTCTAAAATGTTCTCTTGTCTTTCAAAACCGATAAGACCCCATACCACAAATTTGTAAATGCTCCCGTACAAGGAAAGCTATTCAAGAGGATTTAGAGAAGAATGTTACATTTCTGTATGAAATATATTGACATATCACTTTCTGGTAAAGTCGAAATCGCTTATAATGACGACCAGTGGACCAGCGGTCAAAACCTATAGACTCCATACTACGCATTTATAAATGCTACCGTACAAGGAAAACTATTCAAGAGGATTTAGAGAAGAACCTTACATTTCTGTAAGAAATATATTGGCAGTCGGAATCGCTTATAATGACGACCAAGGGACCCGCACAATTGGTCGCTATATGTGGTTATAAACGATATCGCAGTCGATATAATAAAAATAAATACAAGGCCTGCAGGATATGAGCTGTATCGTTTTCTAGGTATTACTTCAATTAAATTATAATCCAGCTTTTTATAAAATGTGAAAAAATAGGTTGTTATTGTTATAGCAGCTCTATTGTTTTTACACAATGGGCTAAGGTGAAAGAAGGCACAGGTGAAAGACTTTTTTATGATTATCTTTCTATCAAAAACCCACGTGAACATATTGAATTGCTTACAATGAGAAAAGGTGCATGCACGTTTTTGTTATAACTCAATATGAAATAGTTAAAATAATACACAATATTTCCTTCCCCATAATTACCAAATTTATTACCAAAAAATTCTTTGTTTTTATCTTTTTAAATGCAATAAGAATTAACAAATAGTTCCCCCTCGTATTCTCATTGATATGATTATGCGACAATGCAACGATCTGGCAACGAAAACATATGGCAACACTATTTACCGCCCTATTTTGACAAATGCAACTTGAAGTTTCCAAAAAAGCAAAGCAGCGACCGCATGAAAATAAAATCTGTTCAGCAGCAGAGACAAATGGGTAGAATTAAATCTTTATGAGGTGTTTTTTCGTATTTGTTTTTTTTTTTTGTTTGCTTTTCAACTTGTTCCTTTCCATCACATTTCATTGATACACAATTTTTTGTGAATAAAAATTATTTCTACGTCACACACTCACACCACACGTTACACATTATTAAAAATTGCAAAAGCAAAGAACGCCAATCGAACGATATTTAAGCGAGCCTTTTTCCGAAGACTATAAAAAAAAATAAATGTATCTTTTTTCTCCCTCTCTTGAACTGAACAGCGGCTGTGGCGGTGGCGATGGCGGCGACGACAACGACTACACTACACACAACATCCGATTTTCTATTTTCACCTCTTGCAACCCCCTGGCCAAAAAAAAACCAACAACGCAAGACGAAAATATACAAGAAAAACACATACCCTTTTGACACCTTGACACTTTTTGTTTCTTTATGTTTTTCGTCTATTCGGTCGTCGGGTCTGTAACTTGGCTGCGGCCGCTGCTGGTGTGCCGTACTGTGCCTGGCCTGCCCAGTAAAGGCAAAAACAAAAATAGTGGCAGCCACCAGAATTAGGAAAAAATCGAATTTTTCAATATTTTTGTATGTGTCTGTCTGCCTGTGCCTGCCTGGCCAAGCAAGCAGCAACTCAGTCAATGGGTCGGTCACAACAACGGCAGGGAGGGGGAGGGAAAGAGGCACAACTCTAAATTGATAGAGAGGAGCTTTTTGTTTTTACATAACTTACATTGCAATTTAAACAGCTAGAATTGCTTTTTTAATTTTTCCGTAAGGATAATTTGCAAATTTCGGATTTATTTTATATCGTCGTATGTATATTGGATACCAACAACAACAACAACAAAAATTATATGTATTTTTTAGGTGTAGATTGATGGGGGGTTCGTTCTTATTGTTGCGAGCGAGTTGAATGCGATTTTTTCACTGTAGACACACACAGCTTGGAAGACTTTTAGACGTCGCGATTTTTTTTTTTGGGGTTTCACTTGATTAACGCGAAATTAATAACAACTTGATTTAAATGTAATACTTCTTTATTTTACTCGTATTCTTTTGATAGTAGAAAAAATCTTTACAAAATTTTATCTTGTTTTATTATTTTTTGTTCTCTTTTCTCAGTTAGCAGCACACAGCACACATTAACGGCGAATCACGAATCATTTCCAACTATTTTCTTTTCGTTTTCTTCTTCTTCTTATTCTGTGCAATTAAGGCTAAATCTAAATCTTGTTTTGTGCACTCGTCTTTCGTTTCAACGACTTTTATTCATTTTACACGAGGGCAAATTGCAATTGGCAAGCCGTCATTCACAAATGCATGAATTATGTATCCTTTAGCTTGTTAATTTAATTTTATTTGAATAAAATATGTAATTAATTTCAACACACACAACACAACACAAATGGCGACTCACGAATAGGGATACACAAGTCGACTTTTGCACCGATTAGTGCAATTAATCGGATTGAGGCGCTAAGAAAGAGAGAGAATCCCCGAGAACTAATCAAACTACCATTGAATGAGAGGGGATGTCAAGGAACAAACAAAAAAAAACTGAAGAGGAATATGACAATAAGCTAAAGGCTGGTACACACATTCATTTTTGAATGGCTGATATATGGTTTGTATAGATTAATGCTGCGTTTAGATTTACGAAATCCACTCGATCTCAAATATCAATTTCATAGCGTATACGTCAAATATAATCCACTGAATTTGTGAAGATAAGGTGATGCATACGCTATGAAATTGACATTTGGAATCGAGTGGATTTAGAAGTCTAAACGCGACATACAATTTCAATTGTTTTTGTGACACCTCCATGGCAAGATATTGGTGAGAATCCAGAGGGAAAAAAGCCAACACCATTTGGTAATACCTTTAATATGCTTATTGAACCAGGACCAGACTTCCAAATCAATTTTTGAAATTGTTCAACTCTGGAAGATGACATGATAAAGATCAGTGAGAATATTGCAAAGACATAGAAACCGTAAAGACTCGACAGAATGCATTTTGACAAAATAGTTTATGAAAAAATTTCCAGGGGGAATCAGGCATAACAGAGGCATGGTAAGAACAAAACCGCCAATACGTGATAATGTATAAAATGTAAATAAAATCAGAGGTTTGCACTTCAAATATATATTTTCATTTTATAAGCTTAAGATATAGCACTAAAAACGTTCAATATTGTTCTCTCTGTTGTTATGATATCGTAACAACAGAGGAAAAGCCATCTGTTGGAAATTGTTTAAGTATCAATTGTGGTATCTTTATACTTTTATGTCTTTGAATATTGGGCGAATAGAGTATCCAATCCAGAGTCCATAGGAGTCAGAGATTGTGAGGCTAACAGTAAGAACTCTGCTTTGCTACAACTACAAATAATGAAAAGATAATTATAAAAATATTCGTGAAAGATAATGGGAAGTGTTAAATAAAAAATTATGATTCCCAAATATATAAAATTTTATACAATTTTAAGGAGAAAATGACGTAAAGATAGAATGATGCTAGAATATAGCTGCACTTGAAATTCAATTGGTCTGTTTCCGTACTTCAATTTGCTTGTTTGATAGTGTGGCCTCACATGTTTGTCATTCATCAGGCAACCACAAAAATATTTATGGTTGTTGGACAGTCAGTAATCGATAAAAAAGCTGACAGTCAAAAATGATAGTGTGTACACCCCTTAAAGTGCTAGTGTGTACACCGCTTTATAGTACGTTTACATTTAACCGGATTTCGTTAACCCAGTGGCTTTCATTTGTCAATTCCTTTGCATATACGTCAAATAAATCCTCATAAAGTAGGTTAACCCGGTAAAAAGTTCTAATGTACAAGGAGTTTTAGACAAAGGATGTAGGTAGTTTTTAGAGATGGTTAAGGGGGATTTAAGACCAATATACAGGGTTGGGACTACATCCTAAGAAAAATAACGACTTTGATTGCCGGAATCACAATCCGCAGTCCGAACAGAGGCACAGTTTCAGACGCTTTTTCCCATTGTAGTAACTGTTATTTAGTATTTTCCAACAATATTTTAAAACAACATATGAATTTACCAATTTTTCACTTAATGAAGTGCAATTCCGGCTATAGTACTTTTACATTGTACTGGATTTCGTTAGCCCAGAGGGTTTTAATTGTCAATTTCATTGCATATTTGTCAAATAAATGCTTAAACGGCATATACATTAGAACTTTTTACCGGGTTAACCTACTTTACCGAACTTTGGAGTTAAAAATGGTTGCCATTATCAATTTCTCAAATGAGACTACCTTCCATAAATATGCAATGATGTATACGTAAACAAATAATAGTTAATTGGAAACTTCATATTTTTTAATACTAGTCTAAAAGCAAGGATTTAGCAAAAAATATAGCAAAACGGTCATAGATCCGTTGAGCCATCCGTCGCGTTATTTGTTATCGAGAAACAACCACAAGCAATAACATCAACGCTAGAGATTGATGTGCGTTGCGCTTCGGAATCTCTGCGCATCCACAGTGATTCTAAATCAAAATTTCAGGATTTCATCTCAATCGCTTCACCCACAATTTAAATTGTACCAAATTTAGTACACATTTGTACGAATTTCTAAAACTTCCTATATATATATCAATTTTATACTTCAAAAGTGATTCGGATTCCAAATTGCATAATTCTAGCTCTATTGGTTCACCTAAAATTCAAGTTGTACCAAATTTAGTACCACTGAATCCTGTCCTTATTCCTACACCCCTACAATGGTCCTGACCCCAAATTTCATTGTTCCCACTCTATCGGTTCACATAAATCCAACTATGTACTAAATCGTACTATAATTGGTGCACTCCGACGAAATGTCAGGATTCCAGTTCTCCAAATTAAATTTGTACCAAATATATACTATATAGTACTTTTCGTATACATGAGTACACTATTTCAAAACCACCTCCTTATATTGACCCTAATTCTCAACCTTAAAAGCGGATTTACATATAAAGGGTCCCATACACTATACATCATGCCGTACAGCTATGTATGTGTTATTTTTTGAAAGTTTATTTATGTATGTGTGACACACACTATGCATGAAGAAAATCAAAATAGTTTTGATTTTGAAAATGAAACCCTATCAATCTGGTGAATAATATTCATTTTGAAAGTTGTCAGTAATAATTTTGTGTACAAAAATAATAGAATTGTGTCGGAATAAAAAATAACTGAATTTTCAAAATGCAATTTTTGGGACAAAAATCGATTTTTTGGAATAGTGATTGAAGAGTTTGCCATACACTAGTCAATCTCACATATACACAAAGGGGTTCATCGGCATGACGGCATGATTTATAGTGTATGGGGCCCTTAACATTTAATCAATATTAAATGCTGATTCAAGTTTATTTTCTTAATTGACTGAATTTATCATAGTTTATCATAATCGCAATCATGATACTATTGAGATGCAACGCGGTTTTTGTACGAAAAATACAACTCACTCACAATGTACCAAAATTTGTGACTGTTACGCATGTTGTTTGTTTATATCTTTAACACATGTGAATATTTTAAAAGAAATTCGAGACTCTGAGCCCATGGACTTTAAAAACTATTTCAGAAAGTCCAGATGTTTCAGACTGCTTTATTTTTTGAGTTCCCTTCCGTAGGATGAACGTATGCTGTTTATTTTGTTTTTCACGTCGTCCACAGTACAATTTTTTTTTATAATTTTTCATTATATGTTGCAACTCTCCATACGATTTAATTTTAATGTCGAAATTTATTGTCCGACTGCCGTTTTTTATGTTCACATTATCGAACCAACAAACATCTGACTGTCACGCAACCATAAAAATGTTTGTGGTTGCCTAATGACTGAGAGAAATTAACGGCCACACTGGCAAGCAAACCGATATTTCAGCAAGAGTGCCATTCAAAAATGATAGTGTGTACACCGCTTTATTTTCATTTTCAATTTGCAAACAAATATTATTTGGCGCAAATAAATAATTTTGTATGTATACTAACAAACATCAGCTGATCGACATTTATATCATGATTAACAGTACGTTTACATTTAACTGGATTTCGTTAACCCAGTGGGTTTCAATTGCCATTTCCTTTCCATATATGTCAAATAAATCCTCATAAAGTAGGTTAACCCCGGTAAAAAGTTCTAATGTACAAGGAGTTTAAAGTTATGTGTAAACAATTTGGGTGTATTTCTGGATTTTGTTAATCGAGTCAATTTAAAATCGTATATGTAAATGTCTTTAATTCGCATTCCAAATTTCAAGTTATTATTTTGGAGTAGTTCATGTATTGTAGTTTCTGATATGATTAAGTAATATACTGTTAATTTTAAGCTTTTGGAGTAGTCCATGTAATGAAGTTTTTGGAATCGCTCCATGGTATAATAATAGAAGGTAACAGCAAGTGTTGTTGTACAAAAAACGATACAACAACCACATGGAAATTTGTTTTTGTAAGTTCTACTAGTGTCAACTCATTTGACAGAAAAATGTAAATAAACAAACAAATTATCATCAAATTATTATTTTTTTGAAAATGAAATATTTTCGAATCCTCAAAATAAAAATTGAAAAACATGAATGAAAATCTATCAAATTTATATTTCTATCTATTCCACATCTTTCCTATAATTGAGCCATTGCCATATATATGTGTAACACATATGAAAATGCTGGGAATAGCGAGTTATTCCTTGAAGAAAGATTTGCTTCCTCAAACTTTCCCAGCAGGCAGATTGAGTAAATTGAATACAGGAGCACATTTAATAAAGAACAATTTTAAATTGTATGCGTTCCCAATTTTCCTGTTGGGTGATTTTTAAAAACATAATTTGTCAAATTCATATTGACACTAGTATAAAGTTGGAATCAAATCAGCTGGGATTTGCTGTTACCTTTTATAATTGTACCATGGAATCGCTCATGGCTCTTTGGGTTAGGTTCTCGTTTATGAAATAAATTGAATTGAATTATTAACTCTATCCATTCACATCCTAAGAAATTGTACCAAATTTAGTACATTTTAGTACTTTTCGCATACTTATAATTCGAATGTCTATTCTACCTCTACCGGTTCGCCAAATACAAATGGTATCACATTTAGTACTTTTCGTACCGAATTTCCGAAACCCAACCTTATCTATCACTTTTGGACCAAGAGTGACCCTCACCCAAAATTTCAAGATTCCAGCTTCAGACGTCTTGGCGTTGATAAATCGTTAAGTAAGTCAATCACTTTACTTTTTTATTAGTATAGATAAGTATGGTCTAAACGCACCTTATCTTCATTTCCTTCGAACGGCAATCTTTCTAACATAACGAATAACAATTACAATGAACTGTCAGTTACCTAAGTACTCGGTATTAAGTAATCAGTTGCTGTACAACTCTTTTGAGGGGGCTGTCAGACCAATTGCAGTCAATTTGATTTCAGTTTAGTTCAGTTGGTCGGTAGTCGGTTCGGCTTTTGTGTTGATGAACATTTTCTTAAATTGAACGGATCGGAGCAAATAATATAATACGAACGACGAGGAATAAAAAAGGAAACAAGAACGAAGAAGAATAAATTATTAAACATTTTTTTGTTAATTCAATCGTTCGTTTTGATTGCTTGTAAACGATGGCGAAAATCGGTGCTGGTTTTGTGGGAATTTTTACACTTTTTCTAGTTATTTACAGCATAAATTTATGTGCAACCAATCCAATTGAAGAAAGTAAGTGCGTTTCTAACACAACCAAAAATAATAATAAAAAAGAAGACAACAGAAAAAAATAAGAAAATGAAAAAAAGAATTAAATACAAAACAGAAAAAAGTGAATAAATGCGAAATATATGGATTGAGTGCAACGAAAAGAAAAAACGTAACTAGAAAATTACTGGAGAATTCCAGTTTTTTGTTGTTTGTTTCGCTTATGGTTATTTAACTTAATTAATGACAATGTCGACGACATCATCTTCATTATTACCATCACCATTAGCACTGTCTACCACATCGTCAGCAATTGCTTCTACCACCACTACGAATTCGACCCGTCATTCAGCCAACCTGCCTGCAAGTCTCATAGCAATCAACAATTTCGATTTATTTGGTTTCCAAAATCAACAATATACAAACACGGACATACATATTTATTAGTTTTGTACAATTAATGTATTAAATATGAAAAAAAAACAACAGCAAAAAACCAAAATATATTGGCAAAGAAAGTTGTTGTATGTGAGGGGATTTGTTAATTTGTGTTGGTGGCGTGTTTTTGATACGGGTTAAATATATTTTACCCTGTTCTTTTTTTCGTTCGTTGTATTACAATGTTAATAAATTGAAATTTCTTTCATTTCTGATTCATTTTTGTTCCACAATATTGAGTTCAGTCAGTTTTTTGCGGCTAATAAAAGAAAACAAGTAAGAGATGCCGAACAATGAAAATATACGGGTAGTGTGTAGTGTTTGTAAGCAAGACTACAGCAACAGACAATTTAGTGTTGTAAAGCGTTTTTATTTTCTTGTCTCATCAATTCGTTTTGTTATCATATTAATTGATGTTTGTTGTTGTTATTTATCTTGTAGTACTTCCCTTTCAATGTCTCTCTCTCTCACGAGACTCTTAATTGCATTGACACCTGATGTTTGGTTATAAAATTTGCGTTGAATTTAATATTTTTGGAATTTCTAAATGTTCAAAAGTCATTGTAAAATGTAATTAAATTCGTCTGAGTATAAAAATATGGAACTCTAAAGTTCAATGCTATATTTTTAATTGTTTCATCACCATGATTGGATATGAAACCGGTTTGTTGAAGGCATGTATTTTTTTAATAAAATCACTTGTTGTGAGGTCGTTTCTTCGGATTCAAAGCTTGTGGAATTAATAACTGAGTTATTCAAAAAGTTTCTTCCAATTAAACGTCCGGAATTATATGGCTGGCCACCGTAAATTTTATTTTGATTTTTTTTATTTAATTTTCATACAAAGGCTGCACTGCATGAGATCCGGCGGATAGTTCATTTATGTTGGGTTCCAGGACATAGCAACATAGATGGAAATGAGATAGCCGACGAGCTTGCTCGAGGGGGTTCACAGTCGTCCAATCTTCCGATTGAGATATCTGTGCAACCGCCCATTGACCCCAATCAGATCCTAGGGTTTGTCAAAAATCTGACATGGCTAAAATAACCAACTTCTAAGCTGTCCAACTCCAACTATTTTTCCTCTCTTCCATTCCCTTTTTCATTCTCTTTTCAGATATCAAGGATGATCACAATGGACAATTGTCTCTGAGTGAATGGTTGTAATTAACAACCGAGTTCTTGGGCCCATAGGTTAGGTTAGGGATGTAACCTAACCTATGGGCCCAAGAACTCTACAAACTTTACATTTCATGTTTTCCATGGGATAAAACCATAAATCCTATTATATTTAAACGGAGATTCTGTTTCGAGTCTTTCCTTCAAATCATACATACTCAAAATTGTTGTTGTAGCAACTGAAATATAAAGTAGGGAATTGTAATTCTTCTACTGTTTCTGCCTCCAATGATTTCATATTATGAAAGGAAAATGGAAATAGGCTTAAGTTGGCCAGTACTTTAGGAGGTTTTTACAATCCTGATACTAACTAATACTACTCATGTTTGTTTGGGCATGGTTTCCGGGTATAGCATTTATAGGGTACTGCCTTGGGACCGACCTTGTTATCTACATCATGAAGATCTTTCTTGGTGTGCCTGATTGGTGGACGATTGTTCAAAAGACATGGGAATAGTTGCTCACAAATACAACACCCAAGGAAGTACTGCAATTATAAATAAAGCAAGAACAGAGTCTCTCTGTGCAACGATTTGATATCCTGTTCCTTACTTCTAGCCTTATGCCAAATATTTGTGACTTTCTCTCATTTGTAGTTAAACGAATTTATGATATATTCTTACTTCTAGTTTTATTCCAAAAATCCCCGAGTCGCCCTAATGACCGAGTGTTCCACACAAAGTTCTGCTCTCAATTCGTTGAACGCTGTGGCTGATGATTTGGCTGCGAATACTTTCATATTCTTTAGATGAAACATTATCGAACAGTTATTGGCATACCTTAAAATCTGTATGTCGTCCCAATTAAACTAAATCCAGAAATATTCGTTTTTTATATCAATTACTTCGGTAGGTTTTGTAAACTTTACGCATATAAGTCAGCGATTATAAAAAAGCAAAGCCTATAAATTTTAACATCCTTACTCTCCTAGTAGTGTAGTGGGTCAGGCATTAATTGACCTATCATAAAACACATCTGTCATTTTTGGCCCAGTTTCCTCTTCATTCAATTGATTTGGTGCCGAGAAACTTGTAACCAATTAACAGTAGCAACACCTTATAAAGATGTTCAATAAACAATTGTCATCTACATATTTTTTAATGGAAGAAATTGAAGCCATATCGAGTGGATTTTTTTTGATTGATCGATCTGATGGCATTTATGATGCCTATTTGGTCTACCCATACGATTCTTTCTATATACGATATTCATATTTAAATCACTTAACATTCATTACAGATAAAGACGCAATTTCATTTCAATTGTTTTTTTTTTGTACCCGTTCTCCTGCTGTTGTCGCCATTTCTCCGACCTCTGGCGCTGCTACTGTTGAAATGAGACATTGCACCCATTTTAACTTAAACAAATTGGTTCCTCCATTTAACAAAGGCACATCAGAACCATTTCCCCACAGAAACACACACACACTCCGAGATACTACCCCTTTCTCAATTCTCACAAAGCCATTGTCAATTATGGAGGAACATTTTGGTTATACAGAAAGAAGGTAGATAATATAAAATGTACATACATACTTCTATTATTGATCGTCGTCACCCTGAAAGAAGTGTGGTTTTTGTGTTTGTTGTTTTTTGGAGGGAAAGTGAAAAAGAATGTGAGAATTGAAATAGATAAAATTTTTACGTATTTGTCTTTGTGTTTCTATCTAGAATATGCATATGATGATGACTGACAACTGCCTAGCAAACTGTGACAGTCAGTCAACCAGCTAAACAACCAACCAGCCAGTCAGTCAGTCAGCCTGCATTATTTTACAAGTTATTGTAAACAATATTTTTAACGGTGGCGATGACGACGACGCCATAATAAGCTCTGCTGTTGTTCATCGTCATCAGTTTTATAGTCTATTTTTGAGTTTTGCCAGTATATTCTACTCTATTCTAACACATCACATTGTAATTATTATTATTCCAATGCCTATGGCGATGATCATGATAATTATTCATGGTTTATAACTAAGTAGCAAATGTAAAGCTTTAAACATTTGGTGCTGCTGCTGGTGCCACAGTTGCTGTTATTTCCACAGCTGAATGAACAGCAAGCAGACAGCAGCAAAGTCAACATCACCATCATCGTAGTCATCGTAATCATCGCCATATAATGCAATTGAGCGCCGACTACAAGTACTTGTATGGCAAGTTAATCATTTATCGCTCAGAGTCTATTGAATGGAAAAATAAAAAAAATGCATGCATGGACAGACATTTTGGTTGGCCAAATGATTGCTGGATGCATGATGCATGGTCCGTCCGTCAGGCGGTCTTTCAATATAAGCAAATAGCGCATCTATTCAACCAACCAACCATCCATGCACTTGATATTTTTTATATATTTTTTATGGTATAAAACAACAATAACCATAACAAAATGAAAAAAAACAACAATAATGTTGTCTCCTTCAAATACTACAAAATTTATAGTGATTTGATGGCTTAACTGCTAAGGCTGGTTTTGCTCTTTTGCTCTTATCCAACCACTTTGCCAGCAAGTATTGCACTCTTTTTATTTTTTTCTTTGTGTTGTTGTATTATGATTATGTTTTACATATTTTTCTTCACATAGTTATCAGAAATTAGATCATCTGCCTAAGTATATGAAGCATACTTTTCTATAGCTCGCAGGCATTTGGGGGAGATCAAGTCTTTAGTGGCACATTCAGTTTGACATTTGTATAAAGGGCCCTCTCTTGTATGAGCAGCACTTCAAATCCAACAAAAAGATAAAAAACACTAAGAAGGTCAATTCAAACTATCAAATAATATAAGCTTACATTAATGACATAAACCAGCCAGCAAAGTAACAAACGTATTGATTTCAGACAACACGACGGAGAGACAGACTGAGAAAAAAATTGAAATCAAGGTCATTTGGTTTTTGTGTCATTACAACAACATTATGGCTAAGCGGATCAAGAGATGTTACAATAGAAATTCTATATAAAAACGTTATGAATTTCAGTGGATTTAAATATAATTAAATATGTATGTATATATGTGTGTAATTTTTATTTTAATTCAGAAAAAATATAATGTTGAATTCAATATTTAATTTATAATTCACTTTTTCGTAAGATTGCTGTATGTAAAAGTCATTTTTAATAAGGTTTTTTAAAACCTTTTGTTGGCCATTTCAAACAAAACCCTTTCTTTCAAGAATCTAAATGTCTCGGCACATTTTCAGTCTCTTGGATGGCAGGAATCTTGTTAGGCAAAAGTAATCAGAATTCAACATTTATTTCGAACTCCTTCACACAGGGTTTGTTCTGATAAGTTGAAATGTCTTGTCATAATTCTTAATTTTATTGACGTAAAGTTTTCAATATCACTGTGTAGCATTAAAATCGAGCCAATATGGACCGCCAAAACTTCAAAAGCTTATGATGGTAGAAATCGTCTATTGGAGAGAGTTCCGTGAGGAAATCTGTCAACAGAGGTATACCGCAGGTAGGAATACTATCTTCTCTTCTATGGCTATTGGTAATAAATGAGATACTGCTTAAATTCGATCACCTTAGGATAAAGGTTGTAGCCTATGCCTACGATGTAGTCCTTGTAGACTGCCGACTTCTGATATCATGCAACTACTGGACATTTTGCTTAAATTCTAAGCTTCAAGATGTGTCCTGAGACTCAGGAAAACGGACGCGTGAAATTCGTTGCACTTTGGTCACTCTAGTATCCTAAACAAAATTTCAGTTTGTGTCTTTTTAGACAGGATCTTTAACATCTGTGAATATGCTCTCTCCCATAATGATTTTGACGACATTAAAGTTGAGTTTCCTAGCAGGGAATCATGGGTAAGTGGTTCCTTTCCTCTGACCGGTCTGCTGATATACAATGATCTAAATGTAGGAACTCAAAATTATATTTACATTAATAGAATTGTAGTAGAATAATGACAAACGCATATAGATAACGATATGCAATAGAATACAACCATGTTTAAGTAATCGATGTATGTATTTAAGTAATCGATCACTTGAAAAGTGACCGGCAAACTGAAAAGACGAATACAAGTGTACTACAGAATATATATTGTTACGTTCTTGGGTTTTACTAAATCCCGTGTAGACGTTGTTTTATTTCCCGATACAATTCGTACCAAATAAAACGCAGGTTCTTTCGGATTACGATTATTACAATGATTTTATTCACACGACTTTACTTTGCACTTTACTTTACTCGACGGTTTCAATTCGCGATCTGATTCACAACTGACTCACTGCCTTTCCATTCCCTCTATTTATATGAGCCCTGCCTGTCGCTACAGAAGTTTCTAGACGATCTGGTAACACCTAGATCACGAACAATCTACCAATGCAACAAACACATTGAGTAACAATAACAACAACAAACTTACTGAGTGAACAATAACAACAACAAACTTGAGTAAACAAACTTACAATAACAACAACACATATACAGGCGAGGGAATAACAAAGAAAGAGGAATAACAACAACACATATACAGGCGAGGGAATAACAAAGAAAGAGGAAAGACGTTTAACAAGAATTGTACGACAATAACAAAATAGAAAATGAAAGAGGAAATGGAAGGATGTAGAAAAATATATACAGTAGTTGTTGTTGTGAAGTTATTCAAATAAACTGCGTAGTACAAATTTACGTTACAATTCAAATTCTTAAATTAACGGACTTCATCTAAATTTATATTCGTAACATTGCCCCCCGCTTAAGCCTGTTCGTCCCGAATAGGCACAGTTCCCGTTCCGTAGGGGGTCAGCCGCTCCAAATGTACAACTTTCATCTTCGACCTGGGACTGTCGCTCCTCTGGATGCGATAAACGACGTCATTTATTTTCGTGACAATCTTGTAGGGTCCTTCCCAGTGCGTTTGCAATTTGGGGCATAGTCCTTTCTTTCGTTGTGGGTTGAACAATAGTACCAGTTGCCCTTCTTGAAACCCATCGGTATTTGCCGCTCGATCGTACCTTGCCTTCATGCGGTTGCTAACCATTTTTATTCGATGTCGGACTGCATCGTGGACTTTACTAAAAGTGTTTTGGCTGTCTTCATCTTGGTTCACTTCGTCGTTTGGGGTAGCGCCGAATATCAAATCGCCAGGTAGCTTTAATTCATTTCCGAACAGAACTTTGGCTGGGGTCCGGGATGTGGAATCATGAATGGCCGATCTATAAGCCAATAAAAACTTTGGAATATGCTCATCCCAGTCTCGTTGGCCACTGTCCACCACTTTCCGTAGATGTTCTTCAAGGGTGCGATTGAATCTTTCCACCATGCCATCTGATTGTGGATGTAGGGGCGTCGTTCTGGTTTTCTTAATTCCGTAGGAGTCACACATTTCCTTGAAGATCGCTGATTCAAAATTCCTACCTTGATCGGAATGAACCTCAGATGGAACACCATAGCGACAAATCCAATTTTTGCTGAACACATCCACAATTGTCCTGGCTTCTTGATTTGGGATAGCATAAACCTCCGGCCATTTACTGAAGTAATCCATGACCACTAAGACATACCGGTTCCCAGAGTCGCTTGTGGGGAACGGTCCAGCTACATCCATTGCGATTCTTTCAAAAGGGGCTCCTGAATTATACTGCTGCATGTAGCCTCGACTCTTCCGTGTTGGACCTT
This sequence comes from Musca vetustissima, assembly GCF_032173495.1. Lineage (NCBI taxonomy): Eukaryota > Metazoa > Arthropoda > Insecta > Diptera > Muscidae > Musca > Musca vetustissima. The sequence goes on from NW_026889093.1 coordinate 1,193,106, forward strand.
TAGCTTTTATGCACCTTTCACAATTGGCGATCCAGTCGGCAATGGATTTTTGACAGCCGACCCAGTAGAATCTCTGCTTTACCTTTTCAGCGGTCTTTGCTATGCCAAGATGTCCTCCACTTGGCCCATCGTGAAACTCCGACAAGACATCTCTTATTTTGGAGTCAGGGACGACGATCAAGTTCCGGTGAGATTTACCGTCCTCACTTTCCCATTTGCGATATAAACAACCATCTATTATAAGTAGACTGTCCCACTGGGCCCAATAGGATTTTAAAAGAGGGCTTTCGGAGGTAATTTCTTTGCGACTAGGTCGCTTGCCCGTTTCTATGGCCGAAATTACTTTGCCCAGAATGGGATCTCTTCGTTGTTCCGTCGACCAATCTTCCCCCGACTCAAACTGCAATCGTCGGACATCAACGATATTCTCTTTGCACTCGGCCTTTGAGCAGTGCCTGTATTCTACCTTGCATGGCCGACGAGACAGGGCATCAGCATTACCGTGTTTTCCGCCTTCTCTGTGCTCGATTCTGTTTAACGGTGACTCATTGGTGGACTGTTGAGCCATTCTTCTACCATCTTTCGTTGGAGGTGGTGACGATGACCTGGATCGTTTGCGCTTAGCTCTGCATTCGCGCGCAATATGACCTGCTTTATCGCAGTTGTAGCATCTAACCCTGGGCTTAGTCACCCCTACTAACTTTGTTTCTTCTATTACCCGCCTCATGGCGTCCTTGATCAAGTTAACGAGATATTTGTGTTCGCAACATTCGGTCTCCAGTTGGCTAATCTTGTGGGTCTGGGGCTTAACAATCATTCTTGCCGTCTCTTGGGCAAGGGCAAACGACACAGTTTCGGCAAACGACGCTTTTGGTGACGCATATGTTGCACATTTAATCTCAGGGTCACGTATGCCATTCACAAAGGTTTCGATTTTCATACGGTCCAGCAATGGGTGATTCTCTCCTGGATACGCCATTAGCACCAAACGTTCCACCTCAGCTGCAAAGTCTTGTAACGTCTCGTTTGCCCTCTGTACTCTTCCCCTTAATTCCATAAGGTAGATGTTTTGTTTATGTTCGCCACCGTACTTACGTTCCAGTGCAGCAATAACATCTTCATAGTTGTTTCTAGAAGCGACAGGAATACTCTGTATAACATCAGCAGCACTGCCCTTCAATGCCAGAAGTAGTGCAACCGCTTTGTCGCTGTCGTTCCACGAATTTCTAGAAGCCACTGTCTCGAACTGTAACTTGAAAACATTGAATGACGTAGAGCCGTCGAATACAGGAGGTTTGATTTTTAGTGTGTTATCAGGAACTCGCACCGGACCACCCTTAATTTCCAGTTCTGATATTTTCTTCTCCAGATTCGTAACCCTGTGGTCGTGGACCAGAAATTTCTCATCCACAGACAGAATCTTCTCGTCAACCGACTGCACTTTCTTATCCAACTCTTTTATTTGGACCTCCACGGTTTCCACTCTCCTTCCAATAACTTCTGTAATGTTCTCGAGTTTATCCATCATTCTTCTCGAATTTTCCTCGCTCCTTCTGTAATTTTCCTCAAACATTTTAGCCAGCATTTCTCTTAAATCGTCACCCCTGGCAGCTACTGACGAGGCTTCCCCACCGTTGGATTCGCTAATTTCCGATAAATCCACTTCATCCTTACTGTCAAACTCATATGTATCGATGTTCATACCACGGCGCTCGAACTCATCCAACAGACGTTTTTGGAGTTCAGCCTTGTTGCCAGTAGAGGACAATTCCAATTTATTCAGCTCCTTCTTCAAGTCTTCCACTCGTAGATCCTTAAACTTCATCGTAGTACTTTCGTAATCTCACTTCCGACACCAATTGTTACGTTCTTGGGTTTTACTAAATCCCGTGTAGACGTTGTTTTATTTCCCGATACAATTCGTACCAAATAAAACGCAGGTTCTTTCGGATTACGATTATTACAATGATTTTATTCACACGACTTTACTTTGCACTTTACTTTACTCGACGGTTTCAATTCGCGATCTGATTCACAACTGACTCACTGCCTTTCCATTCCCTCTATTTATATGAGCCCTGCCTGTCGCTACAGAAGTTTCTAGACGATCTGGTAACACCTAGATCACGAACAATCTACCAATGCAACAAACACATTGAGTAACAATAACAACAACAAACTTACTGAGTGAACAATAACAACAACAAACTTGAGTAAACAAACTTACAATAACAACAACACATATACAGGCGAGGGAATAACAAAGAAAGAGGAATAACAACAACACATATACAGGCGAGGGAATAACAAAGAAAGAGGAAAGACGTTTAACAAGAATTGTACGACAATAACAAAATAGAAAATGAAAGAGGAAATGGAAGGATGTAGAAAAATCTATACAGTAGTTGTTGTTGTGAAGTTATTCAAATAAACTGCGTAGTACAAATTTACGTTACAATTCAAATTCTTAAATTAACGGACTTCATCTAAATTTATATTCGTAACAATATTAATGTCCATGTTTAAATAATAATCTATCTAAAACAATCATAGTATTTTTGTCATAGCTTTCGAATGGGTTAAGCTTTTTGAATTATTTTTTTTGTAGGGATCTTATTTAGGTATTTCCCAAAATTTTTTAACCCTAGACAGCAGAGGACCATTAAGGCGACTCGCGGAGGTCAACAACTATCTTGGTTTTCCTTTGGTATACAGAGACTTAAACAAGTTTTTGTTATGAACAATCCCTTATTATAGATTGCTGCCTGCAAACCTGTACACCAAATGAATATGTTACTGAAACTTTCATTGCTAGAAACGTAAAGGAAAGTACAAGGAAAACGCAAAGCACTAATTTTGCAAGAACCTACGATCTGTTAATTGCTGGCGGCGGGCAATTGAGAAAAAAGCGATTGAGTATGAAACCTTGCAAAAATCCAGTGTAAATTCGAGAGTTTATATAATGTCTTTATAATTCTTAGCGAATTTTAAGAAATTTAAGATATATATTTTTTCTTCTAATATGTAATATTCCCTTCCATGTAAACTACGATTTTTGGCTTGTCATCGTTCACTATTTTATTTTTTCATATTTTGTGGTTTTATAAATTTCCCACCATACACGAGTGAATACATACGCGTACATTTGTATGAAAATTCATTCTCTGCACCTGTACCGCCGAATCAAATACCACAAATATATAATGAACTGATTAAATCGAACGGTTTGTTGCTGCTTGACCAAGCTACGTTTCTATATTTCGTAAGGTGCAAAAACTCAAAAACTAATTTTTGTTGACTAAGAAAATCTTAAGCAAACAATAACAACAACCACAGCAATACAAACTGCCAGTAATCATAGCCAAAAAATTTACTTTACAATCGGATTTGTGTTGTTTTTGTTGTCATCATAATATGTTTGTAAAATGCTCTTGTCTGTTTGTATATATATCCGTCCGTCTGTCTGTCAGTCTTTCTCGCTGTCTACTCATAAATTTAGAGTTTGTTTACCTTTGACGAAAATTAATGGGAAGTAAATATGCGGCGCGTGAGTGACTGTGTAGAGTTGTAGTATATATTATGTTGGTCGCCGTATTCACTTCAATTCTTGTTTTTCGTCATTTTCTTCTTCATCGTGTTTTTAATGCTCTATTGAATGGAAGCGATGAAGAAATCCATAGAGGTTTACATTTTTTGTTGTGTGGTAGACAGCCTAGCTTTAATGACGACGAGGAGGAAGAGGTTAATGTGGTGATTATGTTTTATTTTATTTTTTTTTGCGCTAAGAGGAAATGCGATTATGTACAGATATGTGTGTGTTGTATGTACCTATGATATACATAAAGGTCTTGTTGAACTACATAAAGTAATAAAACAATAAACGACTAATTGAAATCAAAGTTGAAAATCTATTTTCTTTTTTGCCATGTTTGGTATTGGCCAACATAAAAAAAGACCTCCGGCTGGCTGCTACCTTCGCTATAGGTATTCTAAATATGGTTTATATGCTGTTGTTTTTAATATATTGTAATAATTGACTAGTATTGCATTGAATCCTAAGGCTATGTAAATTACACTTCCACTATTGTTATTTCCATGTTATTTTTCTTTTCTCTCTACCACGTACGGAAGAGGAAGAAGACCCGAATCGACGACCATCCGTCAATGTTACCGTTACAACAGTTCAACATAAATTTTCCTCAATTTACATAAAACCTTACACGTAAAAGTATTTATATTTTTTTTGGTGTGCTATGTTTTAGTCATGTTTTTTTTCGGAAGATTGTACTAATTTCCTACTATGTACATTTTTTTTGTGGTTATAATATATTTGTCGTGTTTTGCTTTTATGAGAAAGTTGTAATTGTTGTAAATACGTTTGCTTGATTGTACTTTCGTTTCGTGGTAACGTTCTACTTAAGGGACCACCACTTAAAACCACAATAAATATGTCGCACGTAGTGTTTGTACTTTGTGGGTGTTTTGTAGTTTAGATTTTATGGTTTTGGAGGGGATGACAGGTTGTTTGGTTGTTTTGGATTTGTGGGGTAAACACCCACAAAATATATGTAATTGTGAAGATGATTAGGATGAATATTAATACATCAACCTATATGATTTATACTTGGTTTGCTCAAAAATATATACGGATTTGAATTTTTGGACCGAAAAGAAGATTGCTATAAGGTTTTTGTCACAGTTTTTTTTATTTGTAAGAGCGCCATGAATCATGTATCGTATGATGGTCATTAAAGATTTTCCATTTCTTAACGTCAATTTTAATATATTCGGGTTATTACTTTGCTGGTGGTGAAATAGATACTCATGAATAAATTGAGATTATTGCTAAGAAGTCTAAAATTCGTAGTCATTAATTAATTGATATAAATTAATGAGTTTTAGGATAATGATAGTAATGAAACTATAGATATTTCCATAAAATAAATGAGAGAGAATAAAATTTATTTGAGAGTGACAAGAATAATAATTTTTGTATTTCACTAATGAAATCAGATCGAAAATGTAACAATTGTACTGACTATTTCATCAATTGTTTGCTCATTCCAAATGTAACAGGTTGGGGAATGCCGAAAGTTTTTTTGATACAAAATTGGAGAAATTATGCTATCTATTGGTTTTACGCATACATAAGTCTATGTGAAGGATGAACAATTGAATATGTGATGTGTCATGAGGGTTTCGGGAACAATGTGCTCTCGATACGAATTAAGTACATTTCTTAATTGTGCTAGAATGGTTAAGCGTTTGCCTAAGAAGATGACTCGCTCTGCCCGAAATCACGGGAAAATATTACTTCTGAAGTTGTTACATTCATTCGATGTTAACTCCGATTTTGTTTGTCATCGTTTACTATTTTATTTTTCATACATACATTTGTATGAACATTCATTCTCTGCGTTTGCGAATCAAATACCACAAATATCTAATGAACTGATAAAACCGATCGATTTGCTGCTTGACCAACTACGTTTCAATATTTCGTAAGGACCAAAAACTCCAAAAAATTGTTGACTAAGAAAATCTTGAACAACCATAGCAATGCAAACAGCCAGTAATTATAGCCATAGTTGCAGGAAAATTTTTGTTTTTAACTTATTACATTTGTATGCGCAGATTTCGATGCAAGAAAAAGATGATAATCTCTTGGTGCCAAGTCCGGATTGTATGTCGGATGCATTAAAACTTTCCAAATAAGCTCCCGAAGTTTCTGGCGAGTCACTGTAGATGTGTGTGGCCTAGCGTTGTCCTGGTGGAACACGACACCTCTCCTTTTGGCCAATTTTGGCCGTTCCTGGTCAATTGTAATGGTTTAAACCAGTTTTATGGTCGATTTTTAACTCCTGGCCGATGTTACGACTGTTAACAGCCGGCCAACATCGATCATTTCTCCGATTTTATCGACACTTTTTTTTGGATTTGGCTCGCTTTGGAAGACGCATTCTTCACCTGTGACGATCTTCTAAACCTCATTTGAAAATTGAATCGTATTTTAAATTATTTTTATTCTAAATTTGTGCGGGATCCAACGGTCAGGTTTTCATGCAATATGGAATGTATGCTGATCCGTTTCAAATCTTGTCTCAATTGGGCATAAGAAACGTTAAATGATTACAAAAATACATGGACAGATGGACATGCATTAATCGCCTCATGCAATGTAGAGTAACTATTGGTTCCAAACCATCATCAGCCACTACATGCATCCCACACACACACACACACACAAACACACTGATAATTTTGCCATAAAAATAGAATAAATGCGTTCATAAACAAATTTCCAATAATAAAAAGATAAGGAACCAATCAATGCAAATGACAGGCAAGTGTCAATAAATAAAAAAAAACTCATACTATGTGTGTTTGTTGGTATGTACATATCATCTGTCAATTGTTAATATGTATTCAAAATGCAGTTTCACTAATTTAACCGGTAGTTAAGTGGCTCTGAGTTTCAATGTTCAGACGTTGGGGGAATTGTTGCTGTTGTTGTTTTTGTTGTGATAACAAATTACACATGGGTACAATGTTCATAAACTACCACGACAAAAACAACAACAAAAACAAATAAATCTGATTCATGTTGTTGTTGTTGTTGTTGTTGCAGCTGTATTCATTGTAATCACAGACTATTTAAATACTCATACAACAATAATGTATGTAGTTTTTTTTTGTATGTCAATCTGGGTTTTCTGGCTGTCCGTCCGTCCGTCCACCCATCTATCTAAACTCAAGTGTTTTATAGATTATGGTGCTTGATCTTGTTGGTGGTGTACTGTTGTTGTTGTTATTTGTTGCTTCATTGACTGCAATAAGTGACTGTGCTCGCACTAGTAATTGTTGTAGTTTTTGTATTTATTCATAATTATACTAAGCTCAAAATGTAAACATCACATACAATTTTATAATGTCCATTTCCATTTGAACCATAAAATGAACTCTTATCAATTGGTTTCTTTGTTTATTATTCATTCGGCCAGTACAACAACACTTAGTTGCAACAACTAAAGACAGACAGACTCTCACTCGTACGGACATTGTAAGCCTAACGATTAATAACTACTTGTCAAAAGAACAAGCAAGAAATTAATGAAAAAAAAAACAATTAAAAAACGCTCATAAATAATAGAAGAAAAAACATAGAATGCACTTTCTCATTTGCCGTTAGACATATACATATGTATGTACGTATGTTTATGTAAATGAAAATAGTAAAAGTTTTTTTTTTATAGTTTTTATGGATTCGTTTACATATAGAACGGGATAGAACAAAGTTATGGCTTAAGGTTCTAGTGAAATTGGAAAAAATTGTATTTGTCAGGTTGGGGAAAAAGAAATTCATTATTTTTCGGCAGATGGCTGTACTGATAGATTTCTCGTAAAGTATCGATTAAACAATTTTAGATTTATGTTTTAATGCATCCGCCATACAGTCCGGACTTGTCACCAAGAGATTATCATATTTTTCTTGCATTGCAAAATTTCTTTAAGGGGACCCCCCCATTCTCGGGGGGGGGGGGGGTCCCCTTCAAATGAAAATCTCAAGAAGTCTTGAAGATATAGCCGATTTATTGTGTCAGCATCAAGTGACGGCTGAAGGGCTTCTCAAACTTTAAACGCGTTTTTCTCTAAACATTTTTTTGCGAATGGCGGGCACGATAACTCAAAAACTAATTACCCAATCGACTTCAAATTTTTACACGTTTCTCTGTGAGTGTGTAGCTATCGTATGAACTAGGATAAAGCCAATCGGTGAAGATCTTCCTTATTTTTTGACTTGGGTTTTGGTAAAAAATCGGCGATTTTCCAAAAATATTTTTTCAAAGGTCCACCATTTTGTTAATTTTAGAGCGAAGTCAATAATCCTAGTTCATACGAGAACCAGACATGTACTCTTTCTAACACCGTTGGAATTTTCGGATTCCGATGTTCCAGTGAACATCGGAATCCGAAACAACAACAAAGCAGTAACAAAATTTTTTGTGAATTATTTTTCTTCTCTTTTAAATCTTCAATTATATATGTGTAAAGTTGCAAACCTTAACACGCATTGGTATTGATTTACCAGCCCATTGAAAATCTTGAAAAATTAAAATCGAGAATGTGGGGGGGGGGGGGGGTTAATATATAGGAAGAGATAACATTTTTAAGTTCGTCCAATTCGATGCCAATGTCCTTAAAAATCACTACTTTAGTTGATTTTACCTAAAGTGGTGAAGGGTATCATACTGTCGGCCCCGTGCCACTTTGCTACTTTCCTTACTGCTAACAATTTATAAACTTCACATGAAGTGGATAGAGTATCCGACTTAATCCAATCCTAATTACTTTAACCAGAACTAAATAAGTAATTCGGTTCACTACTTGTATTATCTCACCCACAAAGTGTCAACATTAAACATTTATAGCGATTTGAGCCAAACTTTTGCTAATTGGCCCGAACTAAGGGCTTTACTGATTTAATTCAAAATTACAATCTTTAATTCAAACTTTGATCAAGTGTGAAGTAAATTTTAAGAGAGTTACCAGAAGAAATTCTGGCAACTCTCTTAAAATTTACTTCACACTTCTTAGTATGATCAGATAGTTAACATTTTAAATAAATATACTTGAGGATTGTATTGAGCGCAAATTTTGACAACCTAAAGGTAATTTTCTAACGGAGACCAAATGAGTGTAAATTTGTTGAATAATTTGGTTAGGCAAAATTCGACGGTCATTGAACGCATTAGAACTATCACATTTTGGTATTCCGTTAACAGATCTGGTCAGGTGGTCCTGGTAGTAATCATAAAGTCTAGTCCAATACTACAATACTGTACCGGTGGTAGAAGCTTCAGATATTGAACCACCCAATTTGTTTTATTTAAAAAGAAAATGTTTTATTTCAAATAAGAAACATTTTGAACTGATTCATTCAAGCATTTCTCAAAACGTTGAAAAAAAGATAAAACAACAAAACCACACACACTCGTACACCAAGCGCTCACATTCATACTTCAATAAAATTGTAACGGCCAATATTTACGCTTGATGTAGAGGAAATCATATCGTGCAAGAAATAGGAAATTGTACACAAGAAAATAAAGCGAAATGTAAATATCATTAAGTGGTATAAGAAGTAGATAGAAAGAAACGAAGAGAATAAAACAAAATAGTATATTTGAATTCAGGTGTAAAACCAAATGTAGATTAGTGTGTGGCTATAAAACACGATAGGCATCATCAACCCCACACTCACTCAAACAAACATATATAGATATATTCACGACTTGTTATTACTCGTGCACGTTTTAAGAATTAAACCACATTGCCACCATTTTAGTTGGTGAATAACCACTAAGGGACCAGAGGAAGCGGAGCTAGATTTTGAATTATAATTGCGCCTATAATAAATGCTTTCTTGATGAGTGTTCTGTGTATTCGCTGTGTGAATGAATGTAAATTTAATATTAGCTTTTTCGTGTCTGCTTCTCTTCTATTTCTTTTTTGTGCTCTCCATTTACTTTTTTTTTGAACTCAGCTAAGTGTTTGTTTTGTTAGCTCACTATGTTTTTTTAAAATTAAACAATATTTTGAAAAAAGTGCATTTAGAAAGAAATAAAAATAGTGTAATCGATACTCAGCTTTTAATTAAAAGAAATCAATCAAGTTATATATTAAAAAAATGAGCTGAAGTTGAAGAGTTGAAGATAAACAAATAAATGTGTTTGTATCAAAATAAAAATAGAATTGAAAATAAAGAATACTAGTGACGTAATGAAGAGCTAGAAATTCTGGTTTTGGCATAATTTAAGCCATAAAGGAAACATCTGTTTTTTTAGATGTTCTCAAAAAAAAAAAAAAAAAAAAAAAATTAACATAACAGAAAACAAGTTTTCAAATTATATTGTATGTAAGGGCCGAAAATGTTAAATTAAAGTTAAATTTTTTGAAACACTGACATTGGACCAGGTTAAATGGATTACGAATTTTGAATTTATCTTTCAAAGTCGAACATTTTGATTTGTTTTTTTTAATTTTTTTAAAGATCCAGTTCTGCCGCAGTCGGTCAAAAGAAATGGCAAATCATATATTTATAGGAAGCCTAGACTATAAACTCAGGCTTAGGCTCATACATGGCAAGACTTTTAGGTCAACAAAAATCAATCAACTGCTCAAAAATAAATCAGAATTTTTTAAGACTTTGGAACGTGATGATGACAATATTCTCGAAATCACTGGGGAATGTATGGCATTGACCGCCAAAGGGTAAGGCAGGGAAAGCTATATTTTGGGATCTCGCCACTGATCCTCATCAGTTCCCATTTTTGGTGGGATATTTTCTCCAGATGCTATTTATATATAGCATTTCCACATTAAATGAAACCTTTTCCAAATTAAAAGAAACCTTTTCCAAATTAAATGAAACCTTTTTCAAATTAAATGAAACCTTTTCCACTTGAAATGAAACCTTTTACAAATAGAATGAAACCCTTTCCAATTGAAATGAAACCTTGTACAAATAGAATGAAACTTTTTCCAAATTAAATGAAACCTTTATTCTTACCTAAGGAAATATAATATTTGCACTAATTTTAAACCAATATTTGAAAATTAAATCAAAGAATATTAACAAATATAGTTGTATGGCTATGTAATTAACATAAATATTCTTTAATTCGGTGTGATTTCATTTAATATCTTTACTACATAAAACTAAATAAATAGTAATACAAACTGGGGTATTTCTTGACATTTTAATAAATAAATATTTAAGAGCAAGAATTGAATACCCGGTCCTAAATGCGAAATACATATTTGACTTAATAAATTGTTGATGATAAGGTAACTGCTTATCTTAATGAAGGGGTTCCCGACTTGCAGCTTGTGGGATTTTCAAAACCATGTCCATAACGTAGTTAGAACAATCTTGCCGAGTAAGCTTTTGAATACTTCGCTCGATTACATCAACAATGTTATGTTCCATTGATACGTCACACAGCTCAGCTCTTGCACATAATTTTATTTTTGAAAATGCATTTTCGATTGGATTTAGCATTGGAGAATAAGGCGGTAAGAATTTAAGGTTGCATCTTTTGGATTCGATCAAATTTTTTATGTCATGTAGCTTGTGTATTTGAGCGTTATTTTCCAACTCTTTTCCAACTCCATTTCCGAGGCTGCAAATTTAACCTGCATAAACATAAATTCCGAAAAAACATTTATAAGAAGATACAAACAAAATTTTGGAACATTGAAGGAAAATAAGTGTGGAGGAAATAAAACTAAGTTGTTGACACCACAAGTTTTAAGTCTGATCGAGTTCTATATAGAAAGTCAACCTGGAATTACCCTCAAAGCCATAAAAACTAAACTTTTGAGAGAAAATGATATAAATATTTCCACAAGCTGCATAGAATATGGATTACGGAAATTAAAAATTACGTTTAAGATGGCCTCTATTGAAATAGAACGAAAGAATGACTCCAGAACATTAGGCTTGAGACAAAAATATGCTCAAGACTTTACAAAATGGATACCCCAACAAGGAGAAAAATTTATATTCATTGATGAGTGTGGATTTAATCTTCACATACGAAGAACCCAAGCCCGTTCAAGACAAGGAACAAGAGCACACATTGTGTTGCCTACGGTCAGAGGTCGTAATGTCACTATAATTGCAGCAATAAACAACGCGGGAGTTGTACATCACACAATCGTTTCTAATTCCAGTGTCAATGCAGACAGATTTAAATTATTTATAGAATTTTTTTTTGAGAAAATCAATCCGGAGTTGGAAAATAACGCTCAAATACACAAGCGACATGACATAAAAAATTTGATCGAATCCAAAAGATGCAACCTTAAATTCTTACCGCCTTATTCTCCAATGCTAAATCCAATCGAAAATGCATTTTCAAAAATAAAATTATGTGCAAGAGCTGAGCTGTGTGACGTTTCAATGGAACATAACATTGTTGATGTAATCGAGCGAATATTGAAAAGCTTACTCGGCAAGATTGTTCTAACTACGTTATGGACATGGTTTTGAAAATCCCACAAGCTGCAAGTCGGGAACCCCTTCATTAAGATAAGCAGTTACCTTATCATCAACAATTTATTAAGTCAAATATGTATTTCGCATTTAGGACCGGGTATTCAATTCTTGCTCTTAAATATTTATTTATTAAAATGTCAAGAAATACCCCAGTTTGTATTACTATTTATTTAGTTTTATGTAGTAAAGATATTAAATGAAATCACACCGAATTAAAGAATATTTTTGTTAATTACATAGCCATACAACTATATTTGTTAATATTCTTTGATTTAATTTTCAAATATTGGTTTAAAATTAGTGCAAATATTATATTTCCTTAGGTAAGAATAAAGGTTTCATTTAATTTGGAAAAAGTTTCATTCTATTTGTAAAAGGTTTCATTTCAATTGGAAAAGGTTTCATTCTATTTGTAAAAGGTTTCATTTCAAGTGGAAAAGGTTTCATTTAATTTGGAAAAGGTTTCATTTAATTTGGAAAAGGTTTCATTTAATTTGGAAAAGGTTTCATTTAATTTGGAAAAGGGTTCATTTAATTTGTAAAAGGTTTCATTTAATGTGGAAATGCTATATATAGGGGAGAGGGGGGCACCTTTGAACGTGGGGCAGCTTTGAACAGCGCTCATAAAATCGTGGTTTAATATTTTTCCGACCCGCAACCACATTTTTGTATATGGCAATCTTGTTCTCTATATGCGTAAACCACTTTGGCTTGCTTTTTCAGTTGTCGAAAAATTGTGCATGGGTGACCACGTTTTCTCAGTGTCATTGTAAACTTTTATTCATTTGGTTGGAAGGGCGCAGGAAGAATTCTGTGATAGTTTTCTTTCGTCAAACAAATTTTTTGCATTCCAACAATCATTTCAAACATAACTAATGTAATTTCTTTCATATATATTTATTACAAAAAAAGTTATTTTAAATTTCCGTAAAATGCCATGGGTGGGGCACCTTTGAACATGCCCATTAAACTCGAGTAAAAAAAGGAGTTTTTAACTTTTGGCTTCGATTTCTCAAAATTTCAAATGGGCTAATATGATTACGAAATTAAATGTATTTTTCACCATATTAATTTTTGTTTTTAAGTCATTTTATGTTTTAATAACTTTTGATCTAAATTTTTAAAATTTTGAACTTTTTTTATATATTTTTTAATGAATAAATGCATTTCTGATATGTATGAATAAAACACATACATATTTGAACATAAACACTGTAAAAAGCCATGTCGTTCAAAATTCCCAACCCTTGTTCAAAGCTGCCCCCCTGGGGGGCAGTTTTGAACACTTTGACTTCGTCCATTAAAACAGTAATAAAATGTATTTATCAAGCTTAAAGTATGTCATATGTATATTCATTTTAAAGGCTACATATGTACCTATTAGTTAAAATTTATAAGACACCAAAAATTATAAAATAAAAAATGTTATAAGGCTTGAAAGCAAAAAGTGTTCAAAGGTGCCCCCCTCTCCCCTATATATATATATATATATATATATATATCAAATATATCTTGCACAAAATGGAAGTTCATATGTTACCAGCGATACCACCTCACTGAGAAGTTCGTTGGTGCCTGACTTCGTACTTTTCCCACTGCTATTTGTCGTTACTTTGCGAGGAATGCATAAAATATTCTACAGCATTTTTCACACCTATTTAGACACTCCCAAAAGCATGTTCTGGTTACGAAAATCGTTGACAACGCTTATATTTTGATGTGCGGTAGTAAAACGAAGCCAAGTCTGGGCTGTACGAGCCCTGAGCGTAATGTTTTCCGTTTTTTTCGCCATTCGTTCATTTGCGTCGAATTCTTCCCAAGACTTCAAGCAAATAATCTGTGATGTACCTCTCAGAATTGACCTGACCAATTTAGCCGAAGAAACCTTCTCTCTGAAGTTCTTATTTCACGAACAGCATGCGTTAGAATTGATTAGTAATCGAAAACCCAGACGATTGATTACTGTTTGTAGAGGATTCATACACATAGATCCCTGATTCGTCAACTGGCTTTAAAAAAATTTCTATGTGCCAATCGACATGAGCTTCTGTCAAATTGGGTGATATCGAATGTATACTGGGGCAATATCGAATGTATACGGGATGCAATGCGCAAGGATGCTTCTATTTTTTTTTTTAATTTTTTAGTATAATTGTACCCAGTACGGTTGTCGTACGATCATGTGTTGTTTACAGTGACTTAAAGAATCCATATCCAGAAAATTAACTCGAGAACATTGTCGCGTGATAATTTCGTCGAATGTTGTGAAAATTTATCGCACGAATATGTTAACGAGTTTATTCCATATTTTTGGGAAATGGATTTTTGAAGCCCCTCTAAAGAACATAACACATGGTGGTACGTCAAACCGTACTGTAGAATATTTTAATTGGGTACGTTTAATTGCCCATCTTTTGATACATTAATAATTTTCCATTCCCATAACGTTATTTTTTGTTGAAAACAGATGTTCACTTTTTTGAAAAATATGTTTCACAATTTCTTCACAAACAAATGAATAAAAATAAAACTATATGATTGTCAACTACACCTCATTATAGTACGTTTATATTTAACCGATTTTCGTTTACCCAGTGGGTTTCAATTGCCAATTCCTTTGCATATACCAAACAATCCTTACCTCCATACATGGTTCAACATTTCTCATACATGTTTTTCTATCCATCTTATATTGAAATAAATATTTCAAACCAAAATAAAATACTTAAAATGTTCAAATGAAAGTAAACAATGTCTACGATACAAATCTCTTGTCTTCTGTCATTTAAACGATTCAAATTGGCAATCCCTGTCGACACCCACAACAAATTAAATCTGATTTCCCATTAGAGCATCAATTTAGTTCATCATTTGTCTACATGAGAAAAAAAGAGAGGGAGAGCGAGAGCGAGAGAGAATATAACACACATTAGCTTTATAAAAGTCAAAAACAAAAATGTGTTATTATTATCATTTATTTGTAAGTATTGGAAGGTTTTTTTGTTTGCTGAAACCCGAAATTCCCCTCTGAAAGAGATATGACGACTCCGTATACAAAATCACAACAACAATAACAACATCAATACCCGATTAAATAAGATAGAATGAGTAATATGAATAAAAAAAGAAGACATGTGAATACAGTGTTTGACAAGAAAAAAAGAAGAAACGAAGCTTAAACACTACAACAACAATTTTGTTTGTACTTTAGCGGTTTTGATAAGCTTAAGAGGAATGGCAAATGACACCATTTATTTATTTTTTTAAGGGAAATTTATATATATTTTTATTCATCTGGGTAAAACCAATTTCTAGTTTTTTGCCAATGTGTGTGTCTGTTTTCAAATATACCACTTCTTTGAAGTACTGAACCATTATGAAGGTCATCATAAAGGACTTATTCCGTATTTTGGTATTTCCATTTCTTGGTCGTATCGCGGAAAACTTTATTATAAACTGGGTTTTCCTGAAAAAAGATAAGAACGAGTACTATTCAAACTTCTTGAAATTCCCCATGACTGTATCGGAGTCCATTAGTTTTGAGTTGTAATCGCATGAGTTTGCCTTAGCAAAAATTATCAGTAATAATAAATAAAAAATGGTACGTCCGTACGTTACCTTGGCTTTTTAAAATGTTGGAGCAAAGAATTTTTAGATCCTCATGTTACTAAACACTTATACATTTTTTGTATGTTCAATTTACAATACGGTTCAATAAAATGGAACCCAGCATATTATTCTGTTTAAGAGATCGTGGTTGGGACGCTCACAGTCATTGCCATCATATGAATATAGATTAAGTCTGGTTAAACAGCCCAGCTTAAGGGGCAGACGCTCCATTCATAATGTTAAATTTCTTTTAAATGTTATTCAAGAAATAATTGTCTCGGAATTCATTTAACTAAGAGTTTGTGTCAATATTCCTATTAGACCAACTCGAAATTATGAACTACTTCGATTTGCTTACTATACTAAAAATTACTCTAATAATGACCCTTTATGCCGACTGTTAATGGAATTCAATAAAATGTATCTTATAAACGAACTATCCGAAAATCGTGATTCAGTTAAGAGGAAACTAATTTTATACTTAAACCCTTGAAGTATTTTTAAGGATTTAGTATCGATAGATTTAAAATAATAATTAAAAATGTCGCCATGGGTAAAGAATTATGGATCTATGGCTACAAAGACGAGCCAAATCCAACGGCAAAACTGGTCATATGATATGATATGACTTGGAACCGAATGACCGTATAATGGTAGGTTTATGTTTAAAGACACATTTTTTACGTTACGGGTTACTATTTCCTTAGATCGTCGAAAACGTGGAATTGATAGATACCCAACGACGACCATATAACAATAGGCTATTCTGCCTGTAATTTGACATTTCGGTTAACAGATTTCCTTGCAAAAATGATATAGATCAATATTAAAAATGCGGCTTACGAACAACGAAAATTCCCCTACCGGTAATATTTTAATATAGATCGATATTTTACAAGGATTTCCTATGAAATGTTGACACAACCGTATTGCAAAGTGGCTGGTTCGTCAAAAGTCTTACGAATTGAAACTGGATGTATAATTTCCGATACAGGCGTTCCGACTTGTTCTAAATGTACAGAGTAGTTTTGTAGACGAACAACAAAAGATATGAATATTAGACAACACAACAAGTATACAGGCGATACTTACGTGTTGCTAATTTGGAAATCGTGGTGATTGGTAAATTGTATTGCGGCAAAGTTATTTAAACTTCCTGCTTCTTCTTCCTTAGCAATTGCTATTATCAGATGACAATAGGTAATCGTTGAGGTACCGATAAATATACTTATGGATGGAACCTCAAAACTGGGATCATGGCGTAGACTTGGCCCAAAGGAAGAAGTCGCCTGGTTTGAAATCCTAAGTTCACTATGCCCAATTAGGATCACATCTTTAATAGATAATACTGAGGGGAAACTTTTTCCGAAAAAAAAACGCACCTAATAGTTACAGCAATAACTCTTAGGTTCTCCGACCCCAGATGCGACAATCAGTCATGATGATTTTTCTATTGAATTTCGGGTTAATTTGCATGCATTTCAAGGGCCCAATCAGCAAGGATATGATGTTGATGAAGATCGGTAGCCCTAAAATCTTGTTTTAACTAATTTTTTTTTTGAGTTGCGTAACTCCAGAACGAAAAGAAACCATCGGTACTAAAAACGGTTCCTTCGTTCACCTAGTTCTTTTTTCCCATACGTTACTTTTTATTCGTTCAACTAGTTCCCTTTAATACAGTTAACGAATGTGTACCAATGACTTATTGAATTAAAATGATCTAAATGATTGACATAGTTTTTTTGCGGAACGAACCGGAAAAGATTTTGGTCGAAGTGAACGGTATTTTTTCTCATAATTAAGTTATCCAAACATCAGACTTTTTTGCTAATTTCTATATTGCGGTGCATGGTTGAAGCAGCTACCGAAATACAGAGTAATTGGAAAATACATTTCTTTTGCATTTTCTCCATATACAGATCTCGCCAAATTTTAGACATTTTGAAGGTTCTAGTTGTATTTTCAAAAAAAAAAAATGTTTTGGTTTCAAAACCTCCAATAAAATGTTTTTTTTTTTAAGTTCCCATGCTTTGGCCTAGTCCAATAGAAAATATATTTTTATGGTTCTTGCCGCATTTTCCAATTTAAGTAGATGTCATTTCTCATTTCGGTTTGTCAGAGGAGAAAATACCTCGTCATTATGGGTCCATAAGTTCCGATATGTAATTTTTAAACCATAGCTTTAATATAATGGTCCCAAATGAATTTTAATTCATCTTGCTTCCCCATGATGGAGTTTTTCTAACCTGCATCAGTACGGTTGAAATTAACAATGTTTTTACTTGTTTTCAAGTAAAATATTTTTTTTTTTACTTTTTTTCTTGCCATCAATATGTCATAATATAGCATGCTTGTAGTAATTAATTCAAAATATTTCATTTCATTATTGATTGTAATTATTTGAGTCGTTTATTTTGAAAGTAGTTTAAGTCTACGTTTTATTATATTGAGATATTTAATGGTTTGGGTTTCATTTGTTTCAAAAATATTCTTAAGTTGTATACATTATTTTGGATGTGGTTTTGTGCACTTACAGCCTGTTTTTGTAAAATTCTAAAGGAACAAATTCATTTATTTTTGTTTTGAATCAAAAAACATCTTATACCATAGACAGACGACTGCCTTAATTTGCATTAACAAATTCTTAATTTGAATTAATATTTACCCCTGACAGACGAATGTTTCTGCATTTACGAAACAGTTTTTTTGTTTCAAAACAATTGTTTGTCTGTATGTAGGAGGAATATATTGACATTTTTTCTGCAACATATTTCGGAATTACATATGTATAAAAAAATACTTAACATAAAGGAAGAATAGCGGCTATAATGTTGGCAAAATGGCTCCCAATTCGAAAAATTGTTGAAATTTGCTTTTATTTCTCATATTTATTTTCATAAACGTAAACAAATTTGACAACAATCAATAGAATTTCGACAGCATTGCCATATTGAAATTGGTTAATTCAGTATAAATTCAGTTTGATTTTGTGCATTAACAATGAGGATAATGTACAATTTAATTTGAATTAAGGCTGTTAATGCAAATTAAGGCTGTCGTCTGTCTAGGCTATTACATAAAATTTGTATCAGAACCTAAAATGGACTTAAACCACTTTCAAAATTAACGACTCATTTATATAATTGTAATTTTGAGTTCTGAATAGGAACAATAATTGTGTTTTTTATAAACCCTCAGATTTCCACGAAATCAGACATAATAAAACCAGTAAGGAAAGTAGTAAAGTCGGACGGGGCCGACTATATGATACCCTTCACCACTATGGGTATATTAAACAGGACTATTAACATGAAATTGGATGAAAAAAAATATGTGATATTTATCTAAATGTGAATCGGACTAGATCTATCCATAAACATGTTATTCGTTAGTTACAATGGGACAAAGGTATGTTAATCGACTTCAAACAAATATAAATAGGTCATCCGTTGGGCTATGTCTGTACTTCTAGAAAACGCAACTACGCAATTCTATGCTCAATTTTGTACGTTGTGCAAAATTTGATGTCAATCTGACTAACATGAGAAGTTTGATGCCCAATTTACTTGAAATCGGGAGGAAATATATATGGAAGCTCTATCCAAATATTAAGCGATTTCAAACAAACTTGTCACAGGTTAGGTTATACTAATTTCGGAACGTTTTGTTCCTATCAGCCTATTGATTCCTTGGTGCGTCAATTACTTAAAATCAATCTATAATAAAAGGGAGCTATATCTAAATCTGCACCGATTTTCACGAAACAAGGCAGACATCACTTTAGGCTCAATTCAGTACGTTATGCCAAATTTCTTGCAAATCGAAAGATATATAGCGACTTTGGTGCACCATTTAGATGAAATCGGACGAAACTATATATGGGAGCTATATAGAAATCTGGACCAATTTTCTCGAAACCTCACTCTAGGCTTAATTCAATACATTATGCCAAATTTCTTGCAAATCGAAGGATATATAGGGACTTTGGTGAACCATTTACATAAAATCGGACGAAACTATATATGGGAGCTACATCTAAATCAGGACCGATTTTCTCGAAACTTGACATACATCACTCTATGCTCAATTCAGTACGTTATGCTAAATTTCGTGCAAATCGAAAGATATGTAGGGACTTTGGGGCACCATTTACATGAAATGGGACGAAACAATATATGGGAGCTATATCTAAATCTGGACCGATTTTCTCGAAACTTGGCAGACATCAGTCTACGCTCAATTCAGTACGTAATGTCAAATTTCGTGCAAATCGAAAGATATATAGGGACTTTGGGGCACCATTTACATGAAATCGGACGAAACTATATATGGGAGCTATATCTAAATCTGGACCGATTTTCTCGAAACTTGGCAGACATCACTCTACGCTCAATTCAGTACGTTATGGCAAATTTCGTGCAACTCGAAGGATATATAGGGATTTTGGGGCACCATTTACATGAAATCGGACGAAACTATATATGGGAGCTATATCTAAATCTGGACCGATTTTCACGAAAATTGGCAGACATCATTCTAGACTTAAATGATTAGGCTGTACCAAATTTCGTGCAAATCGAAGGATATATAGGGACCGTTTACATTAAATCGGTTAAATATATATATGGGATCTATATCTAAATCTGAACCGATTTTTCCCAATTTCAATAGGGTTCGTCCCTGGGCCGAATAAGTGACCTATGCCAAATTTCATCCAATTCGGATAATAAATGCGACCTGTACTTTGTTTAGAATTTAACAAAAGGAACCATGTGTCTATCTCGATTATGTTTGCCTGTTACAAACATATGCACAAAGACATAATACCCTGTACCACAGTGTGGTGAAGGGTATAAAAAAGGGAGCTATATCTATATCTAAATCTGGACCGATTTTCACGGAAAAAAGCAGACATAACTCTAGGCTTAATTCAGTACGTTATGCCAAAATTAGTGCAAATCGAAAGATATATAGCGACTTTGGTGTACCATTTACATGAAATCGGACGAAACTGTATATGGGAGCTATATCCAAATCTGGGCCGATTTTCTCGAAACTTGGCAGACATCACTCTAGGCTCAATTCAGTACGTTATGCCAAATTTTGTGCAAATCAAAAGATATATAGGGACTTTGGGGCACCATTTACATGAAATCGGACGAAACTATATATTAGAGCTATATCTAAATCTAAACCGATTCTCTCGAAACTTGGCAGACATCACTCTAGGCTTAATTCAGTACGTTATGCCAAATTTCGTGCAAATCGAAGGATATATAGGGACTTTGGTGCACCATTTACATGAAATCGGACGAAATTATATATGGGAGCTATATCTTAATCTGAACCGATTTTCACGAAACTTGGCAGACATAATTTTATGCTCAATTCAGTACGTTATGCCAAATTTGGTGCAAATCGAAGGATATATAGGGATTTTGGGGCACCATTTACATGAAATCGGACGAAACTATATATGGGAGCTATATCTAAATCTGGACCGATTTTCTCGAAACTTGGCAGACATCAGTCTACGCTCAATTCAGTACGTTATGGCAAATTTCGTGCAAATCGAAAGATATATAGGGACTTTGGGGCACCATTTACATGAAATCGGACGAAACTATATATGGGAGCTATATCTAAATCTGGACCGATTTTCTCGAAACTTGGCAGACATCAGTCTACGCTCAATTCAGTACGTTATGGCAAATTTCGTGCAAATCGAAAGATATATAGGGACTTTGGGGCACCATTTACATGAAATCGGACGAAACTATATATGGGAGCTATATCTAAATCTGGACCGATTTTCTCGAAACTTGGCAGACATCAGTCTACGCTCAATTCAGTACGTTATGGCAAATTTCGTGCAAATCGAAAGATATATAGGGACTTTGGGGCACCATTTACATGAAATCGGACGAAACTATATATGGGAGCTATATCTAAATCTGGACCGATTTTCTCGAAACTTGGCAGACATCACTCTACGCTCAATTCAGTACGTTATGGCAAATTTCGTGCAACTCGAAGGATATATAGGGATTTTGGGGCACCATTTACATGAAATCGGACGAAACTATATATGGGAGCTATATCTAAATCTGGACCGATTTTCTCGAAACTTGGCAGACATCACTCTACGCTCAATTCAGTACGTTATGGCAAATTTCGTGCAAATCGAAAGATATATAGGGACTTTGGGGCAGCATTTACATGAAATCGGACGAAACTATATATGGGAGCTATATCTAAATCTGGACCGATTTTCACGAAAATTGGCAGACATCATTCTAGACTTAAATGATTAGGCTGTACCAAATTTCGTGCAAATCGAAAGATATATAGGGGTCGTTTACATTAAATTTCGAAATGAAAAAAATGTATAATAGCCATTAAATTATTCTTTTGTAATTAAGGAAGGAAATTGTATTGAATTCATAATTGTGTCAGGAATTATTGCAATTACTTATTGATGAATTCTGTTTGGAAGAATCCTGTTTTGTTCGGATATGCCATAACCTTAGCGTGTTATTGAGCTAATAAATTATGAACTCTTTAATATTTGTAATGCTATTATTATGAACAATATTACCAGACACTACTTAACAAATTAATTTTCTTCTTGTGTTTTTTGTTTTGAGAAATTTTACCTGACCGTTATTTCTCCGCGTAAATGTCATTAATGTTTACGGGGTAGCAAAGTAACTTAATTGACATCACATCAGATTATATAAGTCCATTAACAATATTTAATTTAATTATGAGTGTTTTATTAAGTGCCTAAAC